>NW_027518697.1:1795000-2497500 GCF_043159265.1 Tasmannia lanceolata | reverse complement strand
AGATTCCTTTCACCTTCTTCATGAAATTTTTCTAAAGGATTCATTTAGCCGACCCCAACGAGTTTGGGACAAAGGCTTTGTTGAGTCGAGTTGAGAATGAGTGGGATCCCCAAATTACAAAAATAAACTAGTGGCCATTGCATCTTTGCTGGTGGTAACATGGCAACTTAAAGGAAAGATATGGTCAGTGGTGGCTCATTTGTCAGCTGAGGATGATTACAAATCCATGGCTCATGATACTAATTAGTTAATGTACTCACAGAGATACGACTGAGGTTTCTATTCCCATGAAACTTTGTTGCAAATGTACTCACAGAGATACGACTGAGGTTTCTATTCCCATGAAACTTTGTTGCAGATATAAGGATGCTATTCACATTGCCTTGAGGGAGAGCGTAGAGGGATTTAAATGTATAAAGATGGGACCCTTAATATAAAGTCATGTTGAATTTTTTAGGTTTTTCCCATGTTGGGGCATTTTGATCTTTTCCACTTTTTCCATCTATAAGCCATTTAAGTGACTTAAGTGTCTTCAGTAACCTAGGTAGGGGGCCAACATGGGATTTGCATAGGACAAGTGTGTTGGGTGTTTTCCAAACCCTATGGCCATTTTCCCCAACCTCTCTCTCTCTCTCTCTCTCTCTCTCTCTCTCTCTCTCTCATCAAGGTTTTGGGTTTCGAATTTGGTATACGTCTCGATCGAGATGGAAATGAAAAAATGACGATTTCAGATGAAAATTTTCATAGAAATCCTATAAAATTATAGAAATGTATGGAGACATATGCAGACGGACATTTAAAATGAAACTTTAGAGAACACTAGAATAAGTACAAATACACTAAAAACATCATAAGCAAAAAAAACCCACTCATAATGGTTTAAAACATTGAACACCCAGTGACCGCAAATCTGATAATTCAAAACATATCACATTTCATATGTAATTCATATACATATTTATACATAATACATATATCATATTTTACATGCAATTCATATAAATATGATTATGAACACATTGATATAATATACCATTAATAAACTTACAATTTTGGTTTCGTTGTGCGTTATGCATTCCGGTGGGAATGGAAATGTAAACATTTCGGTCGGTTTGTATCAGTTTCATAGGAAATTTAAAAATATGCTCTCCATCTCTTACTCCATCCTTGCTTCTTCTAGGTTCTTCCTTTTTAATCTAGTTAATGTTCTAGATCTATAGCAAGCAGTTTTTTTTAACGACTACTAGATTCATTAAAGAAAGACCGAGATGGTCAAACACAAAGAAGAAAAGGAAAAAGAAAAAAAGAATACAATACGGGGAGCAAAAACACAGATTCAAGGGGCAAAAAATCAAAAAGCTCCAAGTCTTCCTTCTCAATCCCTTCTCTAGCGAGCCAATCAGCCACTCTGTTAGCAGAACGACGCACATGCTGGAACTCTCGAAGGCAATAAGAGAAGCCCCCACCTAGTCTTGGATTTAGTCAAAGAATCTAGCAAATCTTCAAGGGAGACCTTTAAGCCAATGGATCACATTCTGAGAATCCCCTTCAACAATCACTTTATCAAGGCTATTCTTATCACGCAATTTAAAACCTTGATGCACCGCCCGGACCTCAGCTTCGTTTGAGTCCGTAACACCTATAACACGCAGTATTGGCCGCTACAATTGAAATTTTTTTGTAAGAACCAATACGGGAGTTCATGTTATATCAGACCCTATTGAAACAGATACAAATCCATATTGGCTGATATTCTGAACCATGCTTCTACCTCATCATTTCAAATATCATGGCCTGACTGAATTAGAACATTAGATTCTTGCAAGCTTTGAATTGTGATTTTCTTTATTGATGATTGATTCAAAGAAGATCTGCTTTCACATAAAATAAAATAAAAGCATTTGAATGACTTGAGACAGTATGCAGACACGCAGTGGTTGAACATCAACATGGACTACAGACTAGAGATTACATAGAAAAGGATGATAAGGATTTTGGTATACTTGGAGAGTAACTTGTTCTCATTTTAGTAAAGGGAAAGAAGTCAACAGGACAATATATTTCTTTCCTCTGCAAGCTTAAATTCATTCATAAGCTACTATTTCCTAAAATGAGGGTGTTAGAAGATTGTGCTCATGTCCAATGCTTTAAGATGTATTGGCATCCATTCAAAAAAAAAGATGTATTGCAAAGCAAATGGACCTGATAGTTTCGAAATATAAAAGGCTGAGCTGGCAGCACGCTGACCAGAGTTGATACTACAAAAACTTTTGGAATGCTTTTCACAGCTGAATCTATTAAAAGGTCACCATCGTCATCGGCACACATCTCTTTCAGCAACTTCTCAAACTGATCTGCACTGTGCTGTAAAACCATTGACGGTAAGGCTTCCTACTCCATGAGAAATGAGAAAAAAAGGGAAGGAAGAAAAAAACAAAAACAAGAAGCTAGAAAAAAGCATAAGAACCATTCAAAAAAAGAGAGAGAGAAAAAACATAAGAAAAGTGTGATCTTGTATACTTTAGATCCATGGACGACAACTCTAAAGCTCTGTGATGAACTTTTGTAAAGTTGATCCAACTTCTCTTTCCATGTTGCAGCTTCATTATCCTTTGGAACAGGTTCAGCGAACACAAGTTTTCCTGGATAACCATAATTATGAAATGGCATACATAAATCCAATGAATAAATTATACATCATGTCATGTGAGTGTGAGTGTCCTAAATGTACATAGTACATACCAAGTTCCTTGTAGATTTCCTCACACTCGTCCAAGGTCATTTGTTTGATTCCAAGAGCTATAGCAAGCATACCACCAGTAGATGTGCCACATATAAGGTCAAACATCTCGTGGATACGTTTCCCAGTTCCTTGCTCAATTTGTTTAAGTATCTGGACAGTTGCCAGACCTTTCATACCACCACCATCCATTGATAGTATACGCAGTCCTTGCTTTGGAACCTGTCTTCCTCTAATTGCCCGCCGCAGATTCTCATTTTCTCCTGAAGAAGAACACGGTCAATGGCACAGAAAATTGGGGTCTAAAAAATATCTGTTAACTAAGATACACTAGATACAAGAAACAAACCAAAAATTGCCAAGGCACGTGCTGCAGCTTTATTCACACGGGGCTCAGGTGAAACCGTAAGGCGTAGGAGAAGGTCATGCAAGCTTTCTGAAGTGGCTAGAGTACGGCGGTTCTCCAGACAGAAAGCTAAATTACCAACAGCAAAAAGAGCTAGTCTTTGCACCTAACAAAAGGTAGCCATCAATAACACACTATGTTGCATCAGTACGGATAGAGTGTCGGAATCCGACACGTGTATCAAGTGTCGGATTCGGCAAACCTCAAAAAGAAAGATTTATTATAATTAATTCTGAATTTTTAATTACTATAAATAATATATTAAATTTTTTAGTAGGTTGAGTAAATATTATGTTTTATTTTCTTATAAAATATAAAAACTTACTATTAGGATGGATAAAACTTAAAACATGTAGTGATTGTCAGGTGATGGAAGTAACAAAAAAAAAGCGGGGGGCGGGGGGGGGGGGGGGGGGGGGGGTTTGTTGCATTGGAAAAGATATTTTACACATTTTGATGAAGTCTTAAAACAGATGCAAAAGTATGAAATTAAGTGTAAAATGATTGCAAAATATCTTTTCCAATGCACCTTAACGGGTGCACTTAGGGCACTTGTTAGCAACACCCCGGAAAAAAAAAAAACAATTAAAAGAATAGAATAGTGTTTCTGAGCTAGAGATTCAAAAACTCATGTTGGCCAATGTTTTTGGGGGGATCCAAAGCATTCATTTAAAAGGCCCTATCATGGATAGGGTGTGTACCAAAAATCAGGTCCATAGGATCATCCTAACCCTTCCATTTGTGGAGGGAAAAATGGACAGATACTGTTTCTCCACAAATCTGCCCATTTTCCCCTCCACAAATTGAAGGGTTAGGATGATCCAATGGAGCTGATTTTTTGTCGACACCCTATCCATGATAGGGCCTTCCAAATGAATGCTTTGGATCCCCCAACAATGTGAGCCCACAACTGTTTCTGAGCTCTAGCTCAGAAACACTATTCTCTTAAAAGAAACCAAGAAAGTGTCTGAATCCTAAAGTATTGGAAACTGAGACGTGTCCGACAAGGATTCTTTGCTCGTTCAGAACATGGTTTTAAATTTCGACCGAAATCCGAAATTTCAGATTTCGGTGGAGACCAAAACCGAAATTTCCTGAAATTCCATTTTTCGCCATTTACCAAATTTCGGTAATTTCGGTCCGAAATTTAGATTAAATGCCATTATTTATTGAAAAAAAGTGTTACAAAATTTCGGAATTTCAGTCCAGAATTTCAAACCAAATTACAAAATTTCGGATTTCGCCGAAATTTCAGTTTTTGGTGGGGTCCGAAGCGATTACCGAAACCGAAATTTTAAACCATGGTTCAGAAGAATCCATGTAACATATTAACACATAACCCCCTTTAGGAAACATGAGAAAACATAATATGTAAATTATAAGCATGTTGAAGTATACTTGCCTCTGTGTTCTTATGAGCACACAAGGCTTTCAGGGATTTCAGTACGTCTTTAGTCAACATTTTTTGAGCAACAATATCAGAGGCAAAGGCTAAGGTAACCACGACTTGCAACACAGAAATTAGCTCTTCTGGGTCAACTGATCTCAGAACTGATTCAATGGGTTGCATAACGTCAGATTTTATCAACTGCATTGCCAAAGAAACATCTGCCGCAAGTGATGATAGAGCGCAGCATGCTTGTTCAACCTTGCAATTAGTGGATGGATTAGAAACAAAAAAAAATACTGGATTAAATTAATCCAACTAATTAAAGCAAGAGTAACCTACATACCACATGACGGTCTTCACTACTTATCATACTTATAAGTTGCCGCACAGCATTTTCATCTTTACCAATAGCCGTGCGGTTGCCTTGATCTTGCATGATCTTAGCCAATGCAGATGCAAGTAGAGGGTGATGACATGAGGAAAACCGGAAAATAAGAGAGAAGAAGGCACTTAGTTTGTGTCTAGATGCAACGAAATAAGAGCTGTTCTCCGTCTGCACTCAAGAAAAAGTCTTCTTATTCCACAAGAATATAAGTGATCAGCGGAAGTCTCACTGCTAATACCATGTCATATATATATATATATATATATATATATATATATATATATTACCTCAATTCGCACAGTCACAGATTTTAAATTTTCATCGGCCTCGATTCTGATGTTTGCCAGCGACAAGTGACGGAGATTGTGCAAAGGTAAAATTTCTGGAAGAAATTCAAGGGGATTTCCAAATAACCTTAGAACACGTAACTCAGCCATAGCTCTGCCATTAAACTGAAGAGAAACATTAGATCCGGAGACTAAAATCTAGAAATTATGAGCACCGGCAAACAAGTATCTAGTGGAACAAAGCCAAAGGCTAATCCAAATAGTGCATCGCAGTTTGAATGACCTGAAATCCAGAAGGGGCCGAACCAGTTTGTTATGTTCCAACGATAGCTCCACCAACCCAACACACTGCCTCAGTTCAACTGCTCAAAGGTTTTAAAAATGATCAGACAAGTATTATAACCTACAGAATAATGCAATGTATTAACCTAGCACAAATTAAATACCATTTGCATCTAATTTCCAACAAAAAAAAAAATGCCCAAGTTTACCGGGAACTGAAACCAGCATGTTGTTGTCAACTCTGAGAACTTTCAAAATTTTCAGTTCACCAAGCTCAGGCGGCAAAACTGACAGCTTATTGTTATCAAGGTAGAGCTTCTCGAGATGTGGCAATCGTGTCAACTCTGCTGGCAATACCTGATAATAATTCCACAATTAACAAGCTTTCTATGACAAAGTCTCATTATAAACAATAAGCTTATTGGGAAATAAAATATTTATTTTGAAATAGCTTGAATTCCCTATGGTTACGAGATAACATGGTAGTTTCAGGAAAACTATGGTTTCAGTAAAATTAAGGTTACAATTGTCTATATGATTCACGTTATAATACCAAATTATGATGCAACATGTAGCAGAAATATAATCCAAGAATCAATGGGTTGCTCTTGATTGCAATTGTCAACAATATTCCTAGAATCTAGAATCAAATAAAAGATTAATTAGTGTAGAAAATTCACATAACCTTCCAATGGATAACAAATCAAAACGATGAAAATCTGAGAGCGTAGATCAAACTCGACAAAAATTCCACCGAAGATCACAACAGAAATTTTTGAAGACCCAAAAAACGGGAATACGCAGCAAAATTCAGAAACAGTATCAGGCTCAATTCTTCAATTAAATCTATTCATAATTGGATCCACATTCAGAATGATGAAAAAGGCAAAATCCCAAACAGTACCAACCAATTAAAACCCAACAAAAAAAACCCTAAATTTCAATCATACAAAAACTAATAAACAAACAAATAAAAACTCACCGACAAACTACATCCACAGAGACTCAACACCGTAACGCTCTTCCAATGCTCCCCAAACCCTAAAAACCCACCTTCAATCCCCGAAGGCGCGAGATTCGACCTAACCAATCTCGTCAAAACCCCGATCCCATCGCTCTGTTGCCCCGACCCCACCGTCTTCGACATCCTCACCGCCTTTAATGGCTCTCGCCTCTTCACAACCCTCATCTCTACACCAACATTCTCATCATTTTGCTGATTAAGCTCGAGAATTACAGTATCTTGTGGAGAGGGAAGAGCAACCATTAGCTGAGACTGAAGCCTGAGAGCGACCTGATCTTCGTCATCTCCGGCTGACCAATCGAGCGCGATTTGAAACCCTAATTCGTTATGAAACCCTAATTCGTTTGAAGGAGGAGATTGATCTGTGGTTAAAGGGACATTGTAATCTTCGTCTTCGCCGTAGTTTAGGGTGAGATGGAAGACTTCAGATGGTCTTTTCCATCCCAAACCCCATGACATGGTTTTGGAATTTCTAGGGTTTTGTAGAGAGATGGAGTTTGGGTGGAATTAGGGATAGGGTTAGGGTTTTGGAGGAGAAACTAGATATTTAGAATGGGGTGGAGAAGAGGGGCAGAAGCCTGGTTTTGAGAAGGATACGTTTGGGACTATTGGATTCTGCTTATATTGAAGGATACGTTTGCTTAAAATGACTATATTGCCCTTTTGCGCCCGCTGCCAAGGTAACGTGACATGAAAGTTCTTTGACATTATATTTGTGGCTACTTATTTTGTCACTACCATGTTTTGATAATCGCACAAACCCAACTTTGTCTTTTCTTTTTTTTAATTGTAATAACTTTTGACAACTGTTTAAAATAGAAAAGATAAGACGAATCAGTGCAATTATCATAACATATTAGTACAAATATCCGTGGCCTTTTTTTTTATCTAGATGGCTGAATTGTTACATGCCAAGTGTGAAGAAGTGCATGAGACCCACTTAATGATCCAAACCGTTCATTTTAGGGCCCACTATTCGAAGGGTTATATCCCATGATGTCTCTTTTCAAACAATCCTAACCCTCGGATTAGTGCGGATTTTCTCAACGAAAATGGATGGTTGCCTTTTCATTTAAGTCCCCTTTCGTTTTAGATTGTGAGCCCAAAATTGATTATTGGACATCACCGGGATTACGGGTGCAAGTTTGGCCCTGACCCGCTCTGAGCCCGAACAGGGTTAGGGCTGGATTTTCCAACCCTGAGGGCGGGTCAGAGTTCATTTTTTTAGACCCTGACTCAGGTCGGGTCGGGTTCTGGGTTAATGCCTCTGATACCGTGACCTGGCCCGACCCTAAGTTTTCTATTATAGAATTGAACCATCTGTGCATGTTTCTTTTGCTAATGTTTTATATTATCTTTGATTGATGTTTCTTTAGATTATTATTATTAATTGTCTCTGTTGCCCGTCATGTTGTTGAATTCATATTGTCTTATTTTGTTCCCTTTATCTGTTTATTGATTATTTTGTTCTATATGATAAGAGGTTGCTTTATTTTTGGCACTCTTAACAGGTATTTGCACTATGGTCAATTAAGGCTGGCCCGGCCCGGCCCTGCCCAACCAGGGCCAATCAGGGCGGGCCAGGGCCAGCATTGAGCCCTGTTGGGCGGGCAATGGATTGAGGTTTTTCGGCTCTGACTCAGGGTCAGGGCAGGTAAGGGCCGAGATAATGGGATCCAAGGTTGGGCTAGGGTTTTGAAAAACCCGACCCTGTTGCAGCCCTAACCAGGATAGTATTTTGGATAAGTTTGTCTTGGAATTATTTCATCTCTTGTTCACCAACTCTATTCTGATAGTATTTTATGCAATAGTACCGGTCAATGTGAACGAAGGAAAGCAAGTCTACCCAGAGATAAATAAAATAAACATTGACTTGCTATCCCCATCCCCATGGTGAACAACCCCAATTCTTCATCTAGAAACATTGGATAAGCTATTCTAGAGATTGACCATTCTGCCTGGATAATTTTATCTTGAGACTATTTTGTCCTTTGTTCATCAATTTTTATCTTGGTTTTAATATTTTATCTAAAAACAAAGTTCGATATCAAGATAGCAAGTCTATCCAAGTATAAAATAAGGGAATTGCTAGCGTCCACTGCAAAAGGCATTTCACAGCTGGTCTTGCACATTAGAGACCAACCACCTCGTGAATGGAGACAACCAACTTTTGTCTTCATTAACGAGGTGACTGGTCTGACATGCAACAGACGAGCCGCGAAATCCTAGCAAATCCCATAAAATAAACCCTGCTTACTAATTTACTATCCCCCGCGAAATCCTAGCAAATCCCATAAAATAAACCCTGCTTACTAATTTACTATCCCCATGGTGAACCGCCCCAATAAGTTTAAATGCTTTAGTAGCACACAACAACAGTGTTGTAATACAATGAGGCACACATTGTTTTACACATTGGGGTTCGTACCATTCCCCTAACAGGCCAAGGGCATGTGTAGGAACGACAAAAAAAAAATTCCATGAAATATCTCAATGGAATATTTGAGGGGCATGGCTGGAGAAGGAGGAATAGGGAGGACTTGAGAAAGCGTAGAGTGGAGAGAGCATGGGAGATCCCATAAAAACAATGAAAAAAATGGGAAATGATTTCAACACTCCAATGTTTTGATAAACATGCTCTCCACATGTTTGTCGCAAAGTATTTAAAGGGTTTTAAGAGCTTTTTGAGAACTCTAATATTCCTCTGACATCCCTTTAAATACTACACGACAAAAATTGGAGCTTATGGTTATCAAAACAGTGGAAGGCAGAAATCATTTCCCAAAAAAAGATACACTACTTAAATTTATGTTTTTTCCCCTGCTTTTAGGAGCATTTCATGCTCCCTCCACGTCCACCCTATCAACTCTCACCCTCACCAGCTTATCGATCACAACTGGCACTACAAATATTCCATGGAATAGTTTTTCATGATTGCCAAACATGGTCCAAATGTTAAGTTTCCAGTGGTAAAAAAAAAAAACAGCAACCGGATGGCCCTCACATTCAAGACCATAATGACCATTGCCTGTATCTAATTTTAGACCGTTCACACTCAATGATCAAAAGCACATTTAATTGGAGGTTACGATTATGAAATTGGGATGAGTTTTGGGTCATTGAATATCAAAATAAACTGATAAAGTACATATTCAAGAATAAACTGATCAAAGTTTCATGCGCTGTTAGGCCTAAAATCGGTAACAGATACAGCAGTGACGTAAGAGCTAGGTTTGTGGACTCGAGGAGCTGAGGTGAAGGAGCGGAGCCCTGCACAAGAGCAAACGAGGTCAGAAGACCAACCCAGAGTTGTCACTCCGGACAGGCCCTTCGACACTCAAGTTAGTAAGAGCAGGAGTGCAGAATGAGTGTTTAAGAGGTAGTTCAGAAGTTATTACCCCTTGATTTGAGCCTTGAAAGGCCTTTTATAGAAGGGGACCTGAGGTGGTTGGATTACCTACCCCAGGACAGGTGTCGGACCCTCTGTGGGTTTAGGTTCACCCACTACTTAGGCAATTACTAGATTACCCCCGCGCAGCAGTTGGGCTTGTGGTGGGCCCTTCTGGGGCCACGTGTCGACAGCTCATTAGTTGCTGTTTTTTGTACCCCATCATGCGCCATAAACATCCTACTAAAAATATGAGTCTTGAATCTCTTGATGTTCCTTTCCAAGGACACAACCCTCACAAACTCTATTAACCTCTTTACCATAATTTGATGAAGATTCAGATCTCCAAAGTTGAGATGTCCATTGCTCCTATCTGAAAACCCTCTGCATCACCTGTGTTCTGAGTTGAGTGTATAATGTGAAAATTATATGTTTTTATCCATCTTTGCTTTGGCAATCAGCCATTTAAAAAAAATTCTCCCTATCTGTAAATCCTAAAAACACTCTTCATCAAAGACAACAGGATTGGCATTTTTCCAATAAATGATCTACATTTGATAATATTTATTTATTACTTTTTATTCTTATTATTAGAGCATCAAAGTAGAGCCATTGAGGGAAAAAAAACAGCTTCAAAGTAGGTGGTTGCATTACTAAAGATAATCCTGCAGTTATTTTATTTTAATAACAGTCCAAATCCACTGAGGTCCATAACAAGTTGTAACAGGGGCAGAACTAATAATATACTGCCAAAAAATACTAACTGCAGATTTTACGTGAAACTCAGTGTGTGGATTTTCTTGCAGCCAAATCAAAGATCTCTGTCAGAGCCTTCTTCACTCTATCACCAGCAAACACAAACTCAATCGCATTCCTAGCCAGCTGAAACATTTCCTCTTCATCCAATCCTTCACAGTTTACAGATGAACAAACAAAAATGGATCAATTAGTCTACTAATTAGAGATAATTGTTGAAGTATAAATGATTAAATAACACCAAGCTTTTGGAGTAGTTGGTCGTTTCACATGGTATCAAAGGTTTTGCTCACGGCAGGTCCAGGGTTCAAAACCCAACTACTTGATAGTAAAAATCCATGTGTGTGACCAACCCAAAACAGAGAGGGGCCACAAGCGGGGGGGGGGGGGGGGGGGGGGGGGGGGGGGGCGCTGTGTTGAAGTATAAATGATTAAATAAAACCAACTCTAACAGCTTAAGCTTTTGGTGCAATTGGTTGTTTCACAAAAATCTATGGATTTATGTTCTAAAAATTCTTGGGGTGCAACTCAGGTCAATTTTTGGGAATTCGGGTTGAGTTTTTACCATAAAATCGGATCGGGTTCGGGTTGATTCCAATTCATTTTTTAGCAAAATATCAACCCAACCTGACCTAAGTTTCACCCCTAAAAAATCTGGAATAATATGTACGAATGTACCTACCAAAGGTGGAAGCAGCAAGGTTGTACTCGCGGGAAAGACTGGTAGAGAATACCCCCGAGTCATCGGTGCAGATAACCAACGGATGCTTTGCTTTGTAAAGATCAACTGTGGAATCAATATGCTAGTCTCAGTAACAGGAAAAGAAGTATATAGTGTTCAAGATCTGAAGTGCATGCAATAGAGATGCTACAACTGTTTCATTTAGATCCATCTTTTTTTTATATTTCAATTTGTCTAAGTCATAACTCCGCCTGTGTTTTTCACAGCCTGTCCCAAGCCAGGATAAAGGAGGAGGGTAGGCGTCAGGTTGGCAGCCAGCCGTAAACTTTGCTACTTCTCTATGAAAAAATTTGTCTAAGTCATAAACTTTGATGCTTGAAAGAAAGCAGGAGATCAAACCGAAATGATGATCGTGTATGGAAGAAACACTTTTAGTAGTAACATTGGATGTCAAACAAATTTCAACCTGCACCAATAATGTCAATAGCACAAACATTAGACTGCAGCTGAGTTAATATGAATTAAGGTGATAGTACAATAAAAGAAAAGGCAGTGAGGGAGAATGCCAAAAGAAATTACAACCGGAATTTTAGTTGACTTCAGCTTTCTGAATTCTTCCTCTCCAAAACAGCAGGCATGGCCGATTCTTTCTGGATGAAAATCCAGCATTGCTTGGATTTCCTTTGGGTTAGGCACCTACATTTACTAAGTTACAAAATTAATTAGTCCTTTGCATTAGGCACCTAAATTTACTAAGTTGCGAAATTAGTTAGTCACAATGCATAGAAGGCAATAAATATACGATAAAAGAAGCAGGGAAGTGTTGCCTCACTAATGTGGGTCCCTTAGGAAGCCCGACACACCTCTCCGCAGTGAAGAGTTACAAGCAGACCACACTCTTTTGCATACTTCAATGCTGGCAAGAAAGTTGGCCTGTCATACAATGTAATGAAAATTAAGCTCACATAATCATTCTATAACCAAAAGCAGAGATCAATTTAGTTCTCATTATAATTTGTGTTATGTGTAATACCATTCCCCCACAACGGGATTGCCGGAGAGATCAATACCGACTACTCCCAAATCCTTCATTTCCAGTGCCAGCCGAACCTGTTGAAGGGAGGAAATCTAAGGTGAGTACAACTCCCAATCAATGTTTAAAATCTCATATGAACAAAGTTAAAGAAATATGCTCAGAACCCAATAACGCAACAGTTATAACAGGGTGGTCGTAACATACTGTTTCCATTGCTGCTGCAGTGGTCTCGCGGCGGTCAATGCTAAGAAGAAGGCGAACATATATTTTTCTTCTATTTTTGACACTACATGTATCAGTTATAGATGGAGACCCTACAAAATTTTCAGAGCTCTCATGAGAAGGAATGAAAGAAACATCAACCATATCAACAGCCCTCAAACCATCTACAACTGCGTCCATATATGAGCGCCTGCTCATCCCAATAGCTTCATTCTTCTGTAAGAAAGAACCAGGATATTGCCTCATTCAACCACTAAATCTTATTCACGGTGAATAATGTGTTAAGAAATGAAAACCAGTTCAATGGTTCAATTGCCACATGGAATACCTTTGGGGTTGTTCGTAGCTCCAGATAGACAATGTTCTCTGCAGCAAAATCTTCAATAACCTGTATTTCAAAAATATATGGTGAACAAAAGTCATACTCTTGAATGGTGCGGATATTGTTCAAATTCTGTAACTGTACATTTGCCATACTTCCTTGGTGATTCTTGTGACGGTTGCATGGTCAGTAGTAAGAATGTGAATCAAATCAAACAGCTTGAAACACTCAGGCAAAGAGCGAGCATCTGCATAAAGAGAAAGTCACACGAGGAAAGTGGGAAAACGAAGCTTGCTGGGGGATAATAATAGTAATAATTAGAGAACTTGGTTTCGCTCCATAAATTTTTGGATCTTACAGTATTTTTCATATACAAATATATATATTGAGTGTTTGGCTACAATATATTTTTTGGGGAAAATCCTATAGTCATGTACCCAACATGAATGACTCACTTAAAGAAAGACCAAGAGGAGTTTTAACATTTTTGTACTTTTGAGATTCTCTATTCGAAGAAAGAAGTTCAAGTGCACTACATCAGAAATATGAAAATAAAAGGAACATGAAATAATAGAAGGAATAAAATATATAAATGCTTTTCATTATTACATGTCTCGCACACTACATCAGAAATACAAAACGAAAAGGAAGATGAAATAAACACAAGGAACCAAATATATACATACTTTTCATTATTACATGCTCCACATCAGAAAAATTTAAGACGCCCTTTTCCCCTAGGACTTTAGCAAGTTCTCTGCAAAATATTAGCAATAGCAAACAAGTAAAGCAGCACATTCATTCATGCAACATAATTTTCATAGAAAAATATTAGAAGAATAATTTGCAGAGAGTTTAACAGATACTTGATAGGAAAAGTACTGCAAATTAAGATGCTTCTATGAGGGAAAATAAGTAGAAGATCAAGACAAACCCGAAAAAAAAAGTGATCGATATGATCAACCATGAAGAAGCGTAAGCTCTCAGATTTTCATAAACATAACAAGACATCCAAAGTTCTATTGAAAAGCTCCACCAAACAAACATATGCAATCACAAAATCAATCCTTACAATTTAAAATGCCTTTTTTCACCCAAAGCAACATATTCAATAACAAAATCAACCCTAAATCTTATAATCTCAACATCGAAAGTTCTAGTTAAGATGCCTTTTTCACCCAAGACATGAGAAACTAAGGGTCTGTTCCTATGAGGGTAAATAGGGGGTAAAACATTCATTTACCCTCTATAAAAAAAATTGAAGTTGTACGAATAGTCGTACCTTTAGAAACTTACCCCGTAATCTACTTCCACAGCATCCCTTGTTTACCCCAAAAGAGAGAAAGTTGCACAGTGAGATAGTAATTAGAATATGCCTAAGTTAGAATTCTATCCTGGGAAGTCCCTCCCTGCCTCCCTCCAAAAAAATGGCATTGTAAAACACTCCTTTCTTGTCGCCACCCTCCATCGCAAATCAGGGTGCTTCTCCAGCATTCAATATACTTTTTATGTATATTGAATTACACGAATACTTAGTATATGATGAACATTAACTTATCCTTATGAGCTAAATATCCAATCTACCCCTCCTTAGCTCCCATCTTTTCTTGCTTCTCCTTCCTATCTCTTTGGCGATGTAACTAGTTCCGAAAAAAACCCTTAACAACCAAGAACCAATATGTTGCTAGGGTACGATTTACCAAATCCCTCCAAAAAATCAAGAAATAATAAAAATTGTATCTATTCTTGAATCAAAAATGAATTTTCAACAGATCTCAGATACCAATTTATGATGCGAAGAAACATACCATCAAATCTCACACAATCAAGAAGTGAATAAACAATCGTATTTTGTGTGATTGACAGGAATTACAGCAGTATTTGACTACTTTCAATTGCATTTCGTGTGATTGAAACAGAATTACAACCATATGTTAAGAAATCAAACTGATGTACAACTGCTGAATTTCGTGGATTTCGTGGATTCAAGATTGGAACAACTTCTCAATCATAAAAGCCCTATGTTTTAATTCACTTTCTTGAAAACACATAATGAGAATCAAGGATAACAGTTCACAAAGCTCATTCCAAAAAAAGAAGCAGGGTGGTGCAAACACTATAGCAAAGAACTTCAAAACAAAGCATTTACCTCAAACCCGTGAATAAAGAAGAATAGCTTTATCTTATACTGCTCTTTGCATAAAAAGAAACAGGATGCTCACCAAAAACAATTGAAAGGGAAAGATTTAAGAAAATTAATAATTCTGAATTCCAAAACATCCATTGGAACCTAAGAAAACTACTCGAAAAAAAAGAAAAAAATCTTTAAAAAAGGATAGAACAGTCTCCAGAAGGACATACGTAAACCCTAAACATGTAAATCGAACACAACTCGAAAAATGTAGCAAAATCTAAAATAGACACTGGCAGAACAAAATGAGAGATTGTGATTAAAGCAGAATTTAGAAAATCTGAACGATACAACTCATTCAGAAGAACACCTAAAAACCAACAAAAAAAAAACCGTTGATTAAAGCAGAATTTAGAAAATTTATTGAAATCTAACACACATCCTTGAAGAAAATGCTAAAATACAGAAAATTTCTTCAAAAATAAAAAAAAATCAAACACTAACAACAAAAAAGGCGGAATTCGAAAAATATTAGTAGAATCTAACCGGAGAGATCAGTACACCAAATTTCCAAAACTTCGAAGAAAACAAAAGAATCTAAGGAAAAGCCAAATAAGGTTGGATTTGAAAATACTTAGTGAAATCTAAGATAAACATCAAAATAAACCGAAAATCTACAAAACAACCCTAAAAACACTAAACAATGATATTTATTAGAGATTGCTGGAAAAAACTCCGACATTCATAAAAATCAACGGAAAAAAAAAAAAAAAACGTGTAGATGCAAAAGCAGAGATCAAATCTCCAAACAGATAAAATATCATCATCATCATGAGAAAGAAGAAAAATTAAAAAAAGAACATTTCGTAAGAACAAAAAAAAGGCTTACAGCAGAGTAGAGTCTCTGATAGAGCCATTGAGATGTGCGTGAAGTTCAATCTTAGGCTGTGAAAGACACCATTCCATGTCTACTCTCTTATCTTCTCCCATTCTCTCTCTCTCTCTCTCTCTCTCTCTCTATATGTAGTTTTTCTTCTTCTCAGTTCCAAGACTACAGTTAAAAATTATCCCGAGAAGGAAAAATGAGAAGGTTTAGGAGAGTGTCTCTTTATAACCCCTCCCACCTCTCTCTGGGGAAGGTTTAGAAGAGTGAAAGTTCCTTTATAACCCTGCTCTTTCTCGGTAGTTACAATTTCTTTTGGGCGATGATAAATTCGCACCCGCTCTAGGATAATGCGCGTCCCGCTTTTTAAAATCAATTCACGTAAGAGGAGTGCGAATTATCTTACACTTGGTGCGAATTCATAAGTGCACTCTCTTTTCGAGATTGTTTTCACGGCTAAGTAGGTCGCACATAAATCGGCCCTTCATATTTTTGTGAATGGCTGAGATTAGAAACATGAGGGAACAAGCTCTTTGTTTTCATTTTTCAACCATAACGACCGTGAATCATATGAAATGACGAAAATAACCTTGTCCCAATAATCTAGTACAACTGTACTACGGACTAGAAATCGTAAAAAAAATCTTATTATTGGATGATCGTAACCGTTAATTGGTATTCCCTAAACGAAAGATGAGAAATGGAAGAAGAATTTTAGGGTTTCCCATTTGTACTTTTACTTGGAAAGATAAGATATTAGCCGCATGGACCGTGGTCCAATGGTCTAGTGATCCAAACCCTTCCTATGAGTTCACCCAGTTTTGACGAACTTGGAAAGAAGAAAACTTAGGTTTGATTGGAGAGGAACTTAAATTCTCCTACTCACAATTAGGGGTGTCAATGGATCCACTTGGGATCGAATCCACCTCTTAGTTACGATCCATTCGAACCCTTCATCGGTACGATTGGATCCAGAGTGTTCTTTGGGTTCTTTGGACTTACTTCACGTGTCTCGATCAGTATCTATTTCAAATCTGAGTGTGCTAATAGGTCCAACTTACATTGTACATGGTTAAAATTCTCAAAAGTGGCAGTAGGGGCTTGGGGTCAATGGTTAGAGAAGGAAGAGAGAAGGCTGAGTCAAGGCTTAAGAGAGAAGAATGACAAAATACTGAAAATAGAATCGTTCGAAAAAATGCATATGGCTTATTTTTACGAAAATGCCGCCAATAAATACTTAAAGTTATAAAAAAAAAGGTTATTTTCATAAAATAATATAGTAAAATCGGAATTATGATAGTCCCAGAACATTTCAAAAAAATGATAGTCCCATAAGGTTTTTGTTAGTTGTTTCGATCTGATCGGAAATAGTTTCAGATTCTATGATAGGGATTAGAAATGTGATCATGCATGGATGTTGGTAATGTGTCTAGTGTCTAGACCCTACCCGTTTGGATTCAGATGGTCTATCAGACTGTCTAGGTCCATTGACACCCGCACTCACAATAGGTAGTTAATAATTGCATGATCCCTTTCTTTGATTGAATAATCTTTCAAGTACATGAGACAGAAGTCCCAACCACTTTTCCTAATAGACTCCCACTAATAACTACATAACTGACTCAAGAGATCTATAATTAACAGCCTACAACACCACTACACTTACACTTAACATGTAATATAACTATCTATAACAGATTCCCACTAAGTCTATGGGCATGTTTGGCAACGACAAAAAAGATATTCCATGGAATATTTGTGGGGCCACTTGTAAGATATGGCAAGAGAGGGAGAGTTGAGTGGGTTCGAGGGAAAGAAGAAAAGACACTTAAAAACCAGGAAAAATAAAACCCAATTTAAGCAGTTTATATATTTTCACCATTTATAATGGTAATAAAAATTATAAAAATATAGGAAAAATAAATGCACTTTGGTGAGATGGTCCAATAATGGGGGGCCCTTGTACCTAGTTTTTTTTGCAAGAGTGCCCTACAGTTCAGCATTCTCCCTGCATATAACATATTCCTACTATCGATATGGGGCTTTCTAGGTAACTTATGGGAAAGCCATTTAGTAGCTCACTTTTGGCTCATCTCTTCTGCAAAAGTGAGCTGTGAAATGGCTTTCCCAGAAGTTTACATGATGTGTGTATACGCGCCACTACCAGCAAACTACACCTGATATACTGTCCACGAAAACTCATGTATCAATAACATAGGCCAAAAATCTCTTCCATTAGACAGTTTACATGGAGGAACTCCTGAGTCATTGTTTTGTTTTTAGTTTCCGAATCATATTAAAAAAGAGTATGTGTGTCTACAAATCATGTTGAGGCATGCAAAGAATCAATGGATCAAACACATCTTAAGGAAAATTTATTTCTTATGGCCCTCGATCAAACGTTTAGAATCATGCAATGTGGGTATATATGACTATGACCGATGCTTCTTGATGATAGTTTAAGCAAGAGATCTAACAACTCTATCCTTGAGATTCAACTAAGCCATGTTTACCATTATCTCAATATGTGATTTGCACTATCAATCCCAAATGGGTAATACTTGAGTCTTAAGAATGCCCTAAAATGCACAACTTTTAACTCCCCACGCTTCTTTAAAAACTTGGTTTTGATTTCATAGAAGAGAGTAAATTAATGCATGGATATAGCAAGTAATGACTTTTCTATTGGCCTACGCAAGAGGTCATTGGAGGCCACGTCCTCATTTCCTTTTTGACATAATCTCATAATCATAAGCCGAGTTTAGATATACCCACTTTGTAACTCAAGGGAGGATGTCTGTTCAAATCTAGACTAGTTGTCCCAAGGGATAAGGACGTTACTTTTCTCTGGCGTGCATTACATAAAGCATTTCTTTCTAGTAAGCCGAAAGAGATAGTTCAGTGCCATGTTCACGAACGCATTAGGTCACCCTTCTAAAATCAACACCGTATTCATTACTCGATGCATCAAACTTCACAACAAAAATCTTTAAAAATTTCAAAAGATTTGAGATCTGGGTGGTAGAGACAGTTACCTTAAGAGATTTAATTGAATGCTTGTACAACTTCCATCATTCAACCAAAAGTTGTCTTTTTAGCAACATAGTGAGGGTTAGCTGATTCTTCTTTAGTCTTTAACAAAAGCTAGCCATGAAGGAGAACGTGCCCAAGTCCTTATAAGCCCAGCTATCCATTCCAACAAAAGCAGCTGACTCTTCTGTAGTCTTTAACAAAGTGGTGATAATATGATCTAATTGCTTAAGAGTGTTGCCAGACAACTGGTTGCTTAAATGAGTACCACATTTACTATATTATAAAAGAGATAACAACTGTATTATCTGCTATGGATTTTGTTATTACTCACATTTTCAGGGAAGGCGATCTTGTTGCGGATAACTTGGCCAATCAAGCTTGTGACACCAACACTAATGCAATCTTTGGGGAATGGGCTACACTTCCCAAGAACTCAAATGCGGTACTTTTGTCGTAATGCCTACATAGGACTTTACGCTCAAGCACCATATAATTTTTCCATCATATAAAATCGAGGAAGACTAAACTCATGAGCGCCCTTGTAAAAATAGGATAAAGGGCGCCCCCATTGGTTGCACGTCACAACAGTGCAATTAATGTTCTTTGACTTTTACGTATCATTGTTGGATATTTTTGAAATATTTATTTTGTAAAATAACAAAAATGAGATTTTTCAAAGAGACACTTCTTTTTGTGAAATGGTATTTGCATTCAAAAGACACTCGTTGCAAAAAAGGTATTACTTTAAATGAAAGGGTATCTTCATTTGAAGGGGTGCCTTCTTCTCTATTTTCTCGTTTTTTCAAGGGCATACTAGTTGCTTTGAACTTGGGGTGCAACACTTGTTCTTAGTGTAGGCATTGTATCCTCGGGGCTTATTTCCATGGTAGCCACCTGCATAAGTGGGGAAATTAAAGTCTTTAAGAGAAAGCATCCGTTGCCTTACCTGCTTCTCTTGCGTCTCTTTCGCTCTTTTTCTATTTCTTTACTCTAAACGATTTCTTCATCCACAATACCAATTTGTAACAACAATAAACACACAGTTGTGAAGTGAAATTAATGCGGGTGCCTTTCATCTTATTTTTGCAAGGGCACCCCAGAGTTCAGCAGTCATTATTTAAAGAGGAATGATAGACTGAATGGCCCCCTTGTATGAAACCAACTACAAGGGTCACCCATTGGTCCTTCTCAACAAATGACACAGACAAATATAAAATTAACAGAGCAATAAATGCAATTTGTACCAATAGGAAGAGCACCCTTGTAGCTAGTGTTTTTTTTTTTTTTTTTTTGTAACGGCACCCTTCAATCTATCATTCCTCTTATTTGAAACCTTATAAATATAAATTTCCAAATGACTCGTAACTTTAATTTATCGTGGTCCCCTTCTCTTGAGATTTGCATCCAAAACTGTAAAATTAAACACAATTTTGACTACAATAATCAGTTTTGGACTCAAAATCCCATAGGAGCCAGGTAGTGCGGTTTTTATTTTCAACCTATAGAATATTAGGTCCTTTTCGTTTTGGATTTTGAGAATTGATCGAGTCCCAAGCTGATTATTAGACTCAAAATTGTGTTTAAGCAGTGTCCGTTTTAGATTTTGAGAATTGTTTTTGAGTCAAAATTTGAATGTTTGACTTGAGCTCATAATCAATTCTCAAAAATCTATAATAAACTTTGAGTTCAATAATCAATTTTGAACCCAAAATTGATTGTTTGGCTCAAAATTTATGGCAAATTTGAGTCAATAATCAGTTTTGGACTCAAAATTAATTCTCAAAATCCCAAACGAACCGGGGCCTTCCTCGTGAATCAAGGTTCCGGGCCTAGCAATGCACGGCTTTCTTGTTATAAGAAGGTAATTTCGACGCAGTGTTATTTGACACTTGGTGCTTTCATTAGTTAATGCTTTCCTTTGCCGGCCACTTGAGGCCGTGTTCGGCAAGGCTTCTCATTTTCACCCCACTAAGTCGGCAGAAATAGATTAATGAGAAACTTTTTGAAGACACGAGTCACTACGAATTATCTCATTAATTAAGGCACAAAAGGTGCGGTTTTCAAACTAGATATTTCTCTTTTTCAGCCTTTCTCATTTACCTCACCTTAAACCATAAAAACCGAGGAAGCCCATTTAAAAATGGTTGCCCAACACAAGGTAAGAATGCAAGAGTTCCCGTTGCGGTCCAAATCATGCTGAGTACATGAACGGGTCCTTCTTGAGACACTCCTAGGTTTAGAAGGTATGCAAGATGATCTAGAGGGGGACCTACACTCAAAGACAAAGGGTTAAGGCCACTTGGAGTTTGAGAACACCAAGGAATCCTTCGTCACTCAAGTCAGCTCTAGAGGTGACAGATGGAATGAACTTAAAACAAGGGCTTATACATACCTTGGCCTCTCCGCCTCCTCTGAGTGGGGGGTTTCCCTTTTTGTAGATGGAGTTCCCTTGGAATATGGGGATGCCGTGTGATCTCGATGAGGGCTGGCATTGATGCCGTTGCCTGTGTTTCCGGTCTGTTCAGTCTTTTCAGGGTGGCTCTAACCATAGACAGGATGTTACAAGGGGATGTTATGATTGGCATTGATGATGCTTCTTCCTTCACCGGTTGGACTTGATCGGCCGATGGGGAGGCGCATGACTTCTGGTGGTGCTGTGCTGGTGGAAATTGTAGAGCTGGCTGAAGGGTCATTATAGCTAAGAAGTGACGTGTCTGGCCACATGGCATCAAGTCTCTCATGGGCCCAGGGACCAGGTGGCACTGCATGGTTGGTACTCGATTCTAATCCCAATAGTTCCAAAACTTGCCTTTGGATAAAAATATGGATCTACCCTTACTACGTGAATGCTACGTAATCAAGAAGGGAAATTTTGTCATTTGTCATAGTTGATATCTAGGTTTTCTTGAAGCAATCCATGTTTGGCAACTCTGAAGAAATACTCTATGGAATATTTGTGGGGCTAGTTGTGTGAGATGAGCTGGAGAGGGAAAGACTTGAGACACTGGGAGTGAGGTGAGGACCAAAAGCTCCTACAAGTGCAGTAAACAAAAAATTAATTTTAAATGAATCCACATCGATCACACAAGTAATTATTACATGGAGACAACTAAGGGAGTCCAATATTATTTTAGCAACCAAACATGGAATGGCATGCCAAATCCAAACCAAATTCCGTCAAACGAAGCATTATAGATCTTTTATGCTCTTTTCCATGGAATAATTATTCATGGTTGCCAGACAGGGCTACATGTGTATATGGTCACTGTTGGCTAGGGAAATTGAGGGCCCCGAAAAAAATAAAAATAAAAATAAAAAAAATCAATAGCATTTCATTGTTGCTTGACATCGGCATTTGTCCACATTCTACGAGCATAGCAGAAAAGATTGATTGAATGGTTGGAATGAGCCATTAAAATGAATTTTGGACAATGACCATGGTGGGCCCCCACGAGGGACTCTATCAGCACCTTATCACAAGATCAAATTATGAAGATCTTATGCTCGTTATTCAATGAGGAATGATAAATTGAAGGGGACCCTTGCAAAAGTCAGTTGCAAGGGCGTCCTCACTGGTCCATGTGAACAAAGTGCATTTAATAAGGGGTTTAAGAAGTCTCCTACTTTTCCTTATTTGCTAACGGAGTCTTCTTGTTTGCATTTTTAAATAGAGTGGGTAGATCCATAAAAGCAAGTCTTCTTGTTTGCTTTTCAACCCATGTTTTTATTAGCTCTGTACTTTTCCTTATTTGCTAACGGAGTCTTCTTGTTTGTATTTGCTAACGGCTCGGCTCGGCTCGTTAAGGATTCGGTTACAAAGAATAGATGGCAAGTCTAAATTTGCAAAAACCGTTATTACTATTAGACTATTAGTAAACTAAGAAACTAGAAGACTGCTTTAGCAAATAAGGCAAAGTGGGAGACTTCTTTTGCGAAACCACCTTGTTGTAATTAGGAAAACTTAAGTTGGAACTGTTTTTCAATTATGTTGACTTTTAATTAACGTAAAACAAACTTAAGACACGACCTGTTCTTCACACGTATTCATTCTCCAAGGATAAATTTTCTTGTTGATAACTACTTATCTCCTAAAAGTCTAAAACCAAATCCAACCAGGTTAGACCATAGTGTCACCCTCCTAGGTGAAATCAGAGGAGATACTTTCGGGCTAAAGTTATAAACAGAACTAAGATATAACGTGTACTTTGGGTTGGTTTTATGGGGATTGAGATCACCTTTAGCTGGTTACAGTCTTACAGACCGAACAGAAAAACTTCTATCTATGTTGGCCTTTACATGGTCACAGATAAATCTTCTTTATGAAAGTCCTCTACAGAAAATTGAGTCATTTTTAATTAAAAATGCTACAAAACGTACTTGTTGGTCTACTCATAATTATAGCATTGTTCTGGTTGCTTGTTTCACGTGTACATGATGGGATCCCTTGACCATACAGGAGATAAATAGTATGTCGAATTATGTTAAGAGTAATTCTAGGGCCTTGATCTACCCAGGAAAGCTAAGGGCATATTTTTGAACTACGAAAAATATGGGAAATGATATATTTGAGTAGTGTAAACTGTAAAGAGAGTAGCCACAAACATGGTTTTAAATTTCGACCGAAATCCAAAATTTCGGTGGAGACCGACACCGAAATCGATAAAAACCGAAACGGTATTTATTTCGGCCGAAATTTCGGTTTTGCCGAAATTTGACCCAAAGAATCTGCTTTTTTTAATATTAATTTAATATTTCACCGAAATTTCTACCGAATAAATTACCGAAATTTTGGTAATTTCGGCCGAAATTTAATATTGAATAAAATATAGGTTTTGGATTTTATACCAAGATTTCAACCGAAATTTCAAAATTTCAGGGTCCGAAACCGGTACCAAAACCAAAGTTTTAAACCTTGGTCACAAATACAAGGGGGTGTGGGCCCAGGAAGAAAAGGGGGGCAAACATTTACCCACTTTTTAACATGGGACAGGACCCTCTTGTGCGTTTATGACGACCATGGTTTTAAATTTCGACCGAAATCCGAAATTACCGATACCGAAATGCATCAAAACCGAAACGGTCATTTATTTCGGTCGAAATTTCGGTTTTTCCGAAATTTGACCCAAAAAATCTGTTTTTTTAATATTAATTTAATATTTCACCTAAATTTAATATGGAATAAAATATTCGTTTCGGGTTATGTACCAGATTTCGACCGAAATTTCAAAATTCCAAGCCAAAACCGGTACCGAAACCGAAATTTTAAACCTTGATGACGACAGATGACCCTTTTAAGAGGGGTGGCTGTCACAAGTTTAAAAAACAGGTCAAAGGTGGGGGTGGTTGAATAACTTGAATATACCATTTTCCAAATATTCCATGCAATATTTGTGGGGAATATTTGTGGGGCCAGTTGTGATAGACTGATAGGTGATGACTGATGAGGGGGAGTTGATAGCGTGGGTGTGACGGGAGCATGAAAAGGTCCCTACAAATAGGGGGAGGGGAATGTAAATTTAAGGCGGCAATTTTTTCACCATTTGTTTCCCCGCTCCTACCTTCTCGCAAGTCTCTCCATCTCCCGTATTCGTCCATCTATCACAAATGACCCCACATATATTCCATAGAATATTTTTTCATGGTTGCCCAATTTGACCTAAATTTGTAAGGGAAGTGTTATCAACACAACCCTATTTTGATATTTGCACAAACCCAGCTGTCTTTTGTTCTTTACATGGAATATCTTTTTATGGTTGCCCAAAATGACCTAAATTTGTAAGGGAAATGTTATCAACACAACCCTATTTTGATATTTGCACAAACCCAGCTGTCTTTTCGGCTCGTGAGTCTGGTATCATCCTTTGCATGTTATATAAGCGTATGATGGTTGTCCTAGACCCAGTTGTACTCGTGTGAGTCTACCCATTTATTTTTACATCATCTATTCTTCATGAAGTGACAAATGCTTTTAAAATATCATAAACGATAATTTCTAAAGTAGTTAGCTCAAATTTACGTTCTACTAAAACTTATGTATAGTTGTTGGGGTTCAAAATCATCCTATCTAAAATTGTCAAACCCGGAACAAGAGTTTCATTCGAGCTTCGGGATGGATTGTGGAAGGAATAACGAGAAGCTATTTAGGGAGGTATGGGAGGCCTACGCTCATGGCGGAGGACCAAGGAACTCAATGCCTCGGCTAGTAATTGGTCTTCTTTCGAAGGAGCTAACACGTGGCACTTGAAAACTCAAAGGTTCTAAGGGAAAAGGGTGATTTCACTGCACTTCTAGTAGCCCTAGAAACCTTAGAAGTCGTAAGCCGCCTCAACATGTTAAAGTTGGAAAGCGTTGTTCCAAGAAACTTGACCGATCAGGCAAGACTCCGTAAAATGCAACATTCATTCAATGCTCGTGACCCTAATCTATAAAAGGGAAACAAAGCTTCGAGGTATGCAAGTCATATCTCATATTCTGAAATTACTATATAGTTTTCTCCAAGCTCACCTCATCTCTTACTGTTTTTGCCATGTTGTTCTAAACATTTCTTTAGTGATCCCAATCGGATCTTTGGCATTGAAATAAAAAAAAATCAATATTAAATTGAGATGGGTTTGAAGTACCTTGTGCCATGGCTTTTCCTTGAAGGCATGAGAACCAGTGTTCCTCAAAGCTTTTCCGAGCACTGAGATGACCCAAAAACGCCCCTTAATGCTTCTCCTACTTTCCCACCAACCGGTCTATAGAAAACCTCTCAAAACTTGAATTCACTCTCTCTTTATGAGTTTATAAGTTAATGGTGGTAGTAAGAGGGACCAAAGGTCTCTTATATTTAGGCAAAGCTCCCATAGAACTTCTATTCTTATGCCCAATTCATCTGACCATTAAACTCTAAATAAAAAGTGATATTTGAGCTTAGTTTCATTCACCAAACGTTTCCAAAGTTAAGGTATAACCCTATGAACATGAAATGTTGCTAAAAATGCAAGGCCACACCCATATTAGAAAGTCTAATCATAGAATCTTTGTTTCATTAGAGATTCTACCAAGGTGGGAAAGTTTCTAAACGAAGT
Source organism: Tasmannia lanceolata (assembly GCF_043159265.1). Classification (NCBI taxonomy): domain Eukaryota; kingdom Viridiplantae; phylum Streptophyta; class Magnoliopsida; order Canellales; family Winteraceae; genus Tasmannia; species Tasmannia lanceolata. The sequence continues at coordinate 2,471,463 of NW_027518697.1, read as the reverse complement.
TCTAACTTTTTAGAAACTTTCCAACACGACATAGACATCGGAGAGTTCCCCTTTCTAGAGTTCGACTTAGGTCCTCTTTCCGATCAGTTTTTGTGTTCGAAGGTCGCCCTTCCGGAAGCTAGGTGGGCACATTCATCATCCAAGAGAAGGTCCAAATTTCAGCGGCAACACTAGTAAGGATTTTTGTTCAGACCGTTCACTTGTAGGAAGTAGGGAAAATTTTAGAATTTTTTCCATGGAAAATGAATTTTCAAATGTTTAGTATACCCTTTTTCCACGGGTTGTTTTCCCAAAATAAATTTTTTCCTTATTTTTAAAGAAAACTGCAAACATACTACAACATGGATTTTTTCCATAGAATTTTTTTTTTTTTTTTTTATAATTATCTTTTCCCTTGTCCAAACAATAGTTCGCAAAACGGCGAAAAAACGGGATTGAAAAAAATCGAGTTTAATATAGTTTGTAAAATGATGTGAAAAATAAAAAAAAAGCAGCCATACAAAGTTTTTCCAACTTGCGTGATATGGCCCACATGGACGACTTGCACCCCTGCCTGGTGGGCCCCTCCTGCTCTCAACTAATTAGGCCCCTAACCCCGTACAACTCCTTTTTATTACTTGTCAGTAAGAGATGTACAGCACTCAGGTATTTTTGTTGATTAGTTCCTACTTGGCAAAAACAATTGCTTAACAATCCCTAGGAAAAGCATATTATCTTAAGAGTCCTACTTTTTAAAAAAAATTGCTAAAAAGTCCCTAAAACTAACATACGTTAATCTACTCAGTTAAAAAATTTAAAATGGCAAATTTGCAGTGGAAAACATTAATAACTTGTTGAATGATTTTTTGTTGAAGGATTTTTAATGAAAATATTGGAAGAGATATTTTAGCCAATTTCCTTTTTTTTTTTTCCAAAACTATTGGAAGGGAAATTGAAATCAGGCTAAAACCGATTAAAGGTTGGGGGTAAATTTGCTATTTTAAAATTTTTAATGGAGTATATTTATACGTAGGTTAGTTTTGGGGACTTTTTATGAATTATTTTTTTAAAAGTAGGACTGATGGTTTCTTAGGGACTATTAAGCAATTATTTTGCCAAGTAGGGACTAATCATAAAAAATCCCTATTTAAATTATGAAAATGTTAAAGTGATAATCATTGTTAAATTTATATTTTCTTAAAAATTACTTTTTGAGCCCCATATGTGTAGGGCAGATGTTGCATGGTCTATTGATCGGAAGTGTGAACAAAAGTCTCCCCATTGAGGATGAGTCTTGTATTGATTGGATGATTTCATGTCCTTTATCTATAAGGCCTTGTTTAGGGTCCGTTTAGTTGGTTTCCATAGAAAGGAAAGGAAAAAGAAAGAAAATAAAAATGACGTGAAAAAAAAGAAACATTATGAAAACCTAATGGCATAAGAAAATAAAATTGTTTCCTTAATGGCATAACGTATAAGGTTCTTGGATTTGGATCTCCAATCTTGTTTCCTTAATGGCATAAGAAAATAAAATTGAAACACAACTAATATTAATCAGTAACAATTATCAATTCTTTACAATAATGAATCCTTTTCAATTTCATTTACACAATTATAACAACAACTATGTGTATATGTAAACCTCCGGGCAGAAATTGTTACACCGATACCTTACCTAGTAAGGTATCTTATATTCCTATAGATAATCATCGTGGGCGTTCAGCCGTTCGGTTATCATGAAACCCCATAAAAACTAAAAAATTAAACTTTAGTTGCATAGGAACACAACAAAAAAATTTAATAACTTGATTTCAGCCATCATTTGAAACAGAACGTAGCACACAATTCAAATTATGTGTATGTTGGCCATCTCACGAGGGACAACCATGGTTTAAAATTTCGGTTTCGGTACCGGTTTCGGATCCCTGGAAATCTAAAATTTCGGTAAAAATTTGGTAATAATTAAAAAAGCTTATTTAATTCATTTCAAAATTCAGTTTAATCCGGTTTGAAATTTGGTAGGCCGAAATTTGAAATTTCGCCAAATTTCAGTTTCGGTCCCCGAAATCCAAAATTTAAAACCATGAGGCCAACTAGATCAAGGGTCCCAATTGCACACGTTCCCTACGTGGGAGACCGGGAGTCATGTTGATCGTAAGCACTACGCATTCTATTATACACATCATTAGATGTTGATGGTTACTTTGGAAATGCAATAGTTTTAATAATGAGGAATGCGAAACTCAGGGGCGCTTTTGCAGAAGTAGGGTGAAAGGGAGCCCCATTGGCTGCACGTCACCAGTGTGCGTTGTCGGTCAAAGAGAATTAAATGCATGGTGGTGAGGATATCATTTCCCCCCCTGAGTTTAGATGATCTCTTTAATAAAATCTAGTTATGAGCGTGCCATTGTTAAAATAAGGGGGTGACCGAGAAGATTTTGATTTGGATTTCTCACATTTGCAGCCAAATGTTGTGATTTGGATCCGAATCAAATCCTTGGATTTCCAAATCAGCGACTGAGTGAAAAAAATCAGATTTCCAAATACGCTGTGGAAATAAGTAATTGGAAATCCACAGCTCTCCTTCACCTTCATTGCTCCTCAACCTCTCCCTTCCTGTAGGAAGTACCCCCTTCCCTCCCTGTCTCCCTCAACATGAGCAGGTGGATCTATTCATTTTGTATTCAAAACTCAATTCTAAATCCAAATACAAAATATGGGGTATTCAAACGGGCCCTAATTTCTTGTCCGAGATTTAATTATAGTTCTAATCCTACTCATTTACCACTTAATTGGAAGATTTGCTAAAGCTAATCCCACTTTCTCTCACGTGAGACCCATTTACTTCCACATTTTGCACGAAGGAGAGGAGAGTGGACCGCTCCAAACAAGAGAGAGAGAGAGAGAGAGAGAGAGAGATTTGGTTGCATTAAGAGAGATAATTGTATTCTGTCTCATTCAAAAGATCTTTCTTTCTTTATTAAGGATATACAAAATTTAAAAAATAAAAGGAAAAGGGTAAAGGAAAGAATTTACCGCATTTAAATCTGATTCGTTGCTCATTTTCCAAGTCTATTAACTGATTCTTTGTCTTTAAAGACTGGAGGCGTAATGGTTTTCTCTTAGCATGTGGACTCAACGACTTGGGTTATCTTCAACTGAGATTTCTCATAGTATTCCATGGTTTTTCCTCTCACCCCATTTTTTCTCATTTTTTATTCTTGTTATAGTTTTTTTATTATACATGGGTTTTTTTTTATATAATAATTGGTATCTGAGTTCTTTAAGTGCTTATTATTATTTTAAAATTTTTTTTATGTTAATTTAACGAAACTGTTTCTTGGGTATCTGAAAATTGAGGTTTTTGTACTGAGTTTTGTTGTTATTTTGATTCTTCATGTCGTTTACTGACGTGGGCACTGAATAATTAGGAATTCAATGGTTTTTCCTCTCACCTTATCTTTTCTTATTTTTTATAATTGTTTTATGTTTTTTAATATACATGGGTTCTTTTTTTTAATATAACTGGTATCTTAGTTCCCTAACTCATTAGTATTTTTCTTAATTTTTTATGTTAATTTAATTTTACTGTCTCTTGAATATCTGAAAATTGAGGTTTTTATACTGAGTTTTGTTCTTTTGATTCTTCATGTGGGTTACTGAGGTGGGAACTGAATAAATAGGACTTTTGTTTCCTGAATATCTGAAAATTTAGGTTTTTATGCTGAGTTTTCTTCTTCTTCTTCTTGTGGGTTACTGATATGGGCACTGAATAATTAGGACCTGTGTTCATATAATCCGAAGAAAAGGTCGAATTTCTTGAGTTTTCGATCGAGAAATGGTGCAGAGATGATGGGGTTTGGCTGTGTTTTGGCTATGAAATGGGTTTATCTATTGGTTTTATGTTTATTGGTTCCTATGGATGCTATGGGTCAGAGTGGAAATTCCAGTGTTAGGTCGAGGCCGAGTGTGTTGAAGATTGGATCCTTATTTACTTTTAACTCGGTAATTGGAAGAGTAGCTGGACCCGCAATTGAAGCTGCTGTTGCTGATGTGAACGCCGATTCGACTGTTCTTGCAGGAACTAGATTGAAGGTTGTCTCACAGGACACAAATTGTAGTGGGTTCCTTGGAACTATAGAAGGTATGTGAAACTTATGAATTAGATGAATGATTCATCATTGTTCTTTGGATGCTACAATTCCTTCGTCAAATTCAAATCATATTTATAATTCTTTGTAGTATTTCAGTTTGCACCCTGGTTTTTGTAGGGTTTGGTTAAAAAGTTGCCATGCTTACTTGTCTTTGTGAAACAGGGTTGGATTTGCAGAGCATTTAAGCCTTTATAGCTACAGTTTTTTTAAAAAAAATTAAATTTGTGGATCTTGACTTGTTGAAGTATAAATGATTAAATAACACCAACTCTAACAGCTTAAGCTTTTGGAGTCATTGTTTGTTCTCACATGGTATCAGAGCTGTTTCCTCATGGCAGGTCTTGGGTTCAAAACCCAACAACTCCGTGATATTAAAAATTCACGTGTATAGCCAACCCAAAATAGGGGCCACATGTGCCATGTGTACATCCAACCGAAAAAAAGAGGCTGCACGTGAGGAGGACTGTTAAAGTTTAAATGATTAAATAACTCCAACTCTATCAGCTTAAGCTTTAGAGTAATTGATTGTTTCACATGACTGTCCTCTAGGGCTCTCCAAAATTCCTAATGGGCTCGATTTTTGTTGAATCTCGTTGTATCCATATATAGTAGGGTAGTGAATCCAAATGGTCATGTAGGGAATCAAACTGGGTAGAACTCACCCCTAAAAGCTAGCTGTTAGAGGGAGGGTGCCCATTCCCTTATAACCCATACACATCCATTTCACATGTCCGATGTGGGACTATTGCTTTTGTGTGGAACCCCAACAATCTCCCCCTCCACGCGGAAGCAACGTGGACCATCTCGCCCCTCCACGCAGCAGCAATGTGGGAGTGACGAGAGCTTCTCCGAGGGAATTCCACCGTCCTCGGAGGCACACCGGGGTTACCGAGATCTTCTCGGGAGTTACCACGCCCCAACTCTAATACCATTTGTAGGGAATCAAACCGGGTAAAACTCACCCCTATAAGCTAGCTGTTAGAGGGAGGGTGCCCATTCCCTTATAACCCATCCACATCCATTTCACATGTCCGATGTGGGACTATTGATTTTGTGTGGAACCCCAACAGGTGATGTGCGTGTTCCTTCTAATTCTAGGTGTGGTTAAGGTGTTCACTATACAAGCTACAGTTCATTTCAGTCAATGGATTGGATATTTGGATTCTTCGTACCTATTTTCCACCATTTCCTTTTTTTTAATGGTTGATAAGAAATTTTTTGTGCCCACAACAAATATTGTTTGATAGTTAATCATTAGCTACAATTCCCTTCAAGAAACAAATGTGAACCTCTAAAGCCTTGTGGGTTCAATCAATGTGATCTTTAGCCATTCAACGTAAAAATTACGCAATTATAATAGAAAATTCCACTTACAAGTTGCCATGATTCTTCTTGTTTTGTAGCTAGTCTTCTCCCTATGTTTTCACTCCGTTCTTGAGCTCTAAGTGTGCTCAAGTTCGCTCTTGGCCTTCTCCTCGCATCTTTGGATGATGGAATCATGGAAAAGAACACTCTTAATGTGTATATGCATGAGGTGAAGGAAGAGGGACCTTGGGGTGCTTTTATAGATTGAATAAGCTTCCATCAAGCTTATACCCTCCAAAGAATGACTGTTGATATTCACATCTCTCAAGCCATCCACTTAACTAGTTGCTAGGTATAGAAAACAGCAACATTCAACACCAAAAATGGCAAGTTGCCGACCTGGCACGCCTTTCTATTTCATGGAATTTGTAGCCTATGTAAGGCCACCAAGAATGGAAACACTGTAATTGTAGTGGGAAAGAAGTTTAAAATTTGATCTTTAATAGTACAAAGCTCTGTCATATAACTCCCCATCTCACCACTCTGAAATTTAAAAAAACACTCCCCTTCTAAGCAATGAGAAGCTAACAAATGATTTTAATGGCATATGTTGATGCGGTGCTGCCATACTTATCTAATTATATATAAGTAAAGCTGAATGTTGCACAACGTGGTGCTGCCACGTGACACCCGTCTATACACGCAACTTCTATGTATGGCCCCTTTTAAGAGAAAGGATATTATACACACAACTTCTGTGTATAGCACCGAAATTTCATCAGTTTATGTTTGAGAAGGAATTCTACAACTTCCTTATTTCTCTCCATATCAACCAATTAAATCTCCTATAATCTCTCTCCATCTTTAGTAGTTACCTTTTAAAGAGAAAGCAACCCCTCTTTCCACCGTCTACTTTGAAAATGATTTCTACAACTTCCTTATTTCTCTCCATAGCAACCAATTAAATCTACTATAATCTCTCTCCCTCTTTTTTAGTTAAGTTTTAAAGAGTTTTCTGTAAGTAAACAATAAAAACATGGGTTGAAAAGCCAGATATGCTAACATTGTAATAGGAAAATTTGCATTGGGCTATAAAGATAAAACAAATGGTGAGACCCTCTGTGTAAAACCAACAGATACTAATCCAATATGCTAATAATCTGGATAATAATTTACCCCTTCTTTTTCATTTTTTTAAATTTTAGCAGTTTCTTTTCTTCTTCTTTTTTTAAAATAAGTTATAAAACAATATTTTTTTGGGCCGGCCCGTGCATCGCACGGGTCTGCAACTCGTATTCCTGAAATTTCAATGTACTGCTTCCCGTATAGATTTTGTTACCCAATCTGTGTGTGAATTTTTTGCCATCAATTGTTTCCACAAGTCTCTTTCATCCATACGCAGAATCTTGACAAAGAAAAAATTTAAATGTGCAGCTTTGCAACTCATTGAGAAAGATGTGGTTGCCATAATCGGTCCACAATCCTCTGGTATAGCTCATGTTATCTCTCACGTTGTCAATGAACTTCACGTGCCAGTTTTGTCATTTGCGGCAACAGATCCAACACTCGCAGCTCTACAATATACTTATGTTCTCCGAACGACACATAGTGACTATTTCCAGATGTACGCGATTGCCAGTTTGATCCAGTTTTATAGGTGGAGAGAGGTAATTGCCATTTTTGTGGATGATGATTATGGTAGAAATGGGATATCCGTGCTAGGTGACGCACTTGCAAAGAATCGTGCAAAGATATCTTACAAAGCCGCATTGCCTCCGGGAGCCAACAGGACTGTAATTGATAACTTGTTGGTTGGAGTAAACCTGATGGAAGCCCGGGTTTATGTCGTACATGTGAATCCTGACTCTGGCCTTCAAGTTTTTTCTGTTGCGAAAAATCTTGGGATGATTAGTAGTGGCTATGCTTGGATAGCTACCAACTGGCTTGCCTCTGTCGTAGATTCAATTGGACCACCTAGTCCTGATACAATGAATCTTTTGCAAGGAGTTGTTACTTTTCGCCATCACACACCGGACTCTGATCCTAAAAGACTTTTTATGTCTAGGTGGAGTAATTTTCTTATGAAAGGGAACGCCAGTTCAAGCTTGAATGATTATGGACTCTATGCATATGACACTGTTTGGTTAGTTGCTCGTGCTGTTAATGAATTTTTGAATGAAGGAGAAAATATTTCTTTTTCCAGCGATCCCAGGTTGCATGACTCCAATGGAAGTACACTGCACTTAGCATCACTGCATGTTTTTGAAGGAGGCCAGAGGTTGCTTCAAAAAATGTTACAAACAAAATTTACAGGTTTAACTGGTGAAATTGAGTTTGATTCAGAAAAAAATTTAATTCATCCGGCGTATGATGTAATTAACATCGTGGGAACTGGGTCTCGGAGGATTGGATATTGGTCTAATTATTCGGGGCTCTCCATTGTTGCTCCAGAAATTTTGTATGAGAAGCCACTAAACACTTCCACTAGTAGTCAACAGCTTCACAGCATCATATGGCCCGGTGAAACCTCAACGCAGCCACGTGGATGGGTGTTCCCAAACAATGGGAAGCCTTTGAGAATTGGTGTCCCTAACAGAGCAAGTTATAAAGAATTTGTCACGCGAGAGACGGGCCGTGATGGGGCTAAGGGATTTTGCATCGACGTGTTTGATGCTGCAGTCGCCTTGTTGCCATATCCTGTTCCACATGAATTCATATTATTTGGAAATGGTACAGAAAACCCTAGTTATAACGAACTTGTCAATTTGGTTGCTCAAAATGTGAGTAAATTGCACTCTGCTGTACAGGCCTTACTCTTTTTAGTTTATTTCTTTGTTTCAGATTTTCATCTTATTAATATGCATCCTTTGTTGTTCAGCATTTTGATGCAGCTGTTGGGGATATAACCATTGTTACAAACAGAACAAGAATTGTGGACTTTACGCAGCCCTTCAGTGAGTCGGGCCTTGTTATAGTTGCTCCAGTCAAAGAGATAAACTCTAGTGCTTGGGCTTTTCTAAAGCCATTCACTCCAATGATGTGGTTGGTCACTGGTGCTTTCTTTCTCTTCGTTGGAGCGGTGGTTTGGATTCTTGAGCATCGGATAAATACTGAATTTCGTGGGCCTCCGAGGCAACAGCTTGTAACGGTTTTCTGGTCAGTATCTTCTTTCAATGTTCAAGAAATCTCTTGTCGGAGTAACCGTATGGGTGTGGCTCTTTGGCTTACAGTCATGGGTATGCTCCCCATTGACGCGAGTTCAAATCCCGCCAGGCTTACCGATGCGCATGGTTTACGGGTGATTGCGCGCATCCGTCGCGAATAGTCTCGCCCTAAAAATTGGGGTGGGGACACCCTATGTCATTAAAAAAAAAAAAACTCTTGTCAGAGTGAAACATGGTGTTAGATGTGTATATCTGTCTATCCTATTCCCCTGAAGGGCATAATTGCAATATTTTCTTTGGTTTTGGAAAGTTCTATAATGCAGTCAATTTATTCGCTCTCTTATTCTTTATACTTGTATTTGGGGTGAACCCCTTATTTCTAGTCAGTGATAGAATTAAAATCTCTTTTCAACCTTTTGCCGTAAAGTTAACATAGTATTAGAGCCCTTAATTCTTCCTTGTGGAAGATCATTCCCTGCAGCCTCGACTATTGTCTTTCAATCCTGCCTTGGTCTCCACTCCCCTGTTGTATCTATGTTGTTTGTGCATACCAAAATCTCACATTCAATCTGATCAAGGGCATTGGTTTTTAGGGCTGTGTTCTTAGAAATCCAGGGTTTCCTCATTATTTTTTCCCTATTTGTGCCTTGAGCCCCTTCCCATAACCCACCTCGCAATCCATCCTGTAACCAATACTACATTTACAACCCAATAACATATTTTATGAACCATATCCTATTACGGTGACTGATCATCAACTCTCTTTTATTTTTATTTTTCCTGTCTTCTGTCCGTCTAAACTATGACAATTTTTGCTTTGCAACGCCAGCCAAATTTTGGCTATGTGGATGGTTCCATCATTGTTCTATTCCTCATTGCGGGTAATGTAGAAGTTATATAGAAATCGGAAGAGTACTTTTAATTTTTTAAAAATGGTAGAAACGAAGGAATGATCTGGTCTTGTATATGTATATTCTTGCATTCTTGGTTCATCATCTTGTCGCCGTTGCTTGAGATTTTTCAGCAATCAGTTACTCGTAGACACATATAGGACACTTTTATGCAATAACATTATGTCTGTCTATTTCTGATCAAGACATAAATACCTTAGAGCAAAGGTGACGGCAGCGTGTTTTCTTTCACACCCATATCATGACGATGATGCATGAGATGTTCTGGCCCATTTATTGTAATTTCATTAATGGCACTATTATAAATATCAATGTTAGTGAAAATAATAAGTGAGTCATCTTCATGGCTAAGAAATTTGACTTTCCCCTCTATGATATCTCTTCTCCACTATTTCCCCTTCTCTTTTCTCCCCATTATGATTTCAACTTTGTATCAGAGCACGATCGTGATCATGATTAAAGGTTGAAGATCAAGCCAACACCGGTCAAGCGCTACCTTTCTTTTGTTTTTCTTTGTGATTGACTGTAGAGAAGGAAAAAAAAATCTATATTGGAGACTGAAAGACCGTACGCTGTAAACCTGACATGATCAACCATACAGCTCCGCACTTTGGATTTCTTCCTTTGATGCCTCACACCTCAGTGTACCATCCAAGACCTCCTATAACCTATCGCATATGGCACGCCCTACTATTTTGCAGGTGCTTTCTTAGATTGAGCATAATTTTGGAACCACTATCATTATAACTACATTTGTGCCCTCTTAGTTAATTTTACTACCTTTCATGTTATAGGTAATCCCTCAGGTTACTAATCTCTGCCCTCTCATGCCTTAAATCCATCTTTATTAGTGATTACACTTTACGCGTTATTGCTTCCTTTGGTATATATGTTAACTGGTCTATTTCAAACTCCCTTTGTTGCAAAGCCAAGTATGTTGCTGGTGTTCATTGAACCCATAGAACCTAATCTTCACGCAACCGCCTATGATTATATCTTCCTCTAGATTTCCCCCTTTGATGTGTCATGCCTTAATATGCCATCCGGGACGTCCTCTGACCCGTGCCATATGGTATGTCCAACTTTTTTGGAGGTACTTGCTTAGATTGAGCATAATTTTGGAATTATAACTACATCAGTATCCTCTTAATTAATTTTACTACTTATCATGTTATAGGCTGTTAACTTACCAACTTCTCCAAAAGCTTAAGCTGTTGGAGAAAGGCGTTATTTATCTTTTATACTTTAACACTCCCCCGCACGTGTGGCCCACTTGGCAAACACGTGGCACATGTGGGTCGATTTTTGCTATCCGGGAGGTTTGAACTTAAGACCTTTGGCTCTTATACCATGTTAACTTTCCAACTTCTCCAAAAGCTTAAGCTGTTGGAGAAAGGCGTTATTTATCTTTTATACTTTAACGTTGGGCAATCCCTCTGGTTTCTCATCTTTGCCTTCTCATGTCTTAAATCCTTCATTATTAGTGATTATGCTTCACACATTGTCGCTTGCGGCTGAAATTTGATAGATCTCTAATCTCTCAAAATGGGATCAAACATGATGTATAACACAACGCAACTCAACTCAACTAAGCCTTTGTCCCAAACTAGTTGGGGTCGGCTAATGAATCCTTTAGAAAATTTTCATGAAGAAGGTGAAAGAATCTACCCGGCTCAAATTGACTAAGTCTAATCCTGACACTAGTTGGGTTCGTCTACATGGAGCATTTTCTTCCATTCTCTCCTATCCAAAGTCATGTTCTCTGTTATGTTCCTAGCCATCGAGTCTTTCCTCAATGTTTCTACCCAAGTTGTTTTCAATCTGCCCCTGCCTCTTTTTACTCCATCAACTTGGCACGAGTCAAAGGCCTACGTTGGAGTTATAAGAAACAACAAAAAAGAGATATAAGAAACACAAAACACACAATGGTAGAAACAAGTCCCACATTTTTTTTGGTCATCTAAACCATTCATTTGCAAGGCCCCATCATAGATAGGGTGCATACCAAAAATCAGCTCCATAGGATCATCCTAACCCATCCATTTGTGGAGGTCGAAATGGACAGACACTGTTTGTCTACAAATCTGCCCATTTTGCCCTCCAGTTTTGGAGGGGTTAGGATGATTCAATGGTGCTGATTTTTGGTACACACCCTATCTATGATGGGGCCTTGCAAATGAATGGTTTAGATGACCAAAAAAAATGTGGGACCATGTGATTTGGCACTCGAGCGTACCTAAGGTTAGGTACACTCGAGCGTACAATCCTTTTCCTCTATATATATATATATATATATATATATATATATATATATATATATATATAGAGAGAGAGAGAGAGAGAGAGAGAGAGAGAGAGAGAGAGAGAGAGAGAGAGATGATTGTGAGCTTGAAGCTCATATAGCTTATATGAGCTTGAGGGCCCAAACACATGTAGGCCCACATTGTTAGGATGATCCAAAGCATTCATTTGAAAGGCCCTTACGTAGATAGGGTGTGTTCAAAAAATCAGCTCCATAGGATCATCCTAACCCATCCAAAAGTGGAGGGCAAAATGGATAGACATCATTTTCCACAAATCTGCCCATTTTTGCCCTAGCTTTTGGAGGGGTTAGGATGATCCAATGGAGCTGATTTTTGGTACACAACCTATCTATGATGGGGCCTTGCAAATGAATGGTTTAGATCACCACAAAAAATGTGGGATCCATGTGTTTGGGCCCTCAAGCTCATATAAGCTATATGAGCTTCTTCAAGCTCACAATCATTTTCCTCATATATATATATATATATATATATATATATATATATATATATAGAGAGAGAGAGAGAGAGAGAGAGAGAGAGAGGAAATGGTTTCTGCACTCGAGCACAGAAACAGGGTGGGGCCACATTTTGGGTGGGATCCAAAGCATTCATTTGATGGGCCCTTTCATGGGTAGGGTGTCCACCAAAAATCAGCTCCATTGGATCACCTGAGGGTGTCCATTTGTGGGGCAAAAACTGGACAGATTTGTGGACAAGCAGTGTCCACAAATCTGTCCATTTTTAGCCCCACAAATGGACACCCTATGGTAATCCAATGGAGCTGATTTTTGGTAGGCCCCCCATCCATGATGGGGCCTTCCAAATGAATGGTTTGGATCACCCTCCAAATGCCCCCCCCCCCGCACGCCTGTTAACTGCACTCGAGCACAGATAAGCTTATCTGCGCTCGAGCGCAAGAACCCTTTTCTCATATATATATATATATATATATATATATATATATATATATGAGAGAGAGAGAGAGAGAGAGAGAGAGAGAGAGAGAGAGAGAGAGCGGTTTCTACACACATGTGTAGAGAAGTTATCTACACACTAGTTTAAAATACAGTGGAGGCCCACATTGTTTGGGTGATCCAAACCATTCATTTGATTGGCCCTCACATAGATAGGGTGTCCACAAAAAATCAGCTCCATAGGATCATCCTAACCCTTCGAACCGTGGAGGCAAAAAATGGACAGATTTGTGAAGGTTTATACACGTCCATTTTACCTCCACAAATCGTAGGGTTGGGATGATCCTGTGTAGCTGATTTTTTATGGACACCCTATCTATGTGAGGGCCAATCAAATGAATGGTTTGGATCACCCAAACAATATGCCCTCCACTGTATTTTAAGCTAGTGTGTAGATAACTTATTTACACATGTGTGTAGAAACCGTTTTCTCACACACACACACACACACACACACACACACACACACACACACATATATATATATATATATATATATATATACATTGTTTTGAAAATCTTACAATTTACGGTTCGATTTATGATTCTTAGGCAAAACGATTTGAATCCCATGATTGAATCTTAATTTGTATGAATCTTACAATTTTTTATTGAATCTTACGATTCGATTGTAAATCGTACGATTCATACGATTTATGCGATTTATCAAAATTAAGTTTTGTATAAAAGAAAATATGTCTTTCTTTGAAAAGACCTCGTTTCCTTTCTACATTACAAGAAGCCTTTGAAATCCCTCTCATTAGAAGGAAGAAGACAGAGGAGAAGTAGGACATCGAACAAATCGAACCGGTCGAGCACAAAGCATTTGTTGTGGGCATTACTCACATCGAGGTGGGAGTCAAGGTGGGAGACTACCATAATAAGGACACCATCGATTCCCGTTTTTTATGATTGATATTTGTCATTTGAAGTTTGAGACTTTGAGAATTGATATGATCTTGTGTCTTTTTTTAAAGATTATTAACCAAGATGCATGGTTTTGGATGAGAATTAGATGACTAGTATGTGTCAAGTTTGTCAGCAAACAATTTGTATTACGATATTGAATGCTAATCATGGTAGTTTCTGTTTGAATTAATGAATTTGGATGAAAAATGAATAATTGGCTATTTTTATTCTTTAATTTATTTATAATTTTTTATTATACATATTTTTTTATATTTTTGAACGAATCTTACGATTTACAATCCGATACGATTCGACCCCGATCACGATTTACGATTCGATTCCGATTTTCAAAACATTATATATATATATATATATATATGAGAAAAGTGTTTCTAGTCCGGCCGACTAGAGATCATTCTCTAGTCCGCCACCCAAAAACACATGGGTCCCACATATTTTGTGGTGATCTAAAGCATTCATTTGATAGGCCTCATCATAGATAGGATGTCCACAAAAATTCAGCTTCATAGGATCTTCTTAACCCTTCGATTTGTGGAGTTAAAAAATGGACAGATCTGTGGCAGTTTATAGCCGTCCATTTTAAGCTCCACAAATCATAGGGTTGGGATGATCCTATGAAGCTAATTTCTTGTGGACACCGTCTCTATGTCAGGGCCCATCAAATGAATGCTTTGCATCACCCAAATATGTGGGACCCATGTGTTTTTGGGTGGCGGACTAGAGAATGATCTCTAGTCGGCCGGACTAGAAAATGATTGTGAGCTTGAAGCTCATATAGCTTATATGAGTTTGAGGGCCCAAACACATGTGGGCCCACATTGTTAGGATGATCCAAAGCATTCATTTGAAAGGCCCTTACATAGATAGGATGTGTACCAAAAATCAGCTTCATAGGATCATCCTAACCCATCCAAATGTGGAGGGCCAAATGGACAGACACCGTTTGCCACAAATCTGCCCATTTTTGCCCTCCGCATTTGGAAGGGTTAGGATGATCCAATGGATCTGATTTTTGGTACACACCCTATCTATGATGGGGCCTTGCAAATGAATGGTTTGGATCACCACAAAAAATGTGGGACCCATGCGTTTGGACCCTCAAGCTCATATAAGCTATATGAGCTTCAAGCTCACAATCATTTTCCTCATATATATATATATATATATATATATATATATATATATATATATATATATATATGTCAAGTCTCTATTGAAGCTATAATGTGATAATTAGGTGGATTTCCATATTGTGAATAATCCCATGTTTCATGAGGGGACGAAACATGTAGAAATTGATTGCCATTTTGTTCGCGATAAAATGACCAAGGAAGAAGTCTCTACTCCATTTGTTTGACCTCATACCATATTAGCCATTGTTTTTACTAAGTCTATATCCTTTAGTAGGTTGGATTTTTATTTGCATCAAGCTGGGCATTCATGGCATATATGTGCCATCTTGAGAGGGAGTGCTGAAAGCCTAGTATTATTTTATACAGCACATGCACATAATATGCCCCACCTTTATGTCACTTGTGGTGGCATACTAGTTATATTGTGTATTTTAAAGAGAGTAAGGTCGTGGGTTTTGTCATTTAACCCATTCAAACTTCTTTCTTCTTTTCTCCTCCTTTGTCTCTCCTTACTTTTTCTCTCTCATTGATACAAGTGACAGATCCCAAGAGTTGAAGTTATCCCTACTCAGCTTCATTGGGGTTATAAATACCCTCTGTAAAGATAGAGAAAAACTGAGATCCTCTCATCTCTGAATTCAAGCGTAGTTGTGCTACGTAATGTATCCTCAGCAGTAGTCATGTAACACTTTTCAAATAATTACAAACAAAACTTTAGTAGGAAGGGGGCAGATCACCATCAGTTACTCAATTTTAATATAACTTTCTAAAAAATGCTCAGATTATGTCAACCAAGAACTTCTCCCTCTAGAATTTTTTCCATAACAAATCCAATTAATAAAGTCCACGACAAAAACCAGTTCACAGACTCCCTTAAAAATTCCCAAGTTTGATTATTTTCGATGTTACATACATCAGATCCTATTGGAAGATTCATTCTTAGATGACTGAAAATCTCCTCTTGATATCTTAGACAGGAATCCTGTGAACTCAAGGTAATCCCTGGAGAGGGAAAAGAGTTTTGTGGCTCCCTGTACAATATGTTAGGGCTTGATAAGCTCACCCACCACCACATAAGGATTAAGAGAAGTATTTGACTCCTCAAACTAAATCCTTTTATTAAGTAACTGAAACAATGGGGAAGAAATTACACTATTGCGACACATCAGTTGTATACTCAGAAATACTGAATATCAATAATGAAAAAAGTGATATAATGACCACAAAAAATCTAACTCCTAATCTAATTAGCATGTCTAACAATCTAGTACCACTTCCGAGATTTCAAAGGGCTTTATTCTTACTCTCTATTTGTTTCATGCTTACTGGCATTCTTTTTAATTTATTTGTTTATTCATATGTGATTTCCTACACGGGAAATACCTTATTTTATTTGGTTTACATTAAGCGTAATATTGATTACCGCACTGTGAAGGTCTCCCATTCTCTTACAAGGTTAGATTCATGTTCTCTATATAGGTATTAATCAGCTTGTAATTTCTTGGACCTGTATTAAGGTTTAAAAACTATAAGCTTGACTGGACCTGATCCTAATCTACTTGGGTCTGTAACAATGTTTAAACCTCTTTCCTGGTCTTTATCATCATATATATTTAGAAAGTATGTCGAGTGAACCTTGAAAAGTTTTTTGAGGACTCAACTGAGCTTCTAAATGTATATATCCACCTCTCCCCCACTGATGTGCACATGCAGGCACGTGCTTACATAATTACATAGGATAAACATATTGTGACTATACAGATGCTTGTTTCGCTAAATGCAGTTTATATGTTTATATATTTTCTCTCTTTTTTTAGAAACAGATAATCACAGCTTTCCACGTTAGCTGAGTTACTCAACAAGAATGATCTCAGTTGTTAAATCGTGTTGAATTTAGGTTAAAATTCCATATTTGATATCTTAGTGTTGACTAGTTGAGACAGCATTCATTAATTGGCTGGGTATTTTTCCGTTTGGCTCATTGTATGACTAGAGCCTAAGTCTCTCTCCTACCGATTTCAAGATTTATAGGCACTGGTTCATGATCAAAGAACAATTTCATTTGTCCTTTGTCCTCAGCTAGACAGCTAATTGTGCTACAGTTTTTACATTGACTTCCCCCATCATAGTTCTATTATTTTCTAGATATATTATGATTTAGTTGTCTGCTTGCTTTCAAATAATGAAGCATTTGACCGCCCTTATTGTTCTTGCAGGTTTAGTTTCTCAACAATGTTTTTCGCACACAGTGAGTAAATTACTTCTCAATCTGCAATTTGCAATTTTGTTTTACATTTTCTCTTTTACCTTGAAAAATGCTTTTTGTTGTGAAAACCCCCCAAATAGCAACTTGCGATTTCAGTGGCAAAGCAAAATGAAAGAACCAAACACAAGCAAACACACAAAGACACAAAGATTTACATGGTTCGGCAAAGCCTACATCCACGGCAGATGCGACGAGAAAATCCACCATAAGAACAAGAGATTACAAGAGAAGATCAGTATCTCTCACCAAAACCCCAAGAAACCCTAGTCCACCATTTCCTCCTCTTTGTAGCTCTCAACCCTCTTTTTAGACAAGAATCCGAAAATAAGCGCTAGAACCCCTTCATATAAGGCGGGCCAAAACTTACTTGAAACAGGCCGAAATCACTTAAAACGGGCAGGGCCAAGCGGGCCGCATCCGGGTCGCACACAATATTTCGGACCCCAACGGGGTTTAATTCAAGACACCCAACTTAACACCTTTTCCTCTCTGCATTATCTTTTCCTATTGGATGATTTTGTATTAGTTGAATCCAAAATCTGAACACCAATTTTTCTTGGCTTGGCTCCTATGCAGGGGAGAACACTGTGAGCACCCTAGGACGTGCTGTTCTGATCATATGGCTGTTTGTAGTGTTAATTATCAACTCAAGCTACACAGCCAGCTTAACGTCAATCCTGACCGTTCAACAGCTTTCGTCAAGGATTGAAGGGATTGACAGTTTAATATCAAGTACTGAACCAATTGGGGTTCAGGCTGGGTCTTTCTCCCGAAATTATCTGATAGAAGAGCTCAACATTGCAGAGTCAAGGATTGTAACACTTGACACCCCTTCAAATTACTCTGATGCCCTTCAGCGTGGACCAAAGGGGGGAGGAGTCGCTGCTATTGTCGACGAGCTTCCTTATGTTGAGCTCTTCTTGTCTATAAGTAACTGCAAGTTCAAGATTGTGGGACAGGAATTCACAAAAAGTGGCTGGGGATTTGTAAGTATTCTCTTCTTTAGTTACATATACATGACTGAACTGATACTACTGCGTAACTGAAAAAGATGAGAGTCACGAGACTAATTTGTTTACTTGGTAAACAAATTGGAACATCAATTAATAACTTAATATCCATTTGTTTATGTCATTTTCTTCCTGGCTTTATCAGTGTCTAATTAATTACAGCAAAGCACACCATCTAACAATTGGGATTTGCTAGGGACCATTGCAGAAGGCATTTCGCAGCTGGGCTGTTGCATGTGACAGCAGCCACCTCAGGTGAATTGAATGAATAAGACAAAATCTGAGCCTGTGTGGCTGCTCTCACATGCAACAGCCCAGATGTGAAATGCCTTTCTGCGATGGTCCCTAGCAAATCCCCTAACAATTCGATGTGTTTTATATTTTTTTAGAGGAATGCTAGACTGAAGGGAGCCCTTGCAAAAATCAACTGAAAGGGCAGTCATTATTAATGATGGATGGTGACATTCAGCCAATGGGGAAGCCCTTTCAGTTGTTTTTAACCAGGGCTCCCCTTCAGTCTAGCATTGCCGGGCTCCCCTTCAGTCTAGCATTGCCCTTACTTTTAAACAATCATTAGTATTCTTGGGAAATAAGTGAATTTTACAGATGCTCATTTCTTTTTCTTTTTCTTTTGAATGGTACGGATGCTAGTTTCTTAACTGACCATTCTGCTCCTTCCCCGACCTGAAAATTTTCTCTTATGTGTATCATTTTTTTTGTATTGTTAAGTAAAATCTGATGTACTCCACCGAACTTGTTCTGAACAGGCCTTCCAGAGGGATTCTCCCCTTGCAGTAGACATGTCAACTGCCATCCTTTCCCTATCAGAGCGTGGTGATCTTCAAAGAATCCATGATAAATGGTTAACGCGAAGTGGGTGCTCCTCGCAAGTTGATGTAGTTGAGGCTAACAGGCTGAAACTCAAGAGCTTCTGGGGCCTCTTCCTTATATGTGGTGTTGCATGTATCCTCTCACTCATTGTGTTTTTCATGAGAGTACTGTGTCAGTTTAGGAAGTATAGCCCCGAGGATGTTGAACAAGACGAATCCAACCCAAGTGCCAGACGCCTTCGGCCCACAAAGAGCATTAAAAATTTGATCGACTTTGTCGATAAGAAAGAAGATGATGTAAAGAATGCATTCAAGAGAAAATTAAGTGATAAGCAACAGGAAACTAGTCAAACCTCAAATGGGTTACCCAACTCTCCTTAGGGATGTTTTTGGACTGGTGAGATTTTTCTTCTCTCTATATTGGATATTAGTATATGACCAAGTAGCCAGGTTATGTACTTGCAAGGCATCCTCCCCACAATACCAAGGAATGATATGGAGAATTGAATTTTGGTAAGCTATCATCTTGATAAAAATTCTCAACACCTTTAAAGGGGAGGAAGAAACTCATTGCTAGTGGTAAGACTGTATGGCTGGATATCACTTGTTTTTCTAAACAGCTTATTTGCATCAAAATAAGGGTTCTTGTGCTGTTAAAGCATAATACCCAGATGTTAGAAGCATCATTTGAGATAAAATAGAAAATATTCTTAGGCAGTTAGGGGAATGTAGTGTTGCTATTCCTTGCTGTAATGGAAATACAATGGCATTGTCTGTATTTTATCATCTTCCTAAGGAATATAATTTGCATGTTGTACACTGTTCACTTTGTATTTTGTACCTCTTTGGAGGAAATCGAATTTCTAAGATGCAGACCAGTTTTTCTTTTATGTTCTCATATGCTAGAATATGATGTCTTGAAAAGAAACTGCTGCTTTGCGAAAGGCTATGTTGTACTGGCGGAATTTTATCTCAGGGGTGCCAGTGAGATTTCCTTGTAAGAATACAATTAGTTGAACACCCTTCAAGAACATAAAGGTGTTAGTGTTCGATACAATATGAACACCGGCAACGGATCTTAGCGATTCAACATTGAGAAAATCACAGATAACAATATGGAATAAATTGAAATGAGAAAAAGACATACCGGAAGCCATGAATCTTGTTTTTCTTTCTCTTAAGGTTTCTCTTTGCTACACAATAGTCGGTGATGGGGACCGGTTTCCTTTCTCTTCAAGCGTGGATTCTCAAAGTTTGGAAACAAATTCGTTATGTGCAAATATGACCCAAGAGTTCTTTTTATAAGCGTTTGTGGGAAAAGATGCGACTCCTCATCACGCCGATCCCTCTGCCCAAACGTCTCTTTTAAACGTTTATACCTTTTCACATAGTCTTTTCATTAATGACTTTTCACAAAAGTAATTAACTAACCAAATGATCTCGACCATCGATCTTGCAAAATTCACATCCACCGTTAGGATGCATTGATCTACAACATTTTTCTTGAACCCAAAACTAGACACTAACCAAATGATCTCGACCATCGATCTTGCAAAAGCCACATCCACTGTTAGGATTATTTCCTAACATTCTCCCACTTGGCTAGCAAGATCTTTGAGCCAAACATAAGGATCATAACTTTAAGTTAGTTAGATAATAAACACAACATTCCGTTCAGCAAAAACTACCAGCAATAAACCATGTAACCATTGGGTCACCAACTCTACCCAATAGCCTACCCCATGATTATATTATTAATAATTCTTACTAACATGAATGTAAAAGCATACATGCATAAGATGTAGACATGGTCCAAAACAGTCATACAGACACATTCTACCTCTTATTAACAATCCATTTACATAATGTGCACAAAATGGAGCGGTAGAAAATAATCATAATATATATCAAAATCATAAAATATAATGTGATCACAACAGTGTATCTCAATACCAAATGCAGACTCCCACTATCATAGGCTATCAAAAATGTCAACCAATCCCATGCGCGTTACATGCTCTCTGAAGAGCTTTGGTGACAAGCCTTTAGTCAAGGGATCCGCCAACATAAGTGCGGTGCTTATGTATTCCACAGATACATGCTGATTCTGAACTCTTTCCCTCAGAACAAGATACTTTAGATCTATAAGCTTCGAGCCGTCTCCAGACTTGTTGTTCTTGGAAAAGAAAACCGCAGCGGAATTATTACAGAGAAGTTTCAGCGGCCTCTCAATAGAATCAATCAAATGAAGCCATGAAATAAAATTCCTCAGCCATAAGGCGTGACTCGAAGCCTCCGAACATGAAATAAACTCTGCCTCCATAGTGGATGAAGCCGTCATTCTCTGCTTGACGCTTCTCCAAGAAATAGGTCCTCCTGAAAGCATAAAAATGTAACCAGAAGTGGACCGATGGGTGTCCCGACAACCAGCAAAGTCGGAATCAGAATAGCCAATCACCTCAAGGTTATCTGATCTCCTAAATGTGAGCATGTAATCTGAAGTCCCTCGCAGGTAACGCATAACCTTTTTGGCTGCCTTCTAGTGATCCAAACCTGGGTTACTCTGGTACCTCCCAAGCATGCCAACTGCAAATGCAATATCTGGACGGGTACAAACTTGAGCATACATGAGACTACCAACAGCGGAAGCATAAGGAATCTGTCTCATCTCATCCCGTTCCAGTGCGTTCCTAGGACATTGTAACTGACTGAATATATCGCCCTTAACTATAGGGGCAGGACTAGGGGAGCATTTATCCATGCTGAATCTCTTAAGGACTTTCTCTATATAGGTCTTCTGAGATAATCTCAACAATCCTCGAGTCCTATCTCGATGAATCTCAATTCCTATGACATAGGAAGCTTCACCAAGATCTTTCATATCAAAATTCCTTGAGAGAAATTGTTTTGTTTCTTTCAGCATGCCTAGGTTACTACTGGCAAGTAGTATATCATCAACTATGGACCCCGATCTGAGAGAGGCGGGGGGACGAACCCCCCAGAAAGTCTCTAGATCATCCACGTGAAGGAGAGCTCCACCAAGGAACTCTCGAAAGAGTGCCCCTCACAGCATGAGTGGCGATGCAAAGTGAGATACCTCCCGATTCGGGGACTAGCCCGGATTCGAGGCGTACCTTAAACAAAGAACGAGTCGCCATCCAAGGAAGTAGGCCCTGGATCCCATGCTGTGCTCTGTCGCAACAGATAACCAGAGATACAAAAGGTCCGTGCCTGATGACGAATGGGGAAGGGGTTAGGCGCCCCCAATTCGCCCAAGTGCAAGCACCTGGTCTCTTATGCCATTTATTATTAACTTTGAAGAGTTTTGGGCGAAAATCATGCGAAATGGGAACGAATAACCCCGAGATAACGTCTATCTAATCATGCATGTCTCGGAGATGAATCATAAGCACACACAAAAGAAATGAAAGACATGCCACCTAAGAATAGCTAGGTTATGAGTGTCATGCCTAATTGGTGTCTAAGTTCTGGTGGACAAACACATGCATGCTACAGCTAAAAGTATAGGATCTGTACATGAAAGTAAGAAAACACAGCAAAACATACAATATGACAAACCCTAGACTCTAATGCGATACTTGACTCGGACCAGGATGGCCGTCCATCCCGGCCTCGGGAAGAATCAGAGTCAACGTAGTTCGACGACCTATGCTAAACTACAATGCCTAACCCTCTAGGACCGCTATCCGAGACTCGATCAACTAGACCTGAGTAGTTTTTAAAGCTTCTTGCGCCATTACTTAAATTCAAGTGAATGGTAATTTTTAGGACTCCCTATATGCCCTAACTAATGCAAGTGGACCCTTCACCCTATGTGTGACTAGGCTGTGCGTCCTAAGGAAAATCATGGGCTATCTAAGCGCATTCTAGTCTAGCCATCGGATCGACTAAGTGTCTAACCCACCACGACTCGAGGCCTCCTAACTCTGAGGACACTCACACGACAAGACTCAGCATATCAACATAAACATGACAGACTCCTAACTTTAAGATACCCCAAATGCCTATGACAGACTCCTAACTCTATGGGAATATCTTTTGAAAATTGTTGGCAAGGTTATTTTGAAATTTTTTTGTATTTTTGGAAGGTTTGAAAGGTTTTAAAGCTATGGAAGTTTTTGAAGTTGTGAGTGAACTCAGGATGCCAGCTGCAAGCCTGAGCTGCCTACGTACCCCTCAGTTAGGGATCAAGTCATTCGTAGTTCGGACCAGGATTTTCCTAACTACACTCTTAATGACTCAAGATTTTTGAGATTTTTTATGTTTCAGATGTTTTTGATATTTTTTGACTCAACAGGACAGAATCCTATCATCATAAGGGTAGGATAGACTCCTGATATCCCGCAAAGGTTGGACGACATCCTATGCTTTGCGGGGGGATTGGACAGAATCACGACTCTGCAAGGGTTGGACAGCATCCTATACCTTGCAAGAGCGGATAAAAATCACATGACTTGATGAGAGGATGGACCGAATCCTAACCCCTATGATGATAGGACAGACTCCTGAAAGATTGACTCTCAAAGATGGAAGGACGGAATCCTAAACTCTATGAAGGTTTGACAGAATCCTATATTCTATAGAGGTAGGACAGACTGATGAATTTTAAAAGGGTAGGACTAACTCCTAAACTCTAGGGTGGTAGGACTGACTCCTAAACTCTCTATGACAGACTCTAAAGAGGAAGAAATCCCTTAACCTGCGAAAACTCTAAGGCAGGAAGGGAAGGGGTTGGCTCAAGAAGCATTCCGTCATAGCCTATCCCAAGGAAATGCTCACAAAATATAGCAGAATCCTGAAACTCAAGGAGAATCCTAAATGACATGCAACAAATAATCCCGAAGAAATAAAGTGAATTACTGATACCGGCCATCCTAAGAAATAAAGCATACGAGAAGATCATCAAGACGCTATGAAGGCTTCATGAGGATGAGCCCGGGATGATAGACCTAAGGAATCAAAGAGAAATCAAAGCAGGAAAGCAGTAGAGTTTGATGATGGTTAATAATAGAGAATCAAGCCTTAAATGAAAAATCAGATATCTCTTCCATAGCTTTTCCAGCAAACTGCCTAAGAGCCGAACTGCACTATGCTTGGATTTGAAATTGTATTTAATAGCATATGAGCACAAGTCCAAAAGCTAGTGATCTAGCGCATGCATGCCAACACATTGTTAAAAGAAATGCTCTCACCGACTTGGGATCTATGAGATCTAGTATCTGCACTTAGGTTTTGAATCCACAATACTACTATACTCCAAGGATGACACCACTTTCCATATAGGAGTAACGACCTTAAAGGCCCACTACTGAAAGAATAAAAGGGTAGGGTAATACCATCTCCAAAATATAGTAACAACAATATTAGAACATCATGTCATATATGAATGATTCATACCATATATAAGCTAAAGCCTAAATAAACTGTAGTTCATCTGTCAGAACCCCAGCACATTGATGAATCTGACTATTAATAACTAAGATGACAAGCTGCAGAGGAATGATATCAACACCAGTACAGTTTAATTCTCGCACCAACCCAGCTTGTCCTTTGGAATTTAAAGAACAAAGAAAAGATACCCGCAAATTCTGAGGCAAAGCTCTTGTGAACTTCGCACAGAAGCAAATACTAACTGAAATAATGCCTGCGGCTAAAACATGGTTGGGCCCATATCATTAACCAACTAAACTGATGAACAAAGAAGCCTCTCTTGGGAAAATGGGATCAGCCCAATCACGCTTTCAATTACAACACCCCAAGAAAACCAAAATGTAAATGGAATAATATAAAATATATAAAAAAGAAATCGAGCATGACCAGCTCTTCAAACTTGATTATGCTGGATTTCAATCTCAACAAAGAAAGTACTATAGAAAATGAGAGCCTTCACTAGCCTAAGACTGAGATTTGGAAGATCGGATCAAGGGTGAGATCCAATCCCTCAAATCCCCATGGTCAAACAAGGTGGATTAGCCATGCAAGAATAGGAAATACAAATTTTAAAATTCAAATTGTCCTAATTGACATGGTCTATGATATCCAAGCATTAATGAAAAGAGAGGAAGGTTACCTAAACTGCTCTCTGCGATAGGTAGGGCTTTACACCTTGAGATCTCGATCCAAATTTCTCCGATGAAGGCTCCTGCTTCGAATCATTGCTTGTAGTTGGCTGTACCGAAGCTTGCCAGTATTGGACCAGCTATGATGGGTAGAAACTAGGCAAAAACGGATTGGATTTGTGAGAATAAGCTGATGGAACAACGATATGGGTTTTAACGGTTGTGAGTTTGATGGAGGAGGTAGTGAAGATGGCGGCGTTGGTGGCTCCTTTCCCTTGTATGGCTGCCAAAATGAGATCCCCTGTTTGGGAAAAAGAAAAATCAAGAAGAAGAAGATGGTGGTCTCTCTCTCTTTCTCCTTCGGCTCTCTGCTACTCTCTCTGTTTTTGTTTTTTTCTTTTTCTTTTTGAAGTGGAACAATAAGATGGAATTAGATGGGAAGAAATCAAATGGGTTTTGGGTCTGCTAATGGGGGTAGATAGAAGATGGGTTTGAATGGGATAGCAGCAGAGGATCGGAGATGGGTTTTGGTGGAGAAAACCGAAGTGGGTTTTGGCGAAAATAGCAGAGGTGGTGGATTTGGGTGAAAGGGGAAGATGGTGGCTCCGGTGGGAAGGTGGTGGCGAGGTGGAGATGGAGGGCCGAGATGATGGCGGCTTGGCCGGAATCCGGCAAGGTTGCCGGCGAAGGATTCTCTCTCTCTCTCTTTATCTTCTCTCTCTCTCTGTTGAATGAAGAAATGGGAATGGGGAAAATGGGCTTGGGTCGGAGTCGGCCGGATTTGCAGAGGTTGTTGGTGAAAGGGAGAGCTGAGATGGGTTTGGCCTTACCGGATTCCGGCTGGTAGTGGTGGTGAAGAGGATGAAGATGGGGGAGGTGATGGAGAAAATGGGGGAAGAGCAAGGTGGGAAGAGAAGGGATGAGGCCGAGATGGAGGCGGCTTGGCCGGAGGTTGGAGGGTGGCCGGAGGACAAGCTCTCTCTCTCTCTCTCTCTCTCTCTCTCTCTCTTTTCTCAAACGAAAAAATGAGACCCCTCCCTTCTTGCACAAGCTCTCTTTGATTTTTATACATAGGGATTTCTTCTCTTTTCTTTTTTTTTAATCCTAGCCATCCATTTATTGCTTATTCCCTCTTGGTTGCTTTCAGCCCTTGATCTACTTCCTCAACAACAATTCCATTTTAGAAAACCTAAAACCCTAGAATATTCTAACTAATCTAGACCCTACACCTCATCTCTTTAATCCAATGGTCTATGTATGTGGCTTGTAGAGAAAGCCATGTCCACTTTACAAAAGCACCCAAAGGATGAGGTATTTTACCCTCCTGCCATTATCCCCTTCTTTTACAAAGAAAAAGATATATTTGCCTCCTTTTTCTTTAATGGGCAACCCTCTTTAGCGTATTTTCTGCGTTAGAGGGGGGGTCTATGCAAGAATGGGAGAAGAATGAATTATTATTCTTATTTTTATCTTCTTTTGTACATTTCTTCTAGGAAAATGATATCGGCACATCCATATTTTGATAATTACAATCTCCTCATTTGGGCCCATTTTCTCGAAATATTATTCAACTTGAGGACTTTTATTCGACTTTGGGACCTTAGCTCAACTTTTAGGGACCTCAGGGCCCGGTCAAAATGGGGTGTCTACATCAACATATAACACTATGATGATGAATCGACTCCCACTAACCCAAAGATATTGCATTGATCTACAACATTTTCCTTGAACCCGAAACTAGACACTACCTCATGAAATTTTAGATACCACTGCCTAGAAGCCTGCTTAAGTCTGTAAATAGACTTTTTAAGTCTACAGACTAGGTGCTCTTCGCTCTCAGCCTTAAAACCTTCAGGCAGAATCATATAGACATCCTCATGAAGATCACCATTTAAAAATGCAGTCTTCACATTCATCTGGTGTAACTCTAAGTCATAATGAGTCACCAAAGCCATAACTATCCTCAAAGAGTCTTTCCTTGATACTGGAGAGAAAGTCTCTTTGTAGTCTATTCCCTCTTTCTGAGTGAACCCCTTAGCGACTATTCTGGCCTTATATCTTTCAATCCCGTCCTTAGAGTCTCTTTTGGTCTTGAAGACCCATTTATAGCCTACATGCTTGACCCCTTTAGGTAACTCGGTGAGTTCCCAGACACGGTTCTTTTCCATCGAGAGCAACTCATCCTTCATGGCTTCAAGCCACTGAGCTGATCGGTCACTATTTATGGCCTGACCAAATGAAAGTGGATCATTATCCATTTCACTGTCGTAGTCACACTCGTTTAAATAGACAATATAGTCATCTGAGATGGCTGACCTCCTCTCTCTCTCTCTCTCTGTGATCTACGCACAGGTTGCTCAGCGACAATCGTCGTTGGAGCATCAGGAATGTGGAGCGAAACCTCCAATGTGCCATCTAGTGCATCAATATCCTCAGGTGGAGGAATCGACACTACTCTTTCTTGTATTACCGGTATTGGAACAAATACCCGGTTCTCCTCAAAAGTAAGTGACCTAGGCACATAACTCCCACTGAGATCACCATCCTCTAAGAATACAGCGTATCTAGTCTCTACAATCAGGGTGCTATGAGTAGAACTATAGAACCTATAACCCTTAGACCGTTCAGGGTAACCTATGAAGTAACAAGAGATGGTCCTAGCGTCTAACTTTCTCAACTGTGGGTTATATATTTTGGCTTCAGCCACACAGCCCCAAACATGCAAATATCCTAGCTTAGGCTTTTTACCGGCCCATAACTTATAAGGGGTCTTAGCCACAGCTTTACTAGGTACACGGTTTACGATATGAACTGCTGTTTTCAATGCTTCTCCCCACAAGGACTTAGGCACTGGTGAATTGCAAATCATGCTCCTCACCATATCCATAAGAGTACGGTTTCATCTCTCAGCAACACCATTTTGCTCAGGTGTACCTGGCATCGTGTACTGAGCGACAATACCGTTATCCTGCAGGTCAAGTGCGAACGCACCTGGACTGCGGCCCGTATCGGAATATCTGCCATAGTGCTCCCCACCTCTATCGAACCTCTCAACCTTAATCTTCCGGTCAAGTAGTAACTCAATCTCAGCCTTATAGATCTTAAAGGTATCCAGTGCTTCCGACTTTTCTTTGATGAGATAGACGTAGCTAAAACGTGAAAAGTCATCGATAAAGGTAATGAAATATCTCTCGCCACTTAGGGCAGGAGTAGGAAATGGCCCACAGATATCAGTGTGAATAACTTCTAACAGGCCGGTACTCCTAGTGGCGCCCTTCTTACTAGTTTTGGTTTGTTTACCCTTAAGACACTGCTTACAAATCCCGAAATCAGAAAAGTCAAGAGGAGGAAGAACTACATCCTTCACCAGTCTTTCCATACGACTAATGAAAATGTGGCCTAAACGCTTATGCCACAAACTGGAAGAGTTTTCATCAACTCGACCCCGTTTATTGCCACGGTAACTGATTTCCTCATTCACATGCATGGATAACAGAGAATGTGCAAACGAGCTATCTAAATTAATCATATATAGATTGCCCACAAGAGGACCAGAACCAACAACATTGGAATCATGGAGTAATGTAAAACCTTTATTCCCAAACTTAAATTCAAATCCAAAGGAATCAAGTTTGGATACAGATATAAGGTTTTTGCTCATGGCAGGTACATAAAATGTGTCTTCCAAATACATAATGAAGCCACTATCTAATACAAGACGAAAAGTGCCAAGAGCCTTGACGTCTGCTTCTACTCCATTTCCCATCTTAATGGTTCGCTCCCCCTTCCTGAGTCTCCGTCTCTCTTGAAATCCCTTTCTTATGCAGCCACTCTTCATACTTGGAGCACTCTTTCTTTATGTGACCAAGTTTCTTACAGAAATGACACCTAATGCGACTTTTCATCCCACCGGTCAAGCCCTGCTGAGCCGAACCACTTGCTACCTTCTTCTTGCCTTTCCCAAAGCCCTTTCCTTTGGTTCTCTTCTTGAAGTGACCCTTCGATGTTCCCTCTGTGGTGTGATGAGCACTTTCAGGTTGCTAGGTCTTCAACCTCTCTTCTTCTTGAACACACATGGCTATGAGTCCACTCATTTCCCACTTCTCTTTCTGCTTATTGTAATTAATTGTAAATGGAGTAAACTGCGCATGAAGAGATGTCATGATGAAATGAACAAGGAAACCCTCAGAGATCTCCATGTTCATTTTCTTTAGCTGGGAGGCCATGTCATTCATTCGCATAATGTGCTCTCTCACACTACTACTAACATTGTACTTCATAGTGATCATCTTCATCATCAGTGTACTGGCAAGAGCCTTAGACGATCCCTTAAACTGATCCTCTACTGCCTGTAGGTACTCTCTAGCAGTAAATTCCTCATTCTCCTCTGAGTCGGGAATGCCTCCTCGGATAGAGGTAGAGATCGTGCTTTTCACAATCATAAGGCTCATGCGGTTTGACCGTTCCCATTTTTCATAGGTAGCCAAATCCGCAGCAGTACTTTCATTAGAAGGCACTTAATGTTTGTCATTCCTAAGTGCATATTCTAGGTCCAAACACCCTAAGACTATGTGAATATGATCCTTCCATTTTCTAAAACTAGTCCCACTCAAAACCTCGATCTCGGACAAATAACTAGAGATAGAACTAGGGTTCAATGTTGTAGATGAAAATACAGACAGTTACAATTTTGCTCACTATCTAAGACACCATTTAAATTCACAAAAGGAGTTTATTCAGTAAAATCCACGATTTAATGTAATCCAACTTTAAAATAAATGACCAAAGTAAACAGAAACACAAAATACATAAGTGTGTTCTTGATGGAACACCCGGTGTGTCACCGTGGGATGTCCGTTGGGTCATGCCACGATACACAATTGGTTCCATTTTTAAGTCAATTTATCTTTAGGGAAGTCAGTTGGATTGCCTGGAATCACAGAAACACATAAATGTGATTCTAGGGAGACACCAGCGTATCATCATGGGTCGTCCGTTGGGTCGTGCCACGACACACAATTGGTTCTCATCCATGAGACTAACTAGGGCCAAATAACTCTATATTTAAGGTACACATCACCGTTGGGCAGAAGCGCAACCCCAAACCAAGTTATCCAGGCCTAGCCCTCTCACACCGCCTATTTGTGCAAAGCAACAGTCATCCGTTGGGCTGAGTGTTGCTCTTGGACAAATAGACGCAACTTAAAGTGGTTTTTGTAGTTCATAATATGTCACTATATGCGACACTGTTCTTTATTTAAACCACTAACCCTAGGCGATTCCGTTTCCCAGACGGAATCAAGTTTCATAATATATCAAAATCAATGCATAAGGATTTTGAAAGATATACACAACTGTAGACACCCCATTTTGCTCTGCTTTGATTAAAAAAGAAATTAGGGTTTCGCTATCAATTTTTCAATGTTTTCTATTCCGGTGTTCGTCCCTTACGCTTTCTCAAATCTTTCTGGTCATTTCTGCATTGTTCTGATTTTTTCCGCTAAAGTGCGGAGAAGGGTTATTCGTGAGAATCCGAGCAAGGGAGAATTTGTACCCGTTTGGTGGGCCCGCATTGAACATTTGTTTAAAATTGAATCAACCGGGGGCCCACAGTGTGGGGCCCACGTTGTGGGGCCCGCGTTGTGGGGCCCACGTTGTGGGGCCCGCGTTGTGGGGCCCGCGTTGTGGGGCCTCAATGGGGCCTCTTGTGAGGCCTCTTATGAAGAGCAATGATGGTAGCTCTCCACTAAGAAACATGATGGGCCCTCCACTAAGAACAATAATGATGGATTCTCCACTAAGAAACATGATGGGCCCTCCACTAAGAACAATAATGATGGATTCTCCACTAAGAAACATGATGGGCCCTCCACTAAGAACAATAATGATGGATTCTCCACTAAGAGGGACAACATGATGAGCTCTCCACCAACATATCTCTCTCTCTCTCTTTCTCTCCCTATATATATCTTCCTTCCCATCCATAAAAAAAAAAGAGAAATTTATCTTCCATTATCTCTTTCTCTTCCATTATCTCTTCTAATCACTCCCTCCAATCCCTTTCCTCAATATATTCTTCCATCCCTCTCCCTAATATTCTTCTTCCATTATCTCTTCACTCCCTCAATCACTCCCTCTAAACACTCCAGAGAAAGCGAAAGACGGCGGAGCGGATCGGCGGCGGCAGGATTTTTTATATTTTTTTGGATTGGGCGGAGATCTTCACCACAGGTAGGTGCATTGTTCTCAAAATGTTTCTGTATTTTTCCGAATTTTTCTGATTTTTTCCGCAAATTGTGTTTTAAAAATGGAAAACTCTTCAAAAAACATCTTTTGACGAAGAAAAATTAAATTATATACCAAACAGATTCTAAAATTAATGAAATTTCGTGGGAAAATAATATGTTACTGATTCATTTTACCATGAATTTATAAAGATTTTTGGAGTTTATTTGGTATATTATTTAATATTTTCTTTGAAACTTATCAGATTTTAGGAGAATTTTTACTAACATCAGATCATCATTAAAATTCATAAAATTTTTACAGTAGTCTTATCCTCCATATTACTTGTTACTATAAAATTTTAGTGTTATTTGGATCTGTTTTAATATGGGATGTAGTGTTAATTTATAATCTGGTCTGGAAATTGTAAAATCCGAAATTGGTAGTAAATAATTTCTAAAATTCATGAAAATCTCACTGCATGCTATTTTGATTCATATAGTATTTCTGTAGAAATTTCATAGAATTTAGAGTTGTATTTCTACTAGTTTATGTGTTAATTGTGCAATCTGGACATTTAATGGATTAATCAAGATTAAATGTGAATTTAATGTAAAAATATGCAAAACTCATCCTGTAAGCTACATACATTTTCATCTTGCTGCTGTAGAAATTTCAAATCATTTCGAATTTATTTGCAACAATTTCACTTGTAAAACCGCTCATATGCTTAAAATTGATAAAATCCATGGAAAATTCGAAATTAATTGAAAATCATATAAAAATTCCTAAAGAACTTTAAAATTCTATCACATGTTCACTCCTTAATCCATTAAAACAGAAATTTTAGGATCTTTAGATTTTCCTGGAAAAATGGCCAGTGCATCCATAATCGTATCCCAATTGCAACTTGATCTTTGACAATTTGAATATTTAAGTTATAGCATGTTGTTGGCTCCGAGGTTATTGTCCACGGAAATCCTGAGATTCTGCCAGGCAATAAGATGCTATAACCTAAGTATTAAATTGCACAAGGAAAGAGCGCACGATTCCCTCCTTTGGATGCCATTCAAGGCCGAAATTGGTGAACCCTAGAACCATTGGTAATCCTTAAATGTCTAGAAACTGAAAATCTTCGAAATCTGAAACTCATTAACCTCGAGAACTTAAATCGATTTATCTTGTGTCTTTCGGAACCATTGGATTATGGTTTCCAATCTAAGAACCATTAGAGCCCAATTTAGGAACACTGGTGTCGTGCCGTGTCCTAGGTTTTAGGGAGTCCTAGAGTTAGGAGTCCAGCCTCATCACGGACGCTTGCTATGAATAGCAACCGTACCATAGGTCTAGTTACACTAGTCACCCAATCTTTCCTTAAGACAAGCCTAGTAAACTAGGATGTAGGCAAACCTGCATTAGTCTAAGGAACAACTTGCATTTAGATAAGAATCATACAGCATCTTAGATGAAATCCTAAGATAATAAAATCCTCAACTTGAATTAAATAACTACTTTTAAAACTGTTGAAACAGTCAAATCCGTTTAAGTCGGTGTCCTAGTTGAGTTAGGCATAAGTAGCTTAGCTTAGGTGCACCGAACTACGTCGACTCTGATCCCAGTGAGGCTTGGGTACGTAGGCAGCTTGGATGTCAGATGGCATACCAACCGCGAGTCGGCACCACAACAAATTGTGGTGTTTTGTATTTTAATTTTATTGTAAATTCTTAATTAAATCACTTAGGATCTTCTATGAGATTAGAATCTTAGGAGAACTTGCACTTAGATTGAATCCAGACAAATCAAGAAATCAAAATACACATTTAGGATTCACATTGAAATTAAATCATAGGATGCATGTCCCGTAGATAACATATTAACATAGAGTTGAATGAGCCATTTAAAATAAATTTAAAAGAGTTAGCTTTTGGAATCGAAGACCGATTATCGGGCAGGAATGGTGCATGTGGTGGATAAATCCCCATACCTTCCATTCTTGTAACCAGGTAGCGAGTCTAGATTTCTGATTAATTACGGGTCCTAGATCCCATATCTAGGTGGCGACTCTGTCAGTCTCTTTTATGTGGAATTCGGATTGCCTTAGTGATCCCAAGTTCACATAAAAGACGAATCTAAATCAACACTAAGAAGCACACGCCAATCGCGTGGGTATTAGAGACCAAGAGAGTGCATTGCGGCTCGCGCCCCACCCCTCTCGCGGGATCGTGTCCCACAGTCTGGCGACTCTGCTGGGGACCACCTAACTTCATTACAATTCCAAAGGATAACTCATTTGAATCTATTTTAACTGGCTCATGAAAACTCTATCTCTTTTATGCTTGTTAGATTAGTTTGTATGCTTTATTTTCTCATCACATATACTCAAACTTAATCTAACAAAACCTGAAGGCATCATAGATTGCGCGAACTTATTGCACACACTTACATCACTTTCATCTAAACCCCTGCATCTCACATGCACACACGTCCTATTTTAGGAACCCGGAGTGTTATCTAGCATGGTTGACTGGGATTTCATCACCTGGTGCCTCTGTGCTAGAGAAGCATTCCACCCTTAGCCTAGTACCTTTATGGTACGTAAACGGATCTCTTGTTCACGTACTGATACGCCGGACACTGGTACAGTATATCGAACAGGGATTCGCGCTAAGGGAACTCTTGGCCTTACCCCTAGATTAACCCACACATGCATGTAGTATACGAACACATGTGCATCACGTGTGTGAGCCTAGTTTAGGATATCCTACCTATTTGTGTCTAGATTAGGCCGTAGACCATCTTCTAATGGCTACGATCGGTCCTAGGTACACAAACAAAGTCATGAGTCGAGATCCTCTCTCCACTCCGCTAGATTAGGATTAGGGTTGATGCCTTCAGGTAACACTGATAAAATGTGCAAAGATTAAAAAACTTTCCCTTTGGGGTTAGGATTTAAATCCCATTCATTTCCAAAGATCTCATAGGATTAGTCATTCATGATCATCCGTTGAAAGCAATCTTATGCTATCTCATCTCATCTCGATCGTACGATTTTTAATCTTATATTATCTGATTCGATCGAGTATCCATACTTCCTTTATATTGGTAGGAACTCATCCTAATCTCATGTTCATGTAATCCTGATTATCCCTGTATCCTTTCTCCTGGCTTACAGACACCATGTCTACTCGTACAATTCTTGATTGGATCCGTGGTACATTAAGAGAATCCCATATCTATGCCATAAGTGAGCAAGAGAAAAATCTCTTCGGTTACGTGGCCACCATCAAGCTCGATTGGGGATTACTCTATGCTGCATCAGAGTGTTGGGATCCCGATCATCATGTCTTCCGTTTTGGCAACCAAGAAATGTGTCCCACCTTTGAAGAATGGTGTGCCTTATTGGAATATCCTGTAGATGGCCCTCTGGTGAAGCCATCTTACGTGTCGGATTATCGTCCTTTGTTCCTTCGCTTGATGAATAATCCAGATGAATCCATGAACTCTTTCATCAAAGACCAGGAAGTGTCCATGCAACAACTGATTGACATTTACCCTCCTGTTGGGCATATTGGTGCTGTTGATATTCAAAAAGCCCGAGGTCGCGCTCTGAGATTCTGCTCCTTTGCTAGGTTCCTCACTGTCCAGCCTTCTCGCTGTGCGTCAGCTGTTCTCTTGGACCTCGTTGATCAGATGGATCGTGGCGCCAATCCAATTCCTACTATGCTTGCAGAAACCTTCAATGGATTGGATGAGATGGCTCGTCTTCGTGCCAGCTCAGGTCCAGGCTCTTATGTTCGATCTTTTGTTGGGTCCTTCTCAGGATGTCCTGCATTACTTCACGTGTGGTTATGCCACAAGCTAAAAATTGCAGCTCCTGTGCATTTTGATCATACGTTATACACCTTCAGTGAATGGCGTCATGATGTTTCTTTCAATCATAAAGGCGATTGGGCTGAGTGGTTGAGTTCTCGCCATGAAGATCAGATTTAT
The DNA here is from genome assembly GCF_043159265.1 of Tasmannia lanceolata. Classification (NCBI taxonomy): domain Eukaryota; kingdom Viridiplantae; phylum Streptophyta; class Magnoliopsida; order Canellales; family Winteraceae; genus Tasmannia; species Tasmannia lanceolata. Next base: position 2,436,206 of record NW_027518697.1, on the reverse strand, counting down.
TGGCAAATCCCTGGAATCCAAGAAGCTGTCTTCAATACTGGAAAAGCTAACTACGTTCGCCTTCTTGGCCTCAAAAAGACTTCCTTTTATATTCCTGCCAGGATTCAGCGTCAGTATGGAAGGGAGCAATCCATTGTGCCTCCCCTTCGTCATTTCTATCCGCCTGAGGATCTCAAGCCCAAGATTGTCAAAGCCGTTTCATCTGCTTGGGATGTTCGAGTCATCAAATCTTTCAAGGAGTCAGTTGAGGAAGATAGTCGTCCAAAGAAGAAGTCTAGAAAGAGTGCTTAATGTCATGTTTTCTCTTATCAGTCTATCTTTGAAAGATCGAACCATGTACTCAAGCTTTAATGATCTATCAATAAAAGTTCACCTTTTTCTTTCAGTATCTTCGTCTATGCATACATCAGTGTCTACTTCTTTCTGATTTTAAATATGTCTTTCAAATATTACAGGGCCGTAGACACCATAGCTAACCCTAATACTCCTTGGGTTCGGGTCTCTTCTCGATTACAGAGGAAATCTGTATCCCCGCCACCTTCTCTGAGAACCCCAGCATCTCATTCTTTCCCGTCCTCATCCTCACCAATGGCAGAAAACCAGGACAGTCCTCCACTCGCTGCTATCACCGATACTCTTACCTTGATTCTCCGGCAGCTTCAAGAACTCAAGGAAGAGAACCAAGTTATCAAGGCTCAACTTTCTGAGAAGTTCGGACAATCGTTGTCCAAGGATAAAGGGCCTGTGCACCAAGCAGCTACTTCAGCAGCACCTGTCCAGCCAGTGTTCATCAATATCCATGATAAAACCGAAGAAGATTTGGAAAAAGAGCAGTATAGCGAGAATCGCAGTAGACCTTCTCAGTCCATGGTTGATAAGTCTGTTATGGAGAAATTAGAGACTCTTACCAGAAAAGTTCAAGACATTCAGTTTCAAGACCAGGGTAGTTTCAATCCCAGTGATCTTACTCTATTTCCCGAAATCCGCCTTCCTGCTAATTTTCAAATGCCCGATTTCGACAAATATGATGGTGTGGGTTGTCCAATCACACATTTACAAATGTTCACCATCATGTGTCAGCCTCAAGGCTTATCTCCTGAGCAAATGGCTCAATTGTTCCCAGTTTCCCTAACCAAGGTTGCTAGGAGATGGTTCATGGTCTTGGACAAGACTCGTTACAGGACATGGAAGGATATCGGCGAGCAATTCATCAGGCAGTTCAAATATGATGATGGGACAGAAATCACCAGAAAGGATTTAGAGAGAACAAAACAAGACTCGAGAGAATCCTTTCTGATTTTTGTGAAAAGATGGAGGAGAATAGCAGCTCAGATGATGGAGCGCCCGTCTGAGGAGGAGCAAGTCCAGATAATCATGAAAAATATTTCCCCCCAGCTCCAGTATCACATGTCATTGCAATACTATCCAGACTTCAAACACTTCATTGTGGCTGGCACCCAGATAGAGGAGGCTATGGCTCAAGGTGTATTCAACCGTAGCAACCCAAATCCTAGAGATTTCAAAAAATCCCCACCAGCCCAAGTCAGTAGTATCTCCCATTCCAATGCTCAATCCTCTAAATCCCAGGAACCTCTAGTAATGGACTATGCTCAACCTGCGACCGCACCTCGGCAACAAGCCCGGGTAGAATTTACTCCTCTTCCCATTCCATCTTCGGAGGTGCTTAAGCAGTGTCTGGCTTCAGGTCGCATAACCCTACCTGCCACCCGGCCTCCCCCCAATCCTTTACCTGCCAATTGGCGAGCCGACCTACACTGTGAGTATCACAGGGGTCCTGGTCATCTTACAGACAATTGCATCGCCTTGAAATTCAGAATCCAGAAACTTATTGATGAGAAAGTCATTGCATTCCAACCAAGACCCAATGTTACCCAAAACCTGCTACCTGGTCATGCTAATCCTCCCGCTGCCGTTAATGCCATAACCATAGGAGATCCTGAGTTTGACCCTCTCACCCTCATATGTGCTTTAGAACCCATTTCTGAACCCGAAATCATCTTCTGTGATGAATCATACCTGAGGGAGTCTGTACCTCCCTTGGTAATCACCTATGAGCCACAAGTCCCTCAAATTATCACCTATGGTGAGCCAGAATTGGATGAAGTCAGACATGTGACAAGGGGTGGAAGAATTTTCAAACCTGCTGAATTAAGAGTCGAAAATCCAGGGGCATTGGCTCGAGGAGAGGAGCCGCAATACGTGAAGGACCCAGATGATGAAGTTGTTCAGCAGTTGAAGAAAACTCAGGCTGTCATATCTGTTTGGGGGTTGTTGATAGCATCGAAGAAACACAGAGAGGCTGTGTTGAAAGAACTGAATACCACACAGGTGTCCTCAGAAATATCTCCAGAGCAACTAGCTGAAGTTGTCGCTCTGACACACGCCACCAGGGCCATTAGTTTCTCAGACCAGGAGCTGCCTCCTCAAGGTCGGAATCATGCTAGAGCTCTTCATGTCACTGTTGTTTGCGAAGGCAAGAAAGTACCGTCTGTGCTGGTAGATAATGGATCCGCGTTGAATGTATGTCCATTAAGAACTGCCATTACCTTGGGTTTCGGTCCCACTGATTTTGCCGAATCAACCCTTGGTATCCTCGCATATGACAATACCCGCAGAAATGTGGTCGGAGTCCTTACCACCAGGATCGTTATAGGCGGTCAAGAATTTGAGGTGGAATTTCAAGTTATTGATATCAAGGCCTCGTTCAATATACTTCTGGGACGACCCTGGTTGCATAAGGAAGGTGTTGTTGCCTCAACCCTTCATCAAAAACTGAAGTACATTAAAGAAGGAAAATTGATCACTGTCAGAGGCGACGAAGAGCCAGAAATAGGGCAGATAACAGGAGAAACTCGGATTCTTCCAGTTACAAAAGCAGATGATTACAACTTGAATGGTTTCGCATTCGATGTTACTGCTATTTCCTATGAAGATGCCTCTCGGGAGGAGTTGTATTTGCCTTTTGCCATCAGTCCTGTGGTTGCCAAGATGATGAGAAAAATGAACTACTTTCCGGGTATGAATTTAGGCCGTGATCCAAGCAAAGCGTCTCACTGGCGCCCAATCAAAGCAAACTCTGGAGCTTTCGGTCTTGGGTATATACCTACTGAGGAGGAGGAGGAATCCATGAAAGAATTGTTGAAATTGAAGGAAGAAATCCGCCGCACTGGAAGGATACTCCCGATGACTCCATATTCCTTATCAATGAATGGTCACTTTATCAAAGAAGGTGAGACTTCTCCATACTATGGGTTTTCTGAACCATGGTATGACTCAGTAACAGGGATCATGATACCAGGTTTTGAAATATTCAGTGGCCTTGCTCTCCCAGAAACAGAACCGCCGGTATATTGTGTTGAAAAAACTGTTGAGGATTGGATAGTCTGCCTTGAGCCAGATATGTTGGGGTCTTTGTTCGAAGAAGATGTGCCTGATGTTGTTTGTCAGGAGTTGCCCGTTTTAGATCATTCTAAAAAGCAAGAAGAGACTGACTGTGAAGATGTGCTGGTGGCAGTTATTCAGAGTAATGATACATTTACTGAACCTCAGAGTCAGATTGCACCTGCAACAGAAAATCTTTCAAACTGGAGTTCTGATGTTTTTCCACCTTATTATATTGCTAAGTCAAGTCTAGTCAAGTCGAGTGAATCGGTGTCAGTGCCTAGTCCAGGCGAGTCATTTTCTGAGTTTATTTACTATGTGAATCCTGAGCCTGTTCAGGATGAGTCCAATGATAATGATGTAACTTCTTTCAATTCAATGAAATCTGATTCTCAGTATGTCTCTGTGTTTGCTTCTGACTTTAATAATAATGATAACACTCCCTCCTCAGACGAGGAAGAGGGGATCGACGAAACTCCCTTTGAATTACAGCATATGCTCAAACAAGAGGAGGAGCGCCGAGCCCAGCCTCTTAAAGATGAAATCGAAATTATAAACATCGGAACAGAAGATTTAATACAGGAAATACGAATTGGAAATACTCTATCATCTGAAGAGCGCGATGAATTAATAAACCTACTTAAGGAATATAAAGAAGTTTTTGCCTGGTCCTACAAAGATATGCCCGGGTTGAGCGAAGACATTGTTCAACACAAGCTACCTTTGTTGCCTGTGATTAAACCTAAAAAGCAGAAGCTAAGGAGAATGAAGCCTGAGTGGGTCCTGAAAGTAGAAGAAGAGGTTACTAAGCAGTTGAATGCTGGATTTCTGCAAGTGGTGGAATATCCAGAATGGCTCGCAAATATAGTACCTGTACCAAAGAAAGATGGAAAGGTGAGAATGTGTGTAGATTTTAGGGATTTGAACAAGGCAAGTCCAAAAGATGATTTCCCTCTACCACATATCGATATCTTGGTGGACAATACGGCCGGGCATGAATTACTATCTTTCATGGATGGTTTCTCGGGCTACAATCAAATTAAGATGGCACCCGAGGACATGGCTAAGACCTCGTTCATTACACAATGGGGGACATATTGCTATCGGGTAATGCCATTTGGTCTTAAGAATGCTGGTGCGACGTATCAAAGAGCAGCTACAGCCTTACTCCATGACATGATACATAGAGAAGTCGAAGTTTATGTCGATGATATGATTGTAAAAGCTAGGGAAAGGAGGGATCACATCCCGAACCTCAAGAAGTTCTTTGAAAGAATACTCAAATACCAGCTTCGCCTGAATCCTAGCAAGTGTGTATTCGGGGTTACCTCTGGTAAGTTGTTAGGATTCATGGTGAGTCAAAGGGGTATAGAGGTAGATCCTCAGAAGATTAAGGCTATCCAGGAGATGCCGCCGCCTAGAACCGAGAAGGAAATACGGGGGTTCCTAGGAAGGATACAGTTCCTAAGACGATTCATCGCTCATCTGACTTCAACTTGTGAACCTATCTTCAAGCTATTAAAGAAAAACTCTTCCAAAGAGTGGACGGCGGAATGTCAACAGGCCTTCGAGAAAATAAAGCAAAGTTTGTCTGAACCACCGATAGTAGCACCAGTAATACCGGGGCATCCATTGCTGCTTTACTTGTCAGTAACAGAAACCACAATGGGCTGTATGTTAGCACAGCAAGATCCAGAAACCAAGCATGAAAAGGCTGTATACTATCTTAGTAAGAAGATGTTGGAGTACGAACAGAAGTATACTGTCCTAGAAAAAACCTGCTTAGCTTTGGTTTGGGCTACTTAGCGACTCAGGCATTACCTTTTATCACATAAGGTCTTGCTCCTATCAAGGATGGATCCTCTGAAATATCTCTTTGAAAAACCAGCCCTGACAGGTAGGACTGCCAGATGGTTGTTATTGTTGTCTGAATTTGACATCACCCATGTAACCCAAAAATCAGTAAAGGGCCGAGCCATTGCTGAACAATTGGCAGAAGCACCCCAAGAAGAAAATCAGCCTTTCGAGACGATGTTCCCAGATGAAGAGATCATGATGGTAGAAGATGAATATCCAGAAACTGGTTGGACCCTCTATTTTGATGGAGCAGCAAACCAAACAGGACAGGGAGTAGGGGCATTGCTTGTGTCACCTCGAAATGAGCATGTTCCCCTTGCCGTTAAGTTACAATTCAATTGCACCAACAATATGGCAGAGTATGAAGCATGCATTGTTGGGCTTGAGGCTGCATTGGCCTTAGGCATAGAGAATCTTGACGTATATGGAGATTCAATGTTAATCATTTGCCAAACCCAAGGAGAATGGAGAACCAAAGAAGAAAAGTTGCTGCCATATCATGAATACTTGGATGTTCTCGCTAAGCAATTCCAGCACATCACTTTCAGTTATTTGCCAAGGTTGAAGAATAGATTCGCCGATGCCTTAGCGACGTTAGCTTCTATGATTGACATACCTCACAATATGAAGATGAGGCCCATCACGGTTCAAGAGCAATGGGCTCCTGCATATGTTGATGCTATAGAGATAGCTGCAAGATGTCCCGATGGTAAACCATGGTATACGGACATAAAGAACTATATCTCGGGCCAGGGGCATCCCAATGAGGCGTCGAATAAGGAGATAAGGACTTTGCAGAGATTGGCGGCTAACTTTGTCATTTGTGGAGGAGAGCTGTATCGACGGTCCTTCGACGGAATTCAACTCTTATGTGTCACTGAAGATCAGGCAGAAGAAATTCTCGCAGATGTTCATGAAGGGGTGTGTGGACCTCATATGAATGGGAAGATGTTGTCAAAGAAGATCCTACGTCTGGGGTACTATTGGCCAACATTGGAAGCAGATTGTCACACATTTGTGAAGAAATGCTATAAATGTCAGATACATGCGAATCTCATCCATGTACCACCTACCGAATTGCATTCTCTTACTTCTCCTTGGCCGTTTTCGGTTTGGGGAATTGACATTATTGGCAAAATTTCCCCTAAGTCATCTAGTGGTCACGAGTACATACTCGTTGCAATTGACTACTTCACTAAGTGGGTTGAGGCCGCTTCTTATGCAAAGCTTACATCCGCATCAGTTGCTAAATTCATACGAACCAACATCATATGCAGATATGGAATTCCCCATGAACTTATCTCAGATAACGGATCTCATTTCAAGAAAGAAGTTATCACTCTTTGCGAAGAGTTCAAGATTAAGCATCATAAATCTTCACCTTATCGGCCGCAGACAAATGGAGCGGTAGAAGCTGCAAACAAAAATGTCAAGACTATCATTAGCAAGATGTCAGAAACTTATAAGGATTGGTCGAATAAGTTGCCGTACGCATTGTGGGCTTACAGAACATCAATTAGAGCTTCAACTGGGGCAACCCCTTACTCTCTTGTTTATGGTATGGAAGCAGTGCTACCTGTGGAGATCCGTGTACCTTCGCTCCGAGTATTGACTGAAGTCAAGTTGCCAGAAAATGAATGGGCAGACGCCAGATATAAAGAGCTGAACATGCTAGATGAAAAAAGGTTAAAAGCACTTTACCATGTGCAGGGTTATCAGCGCAGAATAGCCCGGGCTTTTAATAAAAAGGTTAAAATCAGAGATCTCGAAGAAGGCAATCTTGTTCTAAAAGAAAATCGAGCACCAGTGCTTGACCCAAGAGGCAAATTCAAGCCTAATTGGTCAGGGCCATACATCGTGGACCAAATCTTACCCGGAAAAGCCGTCAAGCTCCGTAATTTAAATGGAGAAATATTGCCGGAACCAACAAATCTTGATCAACTCAAGAGGTTCTATGCTTGAACACCAGAAGGCCGTCTTTTGGCCGAATAAAACCCAAATTCATAACCCAAAATCAAAAAATATATAACCTTTTGCAAACCCTTTCGAGCCTACATAAAATTTTCCTTCAAAACCCAATGTACTAGGGGCATTCCCCTGAACTACGCATGACCTGATTCCTACACTAGGATACGTAGGCAACCTGTTCACAGGTTCGGTCGAAACTCTTGCAAAACCTTAAGCCATTCTTTGAAAAGCTCTACCTCACCTGTAAAGTCCTTTTGGTGTTCAAAAAAAAAAAAGAAAAAAAAAAAAAAAAAAATGGAGCTTGAAAATCCGCTAGATTGAAAACCTGAAAAGGCGATCTAGGCAAAATTCAGGATCATTCCTCTGCTAAGTTGAAAACCTGAAAAGGCAGCTTAGGCAAAAGTTAAGGGGGTAGCCTGCTGAGTTGAAAACCTAAAAGGCGATTCAGGCAAAAGTTAAGGTTGAACGGTCCGCCAAGTTGAAAATCTAAAAAGGAATACTTGGTCGTGGTAAGATGGGGTTCACGCCAGAAGAATTACATCGACCTCTGAACTCTCAGTAGGTCAGGCAAAAATAACAATGATTCCCGAAACTAAGGGCATTAATTTCAAAACAATCCGAAAGTTGATAGAAGGATATATGAAGTATCACTGTCTTAAAAAATAAGTGAAGATGTTTATCAGTGGAGAAACATTCTTTAAAAGAGGCTAACCTAACCCAAAAGAAAATACTGATAAGTCAGAAGCATCACGAGATCACTTGAGTAATCTTTCTTATTTTGTCTTTTTATTACCAATGTCTGTGGTTCTATTTTTAGAAAAATTTACAAATGCTATTTTAAAGAATTGTTGTAGGGTGCAATCACTCTGAAGGCAGGTTCATTAACGGATTCCGAGAAACTTGGAAAAGGTGCGACTGTCACGAATGGTGAAAAATCGTTGCAAGAATGATCTCTGGTCAATGAATAGAAGAAGGTTAGAAGGCCTTAAACTGGGGCAGGTTGCTAATAAAGTGGCATCTCATATTCAAGCCTTGAAAGACCTTTGCTGCATGGTGGTATTGAATCATTTGCTTCCAAAATTGTTAATTGGAGATTCCAGTTCCCCCTTTCCTGATAATCTCTGTTATCATATACTCTCTGAGTCCATTTGAAAGTGGTCTTCTTTCTTTGAACATCATACAAATATGATATCTCATTTCCTTGGAACTCCGTAAAAAATACGGTATTCCATTTTCTTCTAAGTCCATTCAAAAATGTTCTCTTATTCTCTTTGAGCATCATACAAATATGATACCTCATTTCCTTGGAATTCCGTAATTCATCAAATCCAATTCTACGTTAAAATCAAATTCCCAAAATTCATCAAGTCCAATTCTACGTCAAAATTCAAAATCCCAAAATTCATCAACTCCAATCCTACGTCAAATTCAAATTTCCCAAATTCATCAAATCCAATTCTACGTCAAATTCAAATTCATAAAAAAACCTCCAAATTCATTAATCTCAACCGAAGATTGAAGCCGTAAAAATACGGTATTTCATTCTGAGTCCATTAAAAAATGTTCTCTTATTCCCTTTGAGCATCATACAAATATGATACCTCATTTCCTTGGAACTCCGTAAAAATACGGTATTCCATTCTCTTCTAAGTCCATTCAAAAATGTTCTCTTATTCTCTTTGAGCATCATACAAATATGATACCTCATTTCCTTGGAACTCCGTAAAAAATACGGTATTCCATTCTCTTCTGAGTCCATTCAAAAATGTTCTCTTATTCTCTTTGAGCATCATACAAATATGATACCTCATTTCCTTGGAACTCCGTAAAAAATACGGTATTCCATTCTCTTCTGAGTCCATTCAAAAATGTTCTCTTATTCTCTTTGAGCATCATACAAATATGATACCTCATTTCTTTGGAACTCCGTAAAAATACGGTATTCCATTCTCTTCTGAGTCCATTCAAAAATGTTCTCTTATTCTCTTTGAGCATCATACAAATATGATACCTCATTTCCTTGGAACTCCGTAAAAAATACGGTGTTCCATTCTCTTCAGGTCCATACAACTATGGTCTCTTACTCTCTTTGAGCATCATACAAATGTGATGTCTCATTTCCTTGGAAGCCGTAAAAATATGGTATTTCATTCTGAGTCCATTCAAAAATGGTCTTTTCTCTTTGAACATCATATAAATGTGATGTCGAGCGGCACCGCAGCGGGATTTTTTTACTACATTCCAATTCTAGGACTTCGTTTTGGGTTTTACATTAGGTAGTAAATGCTTGCGTCTAGGTTCCGTAAAGTCTTTTGTCGATTAAAGCTACGCAAAATGGTTCTGTCATTTTGACTTTGGTATTCGATGACTACGTCATCTCTACCAAAGAGGGGCATCTGTAGACACCCCATTTTGCTCTGCTTTGATTAAAAAAGAAATTAGGGTTTCGCTATCAATTTTTCAATGTTTTCTATTCCGGTGTTCGTCCCTTACGCTTTCTCAAATCTTTCTGGTCATTTCTGCATTGTTCTGATTTTTTCCGCTAAAGTGCGGAGAAGGGTTATTCGTGAGAATCCGAGCAAGGGAGAATTTGTACCCGTTTGGTGGGCCCGCATTGAACATTTGTTTAAAATTGAATCAACCGGGGGCCCACAGTGTGGGGCCCACGTTGTGGGGCCCGCGTTGTGGGGCCCACGTTGTGGGGCCCGCGTTGTGGGGCCCGCGTTGTGGGGCCTCAATGGGGCCTCTTGTGAGGCCTCTTATGAAGAGCAATGATGGTAGCTCTCCACTAAGAAACATGATGGGCCCTCCACTAAGAACAATAATGATGGATTCTCCACTAAGAAACATGATGGGCCCTCCACTAAGAACAATAATGATGGATTCTCCACTAAGAAACATGATGGGCCCTCCACTAAGAACAATAATGATGGATTCTCCACTAAGAGGGACAACATGATGAGCTCTCCACCAACATATCTCTCTCTCTCTCTTTCTCTCCCTATATATATCTTCCTTCCCATCCATAAAAAAAAAAGAGAAATTTATCTTCCATTATCTCTTTCTCTTCCATTATCTCTTCTAATCACTCCCTCCAATCCCTTTCCTCAATATATTCTTCCATCCCTCTCCCTAATATTCTTCTTCCATTATCTCTTCACTCCCTCAATCACTCCCTCTAAACACTCCAGAGAAAGCGAAAGACGGCGGAGCGGATCGGCGGCGGCAGGATTTTTTATATTTTTTTGGATTGGGCGGAGATCTTCACCACAGGTAGGTGCATTGTTCTCAAAATGTTTCTGTATTTTTCCGAATTTTTCTGATTTTTTCCGCAAATTGTGTTTTAAAAATGGAAAACTCTTCAAAAAACATCTTTTGACGAAGAAAAATTAAATTATATACCAAACAGATTCTAAAATTAATGAAATTTCGTGGGAAAATAATATGTTACTGATTCATTTTACCATGAATTTATAAAGATTTTTGGAGTTTATTTGGTATATTATTTAATATTTTCTTTGAAACTTATCAGATTTTAGGAGAATTTTTACTAACATCAGATCATCATTAAAATTCATAAAATTTTTACAGTAGTCTTATCCTCCATATTACTTGTTACTATAAAATTTTAGTGTTATTTGGATCTGTTTTAATATGGGATGTAGTGTTAATTTATAATCTGGTCTGGAAATTGTAAAATCCGAAATTGGTAGTAAATAATTTCTAAAATTCATGAAAATCTCACTGCATGCTATTTTGATTCATATAGTATTTCTGTAGAAATTTCATAGAATTTAGAGTTGTATTTCTACTAGTTTATGTGTTAATTGTGCAATCTGGACATTTAATGGATTAATCAAGATTAAATGTGAATTTAATGTAAAAATATGCAAAACTCATCCTGTAAGCTACATACATTTTCATCTTGCTGCTGTAGAAATTTCAAATCATTTCGAATTTATTTGCAACAATTTCACTTGTAAAACCGCTCATATGCTTAAAATTGATAAAATCCATGGAAAATTCGAAATTAATTGAAAATCATATAAAAATTCCTAAAGAACTTTAAAATTCTATCACATGTTCACTCCTTAATCCATTAAAACAGAAATTTTAGGATCTTTAGATTTTCCTGGAAAAATGGCCAGTGCATCCATAATCGTATCCCAATTGCAACTTGATCTTTGACAATTTGAATATTTAAGTTATAGCATGTTGTTGGCTCCGAGGTTATTGTCCACGGAAATCCTGAGATTCTGCCAGGCAATAAGATGCTATAACCTAAGTATTAAATTGCACAAGGAAAGAGCGCACGATTCCCTCCTTTGGATGCCATTCAAGGCCGAAATTGGTGAACCCTAGAACCATTGGTAATCCTTAAATGTCTAGAAACTGAAAATCTTCGAAATCTGAAACTCATTAACCTCGAGAACTTAAATCGATTTATCTTGTGTCTTTCGGAACCATTGGATTATGGTTTCCAATCTAAGAACCATTAGAGCCCAATTTAGGAACACTGGTGTCGTGCCGTGTCCTAGGTTTTAGGGAGTCCTAGAGTTAGGAGTCCAGCCTCATCACGGACGCTTGCTATGAATAGCAACCGTACCATAGGTCTAGTTACACTAGTCACCCAATCTTTCCTTAAGACAAGCCTAGTAAACTAGGATGTAGGCAAACCTGCATTAGTCTAAGGAACAACTTGCATTTAGATAAGAATCATACAGCATCTTAGATGAAATCCTAAGATAATAAAATCCTCAACTTGAATTAAATAACTACTTTTAAAACTGTTGAAACAGTCAAATCCGTTTAAGTCGGTGTCCTAGTTGAGTTAGGCATAAGTAGCTTAGCTTAGGTGCACCGAACTACGTCGACTCTGATCCCAGTGAGGCTTGGGTACGTAGGCAGCTTGGATGTCAGATGGCATACCAACCGCGAGTCGGCACCACAACAAATTGTGGTGTTTTGTATTTTAATTTTATTGTAAATTCTTAATTAAATCACTTAGGATCTTCTATGAGATTAGAATCTTAGGAGAACTTGCACTTAGATTGAATCCAGACAAATCAAGAAATCAAAATACACATTTAGGATTCACATTGAAATTAAATCATAGGATGCATGTCCCGTAGATAACATATTAACATAGAGTTGAATGAGCCATTTAAAATAAATTTAAAAGAGTTAGCTTTTGGAATCGAAGACCGATTATCGGGCAGGAATGGTGCATGTCGTGGATAAATCCCCATACCTTCCATTCTTGTAACCAGGTAGCGAGTCTAGATTTCTGGTTAATTACGGGTCCTAGATCCCATATCTAGGTGGCGACTCTGTCAGTCTCTTTTAGGTGGAATTCGGATTGCCTTAGTGATCCCAAGTTCACATAAAAGACGAATCTAAATCAACACTAAGAAGCACACGCCAATCGCGTGGGTATTAGAGACCAAGAGAGTGCATGGCGGCTCGCGCCCCACCCCTCTCGCGGGATCGTGTCCCACAACAACCAATTCAATAACCAAAAGACAAAGGTTTTAGGTATATTTGACAAAACCAATGCGTTTTCAAGTCAAAATTTTGGTCCCATAGATGGTTATATAGAATCACCAAATATTTGACTCAAAACCAAAAAGTTTTGAAAATTATACTGTAACTTTGAAAACCAAGTTTCAAAACCCAAAACCGATGTCAAAAATAGGTTCAGGAGGGTCAAAAACCCCAAGAACCGGTTCTACCTTGGTCACAATATAGAAATAATGGCCAAAACGGCCAAAATGATGACTGGGTTGGGTCGGTTCTGATTTTGTGAGGTTAGGTGGGTTGTGACAGCATCATGACTCATCAGGACACGTTGGTGATGCCGTATAATATAAATATTATATTACACATGCAACATTGTTCATCACATCATCTTTATTATTATTTTTTTTAATTGTGCAATACAGTTCACGCTTTGAATGGCCACATGACACTATTCATCCCATTACAATAATAGCTCTTTTGACTCTTCCCATATAGAATTCCTAATATGCCCTTAGTAGGCAATCCGAATTCAGAAAACGGGTGGAGTGCAAGTATGAAAACTGGGAGTGTGAGTATAATTATTCATGCCCTTTTAAACTATAAACACTGTTCATCGTCTTCCATGGCAATAAAATATTATTATTTCTGTAAAAAATTTTAGAAAAATTCGAAAAAAACAACAAATTTCGATTTCATTTTCTGGGTTCGTTTGACATCGGATTTAGAAACCGTTTCTTCCATTGGATTCGACTCTCGACGAACTTCACATCCATGCCGGAAAATCACTGGTCGGAGCAACCGTTTTCCGGTGGCACGCAGTTTTCCTGCGATGTCAAAAAATCCCAAAAAAAATAAATTTTTCACAAACTCTATTTCAATCAGATTTTCTCGTCGTTTTCTCGCTAGAACCGTGGCTTTGATACCACATGTTAGTGTTGGTTACAATATGAACACCGGCAACGGATCTTAGCGATTGAACATTGAGAAAATCACAGATAACAATATGGAATAAATTGAAATGAGAAAAAGACATACCAGAATCTTGTTTTTCTTTCTCTTAAGGTTTCTCTTTGCTACACAATAGTCGGTGATGGGGACCGGTTTCCTTTCTCTTCAAGCGTGGATTCTCAAAGTTTGGAAACAAATTCGTTGTGTGCAAATAGGACCCAAGAGTTCTTTTTATAAGCGTTTGTGGGAAGAGATGCGACTCCTCATCGCGCCCATCCCTCTGCCCAAACGTCTTTTAAACGTTTATACCTTTTCACATAAAGTCTTTTCATTAATGACTTTTCACAAAAGTAATTAACTAACCAAATGATCTCGACCATCGATCTTGCAAAAGCCACATCCACCGTTAGGATTATTCCCTAACAGAAGGTCCTGGGGCCAGTTTTGGCTGCCATGAAAATTATATGGTGTAAGCCCTTATAGTCCATACGGCCTGCACCATAGGATGATCCAAACCGTCCGTTTAATGGGCCACAATGTAAATAGGTTGTGTCAACAAAATTATTTGAGTATGATGATTTCAACCCTCCCATCTATAGAGGTTTCCATAACATGGATTTCCTCCGTAGATCGAAATCGAAGGGCTATGATAATTGAAATAATTTTGTACCTTTTTTTTTTGTTGGTATAATTTTGTACCTTTTTTTGGTTTTAATGACCATCCTTAAACATTAGATTTGTACACATTAAATCCTCACCAAATATACTAAAAGAGACATTTATTTTTCCCAAATAATCGAAACCCATTTCTTCACCTTGGCAAGATAACGGCCTGGAGAGGGTTCTTCATGTTCTCAGTGAAGGCAAAAGTCTCAGCGGGGTCAGTTGGCCCCCCTGACAGTGGGACCAATTTGAAGGCTTGCACCATCATATCAAGCATACGATTGATGTGCAAAGTGATCCTTCGCCCACCACGTGGCCATTCTCGCTTTTGTGTGGAACCCCAACAAGGCCGGAATCTTATAACCTCCGAGCGCATGTGTCAATAAAATCTCACCGGCCGGATGTCGCCGGAAAGTCTCTTTGACTACGGCCCCTAGAAAAGTCATACTTTCCACGTTAGCTTGGGAGATTTTCCCTTCCTTCCCTACATGGTCAATGATTTCCTTATGTTAGGTACCTTACCGATACGCCAAAAGCTCTAGAGCTGATTGAACGCGTTAGGCAAGGCCCTTTAAACCTGTCCCATACCAGGCTGGGTCCCACCTAGTCCCATACCTAGGCAAGCCCTCACTTAGGACCGTAACTTCTCTTGCATGTGGAATAGGGCCACTCCAATGTTGTGGTGCTTTTGTCATGACTTCGACCTTGCAGAACCTCTTTGACTCTAGTCGGAGCCTCTCTAAATGGTTTGCGATGACCCATTCTCGTAGCCACCCACATTGTCATATCCACCCACACTATCGTATCGTAATCGGGTTTACGATCTCGTTGCAGAGCCCAGAGGGGTGTCTTGATGAATATAAAACGGTTGGCTTTTGATTTCCTTTCATTAGTGGCCCCAAATTGGAGGATTAGGAAGTGTGTTTTTTTTTCTTCCGCTCAATGAACCCTTCATAGCAAGGAGTAGAAAATAAATGGTTTGGAACAATGACCGAGTGGCCCCCACTTGTTGCTTTGCATCCATCGTATAAGAACCCTATTTCCTCCCCTATCCATCAACCTCCTCTCATCATGCGTGGGTGTGCATTTCCATGGAAATTCACGTACTAAAAAAAATAAAAATACAATGATCTTCCCTGTTTCGATGATCTAAACCGTTCAGTTACGGTAAGATATTAGATATATATGCCGTGCCCCAAAAAAATCTTATCCATAAGATGATCTTAACACTTCGTTTTGAGAAGGTCATCACTTTTTTAACATCTGAGCCGTCCATTTTATGCAGGACATATATAAGGTTAAAATCATCCTTTCGAGACGACTTTTGGAGTATACCCTACCCCCAACCAACAAATAAACGACTTAGATCAACAGATAGGTGGGCCCAACTTTAATTTCAATGTGGGCCTATATTTACCATGATACTTGATTGTAACAGAAACGATATCAGCACAACCATGTTTTGATATTTTCACCAACTCATCCACAGTACCCAAAAAGCTGTTAGCGAGTCAATTTAAGAAGGAAAAGAGAAGCGGGGTTCGTGCAATTATTAAAAAAAAATGGTCGTGCTGATATCATTTCCTGGAAGAAACCCAACAAGTCAATTAAGAAAGGAAAAGAGAAGCTGGGTTCGTGCAATTATTAAAAAAATGCTCCTGCTGATATCATTTCCCGGAAGAAACTATAATGCTCTGTTTGGTTGGTGGAAGTTGGGTGGGGGATTAGGAGAAGAAAGCCAGTTTATTTTCTGAACTCCCATAGGCGACGAGTTTTCAACTTTACGCCCTGACACGTGTCAAACCAAAATAAGACCATTTTGCCCTTCCTTGTTATGTAAGTGGTATACATCACAATCAACCTTTTTCCTACTGATTGCGTATCTTTTTCTACTTACATTAAATATACCTCGAAATCGGCAAAATATAAATCATTTTATGTGATTTGAAAAAACCTACTTAAAATCACGAGTAATCTTTGCCGTAGAGGCGGAGGTCGACGGCTACAAGGTAAGGTGCGACTGGAATGCAACTGGGTGTGATCGAAAAATACATGGGTGCGAGTGCATTAAAGAAATCCGATTAATATTTTGTGATCTCGAGGCCCACACTTTTGAAGTTGGGAAATGAAAGTTTTAATCTACGCCGTTGAACGATAGGGTTCATTTCGAAATAACTGTGGTTCGATATAGTTTCGAAAGGTTCATTTCTTAACGCCGCCGTAGCCACTAGCTTCTCCCTCCATCTTCCTGAGAAACCTCTTTTTTCTCTGTTGTTCATTCGTCTTCTGCATCTTCTCCCTTGCTTTTCATTCGTCTTTTGCATCTTCAACAACCGCCCGGTTTACAATCCTCGTACAATTGTTAACATTCTAGGAAGTCCTAATCCCATCCAATCTAACTACACATGCACTCATAATCCAGAGAGAGAGAGAGAGAGAGAGAGAGACTTCTTCACCTTGTCAAGATAAGGGCCCGGAGGGTTTCTTCATGACCAACCTTGCATAAGGAAAACATTTTGAAAACGGGATTCCATGTGGAAAATAAAAACAGGAGTGATGTAACCGTTAATTTGACCTTCTCAAGATGCAGTTATTGCTTTTATAGGATTTGAGCTCCTTATTTTCGCTCTTAGTGGACGTGGCTCAAACGAATGTTGCCTGTTTTTTACCCCAGCTCCTACTCTCCGAATTGGCCCGTGGGCCCGCACACGGGTAGGCTGCGCCAATTGGGCTTGTAATACCAGCCCCACATTATGCAATTTTCTAAAATGGGTTTCTTTATCAATTTTCTTTTGTGAAACTTGAAAAGAGGATGCCGTTATGAAAATGGAGATCATTGAGTCTAATTGGGTGTCTTAGTCATTGAATTTTGAGCAATGGGAATAAGAGAGTCACTGTGGGAAATTATTTTATATTTATCAAATTGGTCTTATGAATTATTTTCCTTGGAATGGGTGTCGTTACCAATCTGAGCTTTTCATTTAAAATCCGCAAATTAAGATAGTTTTGTCCAATTAATGAATGAGGGTGGAATTAGTTAGGTTGCATGCCTATGGAATTTGACCCCATGAGTATGTGGCGTTGTCACATGCCTAGCCCGTGATCTCGGTTTGAGGCGTGACAGGGCTTATTATCCCAAGCCCATCTTCATCCCCGTGTCCCTCCATGCTCCACAAACACCTTCCGGCCTCTTACAAGTGGCACCAAACACTTCGTCTGCCTCTTCCTCAGTTCCTTCGTATTCCAAAAAAACAAATCCCTCTCCCAACCTTTCTCACCTTGGTGCAGGCTACTATATATTCTAGGAAAACAAATTCATGGCAGCAGAACGTGCCCCCGAAAGACCCAGGGACTCTTTATTTATGATCATTTCCAAGGCCTCGCTACAGAGAATCTGTCTCGATTTTCAGAGGCTGTCTTGTTCAATATATGTTGTCCCCCCCCCCCCCCCCCCCTACGTAATAGAAAACAAATTCTTGGAAAACAAATTATAATCCTATCATTTCCCACTAAATCATGAAAAGAAAAAGTTTCGTACGAAAGAAATTTCCATCAGAATTTATTTTTTTTGCTCGATGAACCATTCATAGCAAGGCCTAGAAATTAAATAAATGGTTAGGATCAATGACCAAGTGTGGCCCCCACTCGTCACTCTGATTCCGTGGAAGAAACCTATTTCCTCTCCAGTCTATCAACATTCCCCCATCATGCGTGGGTGTGCATTTCCATGGAAATACACGACTAAAGAATACAATGATCTTGGCTGTTTGGACTATCCAAAGTTTCAAACCGTTCAGTTCACGTGATAGATGTGGTGCCCCGAAATATCTTCTCCACGATATGATCTTAACCATTCAATTTGAAAAAGCCGTCATTATTTTTTGAGCACGCAAGACATATAAGAAGGTTAAAATCCTCCCATAAAAAAAATGGGTGATGATAAATTCTCTCACCCCATGTAAGATAATTCGCACCACTCTTAATGTGATTTGACGTCAGAAAGCGTTAAATTTTGCCACAATTTACATTATAAGGAGTGCGGAATTATCATGGGGGGGGGATGCGAATTTATCATCTCCCAAAAAAAGGTTAAAATCATCCTACGGAGAACTTTTGGGGTACAGCCTACCCACAACCAAGAAAATCAACAAATGAATGGTTTAGATCATTTATATAGGTGGGCCCAACTTTAATTTCAAGGGGAGCGTATATTTACATTAACAATCTAAGATGGGTCATGTATGATATAAAATATCCACAGAAACTGAGTTGGCTCTTCCGCTCTTGCATGAGTATTGAGTAATGAGTTGTACCCATGGTTTTAAATTTCGACCGATATTTCGAATTTCGGTGGAGACCGACACCGAAACTGACCAAAACTGAAACGGTCATTTATTTCGGTTGAAATTTCGGTTTTTCCAAAATTTGACAAAAAAAAAACTGTTTATTTAATATTAATTTAATACTTTACTGAAATTTCGACGGAAATTACAGAAATTTAGGTAATTTCGGCCGAAATTTAATATTAAATAAAATAATCATTTTGGGTTATGTACCAGATTTCGACCGAAAATTTGAAATTCCACAGTCCGAAACCGGTACCGAAACCGAAATTTTAAACCTTGGTTGTACATTGTGGAGCCCACACGCTTAGAACAGCATTAAAAATTTAAAACTCACGAGACATGCACTATAATGTTTTAATTACCCATGACTGAAACGAAAAAAGCCATAAATGCTTTCTTAGAACAGCATTTAGGGGTTTTGTTAACAGGGGCACTCGTTAAGGAAGCATTAAGAGCTATTTTTTCACGCTAGCATTAAGCTTCCTAGCTGGCATTAACTACTATTAATTAGGGAATTCAATCTTTATCATTCTTTACAGGCACCCAATTTATTATTACTTTATTGTTTTTGGAAAATTGCATAACTTCAGCCGTTGGAAAATAAAGGGGTTTGGTGGTGCTAGTTTATTGTAAAAGACAAAAATACCCTTGAATGAAGTGTTAATCCCACAAGCATTCATAATCCATAGAGAGATATAGAGAAAGGAAGAGTTTTCTTCACCTTGGCAAGATAACGGCCCGGAGGGGGTTCTTCATGACAACAGTAATGGCAAAAGACTCAGTGGGGTCAGGTGGGGCCCCTGGCACTGGGACCCATTTGAAAGCTTGTACCATCCTAGCAATCATAAGATGAACGTGCAATGTGCCAAGTGTCATCGCCGGACAAATCCGTCTCCCGGCGCCAAATGGCATCATCTTCAACGCTCGCGTTCCGGTGATATCTACGTCCACCCCATCACCCTCCAAAAACCTCTCCGGCCGGAATTCACCGGGATCCTTCCATATTGTAGGGTCCTCGGTCAGCCCAGCGGTATAGAATTCCACACTAACATCGGTCGGAATCTTATAACCTCCGAGCTCCGTCTCCGTCGTGGCGGAGTGTGACACCACGAAATGGCTCGGCGGATGTCGCCGGAAAGTCTCTTTGACCACGGCCCCGAGAAAAGTCATACTTTCCACGTCACCCTCCGAGATTTTCCCTTCCTTCCCTACATGGTCAACAATCTCTTCGTACAACTTTTCTTGCATGCCTTGGTTCAACACCAAGTGAAGTAGGGCCCACTCCAATGTTGTGGCACTAGTGTCGGTGCCAGCAATCATAACCTCCGAGCACAAGGTCAGTAGCTCCTCTTCTCCGAGCGGGCCCCGGCCCACGGGCTGAAGTTCGAGTAGTGAATCAATGTAGGCCGCACCTATCGGGCTCATCATCCCGACCCCATCTCCGTCCCCGGTCCCACCTCTCTCTACAAACGCCTTTCGGCCTCTTACAAGTGGCCCCAGACACTTCATCTGCCTCTTCCTCAGTTCCTTCGCCGCCCCAAGCTGCCACCGGAATAAAGGCAGTAGCACCGGTAAAAAGTACGGGAGCTTCGGTGTCGTCATCAGGATCACATCTTTCAACACGGCTTCAATCTCCTTGATCCAATCTTCTGAAATCTTTGCACCGAAACATATACACACCAAAATACTACAAATGGTGAGCCTACAATTGCTCATGACTTCGACCACCCCGGTCGTCTTGGACTCTAGTCGGAGCCTCTCTAAGTGGTTTTCCATGGCCCATTCTCGTATCCACCCGCATTGTCGGATCCTAGTCGGATTTATTAACTCGGTGACAAAATTCCGGCGTAAAAGGCGCCAGAGTGGGCCGTACTCGGCCGAGTTGATACTGCACTTGCCCATGCTAAAGAGGAGACAAATCGGTGAGTCAGGGGGTCGACTCGCGAAGATGGGGCCCTTTTGGACGAGGGCTTCGTGGATGAGATCAGCGCTTGATACGATGATCATCGTGCGTTGGCCCATTTGCAAGGTGAAGATTGGGCCATATTTTTTACGTAGATCACGTACCACGTAGACAAACGATCGGCGTTGGAGGATCATTTGGATGAGATTGCCCACGATCGGCCAGCCGGGTGGGCCTGGAGGGAGGTTTTTGGTCCCGCCTCCGGTGGCGGACCAATATTGCCACCAGAGAATGGCAAGGAGAGCGCCGAAGGAGAGGAAAAGGAGATCAAGGAGCTCCATTATTACTAACTTACTACTAGAAGAGAAACTAGTTGTGGTTTTTTATAGAGAGAAGGAGATGGAGAGATGGTTGTGGAGTAGTATATAGAGATAAGGGAGTGAATGATATTCAACTGCTACCAAATTGAATTGACTGTTTACTGCAATTTACTATCTAGAGAGAGAGGTGGAAGGTTTAAGGGTTTAAATGTTTATAGCATCTTGTGTTCTTTGAGGCAGAAACAATGCATGTTGGGTCAACCAAGAGTAAATAAATCGGTTATGAATGGAAAAGGATTTTAATATATGTATTATTTTAATTTTTTCCATTCGATTTTTAGTGGAATCATAATAGGAATTGGAATAGAAGAATGCCGATCCTGATTCCTGATTCAAGCAATCCAAACGCAAAGAGGTTGACATAATAAATTTTTGCATGCTCGCATTTGTATAAATTTTCAGGACAGCCACCAAAGTGATTTCAGAGAGACAACAAAGGCTGATGTGTTTTTCAAATTTGCATTGATCATTCTTTCAAAATAGACTGATAAATGTAGCAGGTTAAAGGAATAAGGCAGTAGTAAAGATGGCCAATTTAAAGCTACTTAACTCCTAAAATACACTTATTAGGCCCATATCCCTCACCTGAGAGGGCCATCACTGCACTCGCCTATAGGTTTAGGTTTTTTAGGTTACATTTGTCTTCTAAAAGCGGCCGGTTAAGCCTCACTTTCACGACTCTAGCTAAATAAAAAGATAGCCAATTTTAAGCTACTTCCTAAAATACAGTTATTAGGCCCCTCTCTCATTTGGTGGGAACCAACACTACGATTGGGCCAAGTGCTGCTCGGAGCAACTTGATATTATCCTGTGCCCTTGATCTATTTAACATCATTATTTTTACACATGGGATGTGAAACCTCTATAGGTTGGAGGGTTAGGATCATCCAATGGAAATGATTTTTGGGGAACAACCTATTTACGTTGTGTTCCATCTTATGGACGGTTTGGATCATCCTATGATATGGATCCAGCCTTTGGGACTAGCCCTGACATCTCCATTCCTTGAATAGAGGAAACATGAACTCCTTCTCAAGAAAAACGAAAACTGAAGAAAACTAACAAATTTGCCATCCTTAAGATTACAATGAAGAACCCGAGAGAGAGAGAGAGAGAGAGAGAGAGAGAGAAATTTATAACCATTTAATGATTTTCCTTACTGTATAATTAATGTATTTAGGCTCTGTTCACTTGCGTTCCCTGGAAAACAAATCCTTGGAAAACAACCTCTTTTTTCCTTGACAAGACAGAATTCTGGTGTTCACTTGCTTTCCAGTGAAAATAGAATTACACATGTGGAATTTCTACAATAAGTCAAAAAATGACATGGAAAAGCCCATTTTCCCCCCTTTAGCGATTTCATTTCCGACCAAAAATACACGGATTTCGTTTCCTTGGAAACTAGTGCAAAAAGAATGGCAAGTAGTTTCTCTGGAAACTTTTTCCTACGCAAGTGAACAGTCCAGAAACAATCCAGGGAAACCTTTTCCTGCACAGATTCCTTGGATTTCTTTTCCTAATGCCACGTCAAATTCCCGGGAAACATTTTCTTTTCCTTTCCCGGGAAAACAAGTGAACGGAATTTACTATTTCTTTACTCCTATTTTCAAACGTTTTCACAGATTAGTCTTCGTGATTTGGAGAAATGTCTCATAGATGAGAGATTCCCCAATCATATTACATAAACAAAGAAGACACATGTTCATCTCTCTCTCCCTTGTGTTTGTACGATTTTCTCTATTTTGCCTTTTCATGAAACATCTCTCTAGTGTGCACTTTTGAGCACACTTTATTTCTTTGTGAAGCTCTTGATTTTCATTTGGGTGAATTAGACTGCATCAATTGCGTTTGCAAGGCTTGAACCACCGTCAACTACAACGAAAAGTGGCGTTTTCTCTTGGAGATAGATGAGAAGCAACCCGATTGCATACCACCAGTTGTGTGTGCATGTTGGGGGGGGGGGGGGGGTTAGCCTAGTGTTAAACTAGTGCCATGCCTCTTTCAGTAGATTTTTCTTTCATTTCTCGATTTATCATATTCTGTTTGATTCTTGTTTAGGGATTTTCGAGTGTATACAATATTATCACTGAGAATTAGGGGTGGTTATTCGGTTTAAACCGAACCGAATAGAGCGAAATATGGTAACCGAAATAACTTCGGTTACCAAATTTCGGTAACCGAAACCGAACCGAACCGAATTGTGGGAGAGAAAAAGAGGGAAAAAATCAAAATCTTGGTTTGGATCGGAGGGCTAGGATCATCCGATCGAAATGATTTTTTGAGCACAACCTTATAAGTTGTGATCAATCAAATGGACGGTTTCGGTCATCCTACGGAGTGCAAATATAGCACTTTTTTTGGGAAAAAATGGTTTTCATCCATAATTTCGGTTAACCGAATTTTTTGTTCGAGAAAACCGAAACCGAATTTCCAAAAAAAAAAAAAAAACCGAAACCGAACCGAAAAGAAAAAAACCGAACCTACCCCTACTGAGAATTTCATATGCTTCATCATATCCACGTGACATGCATGTATCAGTTAGATTGTTGAACTAATCATACCTCCATTTTACCCAACAAGAGATGGCAATGCTAGAATTAATGCAAATATTTGTCAACTATTGATTTGGAAGTGGTGACATTTTCCTTAGCTGAAAGTTTTGTCACTCTTGTTACAAATTAATTTTGTAGTTTTATAGGATTGTGTAGGCAATTTGGCAAAAGCTATTTTGCTTCCCGCTTGTTTATATCTAGGAAGACGTGTCACCTCGTATGAAATAAATGAACGAGACAAATTCAGCTATAAATTGGCTATTCTCTTTTGCAAATAGGGTTTGCATAGACCTTCCCTAGATGGACCATTCTTTCCTTTTAATATAATAATAACAAGAGATTTGCTAGGGACCAATGCAGAATTCATTTCGAAAAATGGCTCCACACGTCTTCCAAATCATCCCATAGAAATGATTTTTTGCGCACCACCTATTGACCGTTGTGGCCAATCGCATGAACGGTTTGGATCATCCTATAGTGTGGTCCGTACATTACTTTTAAAAAAATATGGGACTATAAGGGTTTACACCGTATAAAAACTCATAATAATAATAATAATAGGGCGCTGATACCCCCCCCCCCCCCCCTCGTAGGCTATTTCCCTCCCCCTTGACGGCTGGCTTTAACGTATTCCCACCATTTGACCTCTCTCTCTCTCTCTCTCTCTCTCTCTCTCTCTCTCTCTCTCTCCACACACACAACAGGAACAGTTGGTGGGCCCAACAGAAACCATTGGTGGAATGGTGGGCCCATAAACGTAAATAGGTTGCGTCGCAAAATATTTTTCCATAGGCGGATCCTAGCCCTCCGATCTAAATAGAAACTACATCTTATGCAACCTCTATAGATTGTAGGGTTGTGATCATCCTACGGAAATGATTTTTGGGGCACAACCTATTTACATTGTGGCCCATCAAATGGATGGCTTGGATCATCGTATGTTGTGGACGGTACTCTTCAATTTGAAAAATATCGGTGGGGCCTACGATTGGGCCTTAATGTTAGTGTACGACCAACTCCATAGGATTATCCAAACCATGGACGGCTTGGATCATCCTATGTTGTGGATGGGCCTTAATGTTACTGTATGACCACAGGATGATCCAAACCATTCATTTGATGGGCCAACCCTTTTGGGGGGCACAACCCATTTACATTATGGCCCATCAAATGGACGGCTCGGATCATCCTATGGTCAGGACGGTACACTTCATTTTCCAAAATATCGGTGGGGCCTAAATGGGGCCTTAATGTAACTGTACGAACACACCATAGGAGGATCCAAACCATGGACGGCTTGGATCATCCTATGTTGTGGACGGCACGCTTCAATTTGAAAAAAAATCGGTGGGGCCTACGATTGAGCCTTAATGTTACCAACTCCATAGGATTATCCAAACCATGGACGGCTTGGATCATCCTATGTTGTGGACGGGTCTTAATGTTACTTTACGACCAACTCCATAGAATGATCCAAACCATTCATTTGATGGGCCACAATGTAAATAGGTTGTGCCCCAAAAGTCATTTCCATAGGATGATCACAACCCTACAATCTATAGAGGTTGTATAAGATGTAGTTTCTATTTGGATCGGAGGGCTAGGATCTGCCTATGGAAATGATATTTTGGGACGCAACCTATTTACGTTTATGGCCCATCAAATGGACGGTTTGGATTATCCTACAGTGGTATGGGCGGGGCTTACGTTGTGTAAAGATGGGCCCACCATTCCACCAACGGTTTCTGTTGGGCCCACCAACTGTTCCTGTTGTGTGTGTGTGTGGAGAGAGAGAGAGAGAGAGAGAGAGAGAGAGAGAGAGAGAGAGGTCAAATAGTGGGAAAGTGACATATCCTAACGTTTAACGTTAGTCGGCCGTCCGGGGGGGGGGGGGGGGAATCAGCGCCCTAATAATAATAATAAGAGGAAAGTGTTCCTAAGATATAGCTTAGATGAGCTTATCTAAGCTATAGGTCAAAAACACATGTGGCCCCATATTTTTTAGGGGATCTAAAGCATATTCATTTGGAAGGCCTTTCTATGGATAGGGTGTGTACTAAAAATCAGCCCCTATAGGATCATCCTAACCCTGCCATCTGTTTAGACCTGGCAAACGGGCAGGCTGGGCTGGTTTTGACCCGGCCCGTACGGGTCCGGGTCAAACGGGCTGGGTCAAAATGACCCGGAAAATTTTACGGGTCACTATGCTTGGACCCGGACCTAGCCCCGGCCCGTACGGGCTGGGCTGACCCGCGGGTCGCCTGGATTTATGACATATTACTTGGTCAAATTTTGGATCAAATATCCAGACAGATTCAACAGCTTCCTAACAGCCATCTCTATTATGCCATTCACCGAACAATACAATAATGTGTATGTATATTTTAAAGAGAAAAAAATACCCGTAAATCCCCAAAGAAATGAGAAATAATACCCCTCTTTAGGGCAATATTAGGACTGTTTGGGACAACCCCTACACATGCTAGTCTGCCTTCGAATGCTTTACAGTTCATCCATTTCTCCTCACATGCATTGTTTTAAATTTCGACCGAAATCCGAAATTTCGCACCGAAATCCGAAATTTCGCACCGTGAGCGACACCGAAACTACACAAAACCGAAATGGTCATTTATTTCTGCCGAAATTTCGGTTTTTCCGAAATTTGAGTCATTTGACACAAAAAAATCTGTTTTCTTTAATATTAATTTAATATTTCACAGAAATTTCGATAATTTCGGCCAAAATTTAATAATGAATAAAATATAGTTTTCTTTATTGTACCACACTTCGCTCGAAATTTCAAGGTCTGAAACCGAAATTTTAAACTTTGCTCACATGCTGCGTATATGGTGGGGGGTGGCATGTCCTTGCTACTTTTGGTAGCAGTTGAACCGGGGCATTCTTCTTTTTTCTACTACCAAGTAATTATTAAAATGACAAATATGCCCTTAAGCCAGAGATATGGGGAAGGAGAAAACGGCTTTTTTTTTTCAAGAGAGAGTAGGGTGATATTTGATATTATTAAGGGACTGATGTGGCAAAAAGTGTTTCCGTTGCCGGGACTTGAACCCGGGTCTCTCAGGTGAGAGCCGAGTATCCTAACCAACTAGACTACGACGGAAACGTGATGTTTGAAAATAACTTTTAAAGATAAATACTATACATCATTGAGGTAATGAAAAACAGCACAGTTTTCGTTTAGGATTACCCACAGTATTCTAAGTGGAGGGTACCAGCTAGAATTGTCGATGACATCCACTTTGCGGCCCTCCACATGCCATCTTTGTTCAATGGGAAGTGATATATCTGTCCACTTTTTTTACTTAGGACAGCCCCCTCTAGCTTACGAGTATTGAGAGAGGAGCTAGTGAGAGAGGGAGAGAATTGAGTGGAAATGAGAGATGATGCCAAGTTTTACTTTTCCCTATTTTCAGCCACTTCACCCACTCCTCACTCATGTCCTGTCTATTCTCTTCCCCTCCCAACCTCCTGCCCCTCTCCCACAATTTGAAAAACCAATATTCCATAAAAAAAATTTCCATGGCTTCCGAACATGGCCTACATTTCTTGCATAATCTTTTGTATTTGTGTATGATAAGCGTGCTTGGGTGAGGTGAGAGTAGTAGTGGGGTGGGGGGCCTCCTAGAAATCCTCACATTCCATCCATGTATCTTTGGGGTTGTGTATAACTACTTTTGTATCTCAACCTTCAGGTCGATCGTAGGTTCAATCCCAGCTTTCCTATTAAAAGAAATAGGAAAATCCAGCAACAAATGTTGAGGGTTCCACGCAAAAGCAAAGATCCCACATCAGAAAAGCGTTTGGATGTTGATGGGCTTAAAAGGGCTTAGGTACCCTTCCCTTAATGGCTAGCTTTTAAGGGTTAGTTCTACCCATGTCCCAACGAGTGATATCAGAGCTGGTGCATGGTAATCCCGGTGTGCCTCTAAGGACGGAAAAATCCCTCAGGAAAAATCTCGGTAACCACGGTATGCCTCCGAGGACGGAAAAAAAATTCCTCGAGGAAGATCTCGTAGTTCCCATGTTGATCCCGTATGGAGGGACGAGATTGTCCATGTTGCTTCTGCATGGAGGGAGAGATTGTTGGGGGTTCCATGCAAAAGCGAAGATCTCACATCGGAAAAGTGTTTGGATGCGGATGGGTTTAAAAGGGCTTGAGCCTCTGGTAATGGCTAGCTTTTAAGGGTGAGTTCTACCCATGTCTAGGAACAAACTCTCCAAAGGCTAACAAAGTTTCTTTTTTTCATAGATGTTACTTAGAAAGTTGCTACGCCAATGAATATTACGAGTCTTTCTTAATATTTAGGGACTATAATTTATCATTTTTTTTTCATTGGAAAGAGTTTTAGGAGAGAAGCTTGCAAACAAACTTGCAATCTCCAAGAAACAAGAAAGATACATGAAGGAATTTTTGCACAAGCAAGAAATTTCAGTCCAAAAAAGAGATCTCATATCTAATTTCAAATTCAAATCAAATTCCAACCAAAGTCCCCCTACAGCACTATACTAATGAAAAGATGGATAAGCTACAGTAACGAGCTTAGATAGGCTAATGGGAGATTATTGGGGTCCCACCCAAAAACAATAGTCCCACATCGGACATGTGAAATGGTGGCCCCCACTTGTTGCTCTGCATCCGGCCTACAAGAACCCTATTTCCTCTCGTTTAGTTCACGTAATATATGTGGTGGCCAGGAAATATCTTGTCCATGAGATGATCTTAACCCTTCAATTTGAAAAGGCCGTCATTAATTTTAACTTTTTGAGGACGCAAGACATACAATAAGGTTAAAATCATCCTACGGAGAACTTTTCGGGTACAGCCTACCCACATCCAAATCAAATGAACGGTTTCGATCATCTATATAGGTGGGCCCAACTTTAATTTCAAGGCGAGCGTATATTTACATTAACCTAATCTAAGATGTTCATGTATGATATACGGGAACAGAAACGGCTCTAGGATGATTTGTACATAGTGGAGCCCACACGCTTAGAAGAGCATTAAAACTTTCGCATGAATTGCGCAGAGAGAGAGAGAGAGAGAGAGAGAGAGAGAGAGAGAGACCCGTAGTATAATGTCTTTACCAACTTTTTTAATCACACATGACTGACACGAAAAAGCAATAAATGCTTTGTTTTTTTTTTTTTTAGGGTTTTGTTGGGGCACTTGTTAAGGAAGCATTGGAAGCTCTTTTTTCACGCTATCTTTAAGCTTCCTTGCTTGCATTAACTACTATTAATTAGGGTATTCAATCTTTATCAATCTTCACACCCTTGAAAATAGGCACCCAATTTATTATGGTGGTGAAAAATAAAGGGGTTTGGTGGTGCTAGTTTATTATAAAAAGACAAAAATACCCTTTTATTTTATTAATCGACAAGAATGCCTTATGGTGTAAAATTGTGGTCATGTAAAGGGGTGTGCCCATAGTAACATTATAAAAATGGACAGCACAGATCGTATAGCAAAAAGAGTTGAATCCTAAAGATCATCATCGGTCCCATATGGGTAGACCTGGCAAACACAACCCATTGCCCATGGGTCGACCCGACCCACCCGCAAATGTGCGGGCACGGGTCTGAATTTTAGTGACCCGTCAAAACTGACCCCCGGGTGACCCAACCAGCAAAAACACAGGTCGGGTTGGGTCAACCCACGGGTCATTTGGCTTTTTTATGGTGATTTTGTCATGCTAATCTATTTTTTAAGGGTTTGATGCTTGAATAAGTTATGGCTGGCACCATAGAATATAAATAAGTTGTGGTTGGCACCATAGGTTGATCCCAACCCTTTAATCTGAATGTTAGAGGGTTGATCACTTGATCCTAGCCCTCTATAGATTGGTGGGTTAGGATCAACCTATTGAAATGATTTTTGGGAAACAACCTATTTAGGCTGTGGGCCATCTAATGGACGGTTTGGATCATCCCACGGTGCCGGCCATACCGCCCTCATCAAAATCCAGTGATAACATTTCCCAAAATAAACGACTGTTTGAATTTGCGGGTGACTCGGGGGTTGACCTGGCCCACCCGCACTGGGCGCAGGTCACCTAAATTCTCACCCGCAAAAAATGCGGGTCATTTCCCGACCCGACCCGTGTGACCTTCACCAGCATCACCCGCGGGTTGACCCGACCCGGCTCGGCCCACCCGTTTGCCAGGTCTACAATGGGACATGAGTGTTTAATACGGACGGTTGATTTAGTGGCCCATTACTAGTCGCCTCACATGGTCGTGTTCACATGGCAATTAGACAAAGCATCACGCTCTACTAAAACCAAGAGTATAAGATCGTCTAATCAAGCATGCATGATTTTAAATTTCGACCGAAATCCAAAATTAATTCCGGTCTAGACCGAAACCGACATGGCCTAAATGTACCAAATTTCGGGTTAAATTTTTAGCAATTTCGGCCAAAATTTTGAGAAAATAATATTTTTTTTTTTATAGAATTTCGGTCAAAATTTCAGAAACTTCAGCCAAAACTCTGATAATTTTGGCCTAAAGTCAGCCCAAAAATTGACATTTCAGGACCTAGTACAAAATTTTGGTTCCGGGGACCAAAATTTAAAACTATGCAAGCATGACACTAGGGCTGGCAATTTCACCCCGAAAAGCGGGGATCCGCCCCGCTTGGGGAGGGGATTCCCCGATTTGAGTGGGGAAGGGGAAGGGGAAGGGGATTTAAAAAATTCCCCGGTGCGGGGAAGGGGAGGAGAAGGGGATGGAGTTGGCCCCGCCCCGCCCCGCATTAATGCCATTTTTTTCTTGTATTTTTTTAAGTGTTTTTTTTTTTTTTGGGAAAACTACTAGAAACCCCTTGGATCAAAACATATCTACAAGATTCTCCCAAAATTTTCATAATTTCCATTAGTACAGTTTTGTCCCTGACATAGCTTTTTATGTTTTCTTTTACCCATAATCCATTAGGGCATTGTCCGTCATTATATTAGCATATTACCCTTAGAAATTCCTAAAATCTCTCCCTCGAACCATCACTGTAAGGCAACATTAAATTCTTTGAAAATCTCCCTCCCCCAAATAAAGGCAACATCTCTCTGATGAGTGATGAGATTTTATATGGTGTGTGCTCGTATAGTCCATTATTTTTCAAAAAGTAATGTATGGGCTACGCCATAGGATGATCCAAACCGTCCATTTGATAGGCTACAATTTAAAAGTACTTTACAGGCCACACCATAGATCATCCAAACTGTCAATTTGATGGGCCACAACGTAAATAAATTGCGGCCCAAAAATCATTTCCATAGGATGATTGCAACCCTCCGATCTATAGAAGGTACCATAATATGCAATTCCTCTATAGATCAGAGGGTTGGGATTATCCTATGGAAATGATTTTTGGGCCACAACCTATTTACGTTGTGGCCCATCAAATGGACAGTTTGGATCATCCTACAATGTGCCCATCAAGTGGAAGGTTTGGATCATCCTATGCCTATGGTAGTATGGTGTGCCCATCAAATGGACGGTTTGGATCTTCCTATGGTGTGGCACGTACAGTACTTTTTGGCAAGTGGGATTGGGAATTAGGGATCTGCTAGGGACTAGTGATCAATTAAATGAATCTGAGAGCAACCACCTTTGTCCCCAGGTTAATAAAATGAATAAGACAAAATCTTAGCCTATGTGGGTTGTGTGGCTACTCTCACATGCAACAGCCAAGCCGCAACATGCCTGAAGTGATTGTTCCCGAAGGATGCGGGGCGGGAAAGGGGAGGTGATGGGGATTAGATATTCCCCGTGGGGAAGGGAGGGGGATTCCCCACCATCCCCGCAGTGGGGAGGGGAAGGGGAGGGGGGAAATTCCCCGCAGAGGGGAAGGAGTAGGGGACCCCAACATCCGGCCCCCCGACCCGCCCCGTTGCCAGCCCTACATGACACCTAAACAAGGTATTAGCAAAAGATACATTATTATTGGTTCCATCTTGATTGGGCGACCTTAGAATCTTGATTTCAAACGTGAAGATCAAATGTTGAAGCACTTTCCCTTTCCCTTTTTCTTTGCGTTTTTCATTCTCCCTCCCCAGTAGGCGTGCAACTCGGGTCGCGTAGGGTCGGGTTGAGGCCAACCAGAACCCAACCCGAGCAATCATTTGCTCAAACCGAACCCGACCCGAGTTCCAACCCGACGAGGTTCAATCCTACCTGACCTGAGGAACCCTTTTTGACAACCCGAACCCGATCCGACCCAAGTTCAACCCGAGATTTTAAGCTTAAAAAATAAAATAAAAATATTAAAAATGTCGGGTTCACTCGGGTCCAGTTGCCCAAGTCCTCAACCCCAACCTGAACCCAACCCGAACTCAACCAAGGTTGAGAAAACTCAACCGAACCCAAACCCGAATCCAACCTAAACTCAACCCAACCTAAGTATTTTCTGGGTTGAACCCGTCAGGTTCGGGTTGAGCCCGCCCGAGTTGCACCCATACTCCCTGGACTGTGTATCAGGTATGGGTTTTTATATGGTATAAAAACTTATAGTCCCGTACCTATCAAAAAGTAGTGAGGAACTGCATATTATGGAATGCAGCATATATAGATTATCCCTCTGATATATAGAGGAACCGCATATTATGGAAACGTCTATAGAACGGAGGGTTGGGATCATCCCATGGAAATGATTTGGGGGGGCACCACCAATTTACATTGTGGCCCATCAAATGGACGGTTTGGATCATCGTATGGAAATGGTTTTGTGGGCACAAGTCACAGCCAATTTATGTTGTGGCCCATCAAATGGACGTTTTGGATTATCCTATGATGTGAGCTATACCATACTTTTTGCAACCTTACACCATATGGTATTCTTGTGGAATAATAAATAAAGGGTATTTTTGTCTTTTTATAATAAACTAGCACCACCAAACCCCTTTACTTTCCAAAGGCTGAAGTTGTGCAATTTTCCAAAAACAATAAAGTAATAATAAAGGGAAGTGATATATCCGCCCCTTTTGATCACTAGGAACACCCCCTGTCAGTGTTTGTGGCAATCGGGGGCATTGAATTCTTCCGAGATAAGTACAAGAGATAAGTACAAAAGCCCCTGCCCCTCTTTAATCACTGATGCACTGACAGGGGGTGTTCCTAGTGATCAAAAGGGGCGGATATATCATTTCCCATAGTAAATTGGGTGCCTATTTTTAAGGGTGTAAAGATTGAATTCCCTTATTAATAGTAGTTAATGCCAGCTAGGAAGCTTAAAGTTAGCGTGAAAAAAGAGCTTTTTTTAATGCTTCCTCGTTAAGAGAACCCTTGTTTTTAAATCATGGAATTTTATTAGATTACAAATACCGGGTGGAGGACCAAGGAGTAGGGGTGTAAACGAGCCGAGCCGAGCCGAGCTTGGCTAGGCTCGGCTCGGCTCGTTAAGCTCACAAGTGAGGCTCGGCTCGGGCTCGGGCTTGGCTCGGTCAGGCTCTCGAGCCTTACCGAGCTCGGGTTATATTATGTTCACACCCCTCATCTTCCCTGGACAGCCCTACTAGTGTAATTTGACTACTTCTTTTACACTATGGGGAGTGGTCCTAGTAACAAATGGGGTTCCAAAAATGAAGTGGCATATTTTGCCCCCCCTTTTCACTCCATGGACAACCCTTTTAATGTATATATTAATATATAATATATATTTAAATATATTAAATTCTTAACGAGACTTAACGAGCCGAGCCGAGCCTGGCCCAACTCGGGCTCGGCTCGTTAAGGATTCGAGCTGTGCTGAGCGAGCTTCCGAGCCCGAGCCAAAATTGACACCAGGAGGTCTAATAAACAAAGAAAACAATAAGAGCAACACAATCACGTAGGTAGGTAGTCAAAGATTAATTCCTAGCAATTGGCGAATATAAATGCTTTGTTTACTACTCTTCAACAACAAATCTGTGGCCATTTTAATGGAATTTAAAAGTTTTAATAACCATCATTAAGTACTAGTAAGTTGTAACTATGTCTATATTTTTACACATAAATACTCACTAAATATACTGAAAAGGACATTTATTTTTACGAAATAAAGAAAACCCATTTAGAGAGATAGAGAAAGATAGAGTTTTCTTCACCTTGGCAAGATAACGGCCCGGAGAGGGTTCTTCATGACAACAGTAAAGGCAAAAGTCTCAGTGGGGTCAGGTGGGGCCCCTTGCACTGCGACCCATTTGAAGGCTTGTACCATCCTAGCAAGCATGAGATGAACGTGCAATGTGCCAAGTGTCATCGCCGGACAAATTCGTCTCCCGGCGCCAAATGGCATCATCTTCAACGCCCGCGTTCCGGTGATATCTACGTCCACCCCATCGCCCTCCAAAAACCTCTCCGGCCGGAATTCGCCGGGGTCCTTCCACATAGTGGGGTCCTCGGTTAGCCCCGCGGTATAGAATTCCACACTAACATCGGTTGGAATCTTATAACCTCCGAGCTCCGTCTCCGTCGTCGCCGCGTGTGACAACACGAAATGGCTCGGCGGATGTCGCCGGAAAGTCTCTTTGACCAAGGCCCCGAGAAAAGTCATACTTTCCACGTCACCCTCCGAGATTTTCCCTTCCTTACCTACATGGTCAACAATCTCTTTGTACAACTTTTCTTGCATGTCTTGGTTCAATACCAAGTGAAGTAGGGCCCACTCCAATGTTGTGGCACTAGTGTCGGTCCCAGCGTTCATAACCTCCGAGCACAAGGTCACTAGCTCCTCCTCTCCGAGCGGGCCCCGGCCCACGGGCTGAAGCCCGAGCAGTGAATCAATGTAGGCCGCGCCTATCGGGCTCATCATCCCGAGCCCATCTCCGTCCCCGGTCCCACCGCTCTCTACAAACGCCTTTCGGCCTCTTACAAGTGGCCCCAGACATTTCATCTGTCTCTTCCTCAGTTCCTTCGCCGCCCCAAGCTGCCACCGGAATAACGGCAGTAGCACCGGTAAAAAGTCGGGGAGCTTCGGCAACGTCATCATCATCACATCTTTCAACACGGCTTCAATCTCCTTGATCCAATCTTCTGAAATCTTTGCACCGAAACATATACACACCAAAATACTACAAATGGTGAGCCTACAATTGCTCATGACTTCGACCACCCCGGTCGTCTTGGACTCTAGTCGGAGCCTCTCTAAGTGGTTTTCCATGGCCCATTCTCGTATCCACCCGCATTGTCGGATCCTAGTCGGGTTTATTAACTCGGTGACAAAATTCCGGCGTAAAAGGCGCCAGAGTGGGCCGTACTCGGCCGAGTTGATAGCGCACTTGCCCATGCTAAAGAGGAGACGAATCGGTGAGTCGGGGGGTCGACTCGCGAAGATGGGGCCCTTTTGGACGAGGGCTTCGTGGATGAGATCGGCGCTTGATACGATGATCATCGTGCGTTGGCCCATTTGCATTGTGAAGATTGGGCCATATTTTTTACGTAGATCACGTACCACGTAGATCAACGGTCGGCGTTGGAGGATCATTTGGATGAGATTGCCCACGATCGGCCAGCCGGGTGGGCCCGGAGGGAGGTTCTTGGTCCCGCCGCCGGTGACAGACCAATATCGCCACCAGAGAATGGCGAGGAGAGCGCAGAAGGAGAGGAAAAGGAGATCAAAGAGCTCCATTTTTACTACTAGAAGAGAAACTAGTTGTGGTTTTTTATAGAGAGAAGGAGATGGAGAGATGGTTGTGGAGTAGTATACAGAGATAAGGGAGTGAATGATATTCAACTGCTACCAAATTGAATTGAATGTTTACTGCAATTTACTATCTAGAGAGAGAGAGAGAGAGAGAGAGAGAGAGAGAGAGAGAGGTGGAAGGTTTAAGGGTTTAAATGTTTATAGCATCTTGTGTTCATTGTGGCAGATACAATGCCTGTTGAGTCAACTTTTGTATTTACACCTTCTGCCCATAAATCGGTTATGAATGGAAAAGGATTTTAATGTATGTTTTGTTTTAATTTTTTGCATTCGATTTTTAGTGGAATCATAATCGGAATTGGAATAGAATGCCCATACTGATTCCTGATTCAAGCAATCCAAACGCAGAGAGGCTGACATAATAATTTTTTGCTTGTCGCATTTGTATAAATTTTCAAGACAGCCACCTATACTGACAGAAGCAGACCACAGAAGTGATTTCACATCTATTGAGAGAGACAACAAAGGCTGATGTGTTTTTCAAATTTGCATTGATCATTCTTTCAAAATAGATTGATAAATGTAGCAGGTTAAAGGAATAAGGCAGTAGTGAGAAGTGCCAAAAAGATGGCCAATTTTAAGCTTATTAGGCCCATATCAGTTCCGTGCGGTCCCTCACCCGAGAGGGCCCTCACTGCACTCTCTTCTGTCTCATTTGGTGGGAACCAAAGCTACTTCCAAGTACTGCTCGGAGCAACTTGATATTATCCTATGCCCTTGATCTATTTAAAATCATTATTTTTACACATGGGATGTCAGGATAATGTGAGAGAGAGGTTGAAATTTATGGTTGTTGAAATTTATAACCATTTAAAGATTTTCCTTACTGTGTAATTAATGTATTTAATGAATTTACTATTTCTTTACTCCTCTTTTCAAACGTTTTCACAAATTAGTCTTCGTGATGGGGAGAATGTCTCATAGATGAGAGGTTCCCCAATCTTATTACATAAACAAAGAAGACACATGTTCATCTCTCTCTCTCTCCCTTGTGTTTGTACGATTCTCTCTATTTTGCCTTTTCATGAAACATCTCTCTGGTGTGCACTTTTGAGCACAACTTTCTTTCTTTGTGAAGCTCTTGATTTTCATTTGGGTGAATTAGACAGCATCAATTGCGTTTGCAAGGTTTGAACCACCGTCAACGACAACGAAAAGTGGCATTATCTCTTGGAGATAGATGACAAGCAACCCGATTGCATACCACCAGTTGTGTGTGTACGTGTTTGGGTGCGGGGTGGTTGGGGGGTAGCCTATTTTAAGAGGAGTGTTAAACTAGTGCCATGTCTCTTTCAGTAGATTTTTCTTTCATTTTGTGATTTATCATATTCTGTTTGATTCTTGTTTAGGGATTTTCGAGTGTATACAATATTATCATTGAGAATTAGAGGTGGTTATTTGGTTTAAACCGAACCGAATAGAGCGAAATATGGTAACCGAAACCGAACCGAAATTATCCGAAACCGAACCGAATAAAAATTCAGTTATTCGGTGGGAGAAAAAGAGGGGAAAAAATCAAAATCTCAGTTTGGATCGGAGGGCTAGGATCATCCGATCGAAATGAATTTTTGAGCACAACCTAATTAAGTTGTGATCAATCAAATGGACGGTTTCGATCATCCTACGGAGTGCATATATAGCACTTTTTTGGTTAATGCTCACCCCTACTGAGAATTCCATATGCTTCATCATATCCACGTGACATGTATCAGTTAGATTGTTGAACTGATCATACCTCCATTTTACCCAACAAGAGATGGCACTGCTAGAATTAATGCAAATCTTTGTCAACTATCATATTGGGGATGGGCTAAAAATATTTTGGGGTCACATAGCTCTGTTTGGTTGCCGGGTTTTTTTTGTTCCTGGGAGTTATGTGGGAGAAAAAAATACCCTGGGAGATAGGTGGGAAAAAAAAAGTACTAGAAGTATCCTGGTAAAATGAAAATCCCATGTTTGGTTGACCGGATTATGGTGGGGAAAAAAAAACCTTTATTTGGTTGCTTGAACTGTTGGGTAGAAAAAAAATTCTTCTCGAGCTTATTTTTGGTTCCTGAGTTTATTTTTGTTCCTGGGGTTATCTTGGGATGGGATGAAAAGGCAATCATTAAAAATGTGGGATTAAAAAATTCACCCCACAAGTAATCATTACAAGAGTGGGATTAAAATAAACCTAGTGCTAAAAGGCAACCAAACATGGGATGGGACCAAAATTTAACTTACTCTCCCACATAACTCCCAGGAACAAAAATAACCCGGCAACAACACACTATCATAGAGTTTTTTCTTTTTTTTTCCATTTTATGGGTAAGCTGGGGTTTGGCGGGGATCTCTACTGGTTTATTTGATAGAGGAAAATGATACAATCATGAGCACAATACACCGTCCCTAATTCTTAATACTTAAGGAAGGAGATCCATAATTCGGAAAGAGGAACTCTAAACCTAGGAAATCGAAGAGACCTTCTATGGGGTCTCTGGGAGCACCTTGGCTGGCCAAGTTTTCTCTGGAACTTCTTGTCATGATTTGTTGGATTTCTCAAGTTTTGGCCTCTTTTTCGTTGAATTAAAATAATTAGATGATGCTTATCCACCCATGTTACTTTCTTTCTTCGCGCTCTTTTGGGACCTTCTATGGTATCCTTTGTTGAGATTTTGGAAGAGTTTTTTTATTTTTCATCCCGACTCTCTTCCGAGTAGAGAGTCAAATAGAGCTGAACACCCACTACGGAATAAATCATATATTTTATTTTACAGACAATGGAAAAATATTTAGTGCTTGAGATAAGCTCACTGGCTGCACAAGAGCCGATTTGGAAGTGGTGACATTTTCCTCAGCTGAAAGCTTGGTCACTTTAGTTACAAATTAATTTTGTAGTTTTACAGAATTGTGTAGGCAATTTGGCAAAAGCTATTTGCTTCCTGCTTGTTGATATCTAGAAAGACGTGTCACCTCGTATGAAATAAATTGCCTTTATTCTTTTGACAAATAGGGTTTGCATAGACCTTCCCAAGATGGACCATTCTTTCCTCTTAATATAATAATAACAAGGGATTAGCTAGGGACCATCGCAGAATTCATTTCGCATGATGGCTGTACACGTCTTCCAAATCATCCCATAGAAATGATTTTTTGGGCACAACCTATTTCCTATTGCGGCCCATCACATGGACGGTGTGGATCATCCTATGGTGTGGTCCGTACAGTACATTTTGAAAAATACAGGACTATAAGGGCTTACACCGTATAAAAACTCATAATAATAATAAGAGGAATGATAGATGCAAGGCCTCTCTTTATGCAGGGGCCGGAGAAGGGCCCATTGAATAGATCCACGTCATTTTTAAAGTTGGTTGAGAAACTAATTTCGATTACGGTTAACCGACGTGGATCTATTCAAGGGCCCTTCTTTAGCACTTGCATAAAGATGGCCCTTGCATCTATCATTCCTCAATAATAATAATAATAATAATAATAATAATACATGCATTATGTGATATGGAAATTATCCACCACCGTTTTTATCCTGCATGGCTGCATACCCCCTCTGGCCTCACGGAACAATACAATAAAGCGTATATTTTAAAAGACAAAAATTCCCTTAATATCCCCAAAGAAATGAGAAATAATACCCCTCTTTAGGGCAATATTAGGACTGTTTGGGAGAAGCCCTACACATGCTAGTGTGTCTTCGAATGCTTGAGGGGCAGCATATATGGGGGTGTGTGTGGCTTCTTCGCTACTTTTGGTAGCAGTTGAGGGGCATTCCTTCTATTTTTTTCTTCTACTACCGAGTAATTATTAAAATGACAAAATATGCCCTTAAGCCAGAGTACTTGTTTTGGATGGAATCTGATTCGCTTACTGCTGTAAATGTTATGAATGAGACGTGGAGGGAAACCGATGCAGGTGCAGATTTCCTCTCTAAAGTCTAAACCTGAGTGCTGCTATGAAGGAGAAGACCTTCCATGTGATAGTATTTACCCACTCAATTTATTGCTGATTCCAGTGGGACCCAACATATTCGATTGTAGTCATGCTTGGCTGTTGGTATTGTTTATGGGAGATTGTTCCCTTTTTGTTGGCTTTGTATGCTTCTATTTTCTTTTAATATTATCTGGTTTGGGGTCCTGCCTAACCCCAGTTTACCCATAAAACAAAAAAAAGAAGATTTTTTGTTCAAGAAAGAGTGGGGTGATATTTGATATTGAGAAGGGACTGATGAGGCATTATGTGAAAATATTGTGACAAAAGTGGAAAAAGTGTTTCCGTTGCCGGGACTTGAACCCGGGTCTCTCGGGTGAGAGCCGAGTATCCTAACCAACTAGACTACAACGGAGGGGTGGTGTTTCTTAGTAAATTTGTAATATAATTACTAAACTATATTGAGGTACATGAAAAAGAGCAGAGTTTTCATTTAGGATTACCCACACTATTCTAAGTGGATGGTACCAGTTAGACTTTTCGATGAAATCCACTTTGCGGCCCTCCACATACCATCTTTGTTCAATTGGAAGTGATATATCTGTCCACTTTTTTTACCAGGGACAGCCCCCTCTAGCGTATTTATGAGTACACTTTTACACTAGAGGGGGCTGCCCAAGTTAAAAAAGGGGCGAAGATATCATTATGTAGTACAGTTTAATCTATCTTCGAACATTGATGGGAAAACACATGCTGGGAAAAGACTAAACTACCTTCTTAACGTTTTTTTTTTTTTTTTTTTTTTTCCATTTTCCTTCTTTTTTCCTCTATTTTATTCTTTGACTTTTATCTCTCACTCTGCTCTAATTATCTCTCTCTTACGCTCATGCCAACATTGACACCAATAACTCTTTTTAAAAAAAATTCTTCTCCATTTTTAGGTTTAATCTCCATATTGTTTCTGTTGTTTTTTATATTTTTCTTCTTTTGCTTCTTCTACTTCCTCTTTCTTAAATTTTTTCTATTTTCTATTCTTCTTCTTGTTAGAATTTTCCATTCCTTTTTATTCTCCTTCTTCATCTTCTTTTCACCATTGCTTTGGATTTTTATCAAGTTTCTACTTCTTTTTGTACTTCCTAAGTTTTTCAAGTATATTTCCTAAAATCATAGTTTTTTTTTCATGGAATATTAGCTTACGAGTATTGAGAGAGGAGCTAGTGAGAGAGGGAGAGAATTGAGTGGAAATGAGAGATGATGCCAAGTTTTTCTTTTCCCTATTTTCAGCCACTTCACCCACTCCTCACTCATGTCCTGTCTATTCTCTTCCCCTCCCAACCTCCTGCCCTTCTCCCACAATTTGAAAAACCAATATTCCATAAAAAAAAATTCCATGGCTTCCGAACATGGCCTACATTTCTTGCATAATCTTTTGTATTCGTGTATGATAAGCGTGCTTGGCAGCTTGGGTGAGGTGAGAGTAGTAGTGGGGTGAGGGGCCTCCTAGAAATCCTCACATTCCATCCATGTATCTTTGGGGTTGTGTATAACTACTTTTGTATCTCAACCTTCAGGTCGTAGGTTCAATCCCAGCTTTCCTATTAAAAGAAATAGGAAAATCCAACAACAAATGTTGAGGGTTCCACGCAAAAGCAAAGATCCCACATCAGAAAAGCGTTTGGATGTTGATGGGCTTAAAAGGGCTTGGGTACCCTTCCCTTAATGGCTAGCTTTTAAGGGTTAGTTCTACCCATGTTCCAACGAGGACAGAAAAAAATTCCTCGAGGACGATCTCGTAGTTCCCATGTTGATCCCGTGTGGAGGGATGAGATTGTCCATGTTACTTCTGCATGGAGGGAGAGATTGTTGGGGGTTTCATGCAAAAGCGAAGATCTCACATCGGAAAAGTGTTTGGATGCGGATGAGTTTAAAAGGGCTTGAGCCTCTGGTAATGGCCAGCTTTTAAGGGTGAGTTGTACCCATATCTCAGCAACAAACTCTCCAAAGGCTAACAAAGTTTCTTTTTTTTCCATAGATATTACTTAGAAAGTTGCTAAGCCAATGGATATTACGAGTCTTTTTGAATATTTAGGGACTGTATAATTTATCATTTTTTTTTTCATTGGAAAGAGTTTTAGGAGAGAAGCTTGCAAACAAACTCGCAAATCTCCAAGAAACAAGAAAGATACATGAAGGAATTTTTGCACAAGCAAGAAATTTCAGTCCAAAAAAGAGATCTCATATCTAATTTCAAATTCAAATCAAATTCCAACCAAAAACTACATAAATGAGAGGGAAATGACTTTATATAGCCATCCGATACAAGATAAATTAATCAATGACAAAATTACCTCTACCTAAGCTAAAAGACTAAAAATGACAAAACTACAAAATAACCAAAGTACCCCTACAGCACTATACTAATGAAAAGATGGATAAGCTACAGTAATGAGCTTACATAGGCTAATGTAGAAAGGTCAGGATACGCTGCGTGCACATGAAGTCCAATACTTTTTCAGAAAGTACAATGCGGCCCACTTCGTACATTTCATTTGTTGGGCCACAACGTAAATAGGTTGTTCCCCATAAATCATTTCTACAAGATGATCCTTAGTCCTAACCCTCCAAAACTACTTATTGGAGGGTTGGGATCATCTTATGGAAATGATTTATGGGACGGCCTATTTACATTGCGGCCAACAAATGAACAGTTTGGACATTCCTATGAAGTGGGCCCACGATACTTTTGGAAAAAATAATGGAGTTCACACGTGCACTCCATATAAAATCTCTCAATCATTTACCTTATAAAACCCTATGAAGGCCCACTTTTGTTTAAGGACTAGGATCAAATCAAGGTATGGGTCTAGATCTCGTCTGACCAACGTGATGAATGGTCTTGATCTCGACGCAAACATGCCACGTGTATGGGGATATGTGTGGGCCCATCTTATGCAAAAACCATAACGGGCATTTACGAAGGCTGCTGCTATTGGCACTACCATGTTTTAATAATTGCCCGAACTCACTTTGTTGGGTTTGATCTATTATCAAAACACAATAGTGCGAATATCAGCAGCCTTTATGAACCATCGACCAGAGAAATTATATGATGCCCGACCGTGAAGTCCCGTCAAGGTGGTACCTCAGAGGTACCACTAGGCACCACCCTTGATATTTGATCCAACAGCAGCCTCTTAAAAAGTGGTGTGCTGTTTGATCAAATATCAAGGGTGGTACTGATTTGACGGTACTTCATGGTCGGGCATCATAT
Organism: Tasmannia lanceolata; assembly: GCF_043159265.1. Lineage (NCBI taxonomy): Eukaryota > Viridiplantae > Streptophyta > Magnoliopsida > Canellales > Winteraceae > Tasmannia > Tasmannia lanceolata. The sequence goes on along the minus strand of NW_027518697.1, from coordinate 2,393,771 downwards.
AAAAACTCCCATCGACCATCTCATAACTTCTTAATAAACATTTCTATCTCACGAGAAACGCATCTTTCCGGGCGAAAAATGCCAAGTTTTTTTATGGGGTAAGCCCGTATAGTCCAATATTTTTCAAAAAGTACTGTACGGCCACACCGTAGGATGATCCAAACCGTCCAATGCCCACAACCTATTTACGTTGTGGCCCATCAAATGGACGTTTTGGATCATCCTGTGTAGGGGTGCAACTCGGGTCGGGTTGAGGCCAACCCGAACCCGACCCGAGGAGCCATTTCCTCAACCCGACCCTACCCGATTTTCAAATCGGGTCTGGTTGACACAAAAATTAAACACATTAAACCTTCAACCCTTTAATGGTTTATGATCAAAGTCTTCTTGACCTCTTCAACTCTGAGAATTCTGATGGTGGAAAAGAAAATGCAACAGTAGAAGCTTTAGCGTCCCCTGGTTCCAGTAAGAAGAAGAATCCAACCTCAATTGTGATTACCATTGGGGATTCAACCTACCCTGTCATCTCATCCAACTATGGGACCACTATCTCAAGTTCAAAAGCTGATAAGCCCCAAATTTGCATTTCACCATCAAATGCTCAAGAGAATCCTGAGGCTATTGCTCAGAACCCCTGTTCAGATCATGGCTCTCTGGTTAGTAACAAGCCTCCTTTCCCTAGAGGGAGCCAAGGAAATGGGCTCCCACCCTCCTGGAAAATGCTATTCTCAAAACCAAATGAGGCTCCTCCTGCCTTTACTAAGCTCAGTCGTATTAGTCCCTGTGCCAGTGAAAAAGAAAAAATGGTTCTATTCTTTAAAGATGAAGCGATTCAAGAATCTGAAGACAAATGGGCTAACTGTCTTGTAGGGTATTTCCTAGGTAAGAGACCCTTCTTCCTATCTCTAAGGGACAGCCTTGCTAGTAGATGGAAGTTGGAAGGGGAATTCCGTATCTATACTTTGGAGCACGGATTCTTCCTTTTCAAATTCAGTAGCCCTGACGACTGTGCCCGAATCCTCGAAGACACTGGTCATAGTTTTGGTGGTAAACCTCTTATCCTTCAGCGCTGCAATTCTGAAACAACCTTCCAGAAGAAACGTATCTCTAAAGTCCCGGTATGGATTAGGCTTCCTGGCCTACATCTAAAGTTCTGGACTCATCACTGTCTTAGCAGGATTGCTAGTATGATAGGTACTCCATTATATATGGACTCTCATAATGCTGAGGCTACTAGGCTCAATTTCGTGAGAGTTTGCATTCAAATCAAGGCAGGTGAGCCCTTACCCGATTCAATCACTCTCAAAACCTCTAAGGGTGAAGAAATCCAAGAAATCATATATGAATGGAAGCCGAAAGCTTGTTCAATTTGCAACGATTTCAGCCATCGCTCGGAAGATTGTGCTCCCCTAGGCCCAGCATGCAACCAGGCAAAAAAAGTGTGGAGGCCGGTTCCTAAAGTAAGAAATGAAGATGTTCTTCCCAAGCTGGATTCTAGTCGGAAAAATCTTCCCTCCTATATCAGGGAGAGCACTAGTGGGAATATCAGTTTTTCCCGATCGAATTCCTCTCATAAGCAAATTAATGATAACAGATTCCAAGCCACAAGTGACCATGCAGGAGAGTTTGTTGCCATGGAAGTGCCCTCCCTTCAACAGTCCAACAGATTCTCAACTCTTGATGAAAAAGAGAGGAACCAGTCATCTGAGGATTGTTCCAATCTGTGGGACAGTGCTTTGAAGGTTTCCCTCTCTATTCCCTCCTCTTCCAATGGAGATGATTCTTGGCATTTAGTCTCAAAAAGGAAGGGAAATTCCTTCCCTTTCGCCCCTTCTCTCCCTGGAATGAGAACTCCTCCAATCTTCAAGGGTCTCATACCTGGTCATTTCAAGATTTGAGGTATTTTGGTTGTGGCTATACTAGTAAAAAACCCGTGCGATGCACGGGCCGACAAAGAACTGTACCACGTCATAGGTTGATCCAAACTGTCCATGTGATGGAACACAACATAAATAGGTTGTGCCCCAAAAATCATTTCCTTAGGCTGATCCTAGCCCTCCAATCTATAGGTGTTTCCATAATTCCTCTTAAATCGGATGGTTAAGATCACCCTATAGATTTTTTATTAAAAAACCATAAAGGAGGGGGTAAGATTGAAATTATATGGCTTTAATGGGTGCCTTTGTTAAAAGCATAAAGAGGGGGTAGGATTGAAAATATGTGAGTTGAATGGGTGCATTTGTTAAAAAAAGTCAAAAAAAGTGATGTGTAATTCTCATATAATTTTCATAAAAATAAAAAAATTCACTTCTTTTCCTCCCAGCTTATAGTAGTAGATTTTATTTTTTTTTAAATAAAAAGAAAAATAAAAGACAATTGGGTTATGATGATAGACCCCTGACCCCCCCGGTAAATACCTTTCTTCCATGGAGGAGCTCCGGGATTCAATGAAATTAGGAAAACTTTTCTCTACCCCGGACCCAAGCTTCTTCCAACATCTCTTGACCCTCCAAAAGAGAGACTCTGATAAAAGGTTCTTCCCCAACATTAAAGCTCTTCTTGCTGGACAGCATTGCTCGCAGGAAGAACAAGAGTTTGACCCATCCACCCACTTCAAAAATGGCACCAAGTTACACAAAAAGCTGAACAAACCGAACAAACCTTCAATCTCCACCAGCCCGCCAAAGAAACCTCCCCAATATCTTCCCTAGATCTTTCACTTCTTATCACCATCATGGCCTTTCTGGCCATTCTCCTCTCTTAACCCAAATTGATAATCACCCTGCCACTGATAAAAAACCATTTCGGTTTCAATCCATGCGGTTAGAAAACATCTCTGTTTTTGAAGTTGTGGAGAGAGCCTGGCAAATTCCAATCGAACGCACTCCCCTCTAGAGAATTTCCAAAATGCTGAAGGAGGTGAAAAAAGCTCTAAAAATCTGGAACACCAATGTCTTTGGAAGAATTGACATCCTTGCTCCCCTTCTCAGACAACAACTTGATTCAATCCAGGCCCAAATAGCCCTTTCCCCAACCCACTTTAATCTGAGAGTGGCTGAAGAAGAGATAAAAGACTCCTATGTCAGGATAGCAAGGAAAGAAGAAATCTTTTTCAGACAAAAATCCAAAATTCATTGGCTCAATTCAGGTGACTCTAACACTGCTTTCTTCCACTATGCAATGTTAAACCGCAGGAACCAGAAAAGTATTCAAGGTACATGGTCCCCTGATGGAACCTTCACCTCTGATCCGGAAACCATTTCCAACACCATGGTCTCCTACTTCCAAAACCTCCTGAATGTCAACAGCCAGAATATTGAACCATCCACCATTCCTGACCCATTCGAACCCTTTCCCATCTCAAATCTCTGAGATGTCTAAACGTTTCTCGGAAAAAGATATTTGGGACTCTATCTCATCAACTGATGGTAATAAATCCCCTGAACCTCAACCTGATGGTTTCAATGGGGATTTTTTCCAATCATTCTGGTATTTGATAAAAGAGGATGTGATGACGAATGGGAAAGGTGTTAGGCACTCCCAATTCGCCCGAGTGTAAACACCCCGTCTCTAATGCCATTTATTTATTAACTTTGAAGAATTTTGGGCGAAAATCATGTGAAATGGGAATGGATATCCCTGAGCAAACGTCTACCTAAACGGATATCCCTCGTACTGCCACTATTGAAAACACCTTTGAGGAAGGCTAGTGGAAAAGGATCCATGATCTTCCCCATCTACCCGTCTTAAAATTTCACTAAATCAACCCTACTTTCTGAGAAGCTAGCTCCCAAAATCATCTTGAAACCTGAAGCTAGCAGCCTCTTCACTTATAAGAGTGCTTGGAGAACGATCAAAACCCACTACCAGAATCCCCCCCGGGCCACGACGATTTGGTTTCGTCACATTCCAAAATTTAGCACAACTACTTTGTTTACTATTCAAGACAGATTAAGCACCAGGGATAAACTTCATTTCCTTGGGCCAACGAGGAATATTTTATGCCCCCTCTGTAATGATCATCTTTTCTTTTCTTGTGGTTACTCCGCTTGGATATGGAGATCCATTCTCTAGCTCATCTCATCGAGGAAGAAGTAGAAAAGATCCCTCTTTGAAGAGGAAGCATGGATCAGAGATAAATTCAAAGCCAAAGGTCAATCATCCACCCTAGTCCGCATTCTTTTCACTGCTGTTGTTCACCATATTTGGTTGGAAAGGAACCCTAGAATTCATGAAGGGCGCAAAAGGCACAAAAACTTCACTCTCAATCTGATCCTCAGAGCCGCCCGAGAGAGACTCATTTTCCTAAAGATTGGAGACACCATGACCGAAGAAAATAGAAGGATAGCAAAGCATTTGAACCTTCATCTATACAGCAGTTCCACTGAGCCTAGAACTGTCACTTGGCATCCCCCCTGTGACCCTTTTGTGAAGCTAAATTCTGACGCATCTCTCTCAGCCAATTCAGGTAGCATTGGAGGCATTCTAAGACTCAATTATGGTTATCCTCTTGCCTCATATTCTTTGAATTGCTCTGTTGCTGCCATTCAAGACCTCGAAATTGATGCAATTCACACAGGTATCCAACTGGCCAGAGATCTCCATATTCAATCTCTATGGATTGAATCTGATTCCCAAATTGCAGTCAATGTCATCCTAAACAAAATTCCTTGCCCATGGAAGAAGATGCTGACCCTAGAAACTATCAAAGCAAACCTGGAGAAATTCCATTCATGGGAAATTACTCATATTTGGCGGGAAGGGAACAGGGCAGCTGACTTCCTTTCAAAATCTAATTGCCCTTGCAAGGGATACAACATCCCTCCTTCTATATTTCCTTCTGTACTGGATGTAATTATTGTTGATGACTCCTCTAGGGTTCCTTACCTTCGCTTGTAATTCTCTTCTTCTCTTTCAATATATCTGTTGTACTGGATGTAATTATTGATGAGGACTCCTCTGGGGTTCCTTACCTTCACATGTAATTCTCTTCTTCTCTTTCAATATATCTGGTGGGGTCTGCCTAATTCCAAATTACCTAAAAATAATAATAATAATAAAATATATAATTCCTTTTAGTTTTTTTACTTTTAGCATTTTAGGTAATATTAAAAGTAAAATAGAAAATCAAAACTTTTGAGATGGAAAATCAGAAAGGCAAATTTGCAACTTTCATTTTGAGTATATTTTATTATTTTAAAAATACAAGTCGGGTTTCAGGTAGTGGTGGCAATGGTTCGGTTTCGGTTCGGTTCGACCCCCAAACCGAACCGAACCGAAATTTGAATCGGTTTGGTTTTACCAAACCAAAACTGAATTTTCGGTTCGGTTTCGATTCGGTTCCGCCAATTTTGCCACCCCTTACTCATAATAATTGGAAATATTCGGTTTCGGTTCGGTTTGATCCCCAAACCGAACCAAACCGAAATTTGAATCGGTTTGGTTTCTGAATTTTCGGTTCGGTTTAGGCTCGGTTCCGGTTCGGTTCGGCCAATTTTGCCACCCCTAGTTTCAGGCCGGGTTGGGTTCCCGACACCCCAACCCGAACTCAAATTGGTTGAGTTTTTGCGACCCAAGCCCAACCCGGATTTCAGAAAACACGACCCGGCAAAAAAAGGGGTTCAACCCGACCTGAGTTGCACCCCTAAATTCCTGTGCTGTGGTCTGTACAGTACTTTTTGAAAAATACTGAAGCACACGGTCTTATTATACCATTCAAAATCTCGATGCGAGATTTAATACGGTATAAGCCCGTATTATATGTCTTCAGATACACGAGCAATAGTAACATCAAAATCCATGTCGTTCCCCCCCTTTTCGTCTCCACCCGGCGATCTCTGTTCCGCTCTTTCCATGGTGACCCTCAAAACAACCTTCTATTTCTAAAAGAATAACGAAAACGCCATGGAGGAAGACAGGTTCGTCTCCTCCAGAGAAAACCCTAGAAATCTAGGGTTTCTATCAGAGCGACCAAGCAGTAGCAAGGCAGCAGTATCAATCTCTACAGCCGATCTCGCACAAAAGCCCGCGCCTCCAATTCTAGATCGGTTTAGGGCTCTGTTGAAGGATAGAGAAGAAGAGATTAGGGTTTCAGCGGGGAGTGATGAGGATGAAGAGGAAATTAGGGTTTTAGCGGAAGAGATTGTAGCAATGTATGAAGAAGTTCTTTCAGAGCTTACTTTTAATTCGAAGCCAATAATTACAGAGCTCACAATCATAGCTGGCGAGCAGAAGGATTACAGTCAAGGGATTGCGGACGTTATCTGTGATCGGATTCTTGTGGTATGATCTGATTTGGAATTGTAAAACTGATTAATTTGATTTGGGATTTTGTAATTGATATTTGCTTATGATGCTTGCTGTTTGAATTTGGATCATAGTTATTTCTTCTTTTGTTCTCTGCCTTTAATATTCTTGTTATGTGTGAGAAAGATTGAGTTTTTATGCCCCATGAATAGGTTTTCTCTTTGTTTTATTCGTTATTTATCAGAAAGTAAATGCAAGAGAGAGGAGGCTTTCTGAGTTGTCTGTATTTTCATTATGGCACAAAGATTTTTTTCTTATGTTCTTTACTTTGGTTGTGATTTTTTGGGTGAGTTGAGCTTTTGAACGATGGTGGGCGTCTTTTCCTAATCATTATGTTTAGGGCTTGGCAGTGGAGTATTTTGGGTGATGTGATCTTATTTGAAATATTGGATTTTACTACCTTCTGGCTGTATTGAGAATGCAGTTATCATGTGATCCTGTGTCTGAAGTTTAGTGCTGGATTGTTAAATGTTGTATGTTGGTAATGTGGGAGATGGTTGATGAAGACTAATTCCAAAATTGGTATGAAAAAATGGTAGCAAGTATTGCAATGTGCACTGTGAGAATGTGAAAATTTCATGTTGTAATTGGGAGGCTGAGCTGATATGGGCACCAAAATGAGTGGCAGTAAGGCTGGCGGTATCCATTGAAAGTATGATACCTAAATACTTCACAATAGGTCATGTATCAGTTTGTGTATCAGTTTCCAATACTTTAGGCAATGTTTGGCAACCATGACACATTTTTCCATGGAATGTTAGTTTATCAAGTGGCAAGAGAGCGGTAAGGAGGGTGGGAGAAGGAGAAACTTGAGAAGGTATGAATGAGGACAGAGTGAGTAAGTGGCTAAAAAATAGGAAAAAAATAAATCGTATTTTTTTACGTTGTTTTGCAGCCTTTGCGTTTCCGCCCCTCACTGGGTCCCTTTTCTCTTCCCCTACCATCCTCCCTCACCATTGAGTAAGCTAAAATTCCATGGGGAAAAAATTCATGGTTGCCATAAAGGGCCCTAATGTCAAGTGTTAAACTCATGCTCATGTAATATCCGGCCATGTATGGGCCTGTTTGACATATAGATTCTATGTTCCTTTGCTTGGATCATGATAGGATAGGTTGAACTACTAACTGGAAAATACATGCTTTCGATGAGTTATAAAAGAAAAAGAGAAAAAGAAGCAGTGAAACGTTTAGTACTGATTCGATAATTGCTGTGGAATGATGGGCGCACACACACTATGGCTGCAAACTTGATGCAAATTCTACTAAGCATTGCCCTTTTTAGAAAAGAATACAGCCATGTCAATGTTTTTTTTTTTTGTTGAATGGAAAATCCATGTTGATGTTGAGTGTGGATATCAAGATAATAGAATCATTCTCAATCTAAAAAGGTTAATCGTTTTTTATAGCAAGTTTAAGGGTTACTAGAAACTCGGTCGTCGTTTCCTGCAGTGTATAGTAATCCATTCAGCTGCGGATGAGTTAAACTCATCCAGACCATCATTGGACTTTGAAAGATCTTAATGTGGATCTTCAAATCCAACAAGGAGAAAGAATGCCTAAAGAAAGGGTGTTCAATATTCTTAGATTCATACAGGATCAATATTCATTCCACTCCCGTGAAATTATTTCTAAAGGATTTATTAGCTGACCCCAACTAGTTTGGGACAAAGGCTTAGTTGAGTTGAGTTGATCTCCCATCGGAAGTGAGGGCTTTTTTTTGTTTAAATTTACATTTGGCTGGCCTATTTTTTCAGTATGGTTTTATTTACTTCATGAGGGTGCTGGAGTTATTTACGTGAAAACTGTTTTTCTTGTTAGATATTTATTTTCTGATACTTGATTTACAGGTGCCAATAGAGCAAAAACTGCCTTCATTGTATCTTCTGGATAGTATTGTAAAGAACATTGGCCGTGACTATGTGAGGTGTTTTGCTGCTCGTCTCCCTGTGGTATGTGTTCTATCTATACTGGCCGTGACTATGTGAGCAAAAACTGCCTTTCTCCTATCTTCTTGATAGTATATTTTTTTGTTTTTCTTTTGCAAGGTTTTTTGCCAGGCGTATAAGCAAGTTCACCCAAGTCTGTATCCTTCCATGCGTCATCTTTTCAGGACCTGGTCAACAGTATTTCCATCTTCAATACTTCGCAAAATAGAGGCTGAGCTTCAATTTTCTCCCCCTGTGAACAATCAGTCATCTAGTTTGACACATTTGAGACCTTCTGGATCACCATCGCCCCGTCCAGCTCATGGTATACATGTCAATCCAAAATACTTGGAGGCACGGCGCCAATTTGAACATTCGACAGTGGTAAATTCCAGTTTCATGTGGATCTCTTTCCTTCTATCTTCTTTTGATCAAGCGCGCGCGCGCACGCGCACACACACACACACACACACACACAGAGAGAGAGAGAGAGAGAGAGAGAGAGAGAGAGAGAGAGAGAGAATGGTTCCTACACATATGTGTATATAAGTTATCTACACACTAGCTTAAAATACAGTGGGGGCCACATTATTTGGGTGATCCAAACCATTCATTTTTAAGGCCCTCACATAGATAGGGTGTCCACAAAAAATCAGATCCATAGGATCATTCTAACCATTTGAACTGTGGAGGCAAAAAATGGACTAATTTGTGAAGGTTTAAAGACATCCATTTTACCTCCACAAATCGTAGGGTTGGGATGATCCTATGGATCTGATTTTTTGTAGACACCCTATCTATGTGAGGGCCTTTAAGATGATCCTATATATATATATATATATATATATATATATATATATATATATAGCGACCCACATGGTTTTGTCCCCATCTTGAACGGGCATCCCCTGCGTAAGATAAAAGACTTCAAAAACCAACAGTTTAGCTTTTATTGTTCATATTAGCATCTAAATATCATGTTTTCTTTGCTACCTCTGCAGGATATTCCACACAGTAGGGAAGCTGGGCAAAAACCCTCCGTCGGATCTGATGAGTATGGTTTTGACCATACTGAGGCCCTGTCTCCAAAGATTGGCTCTAAAAGAGTTGGTTCACCACAAATTGCTGATGGGCACTCATCATCAATTATTGGAGGTGAGAGGCTACTTGTATCTTCAAAAAGTAAGCTTTTAAGACCCTCATCTCCTTCAAGAATTGGGCCTCCGAGGTCTTCTTTACCATCAGGTGATGGATTTGCAAGGGATATATCTCCTGGTGGGGTTGTAAAAAGGGCCTCTCCATCTCATTCTGGATTTGGATTTGGACTTGGACTTGGTAGAATTAGTGACAGGGCCGGAGAGAGGAATAATTGGTGGGAAAGACACTGGTCTGACGATGGGGCCCAGCAAAGAGAAGCTGGCATATACAACCTTGGTAACGGATCTGATAAGCAGCGGCCAAGAGCTTTAATTGATGCTTATGGAAATTATAGAGGTGAAAGCACTTTGCAAGATGAACTTTCTAAGGTTGATCGGCTTGATGTAAATGGCATAAATAGAATGACAGCCAGCAGAAAATGGCAGAATATTGAAGAAGAAGAGTATGATTGGGAGGACATGAGCCCAACTTTAGCTGACCGTGGCAGGGATATTGATCGTTTATCGTCTGATCCCCCTGTTGGGAACTTAAACATGGGTGCTGGTTTAAGAAGACCGAATTCTTCATTTTTGGATTCTGATCGTATTGGGAGCAATTGGCATAATCAGCGTCAGCTATCTATGGTTGATGATTCTGCCATTATTGTTGAAGATAGGATTTCCATCATAGGTGTATGGCTCTTCATCCTTTTGATAATTACCTGTTTGTTAATTTAGTATTATTAGTAGCTATTTATGACTTCAATTGTCATTGTTCTGCCAACTCTCTCTCTCTCTCTCTCTCTCTCTCTCTCTCTCTCTCTCTCTCTCTCTCTCTCTCTCTCTCTCTCTCTCTCTCTCTCTCTCTCTCTCTCTCTCTCTCTCATTAGTATTGAGATCTACCAATGGTAGTGCAAGAGCAACTGTTGAGTAGCGTCCTATTTGGATTTATTGAAAATTGCATAAAGTCCCTCATGTTCTGCGTGTAGTCACCTAATTTTTTTTTTTTAAATCATTGAGAACAGTAACTGTTAAGGATTAAACTTTCTAAATGTTAATTTTGATTTTGTCTTGTGTCCAAGATATCTGTTTCTTTTGTAAAGAAAGTTCAAAATATCCAACCATAATGCAAGTTTGAACTTTTTTTTTTAATAGTAATGGTTGAGTCATCATTCAAAAAAAAATAAAAATGGTTGACGTCTTTATTTAGTGTATGTTATGCTAATTTTGATAAGCACACGAACGTATTGGTTATCATTCAAACACATTATTTTGAATGATAATTGGTTATGGTTAACTGCTCAAGAGCATGGGCGACTAATTTATCCCTTTTTTTTTCTCTAATTTGGTTATTTAGAAAGTTTCAGATAGTATTTTTGGCATATGATTGTCTTATCAATTACCTTTTTAATCTTTTTATTGTTCACTGAGAATATTTAGTGAACCAAGGCTATATCGTTTTTACCATTAAAAAAAGAGGCTATATCATTTTTTTTCCCTCAGAATCAGGGGCACTTTGTCCGGTTGTCATCTAAAGTTTATTATTTCTGGCTTAGAAAACCACTTTCAACTTTCGAACTCACAATTTGATAGGTAACATGTGCTTGTTGCAGTCTGATCGTGGTTCAATGAGTAAGAGGTCTTTGAATGGAGTAGGGACACGAGATGATTCATTACCTCAGTTTCAGGGTTCTCATTATAATCCAGAACCTTGGAATTTCCCACACCATTTATCCCAATCATCTCGACCATACCTTAACCCAATACCAAGAGGAAGGGGTTTTCACATGCCCTTTTCAGCAAGTGAAGCAGCTCCATCAGCTGGTCAGAGAAATCCTTCTCTGATTGATAAAACACCAGATACCGAAGCTCCATTTATGAGGCTTTCGAACATTCGGACAAGAGTGGGATCTTTAAGTCCCAAATCTTTGAATATTGAGGTTCTATCGGCTGTGACAACAGCATCTGCAATGGAGACACATCTATCACAAAGACCACACTCACCTTCTAGTGCACCGGTGGTATGGCCCCGGCCGCATACTTCTCATCCCCTGCCTTTTCTCCCGAGTCTTCCGCAAAAGAATCCGATTAAAAGTCAGTTTGATTTTATGGACGTTAACAACTCAGTAGTGAATCAAGGCCCAAATAAGTCTTTGATTTCCATAAATCAGCCTAGACAGGAAGAAGTTGCTCTCATGCGGCCACAATTTGTTCAGTTTCCGGAGGCTCAAGAAAGTTTTATTCCTTCAGTTCCAGCTCAGATTTCATCTCATCTAAGGGCACAGTCAGTAAATCATGGGCATATGCAAGGCCACGGTGCCATTAGGAGTGGTATCTTGTCAAATTCATTACCTGGAATATCCTCCTCATCTCTAGCGGTCCGCAATTCATCAGATGCCTCCTTCCAGTTGCAAGGTGGTGCCCTACCTCCACTACCTCCAGGGCCACCTCCTGCCTCATCACAAATGGGGCCCATATCTCAAAATGTTGGTCCCATCATCTCTCATCCTCCTCCCGGCAGTGCATTTTCGGGTCTGATTAGTTCTCTCATGGCGCAAGGTTTGATCTCGTTGACAACACCAGCCTTGATTCAGGTACCACAGTCAATGATAATGTTCTCTGATCAGTTCTTGTATCCTTTTTTCATGTCATTATCTTAATTATAAAAATTGTCTGTACCTCAACTCTCAAATAAATGTTCTGATTTTTCAGGACTCTGTAGGGCTTGAGTTCAATGTGGAACTTCTTAAGGTGCGACATGAGTCTGCAATAAGTGCTCTCTACTCTGACCTTCCTAGGCAATGCACAACTTGCGGACTGCGTTTCAAGTGCCAAGAAGAGCATAGTAATCATATGGATTGGCATGTCTCTAAGAACCGGATATCTAAAAATCGTAAACAAAACCCCTCTCGAAATTGGTTTGTAAGTTCCAAAGAATGGCTTTCTGGTGCGGAGGCATTGGGTTCCGATGCTGTTCCTGGGTTTTTGCCCACGGAAGCTGTTATAGAAAAAAAGGACGATGAAGAAATAGCTGTTCCTGCAGATGAAAATATGAATGTGTGTGGGCTATGTGGGGAGCAATTCGAAGATTTTTATAGTCATGAGACTGAGGAGTGGATGTATAAAGGGGCTGTATATTCGACGGCTGTGGATGGATCTACATGTATAGTGCATGCCAAGTGTAGATCAGAGTCTACAGGAGTTTCTCAAGATTTTTTAGAAGATGAAAGGGTATGCTATTTTTACTCTACTGGAACGTTAGAAATTTCAGATTCTTGTTTGTTTTTTTCTCTCCATTAGCAATTCATAATGAAATCGGGAAAACATTCTGATTTTTTTGATAGATCACAAAACAAAACAAAGCAAGCAAACTATTTGTCTTTCTCTGGACCACCAGGATGCTATTCCTCCCAAATGTTTCTTGCACATGCATTCAGTGAAATATATAATCAGTTTCCATCTTATAGAATAAAGTTATTGCTAATATTGGTTGTTGTTTTTCTTTTCTTATTTACATCGTTGGTTATGTATTTTTAGTAATTGAGATTCTGTTCTTTTGTTTATTCGGTGGATTTCAGTTTGGATGTTTTGTTTATATAGCTATTTCATTGAAGTGTTTCTAGAAAATATGCATTGTTAGATTTATCAGTCATACCATTTTCTTAGTGGCAAGGTAACCTAAGAGTTGCAAACAATAATTACTTCTACATTATTATCATACTGTTGGATCAGTCATTCATGGAAAATTCGCCATTCTTTTCTAGAGAAGAGAGAAAATTCTGTTGTTACTTATTAAGGAATATATGCAAGGATACTGCTGGTGAAATCCCTTCACATATGGAGTTCTGAGAAGTTGTTACGCCGGCAAATGCATTGACCGAATATGCTACACTAGTCTCTCTCTCTCTCTCTCTCTCTCTCTCTCTCTCTGTATTTACCTATATATATATATATATATATATATATATATATATATATATCTGGATTTCATGTTTGAATATTATGCTTTATGTGTTTGTGTGTTGTATTTTTCACTCCTAACACACAGTGAAACTCTCTAACAGCTTTATGTCAATTTCCTTTTAATATGGTCAATCATACATTAGAACACTCCTTATCAAACATTAGTAATAATTTACATGGTGTGCTTGTCCTTATAAGTTGGTGCCATGGTGAAATTTCTCATTCTTTTCTTTTTACCGTGCCAATAAAGATTGCCAAGTGGAGTGGCGTGGTTTGAACTTTGAAGTCACGGGTAAAGAGTACTATTTGTGTTACTTGAGGATGTATATATCTCACTAATGAGTGACTTCTTGATCTTTGATGATCTTCTTTAACAGAAAGAGGGACGGGTTATAGACATAAAAACAAGATTAAGCGGTCTTCTATAAATACCACCTAGAGATATTCAAACTAGATCTGGGAACTCATACTTATATCTTCTTTTTTTATTTCCTACTTGGACCTTGCCCTGTATTACTTTTCTCTTTTCTATGGTAATGTACTTGGAAAAAACTCAGTCACTGCTTACTAATTTCATGTCTGAAAGTGTGCTGGAAACCAAGTACATGCACTACAAATGGTAGTAGCATAGCCTAAACTTTCTAACGTGAATGAGGCCATTTATAAACAACCAAATGCTCCTACAGGAGAATTGGATGCGTTTATAGTGTAACCTCTTCATCTTTTTTTTTTTCTTTTCGAATGACAATATTTTATTTAAAAGGTGGCAAGCCCAAGGGGCACCGAGATGGTTATACAAGTCAAACAAAAAAGAAAGAAAGCAAAGAGTAAATGAAATGATACAATATATTGATTTGATCTATCTCGCCTTTCTCCCATTGCATTGATTTCAAAAATAAAAATTCAAGCTCAAGCCAACTTCTATCAGGAATATCAATATATGGGTGGAAGGCAAGGGTCCAGCCTATCAAAGTATCAATCCATTAAGTTCTTGGGGCCCTATTAGTAAGGCATCTCATTGACCAAGAGTTGGTAATTAACTCGGGAGGGAACTAAATATCAAATGATTAATCACGACTTGAATCCGGATTTTATTATTATTTATATGAAAATTTTAGAATTCTTGTAAATCGATTCCAAAAGGAAGAATTTAGTGACGGAAGACCAACCGTATTGTGGAGCTCCAGTTGACCTTCTCAACAATCGTATGATTGTGAAAATCTGACATGGTCACTTGAGTTATATCAACAAAACACTGAATCCTTTTTTATTAATTTGCATGGGAAGTAACCTATAAAACTTACACGGTCAATTTAGGGATAAACGAAATTTCGACCGAAATAAATGACCATTTCCCGATTTCGGTGTCGGTCTCGACCGAAACCCGAAGGTCCGAAATTTCTGATTTCGGTTGAAAGTTTAAAACATGCTTAAAACATAAGCACTCAGTTATTACGTCATATTTACTCTTTTGTAAAATTTTCTTCTCTGTACCGCGTTGTTCATGTTCTTAAAAGTTGGTGTTTATGTTCAACATCAATGATGGTGCTGATCACAAAAATCTCATTCAGAATGTGTGTTTTCACCTCTAATTTCATATACGATATATATTTAGAAGTGGTAATATCTCTTGTGAGTAAAATATGTTTAATAGCTTGCCGCATGTGTTAATCATCCAAAGAAATGGATTTTTCTTCTCATATATGTTTTTTGTCCTGCTCTTTGCTTTGGATTTTTTTATATCTTATATATGCCATTGTTCTTGTGGCAACTAGTCTGAGAAGAATTCAAAGTAATTCTACTTCTCTTTCATGATATACAGGTAAATAACGGAGAGGATAGTCAAAGAAAAAGGATGCGAACTTAGATTATTGCTGAATGGACCTCCTCTGTAACATACTTGGAGCTTCCTAGTTTGGTGCGCAGAACTAATTTTCCCTTAATAGTCTAGCCTGCGTACCATGGCACCATGTTAAATCTTGTACATGTAAAGTTGGACTCTGTACCATGCGCATTCTTTCAGCGAAGCTTATGAGTCTGCTCTCATCCTCTTTACCTTCTCTTCCACTTATTTTGCACTATAAGTATAAGAGATCCATTAAACCTCTGTTTTACAGGGCCACACTGCCTTTATCAAGTTATAAAGTTTTTAGGCTCATAGTTTCATTCTCCAAATTACATAAACTGAAAACTGTCTCTATTATCATCTTAACCATGGCATCTCTCTTTATTGAGGGTTTGTTTTTCTGCCAGATTTTCTTTTCTTTGTTTTAATTTTCTGCAGGGGGAATTTATAACTTTTCAACAAGCAAGCACTTGTTTACTCGTTTCTGGTTCGTGGATGGCAACCTCACAGAAGCTCCGACAGCAGGTGTGAGGCTGCGTACATCTAGCCCTCCCCAGACCCCACAGCAGGTGTAAGGCTGGGTACATCTAGCCCTCCCCAGACCCCACAATGACGGGAGCCTCGTGCACTGGGCCACCCTTATTTTATTTTTTTAATTTCCTCTTTTCTTTATTTCTTTCATTCTGTGAGACAAATCTGTAGTTATGGTGTTATTAATCAATGGTTAGTTGATGTTCATGGACTTCCTTCTGCACCCACACAAATTGCATACTTGAGCTGGAAAATGGAAGCAGAGTAATGATATGGATTTTTCATCTCCATGAGAACTGTTTTTTCATACGGCTTTCATTTGAGTATTTTGTGTTGTTTAGCGAGTTTTTTTTTTCACTTATGGAACATGTATATCGCCTCATGATGATCTACAAGATGAACGGCCTTGATGGCACGTACACGTTCCCAGTTGGGACCCAAAAATAGATTGTTTGGATTGATCCAGACGGTACCTTTGCATTGGTCTAGATGATGGGCCCATGCCGGAGCCCGAAGGCTGTTCGCATGTCAGGTAATGGGACCCGTTTCTCCCACCAATGACCCATTTTTTGGGGTTTTAATGCGTGTCGTCTAGCTTTACCGGTCAACTAAAGTCAATGGAACAGTATCTGAATGAATGGCTTGCTGTTTCTTCAAAGAAATGAAATATCATTGATTAGGGTCTTTAGAGGAAACCATGGGTTTTTTTAAGGGAAATGTTATAAACACTACTGTATTTTGTTGAGGGCACGCCTCACTTTATTAAATGTACGGTATGGCCAGCACCATAAGATGATCCAAACCGTCCATTAGATGGGCCATAGCCTAAATAGGTTGTTCCCCAGAAATTATTTCCATAGGTTGATCCTAACCCTCCGATCTAAAGATGGTTAGGATCAACCCTCTAACATCAGATCGGATGGCTAGGATCAACCTATGGAAATGATTTTTGGGGTACAACCTATTTAGGCTGTTGCCCATCTAATGGACGGTTTGGATCATCCTATGGTGCGAAACACGAGGACTTCGCAGGAGATCACCCATCTTAGTACTACCTTCATCCTGCTCTCTTCTGATTGCTCTCTATGGCTATACTCTTTTATGACGTAGGGACAACCGTGTTTTGATAATAAGGGCGAACTCAACTTATCGCATGTTCATTAACCAGCTGTCAAAGGCTGCTGACAGCCTTTTGGAAATTTTAGCACCTCCTTAAACCATATCAGACAAGGTAAGTTGGCACTTATTATCAAAACATGGTTGTTCTTATGCCATTTCTACTGATATTGACATTACCATTTACCAGCACACACTCAGCTTATCTTTTCTTTTTTAATCTGCTTTTGAGAGCTTTTTGGGAACTGTAATAACCTTTGACAACTGTTTAGAAAAAAGAACAGACAAGCCCAGTTTATACAATTATTAAAACATGGTACTGCCAACAGTAGTATTTTCATGCTATTATATCAAGGGATTTGCTACGCATGAGCGCAGAAGGCATTTCGCTGCTGGGCTCTTGCATGTGAAAGCAGCCACCTCAGATGGATTAAATGAATATGACAAAATCTAAGCCTGTGTGGCGCTCTCACATGCAACAGCCCAGCCACGAAATACCTTCTGCGATGGTGCCTAGCAAATCCCTTACACCAATGTAGTTATTAATTTCTAATTATTACTAAAAATTAAAAAAGTTTCTCTTGCACATCAACACTATTCTAAACTGCTTGAATTAAGGCCACTTAATCACTGAATAGAATTGTCTAATGGTTGCAAATTTTCAATTTCTAACATGGCCCATCCTTACAAAAAAAATATGGATAGTTTGGATCATCTAACCATAAATTAATCACGAAAAAATACTGGCGAGAAAAAGTACAAAAAAAAAAATTAAAAAATGAAATAAATAAATAGAGGTTGAAAAAAGGGAATATAAGCCTCTACAGATCAAAGGGTTAGAATGATCATAAGAAGATGATTTTTTACTCATGTTCTATCTACGGTGGGGTTGGTTTGACAGTCCAAAATCCAAATATGTGGGCCCCACCTGTGTTTTTCGTTGCCAAAATAGAGTTTTTATATGGTGTAAGCCCGTTTAGTCCACTATTTTTTAAAACGCATTGTACGTGAAATACAGGTCTGACAACCCAAGATGGGGGTGAATTGGTCAATTAGAAAGTTTAGGCTTAATTAGGTGAAGATTAAACATTCTAATCAAGTGCATTTACTAACCCATGTTTAATTAAAAGTTATAAGTTAGGGTTAGAGTTTATCAATCACCACATGTGCAATAGAAGGAGAGGAAGAGAAAAAGAGACAATGAACACAAGATTTATAGTGGTTCGGTCTATCACAAGACCTACTCCATTCTTCACGTTCACGCGCGAGTTTCACTATCTCGGTCCTCCTTCAAGGCCGGATCAGTGAGCCATCTACAATGACCAAGCTTTTCCTTTCTCAAGGGCCAAAGCGTAGGTCCTCCTTCAAGGCCGGATCACGAAGCCTTCGGCGAGGGGACACACCCTCATATGCCGGATTCACTATTCTTAACGGGCCGAATCAGAGACCCTCATCTTTACTTTTCTTACCAGGCCGAAGAGAAGACCCTTAAATATGAAGAACAAAAAGAAAATAAAAACTCTCAATGCCTCTTAATAGGCGGATTACAACTTTGTATAGCTCACAATCACTCCAAGAAAATACAAATGTAAAGCCCTATAGAGTGGCTCTTGAAAGAATGTGGAAATACAAGCTCAGAGAGGTTTTTGCTTTTGATTTGAAAGATGAAGCTCAAAGAGAAATGTGATTTGATCAATGTCAAATGTTCAAAAGCTTGTTCAGATAGGTTTTAATCATGTATATATAGTGTATTTGAAAATATGACCGCTTGGGGGTAAAACCGTAAAAAACTGGGTTGAAAAAATCAACATGCGAAAGCTCCAATGGCTAGTTTGCCCGACCGTCGTGGTTGACCGAGCTATTGCGGTCTCCCGCCCCTATCGGGCGCCATTTTTTATTTTCAAATATCTTACCGTCGCGGTCGACCGGCCCCATGGCGGTCACCCGGCGAGGTCAACATGTTTGCTCAAAAATTCGGCTCAAAAACCTATCTCGGTCAACCGACCCACGGAGGTCACCCGCCCAAATCATGATGGATTGTTCCTGGATTTCTAAGGACACCTCCGCGGTCGCCCGGCTTGACCCAGTCGACTGGCCCGATAAAATTTAGCAAGTGCTGAATTTTCAGCTACCTTGCAACGGTCGCCCGGGATACCCCCGGTCGATCGGACCTGGTAAAAATTCCATTTTTACTTTAAAACTCAGGGGCTTTTGGGCCATAGTCTTTGGGCTTAAGTCCTAAGTTTTCAAAACATATTTTTTGGTGTGTTGATGGTTTTCAAAGATGTAAAATGTTAAGTATAAAAATTATTTGAAAACCTTTTGAAAGTGCATTTAAACATAAAATCAAGAGGCCTCCAAATACATTCTAATAGTGTGTACCATTGAGTCTTCTTGGAATGTCTTTGCTCCTTTGCAATTCATTGAACTTCTTCAGCTTGTGAGTAAACTTCTTGACCTTGTCTTGGCTCTTGCGACTTGTCCTCCAATCTTCAATGCATGTTGAGGTACATGAGGTGTCACCAATGGCTAGTTCATCTCCAAGCTCCTTCTTGACACTTGATAGGCAACTTGTGGGATCTTCATGTTGAGCTTCTTGACTTGAACATCTTCAAATGAGGATGTCTCCAATATAGGTGCAAGCTCTTGGTTCCTTTGCTCTTTGATCCATAAGTCATGTGTTGTGAAGAGTTGTGTAATGACGATAATGACATAAAATTCCTGTATACAACACAACACCTCAAAGCAACACATTAATCTATAAATGCTAATCAATTTGGTTTACTAGCATCAGAACAAGAATGTAAGGTGAATGATTAAACCCATGGGAACCCTTGGGCTTACAGTACGCCTTACACTGGAGGATGATCCAAACCGTCCATTTGATGGGCCACAACGTAAACAGGTCCCAAAACATTCCTATAGGAAGATCCTAACCTTTCGATCTATAAAGGAACCACAAATTATGGAAACCTCTATATATCGGAGGGCTGGGATCAACCTATGGTAATGATTTGTGGGGCAAAACCTATTTACTTATGGCCAATCAAATGGACGGTTTTGATCATCATATGGACGTACAATACTTTTTGAAAAGGGAAATGATAAACGCACCCCTTTTCATCCCTTGGGACACCCAGCAGCAGTGTACGTGGCAATCAGGTCCACTAATTCTTCTGACGTGAAGTGCCCCTTTGCAGCCATTGATACACTGCTGTAAGGTGTCCCAAGTGATGAAAAGGGGTGCATTTATCATTTTCCTTTTGAAAAATAGTTTCTCTATAGATCGGAAGGCTGGGATCATCCTATGGTAATAATTTAGGGATTTTTGCCGATTAGTCCCTACATGGCAAAATAATTGCTTATTAGTCCCTAAGAAAAGCATTTAGCTGGACAGTCCTACTTTTAGAAAATATTTGCTCCCTAAAACTCACAAACTTCATTTTTCTCCATTAAAAACTTTATAATGGCAAATTTACCCCCTCCCCAACCCATTTAATCCCTTTTAGCGTTTTTGGATTTACCTTCCAATATTTTCGGAAAAAAAAACTAGGAAATAAGCGATAATATTATCTCTTCCAATATTGACTTTCCCTTTGACATTCTCCTTCTTCTTCTCCTAAGATTAGAGGCCAAACCCTATTTCTTATTCCCAAAACAAAACTAAAACCCTACCGTATTAAAACCAGTGGCTGTGATCAAGAACACCGAGACCTCCAACTGCCTTGAGATATGCAAAAAACATCCAAATCGATCGGTCACATTTACACCTCCTTTATTTTCAATATGGCATCCCATTTTAGAAGTGTTTTCCTACTTTTAAATTGGTTTGTAAGAGATTTTTAAAACTGCATCTCTTTTAAATACAAGATGGATTAGTGCTTATCTTACAAAATGCCTTCTACTTAGGCCCCGTTGGATTGTAGGAATTTTATTAGAAAAGTTCGGAAAGGAAAAAATATATAAAATTTCTTATTTCTTACACATAAAAAAAAGATAAGTTAAACCAACCCTATTCAATTTTACAGTTATGGATCTTCAGTTTATGATGTACCGGGCGTATTTAGATTATATATATATATATATATATATATATATAGAAAACATTTCCTACACACTTGTGTAGGTAAGTTACCTACACACTAGCTTAAAATACAGTGGGGGCACAAATTAGTCCATTTTGTTGAGGGCACTCCTCACTTTATTAAATGTACGGTATGGCCAGCATCATAAGATGATCCAAACCGTCAATTAGATGGGCCATAGCCTAAATAGGTTGTTCCCCAGAAATTATTTCCATAGGTTGATCCTAACCCTCCGATCTAAAGATGGTTAGGATCAACCCTCTAACATCAGATCGGATGGCTAGGATCAACCTATGGAAATGATTTTTGGGGTACAACCTATTTAGGCTGTTGCCCATCTAATGGACGGTTTGGATCATCCTATGGTGCGAAACACGAGGACTTCGCAGGAGATCACCCATCTTAGTACTACCTTCGCCCAAGCACTGCTCTGCTCTCTTCTTATTGTTCTCTATGGCTATACTCTTTTATGACGTAGGGACAACCGTGTTTTGATAATAAGGGCGAACTCAACTTATCGCATGTTCATTAACCAGCTGTCAAAGGCTGCTGACAGCCTTTTGGAAATTTTAGCACCTCCTTAAACCATATCAGACAAGGTAAGTTGGCACTTATTATCAAAACATGGTTGTTCTTATGCCATTTCTACTGATATTGACATTACCATTTACCAGCACACACTCAGCTTATCTTTTCTTTTTTCATCTGCTTTTGAGAGCTTTTTGGGAACTGTAATAACCTTTGACAACTGTTTAGAAAAAAGAACAGACAAGCCCAGTTTATACAATTATTAAAACATGGTACTGCCAACAGTAGTATTTTCATGCTATTATATCAAGGGATTTGCTACGCATGAGCGCAGAAGGCATTTCGCTGCTGGGCTCTTGCATGTGAAAGCAGCCACCTCAGATGGATTAAATGAATATGACAAAATCTAAGCCTGTGTGGCGCTCTCACATGCAACAGCCCAGCCACAAAATGCCTTCTGCGATGGTGCCTAGCAAATCCCTTACACCAATGTAGTTATTAATTTCTAATTATTACTAAAAATTAAAAAAGTTTCTCTTGCACATCAACACTATTCTAAACTGCTTGAATTAAGGCCACTTAATCACTGAATAGAATTGTCTAATGGTTGCAAATTTTCAATTTCTAACATGACCCATCCTTACAAAAAAAAATATGGATAGTTTGGATCATCTAACCATAAATTAATCACGAAAAAATACTGGCGAGAAAAAGTACAAAAAAATAATAATAATAAAAAATAAATAAATAGAGGTTGAAAAAAGGGAATATAAGCCTCTACAGATCAAAGGGTTAGAATGATCATAGGAAGATGATTTTTTACTCATGTTCTATCTACGGTGGGGTTGGTTTGACAGTCCAAAATCCAAATATGTGGGCCCCACCTGTGTTTTTTGTTGCCAAAATAGAGTTTTTATATGGTGTAAGCCCGTTTAGTCCACTATTTTTTAAAACGCATTGTACGTAAAATACAGGTGTGACAACCCAAGATGGGGTGAATTGGTCAATTAGAAAGTTTAGGCTTAATTAGGGGAAGATTAAACATTCTAATCAAGTGCATTTACTAACCCATGTTTAATTAAAAGTCATAAGTTAGGGTTA
Source organism: Tasmannia lanceolata (assembly GCF_043159265.1). Taxonomy (NCBI): domain Eukaryota; kingdom Viridiplantae; phylum Streptophyta; class Magnoliopsida; order Canellales; family Winteraceae; genus Tasmannia; species Tasmannia lanceolata. The sequence continues at coordinate 2,371,234 of NW_027518697.1, read as the reverse complement.
GAGTTTACCAATCACCACACGTGCAATAGAAGGAGAGGAAGAGAAAAAGAGACAATGAACACAAGATTTATAGTGGTTCGGTCTATCACAAGACATACTCCTCTTCACGTTCACGCGCGAGTTTCACTATCTCGGTCCTCCTTCAAGGCGGGATCAATGAGCCATCTACAATGACCAAGCTTTTCCTTTCTAAAGGGCCAAAGCGTAGGCCCATCTACACGAAGCTTTCAGCGAGGGGACACACCCTCATATGCCGGATTCACTATTCTTAACGGGCCGAATCAGAAACCCTTATCTTCACTTTTCTTGCCAGGTCGAAGAGAAGACCCTTAAATATGAAGAACAAAAAGAAAATAAAAACTCTCAATGCCTCTTAATAGGCGGATTACAACTTTGTATAGCTCACAATCACTCCAAGAAAATACAAATGTAAAGCCCTATAGAGTGCTTCTTGAAAGAATGTGGGAATACAAGCTCAAAGAGGTTTTTGCTTTTGATTTGAAAGATGAAGCTCAAAGAGAAATGTGATTTGATCATTCTCAAATGTTCAAAAGCTTGTTCAGATAGGTTTTAATCATGTATATATAGTGTATTTGAAAATATGACCGCTTGGGCGTAAAACCGTAAAAAACTGGGTTGAAAAAGTCAACCTGCGAAAGCCCCAATGGCTAGTTTGCCCGACCGTCGCGGTTGACCGAGCTACTGCGGTCTCCCGTCCCTATCGGGCGCCATTTTTTATTTTCAAATATCTTACCGTCGCGGTCGACCGGCCCCATGGCGGTCGCCCGGCGAGGTCAACCTGTTTGCTCAAAAACCTATCTCGGTCAACCGACCCACGGAGGTCACCCGCCCAAATCATGATGGATTGTTCCTAGATTTCTAAGGACACCTCCTTGGTGGCCCGGCTTGACCCAGTCGACTGGCCCGATAAAATTTAGCAAGTGCTGGATTTTCAGCTACCTTGCCGCAGTCGCCCGGGATACCCCCGGTCGACCGAACCTGGTAAAAATTTCATTTTTACTTTAAAACTCAGGGGCTTTTGGGCCATGGTCTTTGGGCTTAAGTCCTAAGTTTTCAAAACACATTTTTTTTTGTGTTGATGGTTTTCAAAGATGTAAAATGTTAAGTATAAAAACTATTTGAAAACCTTTTGAAAGTACATTTAAACATAAAATCAAGATGCCTCCAAATACATTCTAATAATGTGTACCATTCAGTCTTCTTGGAATGTCTTTGCTCCTTTGCAATTCCTTGAACTTCTTCAGCTTGTGAGTAAACTTCTTGACCTTGTCTTGGCCCTTGTGACTTGTCCTCCAATCTTCAATGCATGTTGAGGTACATGAGGTGTCACCAATGGCTAGTTCATCTCCAAGCTCCTTCTTGACACTTGATAGGCAACTTGTGGGATCTTCATGTTGAGCTTCTTGACTTGAACATGAGGATGTCTCCAATATAGGTGCAAGCTCTTGGTTCCTTTGCTCCTTGATCCATAAGTCATGTGTTGTGAAGAGTTGTGTAATGACGATAATGACATAAAATTCCTGTATGTAGCACAACACCTCAAAGCAACACATTAATCCATAAATGCTAATCAATTTGGTTTACTAGCATCAGAACAAGAATGTAAGGTGAATGATTAAACTCATGGGAACCCTCGGGCTTACAGTACGCCTTACACCGGAGGATGATCCAAACCGTCCATTTGATGGGCCACAACGTAAACAGGTCCCAAAACATTCCTATAGGAAGATCCTAACCTTTCGATCTATAGAGGAACCACAAATTATGGAAACCTCTATATATCGGAGGGCTGGGATCAACCTATGGTAATGATTTGTGGGGCAAAACCTATTTACTTATGGCCAATCAAATGGACGGTTTTGATCATCATATGGTGTAAGACGTACAATACTTTTTGAAAAGGGAAATGATAAACACACCCCTTTTCATCACTTGGGACACCCAGCAGCAGTGTACGTGGCAATCAGGTCCACTAATTCTTCTGACGTGAAGTGCCCCTCTGCAGCCATTGATACACTGCTGTAAGGTGTCCCAAGTGATGAAAAGGGGTGCATTTATCATTTTCCTTTTGAAAAATAGTTTCTCTATAGATCGGAAGGCTGGGATCATCCTATGGTAATAATTTAGGGATTTTTGCCGATTAGTCCCTACATGGCAAAATAATTGCTTATTAGTCCCTAAGAAAAGCATTTAGCTGGACAGTCCTACTTTTAGAAAATATTTGCTCCCTAAAAGTCACAAACTTCATTTTTCTCCATTAAAAGCTTTATAATGGCAAATTTACCCCCTCCCCAACCCATTTAATCACTTTTAGCATTTTTGGATTTCCCTTTCAATATTTTCGGAAAAAAAACTAGGAAATAAGCGACAATATTATCTCTTCCAATATTGACTTTCCCTTTGACATTCTCCTTCTTCTTCTCCTAAGATTAGAGGCCAAACCCTATTTCTTATTCCCAAAACAAAACTAAAACCCTACCGTATTAAAACCAGTGGCTGTGATCAAGAACACCGAGACCTCCAACTGCCTTGAGATATGCAAAAAACATCCAAATCGATCGGTCATATTTACACCTCCTTTATTTTCAATATGGCATCCCATTTTAGAAGTGTTTTCCTACTTTTAAATTGGTTTGTAAGAGATTTTTAAAACTGCATCTCTTTTAAATACAAGATGGATTAGTGCTTATCTTACAAAATGCCTTCTACTTAGGCCCCGTTGGATTGTAGGAATTTTATTAGAAAAGTTCGGAAAGGAAAAAAAATATAAAATTTCTTATTTCTTACACATAAAAAAAAGATAAGTTAAACCAACCCTATTCAATTTTACAGTTATGGATCTTCAGTTTATGATGTACCGCGTGTATATATATATATATAAAACATTTCCTACACACTTGTGTGGGTAAGTTACCTACACACTAGCTTAAAATACAGTGGGGGCACAAATTAGTCCATTTTTTGCCTCCATAGTTTGAATGGTTAGGATGATCCTATGGATCTGATTTTTTGTGGACACCTTATCTATGTGAGGACCATTCAAATGAATGTTTTGGATCACCCAAACAATATGGGCCCCCACTGTATTTTAAGGTGGTGTGTAGGCAACTTACCTACACAAGTGTGTAGGAAATGTTCTCTCATATATATATATATATATATATATATATATATATATATATGAGAGAAAGTGTAACTACAATACGTGTAGCTAACTTAGCTACACCAATGGCTTAAAATACAGTGGGCCCCACATTGTTTGGGTGATGCAAACCATTCATTTGATGAGCCCTCACATAGATAGGGTGTGCCCAAAAAATCAGCTCCATAGGATCATCCCAACCCTACGATTTGTGGAGGCAAAAATGGACGTGTAAAAACCTTCACAAATCTGTCCATTTTTGCCTCCATAGTTTGAAGGGTTGAGATCGTCCAATGGAGCTGATTTTTTGGGCACACCCTATCAATGTGAGGTCCTATCAAATGAATAGTTTGGATCACCCAAATAATGTGGGCCCACTGTATTTTAAGCCATCGGTGTAGCTAAGTAAGCTACACTATATAAAATCTAAATACGTGCTGTATCAGAGAAAAACGGCGGGGGATTGAAGCGATTCTTAATAGGGAAAATGACCAAATGAAAGGACTTTCTACTGACTATGACATATGAAGAGGGGAGACTTGAAAATAACCAATCTATAGTGATGGTGACTAGTTTGCAAGGGTTTAGGACAAAAATACCCTCATTTTTAAGATACCGTCACCTCTCTCTCTCTCTCTCTCATGGGATGATCCCAACCATCAATTAGAGGGTCACAATTCCTCTCTCTTTCTCTCTCATGGGATGATCCCAACAGTCCATTAGAGGGCTCTCTCTCTCTCTCTCTCGCGTGGGATGATCCCAACCGTCCATTAGAGGGCCCCAATGCCCCCCTCTCTCTCATGGGATGATCCCAACCGTCCATTAAAGGGCCACAATGCCCCCCTCTCTCTCATGGGAAGATCCTAACCGTCTATTAGAGGGCCACAATTCCTCTCTCTTTCTCTCTCGTGGGATGATCCCAACAGTCCATTGGAGGGCCACAATGCCCCCCTCTCTCTCTCTCTCGTGGGATGATCCCAACCGTCCATTAGAGGGCCCCAATGCCCCCCTCTCTCTCATGGGATGATCCCAACCGTCCATTAAAGGGCCACAATGCCCCCCTCTCTCTCATGGGATGATCCCAACCGTCTATTAGAGGGTCACAATGCCCCTCTCTCTCTCATGGGATGATCCCAACCGTCCATTAGAGGGCCACAATGCCCTCTTTCTCTCATGGGATGATCCCAACCGTCCATTAGAGGGTCACAATGCCCCTCAGGTTCGTGCACCTCTCTCCGGTATCCTCTTATTCTGAGTGAACCTCCTCTCACAGGTTGGTAGTCTCTCCCTTTCAGTTGTTTAAACCCCTAATTTTTTTAGAAATCTATGGTTTAAAGCCTTAAAGTTTGGTTTAAACCCCTAATTTTTCCCAAAATTTTCACAGATTATTGGTTTAAACCTCCAAGTTTGGTTTAGAAATTTAGTTTAGAAAACCCTATATTTTCCCAAATTAGTTGAGAAAACCGTATATTTTGGAAAATCAGTTTAGAAAACTCTATAATTTTCCCAAATCAGTTTAGACTCAAACCAATAAGTTAGGGTTGGTACTCTCTCTCTTTCAGTTTGGAAAATCAGCAACTAAAACCCGAATTTTTTTTTTAGAAATCTATGGTTTAAAGCCCTAAAGTTTGGTTATGTTTTTTAGAAATATATGGTTTAAAGTCGTAAAGTTTTGTTTGAACCCCTAATTTCTTACAATTGTATGGTTTAGAGCCCTAAAGTTTGGTTTAAACCCCTAATTGCTTCCAATTTTTTCACAATTTTTTTTCGACCCACAATTACGGGCAACTTCTTCCCGCCGATGTATTCAAATGATACCGCATCCTTTACAAAGCCGTCGACGTGTAAGATAAAAGAAGCTCTTCGTTCTACCGTTCTTCTGTTTACACAAAATTAAACCATTGTCAAAATAACCAATTGAAAAAAAATCATTCCAATTAACAAGTAAAGCAGACATTTTAGAATTATGCACAACTTCAACCACTACTAAATCTCCATAAAATAACATAAACCACTACTAAGACAATTCGGACCACTTTTAAACACTCTAGACCACTACTAAGTCATGACAAGGAAATATGAACCACTGCTTACCCTATATAAACCACTTATAAATTCTATAAACCACTGTTAAGCCAATATAAACCACTTATAAACACTCTAAACCATTGGTAATCCTAAATAAACAACTTATAAACACTCTAAAGCCATTGGTAAGTCTATATAAACCACTTATAAACACTCTAAACCACTGATAGGGTTATATAAACCACTTATAAACACTATAAACCACTGATAAGCCACTCTAAAACCATTGGTAAGTCTATATAAGCCACTTCTTACCCTGTATAAACCATGTATAAACACTCTAAACCACTGATAAGCCTACATAAACCACTTATAAACAGTCTAAACCACTGATAGGCTTATATAAACCACTGTTTACCCTATATAAACCAGTTGTAAAAACTCTAAACTACTGATAAACCTATATAAACCACTTACAAACACTATAAACTACTTCTTACCCTGTATAAACCATGTATAAACACTCTAAACCACTGATAAGCCTACATAAACCACTTATAAACAGTCTAAACCACTGATAGGCTTATATAAGCCACTGTTTACCCTATATAAACCAGTTGTAAACACTCTAAACCACTGATAAGCTTATATAAACCACTTATAAACACTATAAACTACTTCTTACCCTGTATAAACCAATGATAAACACTCTAAACCACTGATAAGCCTACATAAACCACTTATAAACACTCTAAATCACTAATAGGCTTATATAAACCACTGTTTACCCTATATAAACCAGTTGTAAACACTCTAAACCACTTATAAGCCTATATAAACCACTTATAAACACTATAAACTACTGCTCACCCTGTATAAATCATTTATAAATCCTTATAAACCAATTATAAACACTCTAAACAACTGGTAAGCCTTAATAAACCACTAATTACGATTATAAACCACTACGGAGGATTCTTAACCAAAGAAGCTATATAAACCACTTATAAACACCCGCTTCAGTACCGGTTTATGGTAGTGAAATACTGGTTAAACTTAAGAAATTAGTGATTTACAGAAAAATAACAATGATTATAAAGTGTTTAAAGTAATTTAAATAAGATTAAATAGTGATTGAAGGCTTTCTGCAATGGAAGACAGTAGTTTAACATGGAAAACTTTCATTCAAGTTTATAAACATGCCTTATAATGGAAAGAGAGGGGAGATGGGTAAAAATACACACCTTTCCATTAAATGGAAGCTTTCTGCAATGGAATGGTGGTTTCTAGTGAAGATTTTTAAGATTTCCAAATCCAATAACGTTTTTTTCCAATATTTGTTGAAAATGGAGGCGTTGTGCAATGCAATGAAGGGTTAGGAAGGCTTTCACATCTAAAAATGAGGTTTTCAGCAATAGAATGGAGCTTTTGGCATCTAACAATGGAGGTTTTTGGGTTTCAAAAATGGAGGTTTTTGGGTTTTTCATATGTACGTTTTTTTGGTAGGTGGGAGGAAGAAGAAGAAGAGGGAAAAAGGTGGGTTTTGGGATTTGTTTTTCTTTAAATGTAATCATTTCAAAAAGGTGATTTGATAGGGGGAGAGAGAGAGAGTCAAGGGCATTTTAGTCATATGCACTCTTGATTGGTGATTTAGAAAACACCCCTCTTGAAATGTCATAGTCAGTAGAAACCCCTTCTATTTGGTCATTTTCCCTTCTTAATAATATTTATCTGTGCGTGACAGGTCTCCCTTCTCCCAAACTCATTCTGCTTTGTAAAAATGGTACAACCAATCGACAGAGACAGCGATTGGGATTTCCATTTTCGATCACTCTCCTCGAATGCTAGGGATTCAACCGATCCCGCTTCCGATCCATCTCTCCTCCGATCCGTATTCTCTCTCTCTCTCTCTCTCTCTCTCCCGATCTATTATCAGTCTCTTATTTTGTTTCCTATTTTCTATCCAATTCGGTTCTGTACATTTCTCTTTCGCAGGTGAAGAGACTCCACCAACTGTGCAAGGCTGAGAACTCAGAGGAATTGGTAGCTAGGGTTTATCCCCCAATAAACAAGCTCTTCCAACGATCCGTCGCATCTCTCTCTCAGTCTCAGACATCCAATGGCCTTCTCTTGTTGGTGCGATTTCTTTTATTGTCATTCGATTTGCTTTTCTTGAATTGAGGTTTCCGTTTAGTTGCTTGGTTTAGTGTTTGTTCATTTTCTCTCTCTTTGTTTTCTACCATTTTTATATGTCTGTCTTTGATTTCATGTTACCCTCTGTCTGATCTTATCCTTTTTTTTTTCTTAAAGATAAATTTAGTTCATGGAAACAACCTTAAATAACCAAAGCAAGCTATAAAATTTCTTTCCTGCAGCATTTTTGTGTTTGATTTCGGAGTTATTTCATTTCGGGCCCGAGTAAAATTGTGGGCATAGAGACTTGCAATAGAACTTTTTGAAGAAATATAAACTGTAAACTGCCTCAATACTCTGATTTCGAAAGGCTTCTTGTAAACATAGCTATTCAATCTGATTGCTACTGAGTTGATCACCTTTCGGTAAAGATTTAGAAGATTGGTGAACAAATGTTTGTTTGGTCTCTATAGAGTATAGACAGTCCCGTGGAAGGATTTTTTTCGTTCGGCCCGGGCAAATTTGTCCAGCTGGGATTTTTTTGAAGTGAAAGAGTAGCACTATCTTGAACAGCTCAATCACAATGCCCTTCATAGCCATTTAACCACTGAGCCTTGGAGATTTGAACATTTCTATCAATCTCGTTCCGTCATTGGTTTCCTGTTTTTATACATGCCTTTGAGTGACGTCTTAGAATCGAACAAAATATTAGTCAAACACAGTTAACAACTTGAAGGTCTTGACATAAAAAGGCCTGATGTAGTATGATTCTAAAGAGGAGACTCTTCATCTGCATTTGTGAGCATAAAGATTTTCAATAGAGCTATTTGTATCAGTATAACCTGCCTCAATACTCTGATTTCCAAAGGCTTTGTAAACATAGCTATTCAATCTGCTTGCTACTGAGTTGATCACCTTTCGCTAAAAATTTAGAAGATTGCTGAACAAGGGTCCAGTGTCTCTACCATTTTTTTAAAAAGGGTCCAGTGTCTCTATAGACAGCCCCGAGGGAGGATTTTTTCTTTCATTTTTTTACGAATAAATTTACTAGAGACGAGCGAGATACAAAAAAAGGAGATGAAATGTCCTACAAAAATAGCAGAAAGCAAAAGGCAATAGGAAAATTGAACGCCACTCTATAGTTTTATGGATGGGGGCTTCTTGCGCTGTTTTGAAAAGGAGAAAATTTAATAAAGTCACGCTTGTCTTATTGGATGAGAGAGAGAGAGAGAGTCAATATGGGATGGGAAATTTTGATTTTTGTAGTAGTTTTGAATTTTTCATGATCATTTATGTATGGTGATACTTGATTAATTGATTTTACTTGGCATACCTTAACTTCTATCCCAAAAACTTGAGACCTTTTATGCCCGCCAAGAAATAGGTATATTCTTCATCAGAATCGATGTGCACAGTCAAGCAGCAAATGCCTCAAGAATCATTCACATAAGATGAAGAGAGTGGCAACTGGGAGCTTAGTATTGAGGGGTGACCTTGCTAAATGCATCAGCATAACATCATCATAGCGCCTTGATGACATCATCATGGGTGTTGGGTTGTTATGGATTCATAAAGGACTGGTTTGCATTAATAATCCTCATCAAAAACGTCATTGGGGTATTGGGTTGTTGGGGATTTTTCATTGCTGAGTGTTTATTGATGAAGTTTTATGTGTTGATAACTAAAATCTTATGATTTTCCTTTTTTTTTCTGACAGGTCAAATATGATGGTTATCATATCATGTATTCTTTACCTATGAATTACACTTCGGGATCTTCATTTTATAAATACAGTGATTTGTGTGTGTGGTGTGTATGTATATTATATATTATACACACACACACACACACACACACACATAATCTCTCTCTCTCTCTCTCTCTCTCCCCCTATATATATATATTATGGAGGATGCTAATCCTTTTCTTATTTGTTCTACACAGGCCATTCTTCAATTTTTCCTTGATTTCGGAGAGGTGGTTCTTCACGATGCCGATCCTAGTCTAAGGACATTTTTTCGTTCATGCTTGAGCCGGTAATGACTTTCTTATGTCATCCCTAAAGAATTCTTGAACCTAGTCTTTCCAAAGCTGGCAACTTTGAAAGCATCCTTATGTTGTGTCTGATTGCGTTTTGGATTTATCATGCACCATGTTAAAGCTTTGAGTTCCCCTCAAGATGGGAGAACGACTTCTTTAGTTTTATGCAGTTATATATACTTTTATCGAAGAAATTTCAAAAGGTTGAAGATCTTGGAGAATACAGTCCATACTATTATCCTGTTTCATATGTTTTATTCAAGATTTTACAACATGAGTACTGATAAAAAAAACTTATGGAGCAAACTTGATCGAAACTATCCTGGTTATGGGTATATCCTTTCTTAGAATCTGAGTAAAACTCGATTGTTTACTGCAAATAGTCCTCTAGTTACTCTCAGCTTGATCAGCTAGATTGAATTTCTATGGCTTGATCAGCTAGATTGAATTTCTATGGCTTGATCAAGCTATAAGCCGGTACCAGCTTTATTTCAAAATCCCAATTAGAAGAAGGAAGTTGCTCTGTCACCATTCAACAAAAGAAAAGAAAAAGAAAAGATGGAAGTTGCTTTTTGGTTATGCTCAACATTTTTATGGGGTATTTGTTGGGATCAAGTTTAACACACCACTAGACTCTTTTTCTTCCTGCTCTATCAATCCCCGCGATTTTTGTTTTGAGTTGAGTTTCTTAGGGTGGCAATCAAAACAGTACTATCATTAGAACCCACTCTTATTGAACATTTTGAGCTTTTGAGTAAAGTGATATAATTGTCTGCTTCTGGAATGTTTCTGATCAAGTGAGGTGATGGTTATGCATGTACAAAATTTGCATCGTAGGTGAACAATTCCATAAATTTGATTCATTGGGATGGGAACTTGAGCAGAATTAGAATTTTAGTTGATGGGTGGAGATTAGTGTTTTTTATAGGTTTGTCTTTTAGTGTATTTTCAGAGTTATGAAAGGAGTTTTGGTGGAAATAGGATTTGCTTTTAGTGGAATTAGAAAAATGTGATTTTAGTCAAGATTGGTTTAATTGTTTTGGTTCATCAATAAGCCCTCTCGTACATGAATTGAGTTGTAGAGAATAAAGTGTTTTCTCTTGTATTTTAGAAATAAATTTAGGCTCCTGATATTTGCACTACCAAGTTTTAATAATTGCACAGACGCAGCTTGTCTTTTCTGTTTTAATTGGGTTCTGAGAGTTTTTTGGGAACTGTAATAACCTTTGACAGCTGTTTAAATAATAAATGAGTTAGTTCTTATCAAAACATGATAGTGCCAACATCAGTAGCCTAAATTTAATATCCATAAAACTTATGAATTTTATTAAGGGCCCTCAAATGAAGCTATCTGCTAGCAGATTCTTGAATGATCTTTCCAAAAAAAGAAGAAGAAGTAAATAAATAAAAAAGATTCACGAATGATCTAGCTTTTGGAGTTTCCCACTGACATCATGCAGAGTTACTGGACCTACTAAACTACCAATAAACGGATGAGTGCTAGTCCTGATATATAGTATTTATCTGGTCCGTCGGACCAGATAACTTATTTGGTCCGTCGGCCAGAAACACAGTGGTCTCACTTTGTTTGGGTGATTCAAACCATTCATTTGATGGGCCCTGGCATAGATACGGTGTGCCCAAGAAATCAGCTCCATAGGATCATCCTAACCCTTCGATTTGTGGAGGTTAAAAATGAACAGATTTATGAAGGTTTGTAACCGTCCATTTAAACCTCCACACATCTAAGGGTTAGGGTGATCCTATGGAGCTGATTTTTCGGACACACCCTATCTATGTCAGGGCCCATGAAATGAATGGTTTGTATCACCCAAAACAACATGGGCCCCACTCTGTTTCTGGTCGACAGACCAGATAAGTTATCTTGTCGATCTACCAGAAACACTTTTCCAGTTATCTTGTCGATCTACCAGAAACACTTTCCAACTGCCTGATCTTGGGTTGCTTTCTTGCCAATAATTTGACAAAGGGGAACTTCTCGGTTAAATCACTTTTGAAGATCTTGTGCAAGAAGGTTCAGCCACCTTCAAGTAGCTTAGAATTTGTAGTGCTATGGTCCCACCTAAGATTCAAGAGTTTTTTTTTTTGAATGGTGAAAGGTTTCATGGATATAAAAGGAGACCGAGTAGGCCAATACAAAGAGAAGAACAAAGAAGGAATACAATAGAAGAACCCTTTGGGGCACGGGAGAAAGACCTATCTAGGGAGGAAGAAAATCATAGAGCTCCCCCCCCCCCACCCACGCTGGATAGACCCTCTCTAGCCAATCTATCAGCCACGCCATTGGCCGAACGCCTGGCATGAAGAAAAGAGATCTCATAATCGCCCACCCTATCCCGAATCTCGTCGAAGAAAGTAGTAAACCTCCATGGATAAGAGTGGGAGCCTCCGAGCCATCTGATCACATTAAAAGAGTCCCCCTCTATCATCACTTTATTCAAGTCTTCATGCTCTAGAAACTTTATTCCTTGATGGATTGTACGTTCCTCCGCTTCATTGGCGTCTGCATGCCCTATGGGATCCGCAAATGCCCATCTCATAACTCCATGCTCGTCCCTCAACACTCCCCCAATACTAGATGGTCTTGGGTTTCCAATACTAGATTGTTCAAAGTTCAACTTCAAGCCTGGAGCAGGAGGCATCCAATCTTGTACGACCTTAGGTGCAAGCTCTGAATTGACAAATCTCCTTCCACTCATACCATAGCTACAAACCTAAAACATGGAAGGATCTTCACCCAGGATATTATGATGGCTATCACTTTATTATATAGGAAGAGTGATCTCTTTGTGAATCCTCTAAAGGCGCGTGCATTTTGCTCTTTCCGCTACACCCATATTGTTGCTAGAGCCTAGAAGAGCCAAATTCCAAAGGATCTTCCCTTTTTTCCTCCATGGGACATTAGGCCAACTTTCCAATAGATCCATGGGCCTGGGAGGGAATACCCATGAGATTTCAAATCTAGACAATATCCTGCTCCATACCTCTCTTGCCACCTTGCAATGTATGAATAAATGGTCCATTATTTCCCAGGACTCTATGCATAATGCTCAATGTTCTATGATTAACATCTCCCTGGCTTTTAAGAAGTCCATCGTCTGCATTCTTTCAAGGCAAGCCGCCCAACCAAAGGCACATACCCTGGGAGTAGGGGTGTAAACAGATCGAATTCGGAGCGGATATGGCTATATCCGAATTCGATTACAGTATACACTATCCGAATTCGGATTCGGATTTGACGGATATTTAATATCTGTTACCGAATTCGTATCCGCCGGATATTGTTCGAATTCGGATATTATCCGTATCCGTTTATCCGGTAAATTCGAACATTTTATTGCAGCACTTTATCTTTTTTCTCCTTCTTACTCCTCGAATGAATTTTCCAAACCCTAAAACTAGACCTCTACATTCTCTTCACAAAATTAACTCTCAAACCCTAAAATATATGAGATCCTCTTCTTCCTTTTAAAACAAAGTCAGAGAGAGAGAGAGAGAGAGAGGCGGTGGGGATGGATGATGGTGTTGGTAGTTGTCATTGATCTTTGGAGTGTCCTTCTATGATGGAATGGGTTTGGGCTATTTTGAACAAGAGAAGTGGGAGTGCTGATGGTGGAAGATGAAGAGAAATGGGGATGGAGATGGGGATTGGGTTAGAGATGGAGGTGACTAGCGGTGATGGAGGTGGCTGTGAAAAGGTGGAGAGGGGCGGCGGTGGATTTTGGTGGGGTTGGAGGCACCTAGGAATGCCGAAGAGGTGTCTCAGCCTTCTCCTTTCTCCTCTCTCTTGCTTGCTTCTCTTTGCAAACCTTAGAAGTCCCCTATTTTAATTGCATTTTGGGTTTTTTTATAACCCTAAGTTGGAAAATTGATCTGAGCCGTCCATTTACCATTAATGACCTAGATGGGCTTTTTGCTTTAGAATTCTCTAGAAGCTATGCCATCTTCTTTCCAATCACCATCATCCATTTGTCTCTTTCATCTTACAACCCACATTTGTTGCTTCATAAAGAAGCCATGTCAAACTCCAAGAATTCCCTTAAAATGAGAGATTACTTCATTTCCTACCCAAAACACCTTTTGTTTTGTTTTTTTTCTCTAAAAGGAAAATTCACTTTTCTTTTAGAAACAAAAGATAGTGGGTCATTACTAAAAATAAATATTAATGATATTATTAGTAATAAATAAAAATAATTTACTTCTCGGATTCGGATGTTAAACGGATCGGATATACCATTTACCAGATTCGCATCCGCTAAAACGGATTCGGATAATATCCGCTTGAAACGGATTCAGATAATATTCACTTTAAACGGATTCGGATGCGGATGCGGACGGTAATCGAATTTCCGAATATCCATTTACACCCATACCTGGGAGGTGCTTGAATGTTCCAAATTTTGGCTACTTTGCAAGACACAGGGTGATGTACAAGTTGATGGTAAAAGGACTTGACAGAGAATTCTCCAGATGAGTTCCAGATCCAAACCTTTTTGTCCTCACCCATTGACATGATATAGAACCCTTCCAGAGTCTCCATAAATCTACCCACCGCCCCAAGCTCTGTGTTAAAGAAATTCCTTCTTAAGACCGGCATCCATACCACCTTGTTCTCTTTTTTCTCAAAATTCTCCCTAACCAGTCCCTCCTTAGGCGTAGCCAAGGCGAATAGTTCAGGAAAAGTCTCCTTCAAATGGAGGGGAGAGCACCACTTGTCAGGCCAAAATCTGATCTTGTTCTCCGAGTGGAATCTGAATCTAACTCCTCTGAGAAATTTTTGCTTGAACCTCATGATATCACTGTAGGTTTTTTGAATCTGTCCTCGGACTCCCAGTGACCTAGAGAAACCCCATACTTGCTTATAATAACTTTAGCCCCACAATTGTGATTCCTCCTCCCGAAACCACCAAAGCCATTTTACAAGCAAAGCTTGGTTGACATCCTTTAGCCTCCTGATAACAACACTGCCTGCCTTAATGGGTTTACAAACCTCCTCCTAGTGCACCAATTGGATTCCTTGCTTTGCCTCCCACCCCCCGCCCACACACACACACGCACGCACACGCACACGCACACGCACACGCACAAATCTCTTCTAAGATTCAAGATTTTGTCTGGACTGTTCTCTTGAAGAAAATCAACATGCTGGGATGCCTTAGAAGGAGAGGTTTTCTCTTGTCAATAGTTTGCCCTCTTTGAGAAGCTGATGAAGAATAGGTTGAACATATTTTTGTTCAGTTGACTATGGCTAATTGGGGTTCCAATTGGGTCTGGATGAGAATCCTGAAATGGTTTGGTCTAAGTTGGGGCATGCCAATAACTGTTTATGGACCTTTTTGATTCTTGGAACTGTTATAATCTAGGATCGATGGGGAGGACATTAAGACCGATCACTCTCTATGCTGTTTTATTTTTCTGAATTCTTTGGGTAGAAAGAAACCTGAGGACATCTGAAGGAAGCATGACTCCTTTTGGAGTTCTGGTTTGGAGAATAAAGGTGGTGTTAGTTAGTTGGGCCTTTGCCAAAAAGAAATTTTATGGACTGTTTTCTTGGATTTTATATGTGGAATGAATTACTGCAGGGCTTCATTTCCGGGAAAAAGAAATCAGCTAAATGTGGAAAGCTGCTGATCAACATCATAAAATTGAATTTTGATGGATGCTCTATCGGCAACCTGGGTCCAGCAGGAGTGGGAGGAGTGTACTGCAATAGCCAAGGGAATGTGTTTAAAATTTTTTCTGGCCCTGTAGGGAGGACTGACTTGAACTAGACAGAAATCAGATTGTTGGTCGCGGGCAAAAAAATTTCAGGAAAGTGCGACTCCATTAACGTGATTGGATTGGAATCTGGAATGAACTATGGGCTGTGGTGGCTCCTTAGTTTTATGAAACTAGAGAATTGTGCAGGAAGGCACCCTTCTCTTTCTATTCTATTCCTAGGAGCACCAATGATATAGCCGATCGTCTGGTTAAATCTGGCGTTAATCGCCCCTCGATTAATGCTGGACAACCACTGCCCCCCCTGTAAATCCATTTTTCAAGGAAAACACTTCCAAAAATGAACTCTGTGCTGCAAATCAAGACGAGAGAGAAAATTATCAACGATTTGGCCATTTTCACAGCGCTTTGGCAGTTTGTGAGGATATGAGCTCCCTTGTTTTCTTGCGCACGTGTCATGATAAACCATCTCATCTTTTAAAATAAAACGGATTCCCGTTTTGCTAGCAGCTCTCTTTTGTTAAATATATTGTCTGTTATCCTTTTAAAAAAATAAAATGGACAGACTATATTTTCCCATTTAGATTATTATTTCATTCTTTAATTTTTCTGTTAGAAAATATCGATATTAACTGAAGCTTTTGGTAATTTATTCATTTTTATTCTAAATGTAATAGTAAGCAAATACTGACTGATCTGTTGTTTATCGTGTTTTCAGAGAGTTTGCAGACCCTGTTGTTGCTGAGGCTACCCTTGATTTTCTTAACCTGAACAAAGCAAAACTTTTGAGTTCTTTTCCCTCTTTGCTTCCACAGGTATGAAGTGATGTTTTGACCACTTCATGTTGTACCAGCGGTGTATCTTTGTGAGTGATAATACATGGAATTTATTGATTTTTCTCTCAAAAAATTAGTATTTGGCTTTCAGTGCTGGCTGCTAAGAAGCAATATTAGGAATCAGATCAAGTCATCTGACATGTTAATAATATTTTACTTATTATATTCTAATTTCATAAATCATGAAATATTCTCATGCTTTGATGAGAAAATCACAGAATTTTCCATGCGTACGACGAGAGTCCTTACCTATGGAATACGATTGAGAAAGTGCTTACTCTATATGCTTTTTTTTTTTGGAAAATTAGTGCAGTTAATATTTAAGTCCCAAATTTCAGCAGGTTGCTCCTCCATACACTGAAGTTTTAAATTACTTTTTTTAGATTTTTTTTTGCTTTATTGCTTGGCAGCTATGTCCTATGAGATAGATAAAGTAAATGAACATAGACTACATTTTTAATTTGAAAGTTGACTATAGATGGCTGGTGGCAGTCATGTACAATCTAACTTTCTTGGTCTTCTTCTTACTTGGCCTATTGGAAGAACTTAAACTGTATGTAAAGTCAAAGAAAGTTTAAGATGGGGCCTACAATCTTCTACATGAATAATAGAATCGATGATTCCATCTTCCAAGGAGTTACCAACATCTTATGCCACCAAAGAATGTGATGAGAAGCAACATGAATCTTTTGTCCAACAAGTCAGGTAATGTCAGAGGCTTGACTTCTCACTTGCCCCGTGTAATATCATTGAGCTGGTCGACTCTAGCATTCAAAGGTTTGAAACACCCTCACCAATGAGTGGGTTATGGATTAGATGGCAATCAGAGACCTCCATCAAGGTGCACATCTCGGCTTCATTAGATCATTTGGTCCTCAAGGGACACAAGAGTAATCAGCGTCTCACCATTAATAAACCTAACAAACCACTGATACAATCAGCCATCCGGGTTGCCATTAAAATTATTGTGAAAGGTCAACTTTAGTACTCTTCTGTAGAGCTGAAGTTAAGTCTCAGCGTCTCACCATTAATAAACCTAACAAACCACTGATACACTCAGCCTTCCGGGTTGCCATTAAAATTATTGTGAAAGGTCAACTTTAGTACTCTTATGTAGAGCATTGCAGTTGCACTTAACTAAGTGTACAACTAAAAATATTACCAACAATGGTGAAAGTAAAAACCCTTGGTAAAAATTGTTTTCATAACTACAACTAAGTTAAAAAAGGAGATTCCTAAATTCAAGGAAAAGCAAAATAAAAAACTTTAATAAAATGAGAAGCAGTAGAAAAAATGTACAACTAATGTTAAGAAAGAGATTCCTAAATTAAAGGAAAAGTAGACGTTTTAAAGAAACTTTTGCATTGGAAAGAAATGAATCCCCTCCATTTCAAATGAAGGGGAAGTTATGTAACTTCCCATGAAGGAAGAAACGGAGGGATATGGAACCAAAAGTAAGGGAGGTGGTGATAGTTGCCAACTACCCTAAAACATAATTCTATAAAGAGGAAGGACAAAGAAAGAGGAATCATTTTTTTTTTTTGGCGAAAGGCTACGTTCAAGGAGAAGAAGAAGAAGAAGAAGCAGAGATTAAAGAATGAAAAAAAAAAGATCGAGGAGGAGGAGGAGGAGAAGAAGAAGCAGAGAGAAAATAATGGAAAAAAAGAATGAGAAGGAGGAGAAGAAGAACTAGAGACCATTAAAAAAAAAAGAAAAGAAGAAGAACTAGAGAAATGAATGGAAAATGTGAGAAATGTTTTGACTAACTTCTTTATTTTACTTTTGCAATTTCCTTTCATAGAGACTCTTCTCAGAGGAGAAGAAGAAAAAGAACTTCTCTGGGAAGAAGAAAACATTCTTGAAGATTCTCTCTTCCTAGAGATCCAAGAAATGAAGGACTTCCTATGGATAGAAGAAGACATCCTTGAAGATTTCTCTCAGAGTGATCCAAGAAGAAAAAAGGACTCTTCTGGAAAGAAGTAGACCCCCTTTCTCAAACTTCTTCTCCTCCGGGAGATCCAAGAAGAGACTTCCTCTATGCAGACGAAAACTCTTTCCATAAAAAAAGAGAATATGATTTCCTCAGAAAAGATTCAAGAAGTGGATATTAACGAAAGAAAAGGACCATATAAGAAAATCAGATGAGCTTTATCAAGGATCATCAATCTTCGGATTAACACTCCATTAGAGTTGTGGATTGAAATGCCAATGGTTTGCAGGTTATGACACCAACAAATCCGCAAATCATGGCAGCATTCCTTTTCAAGATAGCCTCCCACATGGATCTTGTCATAGATTCTCCCATCAATCACGGACTCGCTTCAGGCGATCATATCTACAAAACAGTGAAAGCCTATCACATTATGGATCGCCGCACCAATCGACTTACAAATCATCATGGCGTTAGATATGCGGGCGATGTTGCCAATATAAGTTATGATCACTACCCCGATTGATCTTGGGATCGTATCTAAAGAAAATTTGTTAAGATTTTCTAATAACTTATCAAATCCTTGTTTATATTATCAGAGGTGTGTTTTTTAGGAAACATAATTAATGATCGTTAGAGATAGATGTGTAGGTAGCCACTAATTTAATAAATATGAACTCATCTGATAATATGCTTGACGTTTGGATTGATTAGTCTCAACTATCGGATTTCTAAAGTTTGTTGTTCTTGAGATCCAACAGTCAGATCAATTTAATCTAGAACAGGATTATCTAGGTTAATTCCAATTGTGAAATTCGAGCCATATTGAAAGGTTGGATTTGAGCTAATTTTTGAAAGCATGCGAAAACTCAATTTCAACCATATTTTTGCCCAATCTTACATAAGAATAAGATTGATTTGGCTTTCCTCCATTCATCGTACTCCATTCTTTGTCCAAATCTCATTAGGTCCCTTCAGAGGTTTGGGAGGAAATTGACAGTGTAGAAGCAATACCACCTTTTATTGAGGGGTGCATATCTTATTAAGTCTAACCTGTAGAATCCCACATCGGAAAGGGAGAGTGAGTTCCCGAGCTATATATGTAGACCCCCCTTTCCCTTTGTAGACGCATTTTAAAACCGGGGAGGGTTGCGACCTAGAATCGGACAATATCTACACAATGGCCTGGGCGTTATAGAATGCTATCAGAGCTGTACCTCCTCCAGTACGATGTGCCAGCGAGGACGCTGAGCCCTAATGGGGTTGGATTGTAGAATCCCACATCGGAAAGGGAGAGTAAGTTTCTAGGCTATATATGTAGACCTCCTCTTTCCCTTTGTAGACGCATTTTAAAATCGGGGAGGGTTGCGACCTTGAACTGGTCAATATCTACACGGTGCCTAGTCCACGCTTTTACTTTATGTTTTTAAAATTTTAGAGATGGTGGTGTATAAATAAATGAGGATTCAGAGATATATTTATGGGAATGTCGGGGAGTGGGTTGTAAGTTCCAATTGGTTAGGGCCATCCATGCGGCCGTAAATCATAGCTGAAGATCGCACCCAAAAGTCACTCAGTGAGACCGGCAGGCATCGAATCGGTTGCTGCCATTTAATAAAAAAGAGTAGTACTCCGGGATCAATGACAATGGTCTCAACTGATTCAAAGTTCTGTCACTTCTAATCAGTGAAAGAATCGTCACTAACCAATCATGTATCTGACACACCATCCCTTGAAATAAAGGGTTAGTGAGCTCAAAGATGCAGATTTGACCCACACCCTCTTTCTTAAAAGCCTAGGGGATACGCCTTTGGGGATACGAGCTTCGCCTGGCGAAACCCCATGCTTTGAGAGTTCCATTAGAAACTGCCAGCACTTTCTCCACCCGGGAGTCACTTCAGTACCTTGGACTACTATCCCAGGATGCACAAGTTATGATCCATACATTGAAAGTGTCAACGTTAACTCACAAACGCCACCCTCACCAGGTAAATTCGGAGAAGGGTAACAGCTTCTGTAGGTAACGACTCAAATACAGATTTTCATTGTTAGAGTCATGAACCCCTAAGTCTCAGAAGAGTGTTGGAATGGTCATTGGGGAAGTGGTCATTGAGATTTGGCGAGGATCTTAGGAATTAGAGTTGGGATTCGAATATAGGCGAGGAGCTTGCTCTCCACATCGCTCTTCAATTTTCTGAGGATGAGTTGGAAGGAAAGTTGTGGGTGGAAGGTGAGGCACCTATATCATATCTTGGGCGCTTCGTCACTGTTCAGGTCCTTGGCAGTTACCTCATATCGGGGTGTAGAATTTTAAATGTGCATAGGAAGGGGCATTTCTTTCACTCATGTATGTACAGAGGGCAACAATGTAGCAAACTCTTTGACTAAGGAGTATCAACTTGCTAGCTGACGAAAAAGCTTTTGTCCCTTCTGTAGTTTTGTATTTTTTTTCTCTTAATAAAGAAAAGGACAACCAGTCATCTGGATTGATAACAAATAACAATCAGCACTGCGGAGTAATTGGTCCAACTGCCTTTAGTATTAACTTGTGATATTAGTCTATGAGATCATTCTTTTTAATCAAGAATTCTCTAATGTCAACGAGGCACCTTGGCTGGGCCACTGGACATTGTGTCAAGTGCCAACCAATGCCAGGAATTTGTGGCCTGCAAAGGTTTTTCGTATGGAAACCATTAGTAGAGCTCCCGCATTTCTATTATTTGATTAATGCATTTAAATTTTCATTCCAAGAAAGAAAAGCAAGTTTTCAATTTCAAATGTTTCTAGGTGAATATCATTTTAACTTCTTTTATGCTCCTTTTTTCTTAATTTTTGTATTGGATTTAGGCATATTCATTGCTGATGTCAACTTTTTTTTGCAGTTCTTCCCATTGCTCCTAAAACTGATTGCATGGAATGGAGAGAGGTAAGCTCCTTAGCGTATTGATTTTGATTGGTGTAGTTGAATAGAATTGGTTCCTAGTCACCTTTTTTTGTGTCTTCGTAACCTGTGAATCAAATAAATCATGGTGTATCAGATTAAAAATTTATTGGGGTTTGCATATTTGGCATGTCATTGTCGTTTTGATATCTTCTAAAAGGATATGTTGGTCCACATGCCATTTTCTATCATAATAGGTGTCTTCTTTTCATTTGATGTATGTTTAACTCTCTTCTGATTTCTATAGGCACCTAATAGGCCTTCTTGGCACTTGTGTTGGTAAGGAGTACATGAGTACTGCTTACTTTATCTGTTTTCTATCTGATCTTAATAGGTAAACGCTTAAAAAAATGGTAATTGTAATAGGTTTTAAGTGTAAACTATGAGTAATATTTGGAAGAAGAAACTAACAAAGTCAATATAAAAATTTATGAATTGGTTTTATATTAATTATCAAAGGATACAAAAGTATCAACTCTTTTTAAAGTCCAAAGTCCAAATCATTTTCTAATTGTACAATATTGAGAGATAGGCATGGATAAATAATTAAATAGTAGAGATTCTAATAGTGTAAGCTCATGATAAAGATCTTTTCCGAATTTGGAGAATAACAATAAAGTAATACTTCTTTTGATAATTAAATAAAAAATAATCAAAAGTTGATTTCTTGCTTTTCCTGTTTCTCTGATAGTACATGGGAGAATGGATCTGGCAAAGAACTACTTGGAGATGTATGTCGCTATATTTTGTGGAGATATTCATTTAAATTACTATCATATCAGAAGATGAACGTTAATGACACTGTCCTAGTATTATGTGTTTGACATGGGAAATCCAAAAATCGCTTGTCTAGTCAACATAGTTTACGGTAATATCATGAGGTGGCATTTTCAAGTATGTTGGAAACAACTGCCAGCTTGCTGCATGCAATATGTACGTCACGTATGAATCGATGAACGGCGTGGATGAAGCGATGAACGACCTGACTTTTGTTATTAATTCGTCTAGTGTTCATTTCTCAAATATCTTTAAGCATCGTTTTGGTACAAGAGTGATGTGCTGGCATCTTTGTGTTACTGTAATTTGAAATTGAAAGAACTTCTTTTAGAACAAATTTCCACTGTGGAGTCTTGAGGCAGGCATGAGAAACTGATAAGATGTGAATGGGGAGTTCTAAAATTTTTCAAAATAGGAGCGTTTTGTATTGTATTTAAGATCGATTTTTCAGGGTTCATTTCACAAGACTGCCATTGTAGCAGACATGAGAAACTGATAGGATGTGAATTGGGAGTTCTAAAATTGTGCAAAACAGGAGCGTTTTGTATTGTATTGAAGATAAGAATTTCAGGGTTTATTTCACAAAACTTTCATTGTATCAACATCTATAAAATTATATAATGGCCTCTACCAATTACATCAGGAAATGAACCCCCTTTCTCCTTTTTTGCTGACATAATGTCAGATGAATTATGCTTCCTCATTATGGTTGTATATCTGTCTTTGAAGTACTGTAGATTGGAATGAGGGATTGATACTATCACACATGCATACTGCAGATAGTGCTATCTTGCTGATCGAAGCCTCTATTTCTTAGATCCACTTTCATTGGTGTCCTTTTGATATGGTTGATGTTATTAAGGGGCACTTATCTTTCTTTGAAGTGGTGTCAACTGCCTATTTAACCATTGTTTCTGTGCTGGTTTTTGAGCAACGTAATTGCTTCTCTTATACGGGAGCATAGCACTAAGTTTGGATTGGCTATGCATGATTTTAACTCCTGTTGTGGATTAGATTTGTGGCATTCAACCATATCCTATGAGTATTCATAGTAGTATCGTCAGTACTGATATTGTAATGTGTCAAAATTCACAGCTTGCCTAAGCATATACTCGTATTTCGATCTCCTAATAAGCAGTTTATCATCACCACACACTGGAGGTTCATGTGGATAAGTTTCAACATATCTCCTTTACTTAGTGCAGTTCTAGAATTGCCGTGGACTAAGTTGTCTTATTTCACCTTCTTCTATGTTTCTAATTGTCATCCTTCAACCGCGACATGGGATTGCGATTTCATCATTTTCACTACAAATTTGACCCCCTTCAATCTTGCAAGGTGGTTGGGACCAAGGTTGCCAAGGCGGGAATCGAAAGCGGGATTCGATTCGGGATTCGAAAGCGGGAATCGAAGGCTCCTGGGATGGTTGGAAGTGGGAATCGTGGGTTTGCCAGAGAGTCGACCGGGATTCGCCGGGGAATCATCGGGGAATCGCCGGAGATTCGCCGGGGAATCGCTGAGAGTCGCTGGGGAGTTGGGATTCGATGGGGATTCGCAGGGAATCGCCTGGGAATCGGGGTTCCTATAAAGTGGGAATCGGGGTTTTCATAAATTGGGAATCGGGGTTCTTAAATTGGGAATCGCGGTTCCCCAGAATCGGGGATTTGAATCGAATCACGGTTCGGATTCGCGATTCGGGGATTCGCGAATCCCCAACTCCAGGTACGAATCCTGCTTCTCTGGTTGGGACCATCAAGTCTGGGAAAACTACTTCCCGACATTGACACTCTCAATGCAGCTTAATAGCAACTAGCGAGTACCCCTATCCTGGACTCAATTAGGCATCCCTAAGGAAACAATTTTGACGGCGTCTTCAATTTTGTGTTTGAAGAACCTTTGGTTCTGCACTACATCTCCTACTTAGGATTAGTTATGGGCATCCCTAAGGAAACAATTTTGACTGCGTCTTCAATTTTGTGTTTGAAGGACCTTTGGTTCTGCACTAGATCTCCTACTTACGATCAGTTATGCATCCCAGCGAAACAATTCCTATTGCATTTTCAATTTCATGCTTGAAGGACCTATGTTTTGCATTGCTTCAGCTATTTCCGTGTTTTTGCCTTAATGAATTACTTTACATGGTCAATGAAAGAAAATGCTTAGTTGCAAGTATTAAATATTTTACGGTTTCTATAAATTCTTTCTTGAAGGACTGATTTTACTCTTTTTTTAATTGCCCAAAAGGTAATGATCCAATGTTGAACACCATACCATTGGTAAAAGTTTGCAATTGCTGTTACTTTCAACCCCCAATCTTGATCAGGCAGTTGCAAAGCTTTCTGTCTGATATAATTTAATAGTTCTTTCTAGGTGCATTCAGTCTTCAACCATTCACTCTTTCATGTATTAAATGATTTTTCTTTGATAACAGGAAGTGACAAGGGAGAACAGATCCTGATGTATTTACTTTACATTGCAGATTAGAGAAGTCCTTTCTGAAGGTATTCCCAGGAATAATGTCTCCTGGGTCATTTCTTCCACTTTTTCCGTCACTTGTGGATTTGCCGGGTGAGTTTTCTTATACAATTATTTGACATCAGGACCTTCTCTCACGCTTAGTAATTTCATAATTTGTAGATTCCCTATCCTTTAGCCAAGGTTTGTAAACTTGGGACTCAGACTCGAATCACTCAGGGTGTAGCAATGACTAGGCAGAGTCAATGTGGAGACTCAATCGAGTTTGGACAAATGAAAGAGGAGAAAAACAAAGAGCGGAACACACCTCAAAAAAAGTAAGGAGAGGAAGAAGAGCAAAACCTGGAACCCTGGAGGAAAAAAGAACAAAGCACAGTGCATCTCACGGAGAGAGAGAGAGAGAGAGAGAGAGAGAGAGAGAGAGAGAGAGAGAGAGAGAGAGAGAGAGAGAGGTTAAGGAGTAAGAAATGTCAGAAAAAATAGAAAACACATCATTGGATGAAAGAAGTAGAAGAAAAGTCAATGAGAAGGGCCGTACTTGGATATGGAAGCATTCTTCCATTAGGAGTTGGCCGGAGGAGTGTTTGTGATGAAGGAAGCACTTCGTCATGTGTCATTACCATAATAGAAACCCTCACAATTTTCATTCAAAAAACCCTTAAAATATTCTACTTAAATAACATGGCAGTAGACACTCTCGACTCGATCAAGTTTCATTTAGAACAAATGAGAAAGAAAACCTTGACTTGTTCGATTTTCCGCCTCGTTGAGTCATCGAGTTATTAAAAAATCCCAGTTGAGTCGTGACTGTTTTTATATAAAGCCTTGTCTCCTCATTGTTTTATATAAAACCGAGTTGACTCGACAAGTTTTCCAGCTTTCCTTTGAAGCTTTGTTATGGAACCTTTTTGCAATCTATAACTGTGTTTGTGCCTTTTAATATGTTTTTTGGAACTGAGAATTGGATGATGGGAGTCATGTTTATTGTATTCAGCTTCTATTTTGCTTTCACATGCACACCCATTTATTTACATGGTTGTATTTAGATATAGTTTGAAGAGAAGTTTTTGAGTTTGCTAAAGTTACAATAGCTGTTCTTCTTTTTTCTTTTTCTTTTTCCCTTTTTTTAAAAGAATGCTAAAATGCTTTGAAAGAAACAAAGTTCTAAGTAGGGCAGAGTTTGCCCTAAATATCATATATTTAAATTTCCACCGAAACAGACATGAAACGACCAAAATATTTCTATAAGTGTATTAGTGGTATATTATTACACACTTTTTTTGAATTGCATGTGAAATGTGGTTTTTGTATTATGTATAAATATTTATATGAATTGCATGTGAAATGTGGAATGTATTGAATTATCATACATGCACGATAACGCATGTCACTGGGTTTTTTTGCTTATGTGATAATTTTATGTGGTATGTATTGAATTATCATACATGCACGACAACGCATTATCATACATGCACGATAATTTTATGTTGTTGAATCATTGTGGGTGGTTTTTTTGCTTATGTGATAATTTTATTATGAATTTGTGATTGATTATTCTAGCACTTGCTTATGTGATGAGTGGTTAACTTGTTAGCCTCTCCAAAAGAATGCTTAAAAAAACACAAAGATCTATACTAATGTCAAACATAGTTGTCAAACTCTTACGAGTCAACTCTCGAGTCGAGTCGAGTCACTGGGATTTCGAGGCGAGTCGCCCATTCGAGTTGCCTCTGTTGAAGACTCTTACTAGTCGTCTGGTGATCACTGCGGGTCGAGTCGAAAAGCTAAGACTCTTACGAGTTAAATCGAGTCGCTGGGCCTGGTCTTTCTTGTTTTGATGGTTGAAAACTTGGAAGTTGGAAATTAGAACTTAATTATTTTTGTGCATGCAAGTTACAAGCATATAGTTATTTACTAGTATTCAGTACCATGCTATACATGGGTGTAAAATGGTGGGCCCCACGCCATCAAAACATGAGATGTAAAATGGTGGGCTCCGGTCAAATGCATAGGTTTGAGTAGAGATGGTGGACACCTCCTTGTCAATAACAGTAGGGTTAAAATGGTGGGCCCCACCTTCTGCATTGGTTTGGATAGAGACGGCGGGCCCCACGCATCCTTGGCATGTTCATTAAATATTGGGCCCCACCCCATCATAGCATGATGTGTAAAACAGTTGGTCCCACGATATATGCGTGGGCTTGATAGAGTTGGTGTGCTCACCGGATCAAGTGTAAAATAATAGACGCTACCCATGCTATTCTTGGGTATAGAATATGGGCCCACCCCATCAAAAGTTCAAAACATGTTCCCAGGAAAAACTTTTCCCAAAAAAGGTCAATGACATTTGGAATGTTACGTGCTTAGTATATATTATAGATAGATAGATAGATAGATATTTTTGGCTTAGTGTTTTATCTATGTGCAATTGGGTTACATTTTTTACATGCCTCATCTTTTGAGATATAATGATATTTTTTCAACTAAATTTCTGTCGAGTCGAGTCACGAGTCATAAAATTAAGAAATCGAGTCACGAGTCGAGTCACAGGTTGACAACTATGATGTCAAATGCATAAAACAAAATAAATTAGTCAAATTGGCACAATGCCAAAGAATGCCCTATATACAATGAATATCTAGAAACATTTGCTTTAGCTAATCTATCAGCTAAGTCATTAGCCTCTCTAGACGTATGAAAGAAACATGGATGTTTACATATGTCATTGAACTCAATCAAGGATATGATAAATCCATCACGTATGGCGTTAGATTTTAAGGCCCATGAAGAGGGCAATAGGTTTTTCTTCATTATTCATTAATAGCAATTGGCTCTTAAGGTTTATTAGCTTGAACCAAGGAGGATAGAGCAAGATAGAGTTTTCCTTTTGTTTTGTTTTTGTTTTTCTCTCTTTGGAATTAGGGACTTCTCAAACGGTATCTGTGCTTGCAATGGTAAAGGTATTCCTCACGGATAATGGACTGCTTTGGAAATCAGCTTAGTGGATGCTTGCCTTGGCCTATCTTTTTAACACCCAAAAGCCTTCCAACTTCTAGGAGTTGGTATTCCGAGCCTCAAGAAACAGATAAAACTTGTCGAAGTCGAGGCTTGAGTTCCTATTAAATTGGCTCTAAATCATGATTTCGTTGGTTTTTTTTGTTTTGAATGGTGCTTCTTTGTTTCTCCATTTTGTTATAGAACTCAGCTTAGTATAGCTGTGCTGCCTTTTAACATAATGATTCATTTAAAACCAGTATTAGTGGTGGCAATGGAAAAGGTTGAACGGAGCTCAGGGTCTCTCATTGGGAGTAGCATTGCTTCAATCCAGAAGAGTACGGCCCCTGAGGTTATCTTTAGAACTTACTAACATGAGTGTAGTTGAAATGAGTTGTAACCTTTTGATTTCCTATTTTTTGATTGATGCGTATTTATTTTTTGGTTACAGATGCTGCTTGCACTGATGGATGAGGCCTATACTGGGTCAACTATTGAAGATAGAGGGGCTGATTCTGGATCTGATGATAACAGTACTATTGATGTTGTCGATTCTCTATTTCTTGACCTTCTTAAGGATGAGAATGATGGGCTAGCTGTATGCCATCCATCTCTGCTTTTCTCTATACATGTATCATTTTGTACCATGGTTGCACATTTACGGAAGATAGATTTAGGGCATGTTTGGCTGCCAGGAATTGTTTTTTCATGATACTTGCGCAATTGCCAGTATCTTCACTCTCATCTCCACTTGGAGATGCCATTTATCATGAAAAAAATTGTTGGCAGCCAAACGTGCCCTTAGAAGTAACAGTTTTAATGTGTTTGCAGGTATCTGTAGCAAAGACAAGTACCACTACTAGTATTATGCACACAAGATACTTGCAAACACAGTGTACCTGTTTTTGACATTTTGTGATATTCTTCTAGATCACATGCACTTTTTGTCAGCATTATCTATGCAATGGTGTGTGGTTGCAGTTTTCTACAGTTTGCACATTCTAGTTGGCATATACTTGGTGTGTATTTCTTAGAGAGAATTTTTCCTCTGACGTTTGTAAATGATTTTTGGCTAGGCTTTATAGAGTTTTGCAATTGTAGGGGTGCAACTTTCCTGCAGATGATTCTGAAGTTTTCAGAGAATTCCAACATACACCTTATATTTATGTTAATGATAAAGAAATACTTAAATAATTTGAACCACTCTTTACTTATTTATCATTAATCCCAATTTTACTTAGTTTTTTTTTTTTTTTTTTTTTTTAATTTTGGGGTCGCTCAATTTCATGATCAGTATTCAAGGCGATCTTGTCATTTCTTTCTTCATATCACAATCCAATGGTGTGAAGTTCTCAAAAGTAAATGTTTGCTTGGAATTGATATGCTTGCTTTTCAGGAGTTGCTTACTCAAGCTATCAATTGGTTTCCAATGGTCTGAAGTTCTTAGAAGTAAAAGTTTGCTTGGAACTGATATTCTTGCTTTTCAGGAGTTGCTTACTCAAGGTATCAATTGGTTTCACCTGATTCCCTTTAATAGGCGTAAATGAGGTTCAATGCAAGCCTGGAAGAGTAGAGGACATTCTAAAACTCTAGAATTGTTTAGAAGACTTTTGGAGGGTCTAGAAATGCATAGATATATGTACATATTTGTAGGAGTTACTAGAGTATTCTTGTAGATCCTTTGTATAGATAAGTATATAGTGATGTAGTAAACTGTAAACCTTGAAGTTTCTAGGATGGTCCTGGACAAATGTTACCGGGTCACCATTCCACCCTCCTACCTGCAACTTGGGGTCACATGACCCCCAAACGTTGGTCGTTTGCGACTCGGATCGCCAAAAAATGGCGACGCGAAGCTTTGGATGATTTTGCTGAAAAATATGATGAAACATCATTTTCGCATGGTTCGATGCTGACTTCTAGCACGAGACTTGTTCCTCCAAGTTCAAGCAGACCATCAATTTGTCAACTCGGACACAGCAAACTCCCATATCTACCTTTGCAAGAGGGAATACTTCAGTGGACTAAGGAAAGAGAGCTGCGTGGTTTATTAGTTTGATCATTTATCCTATTTTTATGTTTTTATTTTAGAACCGGGTAGTTATTTTCTATTTGCTTTCGTTTAGGATTTAGAGTGCAATATATGCTGGTACATAATTTAGTGATAGTTTGAGATCTTCAAATTTTTATATTTTGGGATGAATTGGAACTGAAATTTTCATTTTGAATAAATATGAATGGCACGCATGAGCTTTTTTATTTTGTTTATTAACTGTGTGTAGTATGTGCCAACCCCAACTAGTTTGGGACAAAGGCTTAGTTGAATTGAGTTGAGTTGAGCTGTATGTAGTACGTATTGTGGGATGATATTCTTGTAAAACTATATGAAATTATATATATATATATATATATATATATATATAGAGAGAGAGAGAGAGAGAGAGAGAGAGAGAGAGAGAGAGAGAGAGAGAGAGACCCGAATTAGTACTCCAAAGTCCAAACCGACCCGCTACCCCAAATAACAAACCAACTTAGCCTATCCTCATCGTACCGCGTGCCAGGCGCTCATCGTACCCTGTACTATTCTCGTACATCATATCGGAACGAACAACATTCCAAGTGGCATTGTCCTGTACCATTTGATGATTGCGAAGTGGCGCAATTCGGACTATTGGTATGAGAGAAGGGAGCCTACAAATAGGGGTCAGAGGGAGCCTACAATTCTGTACCTCATGTTCCTTCATTGCAGGTTTGCCGGAGAAGTTTGGAGCTGCATTCTTAGGAGATTTGGGATGTCGTGGGTACTGCCCTCTAAATTATCTGACCTCCTGGATAGTTTTTCATTTGCGCTTTGGCCGAGGAAAGGGAAGATTGTATGGAGAGTGCTGAAGTTGTCCATTATTTAGTTATTAAGGAAAGAGAGGAATTTTTAAACTTTTAAAAGCTGTCAAAGGTCGTTACTTTATTTTCATGATGATCATATCTCTTCCCATCTCGTGGGTGAAGATCCTTCCTTAAAGTTCATATCGAGTTCTGATGACTTCAGACAATGGTAGAGGGAAATTTGCTTTAGTAAGGAAAAGGAAGAGATAATCATCCTCATGCGGTTACTTCCAGGGGCCTGGTTTGGTTAAGTTAAACTTCGACGGATCGAGTTTGGTAACCTAGGTCCTGTTTTAAGAGAGAGAGAGAGAGAGAGAGAGAGAGAGAGAGAGAGAGAGAGAGAGAGAGAGGGAGTGGGCTTTCTCTGATCCTATAGGGCACATAAATTATAATGACGCCGAATTGAGGGCAATTCAGGATCACAGAGAGTTCATATCTGGGTAGACTGATTGTGGAGGGACTCTATCAATGTCATCAGGTGGATGGCTTGGAGGTTCGGTAATATGGTCTAAGAGATTCAGAACCGACTGAAAGGGTACCCGGTCCGCTTTCAGCATGTTAGAAGGTTGGCGGAAGTGATGCGAATCGGTTAGCCCGAGTGGGATTTAATAGGGCTCGTATGGAGATTTTTGACCTTCTTCCCTTTTAAGATTCCTTTTTGCTTGGTGTTCTTGTGTGCTTTGTAGCTTTTCTTTCCATCTCGGTCTCAGGGGTTTCCCCCTCCTTTCGGTAATAAAATATCTTTACCATTCAAAAAAATAAAATAAAAATAACTACAGATAAGCCATCTCCAAGATGGACTCGTCCCCCTAACAGGTTTGATAAGCAGAATTTTTAGTTCTAGTTTGGGGAATTCCGGCCATGGTGAAATTCAAATGTGATAACTCAATGGGCTTTCTCTGTTACTATTGATGACACGGATGCTAATGAAATGGAGGTTCAGGATCTGCTAGCTGGTATTCATCTTATTGACCCCATTGAATAGGTCATCTTCTTGTGGAAGGTGACTTGCTGAATGTGATCTGGTTGTTGAAATTGGGGGCTAGCTACCTATGGGGGTTTGCTGATGCGATTGAGGTTGTAGACCGTGTTGAGAGGTACTGTTTGGTGTTTCAACACATTTGGTGACCTGACAATAGTGAGGCAGATCAGCCCGTACAGGGGTGGAGAGGCCGAGCTTGGAGACTTTTGCTTTCTTCCCCTCAGTGGTGGAGAGGCCGATCTTGGAGCCTTTTGATTTCTTAACTCCCATTCAAAAAATATAATGAGAAAAGTTTGCTGGCCCCAATGCTATTTTAAACATATAAATGTCAATTTATTTATAGATACTAAATATTTCATACATGTAAATTTCGCAGTAGCTATTTAATACCTTTTAGATGTAAATTCCTTTATTTATCAATACCATATATAATGGGAAAACGTGGGAGGCGCTTGATGTTATTTTAAATCTTATAAATGCAAAGTTTTCTTTAACTTTTAAATACCTTATACATGTAAATTTCTTTATAACTATTAAGTATCTTATACATGTGAATTACTTCATAGCTGTTGAATACTTTATGGGTGTAAATTTCTTTATACCTTTAAGTACCTTACATTTTAAGATTTCGTTCTATTTTTACATCATAAAAATTTAGTCATAAAGCAAGTATTTTTAGCATGAATAATGTTCGCCCATACTGCGTGCCATTTTCTTGTTAGGGTAGTTGTACAAACACCGTATGCATTTTTCCTCTTAGTTCGTTCATGCCACAAACATAGATAAAAAATTCTACATCAATGCAACAGAATGAAAAGGATGCTGTTCCCCATGCAAGGATTCTAGGGCTTAGATTGTGCAGATTTTTGGAGGATATGGAAGTAGAGCAGGATAGATTTTTTTTAGGTAGGACAGTTTTTTTTTTTTTTTTTTTTTGACCTAGTGGGAAGAGAGCTTGTTAAGTAAAGATGATATTATTTAGTGATCTGTTCCGACGTGTGAGATTAGGTCTACAGTTATTTGGTCTTCCAGGGATTCATCTTTAACATATTGAAGATTTGTCCCATTTCTTGAGATGGTACCAATTCATCAATCACAACTCTGAGATAATGCTTGCATTTCAACGCAGCATTTGGATTAGATTAATGCAATATTGGTTGTTTACAAGGATATCATATTCTTTCAGCTGTACATGAATTAGGTTCCCTGATTCTGCTCATTTCCCAGATTTTGGTCTCTGAGATCTTATTGATTTCTGTTTGTTATGGGAATATATTCTTCTAGTTTGTGCATATTTGTATGCTCTATATCTTATGGTTTGCATTTTGTTCTCCATGAAATTTTGAAAAACTAGCGGTGAGTTTTGGATTGTTTGAGTTTCCATTTAGTTACTTTTGTTTCTTTCTTTTCCTCTATATCTTAACCTCAGGTTATTTGGAGTGGATGTTATAATTTATCCTGGAGTGTTGTGCTTCATTTTTGGTACCTATTATGGCCACATGGGGTCTGACCAGAACATGGATTTAAATTTCGTCTGAAACTGATTTTTTTTTTTTTTTCCAAATTTCTTTCATTTCGGCCAAAGTTGTAATAATTTCTGTCAAAATGACCTAATTTTGGGCGAAATTGAAACCGATTTTAAATTTCGGTCCCGGCCGAAATCTGAAATTTTTGTTGAAATTTCGGTATTTCGGCCGAAATTTAAAACAATGGACCAGAAACTTTTTTTATTCTTTTTACCTTGATGGGAGAAATAAATACATGACAGTCTTTCTCTTTTTGCATATCAGGAGCGGCACTGGACATCTCCAAGGATAGCTACTGCATTACAAGCTGCAATTAATACCGCTCAATCAGATAGGGTAAAACAAGCACTGCGTATGGCGCCTCGGTTTCTTGATATGTATTTTGCAATAGCATTGCGGGATATCAATGATTGTATGTTGCATTTCTGTTTAAAATTTTATATTTTAACTTTTCTTTTGCATTGCAACATCCCGTCTTTAAGGTATGCTTTCCTGTTTTAAAGCTAACTCTATTGAATATTGATGGAAGTTTGAAAATTCTTGTGTGGTTGCTGCAGCACTAATTTGTGCATTAATTTCGCTACTTATGTCGAGAAATGACACGGTATTTCCAGACAGGGTTTTCGCATCTGAGGTGGGTGAATGACATTATATTGGTACCGATGACTAAATATAAATTGAGGTCATTATTCTCATCACTGTTGTTTTTGGTTTGATCATGTTGAGATACAGGGGAACTGTGTCATTTTGTATCTTTTGTCACTTATGGGTGCCATTATTGTAAATAATATTATAATATAATACAAAGAGGGGTTGTGAGATGTCTTCATTCATACTCTCCCCCCATGATTTCTCCATCCATCTTCACCTTTTCTCTCTTCCATGCCTTCTCTTCTCTTACTATAGATCTAATCAACTTGTCCACTTGGTATCAGAGCAAGTCACAAGGTTTTCCACTATGTACAATGGGCGGATCATAAATCTCTTCCTCTTTATCATTTTTTAGCTACCCCACCAAAAGTCATCCTTTTTTCAATGAAATTTTAACCATGGGCTCATCTCTCCATGCATGAAAAAACCCTAGATTTTGCCCTAGATTCCAAGCCTAAAGGGCGTGATTTTGAGAGTGGGTCTTTCCCTGGTGCCCGACAAGTTTGAAACTCAATCAAGGCTGCATATTCTTCTCAGGCATGGCCGGGTCTTTCAAGTGTTCAAAACTAGTATGAACTGCGTGTGTATTATCATTTATCTAGGCAAATTTATCCACATGGATACAATACCGATGCAAGTGCCACTATTGTTGGATATTTTTTACATTTTTATAACAATATATATTAGTGCCTTCACATGATCTCATCAATTATTCATATGTTGGATATGCTACCGTTGCTCGAGTTTGTCTCTTGGTTATGGAAGATGGTGAGTTTTATCATCATCCGTTTCTTTTTTCTTTGTTGGTGTCTATTTCCTATCTGAGCATCATAGCTTGTCTATAGGTTTCAACAGTTAAATATGAAATTGAATGTGACTTTCATTTTATACTACACCTTTTTAAAAGTATATGAGCTCTCTCTCTTTCTCTCTCTCCTTATATTACTAATGCCAAATTATTTCTATTTGGTTACGTCTAATTTGATGACTTTAATATTGGAGAATGGTTAATTCACCAAAATTATCCAGGAAATCACTCCGTAGTACTGGCCTTCATATTTTTTTTTGAGAAATATGTATTGCCTTTCCATTGATTGAAACAAATGTCCTAGGATATATGGATTTCTATGTCTAAAGTGAGAGTGTTACTTCTTGAAATTCTCATAGGAAAGCATTCTTAAATTATATGCGTTTTCAATGTCAGCGGAGATCCCCAAACTAGTAAACCTATGGTGCAATACATGTTTGTAGGTTTGGAAGAGGCTTTTGGAATTCATTCTAGCTGCATTTCTGCGGTCTCCGGATTTTGTTGCATTATTGAAGGTAATTTCTTGACAAAATCTGGCCTATATATTGTTTAATGTTGCCGCTTGGTTAGTTAATATTATGACATTTATATGGAAATAATTTTCTTCTGCTGAGCCATACCTTTGTTTTTCTAAGTACTGGAAATTTATTAAAAGGAAAAATGAGGCTGATAACTTAGCTAGGGCCGGGGTCAACAGGGCCAGCTTAGAGCTCTTCAATTTCCTCCCCCATGAAGCTTTTCTAATTTCTTCTCTTCCCCCTTTCTGTTTTTCCTTCGCTTGTATTGGCCGTCTCACTCGCAGGTTTTTTTGCGTTCCTTTTAATGAAATTCTCCATCATTCAAAAAAAGGAAAAATGAGAGGTTACAGCAAGGGCAGTAATTGCCAAACATATAGGACATCCCTATAGGCCCTTCTCTTGGCAAATATGTCCACAATCTCATGAGCACATCAAGGGATATGTGAAAAATAATCCTCCCTATACTGGAGTCTAAGGCCACTGCTCAGTAAGGGCAGAGAGGCTTGCTCTGTCAACTTTCGAGCGAGAGGTTTGTAAGTGAATTAAGTTCAATATCATTGTTCAAGCCTAGCATTGACCACATCATCATGTCATATGAGTCCCTTTCCATCCAGAAACTTCCTTCTACATCATGAACAAAAAATTTGAAGTCCGTCAAGAAGTGCCCTAGGTACCCGCTTCATTGGAGTCCACTACCCTGATTGAGTTGGAGAAAGCCATATCACCTCCACTCATCATTACTAAAAATAATACCTATCCCTGCTACACTTGGATTTCCGAAAAGTGCCCATCAATGTTGGGCTTGATCACCTGAAGCGAGGGAGGGGTCCAATTTGGCATGCTCTTTCCTTTTCCCCCCCCCTCTCCTATTCACAGGAATGACCCACATTATGCCAAACTATGAAAGAGTTGCACTCCAAACTTTTCTAAAAACTGGGCGATGTATGGAAAGGTGTGTGCAAGATTCTTTATCCATCTTGCACAAAAGATATTGGTTGACCATGTGATAATTCTTCGTCAAGCAAGTTGATTATGTTGATTTTTGAGGTATGACCGTCCACCCGAAAGTTTGAAGAGGGAACTTGGACCCTCTAAATCATTTCAAGAGAAGATGGACTCTTGGAAGATCCCACTAGTTTTTGGTGACCAAATCGTGCGGTCCTCGATCAAAGAAGAGACATTTACCTCCTCAAGATGAATTGACGACTCTAACAAAGCCTAACTTACTATTTTTAAGACTTTGATGCATGACTCATCCCCACACTACTACCCTACCTTCTGCCCTCGCATCACAATAAAAATAATCATCCCCACGTCACTGACTGACCTATGGAAGCTCCGATAGGCATGGCGTAATGTGACACGACCCAACTGCTCATGCTACTGAACTATACCTTAAAAATGGTTATATTATAATTTTATTGTTTAAAATTGTTCTTGGGCAAATAAATATAGTAGTAACTGCTTAAGGTAAGATATTTAAATATAAGCAGCTTTATGGTACATTGGTACTATACTTCATTTTTAACTCATTTTTCTTTTTCTTTTTTAATATGGGTTTTTTTATGTTATTTGGATTATGCTAAACATTAGATGATTAATTAACATCCGCTGTATTTAGAAACATTTTAAATGGAAGTCATGATCCATTTTAAGAGCTTGCTGTCAACATGATTGTATTGGTTACGTATTATCTCAAAAAAATGAAAGAAAAAAGAACATGATTGTATCAGTTAAATGTCACTTTCTATTTATATTATTGAGAAACATTTTAAATGGAAGTCATGATCCATTTAAAGAGCCTGCTGTCAACATGATTATATTGGTTAAATATTATCTCAAAAATGAAAGAAACAAGAACATGATTGTATTAATTAAATATCATTTTCTATTTCTATTATAAATTTTAACCATAGTTTACTCTATGATTTTATAAATATCTCTGCAAGGTTTTCTTTTATTTATGATCCTGTCTCAAGATCTTATAGAGATACGTTTTAAAACCATCTGAAATCCTGCAGAAGCCTATCATCGATAGACTTGGGGAAGCTTATGATAGCACTGCAAAGGTAAGAAGAGTACCTCTTTTGTCCATTTCTGGCTTTTATTGTTATTTTATTTAAGGAATTAAACCCTCACAGTGTTGGTCTAAGATTTTAATCTATTCTTACCAATTGAAATTTTGATTCTTTCTTAGAGCACAAAATGGAATTCTATTTGTATGCCATGAAAATAATCTTAGATTTTTTTTCCCCATAAACAATTTTGTTCGACAGACAGAGTTGGCATTACAATTGTGTTGGGCTATTGGAGAGTATGGAGGTGGAGGAATGTCTCACAAGGATGCAGCTCGAGAGCTTTTTGAGAGCTTAGAATTACTTTTGTATGAGAATCTTTCATCTAGGTTGGTTTTCAAGTTGGCCATGCTGTCTAAATTTTTCAAGTTTACTTTATAAATGTTTGATTCTGTACATTCATTCTCTTTTTTCGCTTATTTTTGTTTTTGTTTTTTGGAAAGTCGTCTGGGCTTAAGTCAGGAGTCAACTCTTACCTCAGATGGTGCAGCATTTAGAAAATCGTCTCAGGCTAGGCTTCTATGTTTTGTTGTGACAGCTATTGCAAAGCTTGCAACTTACCACCGTGAGTTGCTTCCAAGGGCCCGTGTTTCTTTGGCTAAGGTTTGTCACTCATGAGGATTTAGAACATTTTCCCCCTGTTTGGATACGTGGATTTCTGAATCCAGATTTTAGTTTGAAAGCAGTGTAAAATTCTGGATTTTACAATGGAAGTAGCTTTCAGATGTGGGGGAAGTAGGTTGCAGATGAAGGGTTTAAGTAAGAAATCCAAGTTTTAGAAATCTCTCCCTCATCCTGAGATTTTTAAAACCTGGAAATAGGGGCAGTCTCCTACTCTCTTGTTCGACGGAAAGAAGGGCAAGAAATCAGAAACGACAGACGTTCTCCTTTTCTCGTCTTCCATCCACGATTTTGAGGAAATCCAAGATTCTAAAATCCGCGAATCCAAACGGCCCCTTTAAGTTTTTTCAAATGATGAGATATGGTTGTATACAATATCCTACTTCAGGCAAGATGAGTAATAATAGATTAGTGCAACAGGTAGCTCGATCTCGAAACTCAGACATGAGGGTTTGGAGGCGTGCTCGTGATTATTTGGGTTTGATGAATGAGCCAGCGATTTGTTTGTCCGTTCTTGGTCCTTCAAGCAAGTACCACCAGAATCCTGGTACTGTCAACTGGAGTGAAGGAGGTTCAAAGATGATTTCTCATATTCCATTTTACATTCTGAGTGAACAAGAAGGTAAGGGTATAATCTTCTATTAGTATACTAGAGTTTATTGTGGCTTGGAATTATTTTTATGAAAAATTTAAATGAGTTCTTAGATTGGAAATTTAGTATAAAGATCTCCCATGACTTTTTTTTTAAAGGTTCTGTTTTTTATTGCTGGATAATTATTCTATTTTAGTATAGTTTGTAAGATAATGCTGCTTTGTCATTGAAATTGTACTGGTATTATTTCTTTGTGTGGTATATGCATCTCAAAATTTTCATGGCATCCGATTCCAAATTAGTTTCATTAACATGTAGGATCATTAATGACAGTACCATGTGGAATGCTAGGGAAAAACATTGTGCGTTCAGTAAAATCATAGTGGTATAATAGACATGCTACATTGCTACCACACTCTATGGGTAGGAGTTAGTAATTTAAATTTAATCACTAATTAATGAGATGCATTTTTGGGAATTGATGAAAAAAATGAGCAATGATAGATGCAAGGACACCCTTGCATAAAGAGCTGGACAAGGACCCATGATTGGTTCCACGTCATTAAGTGTAACTGAATTTACTTTTTCAACTGATTTTAAATGGTTACACTTAATGACGTGGAACCAATCAAGGGCCCTTTTCCGGCTCTTTATGCAAGGACGCCCTTGCATCTATCATTCCTAAAAAAAATTGTATGCTTATTGGTTCTGATGGATTTTGTTGTGTTCCTACCATGCTGGCAGGAATTGTATGTTGGTTTTGTTCCAGTGCTTGATATTTCTATCCAAGGGTTAGAAAAATGTTCTGGGTACGTTTTTAGTATGGTATTATTACTGTTAATGTTGGAACATCTTCATCTATGCATGAGCATTCAAAGTTAAAAGTAGAAGAAAAGAAGAGGAGGAAGAAGAAGAAGAGAGAAATAGGAGAGAAATGAGGAGGAAGAAATCATTTAGGTCGCTTAACTCCAACCTCATGAAAGTGTTATACTTCTAATACTCAAGTTATTTACAAGCTATGTTGCATGGATTTTGTGCGCCTCTATGCCAAATCCGTGTCGACACGTTTCGACGAGCGAATCAGACATGGATTCACATGGGACACACCTGGAATCTTGTCGTAGTCGTGTCCCCACACGAATGCTATTTTTTCGGGTGAATCTGACACTTCATCGTCTCTTTTAAAATGTGAATCCCGTATATGTTTCCTCTAAATGTGTTTTTTTCTAACTATTTTTATATAAAAACACAACCCTCAAACATTGACCTCCCTATCTCGCCCTCCACCCTCAAACATCGACCCCCTCCCCCCCCTCCTTTCTCCTTTCTTTGACTCCCTTAATAAAAACCCCAACGCCTCGATCCTTCTCTTTTTTAATGGTAAATATTTTGTATTGTGAGAGCAGGAAAAACCACAACCAAATACAAGACCTCCTGCCAATCTGGGAGGCAACCATATGGTTGCTTCACAACTACCCCTAAGAAAGCACCCTTTCTTTCAAGGTGGCCGAAAGTCAAAGACCACTAAATCTTCTTTGGAGACTCTTTCCATAGCCTTCCTTGTCAGCCTCACAATTAGCAGATCTTTTAACATGCAAGAATGAAATTGTTTCACCTTCGATTTTATCCTGAATCTCGTCGAACCAATGGGCGAACCTCCAAGGACTAGGAAGACTACACTTAAGCCACTTGATGACATTAAGGGAATCGAACGCCTCAACCCTCTACGCTCAATTTTTTCATGAACACACACACACACACACACACACATATATATATATATATATAGATTAAATTTAATTTTTTATTTTATTTAATAAAAATTATTGAATCCATGAATCTTATTTTTTTGAATTTGTCAAATCCGACACCTTGAATGAATCCATGTCGGATCCCGACACGTGAATCCGAATCCATGCAACATAGTTTACGATGAATACCATTAGGGCCATTGAGTGATGGACCCTATCAAACTAATATAAGTTAACAACTAGATCTAAGACTTCAATTTGTAAACTAATGGATTTTTTAGTGGCCTAGTGGGCCCTATCTCACTATCTCACTTAAGTTCTTCAGCACTCCCCCCTTCAAGCTGGTGCATAGATGTCATCCATGCCTAGCTTGGAACAGTTACTTCTGAATCGGCCTTGTTCAAGGGCTCGAGCTAGGGCTTTTGTAAATATGCCCGCTAAATCATCTTTGGATGTCACACATGGCATAGATATCAATTTATTGACAATTTTTTCACAAATGAAATAGCAATCTACTTCATTGTGCTTAGTTCTTTCATGTAACACAAGATTGCTGGCAATGTAAGTAGCAGGTTGGTTCTCATATGCATCTTCATAGGTTTGGGAAACTGTGAATCCCAGTTCTTCTACTTAGGGTCTTCAACCATATCGATTCACGGGCTGTGTGGGCCGTTGCACTAGATTGGGCAACTACATTCTACTTCTTGTTGTGCCAAGTGACTAAATTCAAATGTATAATGGCCAACAGTTGATCAGCGGTCCGAAGGTTATCCTGTCCACTCTGCATTTGAGAAACTTTTGACTCTTAAATGACATATTTTTTTGATCCCTTTCACTAGAGCTCCCTTGACATACCTTGGAATATGCAGAACAACTTTCCATTGATCCACAATAGGACTTTTCATGAACTGACTGACAGCACTTCCAGCGAAGAAAATATTCGGGCATATGATAATGAGGTAGATAAGATTCCCAACTAGATGATCGTATCTGTGGGGATTTTGTCATTGTCGAACTTCATGGTGGGATCTGTTGGAGTATCAATAGGCTTTGCCCCCAACATTTTGTTTCTGACAAAAGGTTTGTAATAATAATATTGTCCGCATGTACAACAAGAATCACAATCTGATTCGCTTGTTTACATACAAAACTGAGTGATCCACGTAGCTATGAAAAATCGATATTTCTTGATGATATAATTAATTTTTTCAAACCAAGCACGAGGGAATTGTTTTTTTTATCATAGATTGTCTTTCTTAGTTTTCATTCTTTGTATGATCCCCCCTGCGCAACATACCTAAGAGTTGCTCCTTATAAACGTCTTCATTTTAGATCTCCTTGTAGAATGGCATTTTTGACATCTAGTTATCACAATTGCCAATTGAGATTTTGCAACAAGTGCATAAGTTTGCGAATAATCAATGCCTAATGTTCGTGTATACCCTTTTGCAACTAGTCATTCCTTCAAGCACTCAATGGCACCATGAAGTAGATACTTCACTGAATAAACCCAACAACACTTGTTTTTTTGCATGTTGTTCTGAAAAGTGCAACGTATGATTATATTTTTATCTGCTCATCTCACCATCCATTGCCTTCCACCATCCATCACGAGGCATTGCTTCTTGATGAGTACATGGTATAACAGTAGACGAAAGAGAAGTAACAAAGGTTTTGTAGGTAAGAGATAAGAATCAAAAGACACAAAGTTCAAAATTGAGTGTTGAGTGTGCGTCCATGTATCCCATGTTTTTAAAATCGTACGGTTCACGATTTGAATCGTAAGTCGAGGGTCGAACGATTCAAATCGGAAGGAAGAATCGTTTTTCGTAAAAAATCTTACGATTCGACTTTGAATCATGCGATTTTTACGATTCTTTTTTGTTCGCTTTTTTTTTGTGGTGGGCCCTTTATGATTAGAAATAAATCGTATATGAACCCCCCCCCGACCTAACTTATAACCTAAAAACAAGTAAAGAAAACCCTAACTCTATTATTCTCCTCCTTTTTCTCCTTTTCTTTCCTTCTCCTCCTCATCGTTCCTACTTCTACTAATACTGGCCCCAAGTTTGGATTTTACTAATCATGAAATTTTATATTTAATTTAATAGTTTTGAATGAAAATTAGATAATTACTCATTTTATTCTTATTTTTTAATTTTTTTTAATGTTTTCCTCATTTTTATATATAAATATGAAAAAATCTTAAGATTATGATTCGATACGATTCGAACCCTATTGTGATTTAAGATTCAATTCTGATTTTTAGAACCTTGCATCTATCTTTATGAACAATAATAGGAAGATCAAGTGGAGGGGGATCAACCATCAGATTTGCAGACGCTGAAGGTTATTGAGGGATAGGTTGATTCAAAAGCCTTAACTTTCTGTCGGATATATACCTATATGGGCTACCAAGGGACAACCTTACGGTCCAAAGATTGCTTACAAGTAACATTTGTACCTTCTAGAGGAACAACTGTGGGTAACAGTGGGGTGAAAAAGGAAGGAACAATATTGGGAATAGAGGATTATGAATGAGCTAACAAACAATTCTCGAAAAACGTGACATTGGCGACACAGGATTATAACA
This sequence comes from Tasmannia lanceolata, assembly GCF_043159265.1. Classification (NCBI taxonomy): domain Eukaryota; kingdom Viridiplantae; phylum Streptophyta; class Magnoliopsida; order Canellales; family Winteraceae; genus Tasmannia; species Tasmannia lanceolata. Next base: position 2,329,178 of record NW_027518697.1, on the reverse strand, counting down.
ATGATACCCTAAGTACAAGAGTATCCTAGAAAAACTCACTTACCAGACGAGAATCGAGTTTATCTAATCCTAAAATCAAAGAGCTAAGAAAAGATTCTTGAAGGTAACATCGGCACATACATACTTTTTATGGGACACAGGATTGTAACAATGATACCCTGAGTACAAGAGTATCCCAAAAAAAAAAAAAAACACACTTGCCAGATGAGAATGGAGTTTATCTAATCCTAAAATCAAAGAAGATTAGAGTTTATCTAATCCTAAAAATAAAGAATTTACAAAACACACAAAAAACTTAAAACGAAAATAGAGAAAGATGGTCGCTCGGGAAACATAAAACTATGGAGGCTTCTCACTCTAGATAGAAGAAAGCATCCTATTTATTAAATAATAGCAATGAGCGTCACAACTCCCCAATATACCTTGGAAAATTCATATTTATTAAAAGAAGTTAAGTATCAGAACAAGATGTTTAATTTAGGATGCAGAGTGAGCCAGATAGCTTTGAAATAGATGATTAACATTCTTTGGCATTTTCAGGATGTAGGATGTCCACATTATTACCCACTTGATAATGAATTTCCTTATGAAAGAGTTAGATAGAACTTCAGAATGTTCAAATATGGCCATGCATGTGTGAGTAGTCATCCACAAAATTAACAAAATGTGTAGGTACATATAAAGTTGGAACACAAGATAGTCCCCGAACATCATAATGAACAATCTAGAAAGGAATTAAAATCCTTTTTATCTTGTTTAGTAAGAAATAGGGTGATACTTATCTAGCTGTCACGCATCACAATCTAAACTAGGAATGCACTCATGACTTGGAACAACTAATTTTAAAACTACTGTAGTGAATTATGTATTTTGCCATTTTGCAGATTCAATTAATCAAGAAATTATCATGCTATGTTAGTATATTTCAAACTCTGCGTATACTGTTTCTTCAGTGTTATTAATTATTGTGGTCTTCACATTGAAATGGATTTTTTTTTTCTGTCTTTTCTCCATTTTGCAGGCCCTCCATTTCATGATTTTTCTTTTTCGGACATCCTCCCAAGAAGATAATGGCATCTCACTTTGTAGAACGAGAGATAGTTGACAACCCAGCTTATATTCTCTTGTATGAATAGATTTGTATCATGAGTTTTCATATAATTTCTTGTGAGCTACTAACCCATGGTATTTTGGGTAGTAGCATAGAAGAAATGACAAGAAAAGAGATACTATTTTCAGGTTTTTCATATAATTTTCTTTGACATCTCTTGTGTATTCACTTTTTCTGCTTTATTGTTAAAATGAAGAAGCTTGATGAAGATAAATGCTTTACTTGGTGATAAATTAGAAATTGACAGTTTTTGGGTTGGTTTACTTCTTGGTTATACTCAGTTTCCATATTATTTTCCCACGACATTTTATTCCTGCAATTTGAGTTTGGCTGATCATTTCCTCATGAAGGGAAATGATATCTGCCCTCCTATTTTTATAATGGCATTGCTTACTTTACTAAACACTTGTTTAATTGGATGTTAAAGCTCTTTTGGCAATTTAAATAAGTTTTAACAGTCAGTTTAGATGGTTTAATGTAATAAAAAGGGCATCATTAGTCGTTACTAAATCGATGGTATGCTCATGTCATGCTTCTTTCAAGAATTTCATACGTCAATGCTATTCAGAAGGCAGATGATATTGGCACAACCATGTTTTGATAATAGGCACTGTCCTGTGTAATTTAACCTGCTGTCTAAGGCTGCTGAGAGCTTTTTGGGAATTGTAACAGCTGGGCAAGTATATAGGACAAGGCGATTGAGTATATAGGACATGGCGAGTTAAAGCATATTATAATTTATAAATGGAAAGTGATATATTTGCCCCCCCCCCTCTTCCCTGGGCCATCCGGATGGAGGGTAAAACGAGCTGGAGGATGAGGCCTGAGTGTTACTGTCAATTAATTGGTGAACAGTCCTTAAAAGCTCCCAATAGAGAGTTCTGCACCAAACATGCATTTAAATTTCAGTTTCGGTCCCAATTTCGGACTTGGCTCACCGAAATTTCGTTCAAAATCCGGTAAAAAAATTAATTTCGGCCGAAATTTGTTAATAATATTATTTTAAAAAATAAATAAATTTGATATTCTCAAACTTTCGGCTGAAATATCTGTTTCAGTCCCAACTGAAATCCGGATGAAATTTAAAACTATGGCACCAATATAGTCAGTGGAAAAACCGAAATTGAGGAAGAATAATCGTTAAGGATCCGGTGGCTACATCCATCAGCTTGCAGACAGATTTTTCTTCCTTGATGAAAGACTTTGCAATCACAGATGAAATCCACGAAAATCCGAGACGAAGCTCATCTTTGTTTCCTGAAATTCTCTAAAAACTATCAAACAAGACGATCTAGCATGGGGATGCAAAGATCTGGTACAACAAAGGGAACCTTGCAAGTTACAAGGTGAAGATCAAAAGAGAAGGAAGCTTGATGATCAAGCTTGTATTTTCTTCTCACTTGGACAGTTTCAACAAAGCAATTCTTCAAATGAAGCTTGCCCTCCAAAAGGAGAATTCCCAAAATTCAAATACAATGTCACGTTGGCTTTTATAGCCTGTTACAAACACCAAATCCCTAAACTAACCTTTTTTACGAAATAACTGAATTGGTCACGAAAAGACTAAAAGATGTCTAAACTACCACTGAGTGATGAAATTTCCTATACTAATGAGCTTGTTGGGCTGATGTAGTCTTTGCCAATGGTAGGTTCCTGAATCATACATCTCTTTTGAGTTCTCCATCGGCCTCATCATTATCGAAAAATAAAGATGATCCACACTCTATTGAATACAATGGTTCAAAGGTTGAATGATGGTGCTAGTAGCTCAATGGTTGATTGGATATATCCTTCCCACGAACATGAAATGTCACCTCCTCACGATTGTATGTATCTTGGGAACCCGACTCTACTCCCTAATGAGCTTGTTAGGGTAGTTCTTGATTCAATCAATTCAAACAAGCTAAGAGCACAGCACAGATACATAGCCCCAACCTTAACAATCGGACTCTACTTGCAGCCCCTCACTGACACAATCCCCTCATACTGACTTGATGACTGACCTACAGAACTCAAAGTTTCTTGCGCAGAGTGGGGCAACGGCTACATCAAGCAGTCACCACAGGCCAGTTTGTTTGGCACAACAGGACATAGTCTAACACTGAAAATCTTATCCTCATCATACCTCTTTTCCTTCCTGTCTCCCATCCGCCTGTCTTCATCTAGCTGCATCAGACTACACAGCCTGAGGCTCATTTCTTCAGAATTTGCTAGCTGCATTTTGGCTCTGGCTAGCTTCAACTAAAACACCAGCTCTGTAGACTAAGTGAAAGAAAAGCCTGCCCGGGACAATAATATCTATCGATCTCACGGCTTATGCATATGTCCTCTGATATTGATTTGGTGGGTATGGGCAGCAACTAGCATTATCTATTAGAATAGAAACAACCTCTATGCCTACGCCAGCGCTTAGTAAGTGAAGCATCTATTAATCTAAGAGAAGGAGGGAAGGCGCGCAAGCGTGGCTCACTTCGCTTTTCACTCACTGCTGCTTCGAAACATAACTCAGTACAACTACACATTTGCATTGGCTGCATTAATTGCGTCAGTTTGAGTCAGAATTAGGATGATTTGACGATGCATATCCGGTACTTCAAAAGACTAACAGCGGACCAGTGGAGATGCTGGTTAGGAAACATGCCAAGGTGAATATTGTTTGGTTTAGATGTCTTGTTTCCTAGGAAAATAGGGAGAGGAGAGCCTCCCTTTGATTCTTGGTTTCCTAGTTGGACTATGAGAGAAAAAGGAGAGGGAAGAGGAGAAAAGGGGGGGTATCGGAGCTTCGGCCAAGGCGTAGGGGAGATGGGGGGTGGGGGACTAAGAGAAAAAGAAAGAGTTTTCTTCCTGGGGTTTTCTCTTGTGGTGAGAAATTGAGTGGGTATCTTTTTTCTCTTTACTTTAGCATACGATCTTAGTTGAAAAGGAAAAGAGAAATGGTTGCAATTTGCAGTTTTGTGATAAAACCATTGTAATCCTATTTTATTGTTTTCTCCTAGTGGAAGATCGTGTTCTCAATTATGGACATATGCAACTTGCATAATCACATAAAATCTTGCTGTGTGCATCTTGTGATTTATTCATTTTCAATTACTTTGCATGTGATTGAATCTGTTTTTGCCTGGATTTTTCCACAAGAAGCATAGAGAGCAAAACTTGTAGGCAGATGGAAAATGTCCCTAAACTTCATATGGATATTAATGGCAAACTGGTATGGAAATTTCATGATTAGTTCGGAAACCATGGTAGGAAGTAAAGTGGTAAATACACCATTTGCTTAATGTATCGACCCATACAGATTGTTACACTAGTTTCCACATCAGTCAAATTAGCATATTCAATTTTTCGATTTGCCGATGCCCTTTATTTCGGAGAAACAATCTTAAATTCTCGGCATTAACTGACATGGATTTTTTTGCATCTTTTCTCTCTCTTGCATCGTTGCATTAGAATAATTATATTTATGTTAAAGTCATGCTTGGCAACTGTGAAAGAAAATTTCTATGAAATATTTGTAGAGAGAGAGAGAGAGAGAGAGAGGCCAAAATAGGGGGAAAGTAATTCTCCAAAGTAGGTATTTTTTCCCCTTATTTTTGGCCCCTTCCCAAGATCCCCTCACTCACGGCCCTCTCAAATCTCTCCCTCTTAAATTTTCTTTATCATGGTTGCTAAGCATACCCTAACTAAATGGATAATTCTATTCAAATAGCAAACCTAGGAAAGATGGTACACACAAACAAATATAACCCATATATTGGAATGAATAACAAAACCAAGTAAATTCAAGTGACAAATGGAAAAGAACCACAAAATGATATTATATAGTTCCATCATAGGAATTTAAAGCCAATGTCTGAATGGGTATGAACTCCATCAACTACTATATAATAATGCCTTCAATACAACACCAAGAAAGAAGATAGGAGAGAGAAGAAGGGGGGAGGGGAGAAGAAGAGAAAAGGAGTAGCAAAATAAAAGAAATGTCTCTCATAGGAGACTGACAATGAAAGCTGAAGAAAAGAAAGGGAAAGGCAAAGGAGGGGAGCTGAAGCTCCAAAAAAGTTTGTAAGGAAAAACTCAAAAGCCCGAACCAATACCCTTTGCATGGTGGTGAAATCTGTTCATTGCTCCATGTCCTCAACTAAACACCACGTTACAAAGAGCGTCTAAGGTGCGATCTTGAGTACTATCCTTTTCCAATATCTATGCCGCCTTCTTTTACTGCCAGCAACAAGGTAAAAATATTACTTCGCAGTCATCCAAAGATGGAAAAATAAGTACAAAGTGTAAGATGCTGAAAAAGAAAAAGGTTTCAGGGTTGCCAAACATGCCCCTACTATAAAATGGTCCTGGCCCTTCAAAATTACCCATGAAATAATCTCTGAAACCTAATCCATTTCTCATGAATTGCAAGACTCACGTTTGAAACAACCTAAAACCTTGATACTAATCCCCAGACATCTCATTTTCCAGAACCTGAACTTTCCTTTTATCTTATACCCTAATATCCCAACCCTAAAACCTAAACCTAATGACGCATTAAAAACATTATGAAATCCCGAGCCATGAAGTACTGTTGGACCATAAACCCTACACAATATAAATCTAGTTTAAACCCATGAAGATTCCTCATTCCTACGTTCATTTACCTTACAACCTTCCTCAAACTCAAGAACAAAACTCTAGGTCCTACAACCTCATAAGAAGTAAACTAGAATTTTGAGTTCATTATTCCATAATGAACTCATTTGCGTAGGACCTAATCTCTAGGTCCTAAGCAAATTTTTTGTCTAAAATTTGCCATTTCAAAAAATTATTCCATAATGAACTCAAAAATCTTGAACCCAAAATAAACATATAACTAACATTAACTTATCTGTAAGGCCTCCTGGTTCATGCATTGCCGCTTATAACTGCGGCTTTGATCTTCTCAACGATGCAAGTTAGAAGACTATTAACTGTAGCAATCGCTTCCTGGGAAAGGTTCGTTGATGGAGCGGAATCCACTAAGATCTGGAATGAAGCAGTCAGGAGAGATCCACCAGTTCCAATCTCAGTAATTCCTTCTCCGGGATTCGGTGGGCCATCGGGAAGTATGGCGAACCCAGATGGCAAAAATGCCATGTAATCTGGATCGCCGCCATTGAGAACCTCGTTCACCGTATCAGTGTCAACAGGGGCATATGCTACAAAGCAACCCCAAGAGTCAATGCAACTCTCTTGTAATATCAGCATGTTGCTCTGGCCTGAATTTGCACGCTACAATTATCAGACAAAATTCAACTGGGTTAGTGTTGAAGTATAAATGATTAAATGACACCAACTCTAACGGCTTAAGCTTTTGGAGCTACTGCCTTGCGGCAGGTCCTGAGTTCGAAACCCAAAAACTCCTTGATATTAAAAATCCATGTGTACGGCCAACCCAAAAGAGAGGCCACACGTGAGGGGAGTGTTGAAGTATAAATGATTAAATAACAGTCTTGATTTAAGGAATGCAATTACAGGAACTTACATTTACTCGCAAAAGAGAGACGTAGTTGCCAGAATCGTGACCATTTGCTATGTGAGTCATTTCTTGAACAACGCCCCCATTTGAAATAATGTCCCACTGCAATTGAGTCCACAATGTAAGGAATAATGAGAAAGCAATTTTCTTCTAGAACATGAATTTTTAGATACTAAATTTTATTTATTTATTTGGAAAATGGCATCTTTCATTGATCATCAAAGTTTTCTTCAACCTTTTGACTTTTTTCCCCTTCAAAAACTCTTCTAGGGAAAAATTCTAATTAAGCTCTTAATCAGCATTCTCAAATCTTGATGATGATGTGAAGAAAAGGGACTGTTTCATCTCAGTCCTTCACAAAACAGTGGAAGGCTGATTTATGGACGACGCACTTAAAGTTGTGATGGATTAGAAACAATCGCTGAAAAATAATGCATGTATGGTAAAAATGAATCAAGATTAAGTATTTAAAGTATTCATTATGTAGTAGGAATTGATTATATATCTTTATTTAACATGTGAATTATAATTAAAATTCTTCCTCTTAGTAAAAAAAGAATGTGAGAAGGACATAGAATAGGTATGGTTTTGCAATCTAATGGGTGTTACAACTGAAATTTTGAACATTATGGGTTGTACTTTATTCGCAACATAAATATGACTATGTTTCTGAACTTTGTAATCTAATGGGTAGAGGGCATTTTGGGAATCAATGCTACAAACAGCGTGGCGAATTTTGCAACATAACTTGAAACACTGAAATTAATCTAAAGGGGTGGATAAATTTGTGTCGATGTTAAACAGAAGAAAATTTAAAATTTCAAGGGTGGTAGACAATTTGAGCATAAATGGTTTATTCAGTTACCATTCAAAGGGAAAAAAATGGTTTATTCAGTTGAGTGAAAATTTGTACCCAAGGGTTTTGTGGTGGTGGTGGTGGTGTGTGTGTGTGGGGGGGGGTGGTCTACTTCGGGAAAATATTTTGGCAATGCTACATATATATTTTTTGCAAATTTTCAGTCCAATTACATCTATGGAATAAAATCAATATTCACTTAAATAGTCTAAGATTGTTACGGTAGTTGGCATTGTTTCGAATAATGCCATGTTGTCATTGAGGGAAGCAGACGTCATTGCTAACAAATAATTCAGATTATATGTACTATAGCTACTATTAACAGCTTAAGTAGGCAATCAAGTTGGTTTACCTATATCTCCAAATCCCAATAGCCATTAAAGTTTTGCATTGAAGGAAATTTAGGCTCTTGCAACAGATTAATGAATGTAAAGGAGCAAAGGACTATAGTACAACTACCTCCTTGCGAGAGTTTTCATCCCGGAGGAATTGGAAAACTCTCTTTGGTGGTACTGGGATCCAAATGGATGTTACAGCATTTAGAGCTACACCAGCAGACCTTCCAGGATCATTTATGATCTTTCTGCTCATAACCCTCACATCTTCCGAACCACGCACAGATAAATCATTCCATTGTTGAGCTATTGAAGCATTAACACCCGCACAAAAACTTATCACCATTCTCTCAGCAAGCTTCAATACGCCCTTCCTCCCATCTTGTCTTGCTATCACTGTACAATACCATAAAAACTAAACAGTGACTATAGTAACAAAACAAATTAAATGGATATCAGATTATATATGAACATAAAATTAATGTTTAGGTAAAGAACTCTCAGGATTTAGTGAAACAAATATTTTGAGGCTTTATATATAAAATGGACGTTTACCGCCAACATCTCCGACAGGAATATTACAGGCCATAACACTTGCAAGGCGCTCGCACTGCCGGTCTAGAGTGGCAAGCCATCGTTTTGCACCAAATGCAAAACCTGAGGTAACTAGCAGTTTGTAGATATTGTCAATGGCCATTTCATTGTCGATCTCAACATGCTCAACCCATGTAACCTAGTGAATATATAAGAAGCATTACAATTAATCGCCAAAATATTGTTAACTACAAGTGTTAGTTGTGTTTAGTTACCATATGTTTAATGTCATTTATTTACCTTTGAATAACCATCTGGCATTTGTTGGATTAAACAACCTGATGGCCTTCTTTGACAATTGAACACAGGGCTAGGGGGTAAAGTGTCCAACGAGACATCGACAACTGCCCAAATTCCATCAGAAAGCTGTTTACAGTACCTAATAAAGTAGCTCTCCCTCATTGGCACCAACGGTGAAGGCACATGGAATTCTGCTGACATCTGAAAAATCATAAGATAAACCATGTCCTTAAGAAGTCCACACAAATTATAGTTCGGATGAAATAGGCTACTTTTCTCCCTGTTGGTTGGATACTAGAATAAATAATCAGCGATTTGGCTGTGTTAAAACTATCAATTAATGCACAAGAAAGTTGGGGTCTAATTGTATGCCACCAAAATGGGTTCTTATTTGAAAATTAAATCTATATCATATCTAACACTAAAATGGGACATTAAGAAATATTTGGAAGCCATTAACTATGCCATTTCTAAATCTATAAAATTACATTTGTATCATATCTAATTTTAAAATGGGACATTAAGGCCTATTTGGAAGCCATTAACTATGTCATTTCTAAATCTAGTATAACCATTATTTGCAAATTATCATATCTAACTTCAAAACCATGTGTGTGTGTGTGCGCGCGTGTGCGCCTATTGATTAACTACAATATATTTTTGAGGAATCAAAGAGAAGTCAATCCTCTATACAAAGAAAAATGATAAGAGGAGGAGAATACCACTTGAACGGCTCCATTGTAGCTTCCTGCTGCTCCTGTTGAGAGGACTTGCAGTGTTACAGCTTTCGAAACAATGGCGGAAAATACAGTCGACCAATGGTTCTGGCAATTATATCAAAGAGAAATAAACAATTCTCAAATAATTATTACTCCAAAAACATAAAGATAAACAATTGCTTTCAAAATGTTAACTTGAAATTATGTTCACCTACCGCATCCATTAGGATCTCAATCAGGCTGGTGTGATTCATGAAAACTAAGGTAGTATCACGAGAAGCTTCGGATTTCAGCCCAATGTGTCTCTGTCCAAATCCCCTAGGAAACATCCTCACATACTCATCTAGCCTTAGAGTTTCAGTTGACTCATCATCACCCGGTATCCATAAAGGTTCCCCAAAGTGAGCCATTCTAATGAACTCTTCCATGGCTGCAACCACAACTTCGATAACCATTGGCTTCTCTATCTGAAACTGTCCAGAGATAGACCTTGGCAGAACTCTAGCACCATTCATTGCACGCCCCATTTCTGGTTGAGCCCCGAAGCGAAAAGGAACTGAATGAGGGAGATGTGGGTATGGAACCATAGGCTTTCCCATGTACTCCGCTGCAATCTCTGACATCCTATTGATCTGTCGAACAAAAGGAAACTGTTGAAGCAGTATAAATGATTAAATAACACCAACTCACTCCAACAGCTTAAGCTTTTGGAGTAATTGGTTGTTTCACATGGTATCAGACTGCTTGCCTCACGAAAGGTCCTAGGTTCAAAACCCAGCAATTCTTTGACGTTTAAAATCCATGTTTCTTGTAACACCTGGCCCCCCCACACGCACTTTTGTAGAAAATTTTCTCGTATTATTTATGGTGGGTGACATTATTAGATATAGGGTATATGAGTTTAAAGCAAGAGAATTTGAATTGTGATGGGTGTCATTATAAAAAACGGCTAGGGACAATTCAAGCACTTTCAATTTCCAAAAAGGGCTATGTGCTGTAATTTTTACCCAATCAAGTAAGAGAATGAGAGGGGTATTTGGGACTTTTGTTAACACTTAATGATTTTCCAAAACGTCAACGATAAGTGATTGTTAACAAATGAGAGGAAAAATAGAATGGCAACTTGGAAGTGAATGGGCGAAAGAGAAGATAAGGTATTATTGTTGAATATGAATCATATCTTACCGCTGAAGTAGATTGAAATTTTGATTGTTATTCCGGCGAACAGTGATGCTGATAGACTGGCACACATACCTGCCTTAAGGGTGTACTTGGGTGAGCAATGGATTATTGACCATTGCGCGCTGTGTGTGGAGGCGGGAGAGAGAGTGGACCACTTACTTCTGCACTGCAAAACAGACATGTTTGGGGAAAGTGGGTTTGGAATATTGTGGGTGTTCCCTTCCAAGCTGTCGGGGCTTTTGAATAGCTGGTCATTTAATCCTTGGTGGAAGCAAGCTAAGATCTTACATGAGGTTTCCCTGTTGACCACTATTTGGGTGCTACAAAAGGAGATAAATGTTAGGGTGTTTAAAGGCTTAGTAAAGACACCCCTATACCTCTTCATTAAGGTGATCGCCTCGACCATCTCTTGGGATAGGGCCCTACCCAGCATATTATCTATGGCGAGGATGGTATGAGATATGAACAACTAGCGAGTAGAGGCCGGTATCTACATAGGCATGGGAGCCTCCTAGTCGGGGTAAACTTCGACGTGTCAAGTTTAGGGAGCCCTGGTCCAGCTGGGGTAGGTGGACTTTTGCGATGTCATGATGGAACAATGATATGGGTATTTTCCGGCCTCATTGGGATTGCAGATTCCAATGAGGCGGAGATTAGAGAGTTTATCAAGGGATTAGGACGATTGATCCTAGCATGATGGATCAAGTTACAGTAGAGGGAGACTCTCTGAACGTGATAAAATGGGTTAAGGGCGGTCTTTTCTATCCTTAGAGGTTTGCGCAGTGGATTGAAGACATCTCAAATCGGGTGGTTGGATCCTCGATCCCTTTCCATCACCTAAGGCAGTCGACTAATAGTGAGGCCGATAGACTAGCCAGGGAGGGAGTATCAAGGGCAGTTTTGGAAACTTTTGATTTCCTACCTCCTTAATAGTTGTTGGTATTGTATTGTTTGCATTTATTCTTTCGTGATTGTTGTGTTCTTGATCATCTCTATCTCAGGGGTGCTCCCCGGGTTTTCTTTTACTCTTTGAATATAATTCTTCGCCATTAAAAAAGAAGGGCGGTCTTGGAAACCTTTGATTTCCTCCTCTGTGAAAGGTTTTTCCCTTGTGTTTGATCTTTTCTCCCTTTGTTTCTATTTTGTATCTGATCACCTCGATAGCAGGGGTTCTCCCCATGTTCTTTTCTCTATTAATTTAATTCTTTGCCATCTCTCTCTCTCTCTCTCTCTCTCTCTCTCTCTCTCACACACACACACACACAAAAGAGAAAAATAGCTAGTGAAGGAAACTCATTTCACGAATCACTCAAAAATTTAAAACAGTAAAATGAATGATACCCATTTAACCAATCACTCAAAAAGTACCAAAGCTAGTATCAATCACTAAACCCAATAACAGCCTTAAAAAATCTTTGACGAGGAAGCTTACCGTTGGACTGAGCGCTACATGGCGTAGATGGATGTTACATGCACAAATGGGTCCCACCTAGTAGAATAACTTCATTTATATTGTGTCCTAATTTCTCTCTAGTTGTTTATTATGGATAGAAGTATTAGAGATAAGAGCTATCTAGATTGGTCTGTTAAGATTTATTTATTAGGAGTTTTAGATGGAGTGGTAACTGTGCTTTCTATTTATAAATAGCGTAGTGGTAACTGTTCCTTCCCTCAAAGTGGATTAAGAGGTTGATCTTCCCTCTAAGGAGATCAAAACCGTTGCGAACCGATACCGTTCGGCGACCTTAGAATCACCGATGACAATATCATCCCCAACAAATTCGGTTCGTAACAATGGACCACCCAAGATAGGACCCACCACTAATTCTAATTTAGGAACCTTCACACGTTTACGTACCTCCTCTCTTAGGCGAGCATTCCCAAGCCTCAGATGTTGCTCATTCAACGACATCTCGCAGAGCGAGCTGGGGCCCCCACAGTTGGGACACGAGTTGTTGATGAAAGTTTCCTTGTAACTCATGTTCTCCATCCTTAGTTGTTCATTTTCTGCTCTTAAATATGAGTTCTCGTGGCGCTCATATTTAGTCTGTGAGCGAGGTTTGAAAAGAATAGCTGAAGTTAGTAAAACAAGGTAAGCATAGATTACCTTAAATGACTAAGACTGAAATAATATTTACCAGATTTTTCTCATAAACTAAAGATCTCAAATTCAAAGTAACATACTATTTTATACTATAAAAAGCTGTCAACCCATGCATATACATTTTACCTTCACTTGGGTCCGCTTGTTCTGGAACCAGAATTTGACTTGCAAAGGCTCTAACCCTAGCTGAAGACCCAATTCTTTCCTTTGCTTGTCATCTGGATGTGGGAAATCCTTGAAAAACCTGAACAACATAATAAAACATTAAACCCTAAGAATCAAGAGGTATTTATAGAAGTAAATTTGCATCCACAACATATATCGGATCATTGGGAATCCATATTTTTTCACCCTTTCAGCTAGTTATTTGTCTTTAGGGTTAGTTCGAAGAATTTGGATCGCATGAGATCCTCTGTGTCTCCCCCTTTCCCTTAGATATGGTCTCTAGGGATAGGGGTGGCGCATTGTGCTCTTGATTAATGTAATATCTTTTTTATATTAATACATAGGTAAGGGTCCTGCATAACCCCAGCTTATCTCTAAAAAAAAGAAGTAATAGAAGTAAATTTAGATGGGTTTTTTCATATTGATTAGATATATTTGTTTTTCATGCTTACTCTTCCATCACTTGAATTTGCTCTTGAGTGTGACGATTGTATCGCTTCATTTGTTGTGGCTGATTGAGATCTTGAGCTTCTCCGGATGCGTCATCGGGGTTGTTGCTTTCCGATAGCGAATCTTCGTCTCTTATCCTTTTCCTTTCGCTTTCAGATGGTTGGTTCACCTCGATAAGGAATTGTTCACCGTTCATCCTGTTTGACTGAAACATACCTACGATCCTTAAGATTCATAAGCCATGGTATGTATAATCTATCTATAGAATTCATGTTAACTACTAGATGGAAAAGGATAACCCAAGTTGGGGAAAATGATTTTTTTTTTTTAAAAGAAAAAGAAAAGGAAAAACAATGAGAATAGAGGACCCGGCCAACAAGTTAACTACTCAGTTAAAGAGAATAAGCCAAGTTGGGCAAAATGAAAAAGAAAAAAAAAATAGAAAAACAATTTCTTAAACAGAAAAAAGAAAGAAAATATGAAAGAAGGCTGATCAGTAAAAAGGGGAAAAAAGAAAATAACTCTCTCTCTCTCTCTCTCAATAACTATCCCTCTCAAAAAGAAAAAAAAGAAGGTTATAATCATGGAAAGAAGAAAATAACTCTCTCTCTCTCTCTCTCAATAAAAAGAAGAAAAATAAGAAGATGATCAGAAAAGAAGAAAATAACTCTCTCTCAATAACTTTCCCTCTCCCAATCTCTCTATATAACTCTCCCTCTCTCTCTCTCTCTCTGCCAGAGAATACTTTCAGCCTTTCTCGAATTTCGAGATAGATTTTTCTCTTAATAAATGGCTTTAGTTGACAAATAAAGGCCATCCCATTATCAAACCTCTTACCAAAACAAAAATACAACAGAAAAAAAAGAAAAGAAAAAGATAACTATCAGCAGAAGAAGATGATCAAGCTAAAGAAGAGCCATGGGCATGCAAAAACAAATATCTGCATATTTTCTTATTAAATTAGATTTTATTTTCCCTTTTCCTGTTTTTTTGTTTAGATTCTCTGTTGACGACTATTTACAAGTAATAAAAAGTCAGAAAGACTACTTTCAAAACTAGGTCAGAAAGCTTTTTCACCCTCAACGTGCCAACAAACAACAAGAGAAAGAAAGAAAGACAAAAGTAAAATAATAAAAAAAAAAACTAGCAGGAGTTGACGAGAAAAGCACCTGAAAAAAGCTAAAACAAAAGCAAAATCAAAATAAATCCACAAGGATCTAAGAGTATAATTTCTCTCTTTTTCTCCTTCCTACTTCTCTCTCAGATCTGTTATTGGGGCTGTTGAAGAGCTTGATGGAGAGGGTTTTTTCAGGGTGGTGGGAGAGTGAAGATTAAGTTAAAAAGCCATGAAAAAAGTAGGGTGGTGAAGGTATATATGGTAAAGAGGGGAGAAAGGGAAAGAAAATGAAAGGTTGTAAAGAGCAAAATGAGGAAGGAGAAAGACGAACAAGGGGAGAAGGAGTAATTGCAGAGAAAAGAGAGAGGGGTGGACTCGCATTTATAGAGAAAAAATGGAAGCAAGGGTGAGAGAAAATAGACGGAAACTTTGGAGTGAACGATGGGCCCACAGTCTATTTTTAAAAGATGCCCAATACTATGTTTATAAAGCAAATTTTACAAACTGAGCTGTAGCATCATTGAACTGTTACCACTGAAGATAAGAACAAGCAGAGCCAAATAAGGAAAACTGGTATGATATCTTTGAAAATATTCTTCCCACGTTTCACAAAAGAAAATCCATAACATCCACCAAAAGCACTCTCGAGCAACAGAAAGAAACAAGAGAAAACTCAATTCATCATATCAAAACCCTAAAATTTTAAAATCAGTAAAAGAAAATAAAATAAATCAAAAGAACCCAACATTGGTACATAGAAATACAAGCGTTAAAAAAAAAAAAAAAAACTCGAGAGAGTGAGAGAGAGAGAGAGAGAGATTCGTTTCCCCAAATTAGGACTTTTACATGAGTGTACATTTGGTGTCCTATTCAACAGAGCCACATACACTCCCCCCCCTGAAATCTCTCAATAAATGACCCTTCAGACCACGCGGGCCCCGCTTTTTTATGCTTTTTGTTCACTATTCTGCTCCATCCACACCCCCTTATTTCTTGCCTAAAATATCGCTTATTCCCAAATCAACTGTTTGGCCCATATTCCAGCCCAAGCAAGTCGGATACGCTATCCTCCATCCCTTCCCGACAAACCCTATTTCTAATGACATTTTTATGTCTTAATACTCTTCATTGTTTTCTCTAATCCTTTCTAACAAAATAATAAAGAGTGATTCTTCAAGTCAGATAATTGACCTTTTAATAAATCAAAGTATAATTAATAGTGTTTAATAAAAAGATAATGCAGTTCACTCACCAGCCCAATTAATCTCCATCGTTGATTTGGTGGGACCTGGCCCAAAATGTCATGGAAATTTGATGATCTTAGCCGTCCAAGTGATGGCCTTCGTTCAAAGGAATGGTAAAGAAAAATGATAGCCATGGCAATTGAATCAGAGTAAACACTTTCTCTCGCAAACCATTCTATCGCGAACCATGATAGCAATATCCTGGAGGAATTATTAAACAACCCATCTTTCAATTAAAACTTTTCTAAGTCATCTCGCGAGAAATAAAATAATAATAATACGGTTAAATAAAAAGCCATTGATATTCGCACTACCATGTCCGACCCACTCTGCGGTGCCTACCCCTTCGAGATGCTGAATGCATCTACACAGAGAGAGGGAGAATCCACATATACTCAACTCAACCCAACTAAGCCTATGTCCCAAACTAGTTGGGGAGGAAGAATCCACATATATAGCTCAGAAATCTTTTCTCCCTTTCCGATGTGGGATCTTACGAGTTAAGTTCGCCCCATTATCAAAACATGGTAGTGCAAATGTCAATAGCCTAGACACAACAACATACTTAATAAAGGAAAGATCACTAAGAATACCAAATATGGCTAAAATTGCAAATATAGTGTTTTTTTCAAAACATGGTGGCGAGAAATTGTCGATATTATGATATGATTATTGAAATTTGCACATGATCAAGGGATTTTGCATAAGTATTACGATGTCTAGCCCTATTTTATTCTTCTGGTTAGGCATAGTACTATATTGATTGTATTAATCGATGATGCAGGATTAAAATGTCTAACCCTAATTTCTCTGTTCCAACAGATCATTTCTTCCTTCATCTATCATCTCCAAGGAAATATGACGATATGTATTGGACCATATTTGCCAAATCTCCAAAAAATTTCACCCGAAGATAATGGTAGATCTCCAAAGCATCCGCTTTCGATTCCACAGCAATGAATATATTAATTATATATTAATCTACTACAAACAAGGTAGGAATCCATCGGTGAAAGAGTACCATTCGTATGATCTCATCTCAGCCAATGATGGAAAGAATATTGCGTAATCTAGGAGCTTGGCTGAAGACGTGGGCGATCTTAAACCCCGAAAATCATCTTTTAAGGTGATTGAGTACAAATGGTATGCAAGAAATAAAATTTTGCCTGGTACAAATATCACATTCACATGAAAAATAGATTAGTTTGATCCAAATACAAGGAAAAACTAACAAAAATCTAATAAATCAAAACTATAAATATGTTAAAATTAAACTAGATATTAAAATGGTGAACAAGCAAACCGCTGAATTGTAAACACCAGCACAGGATGCTATGGTTACAGAGCTTGAAGGTGCTAACAAGAGACTACATCATGTAACCTAGCATCAGCATCCCTTATATAGGGAAAATTAGAGTTTCCCAAACCCTTTTTAAGATAAAATTTATTAATAAGATAAGAAAAGATGAATACACTGAGTGGTGACAGAGAGCTTTTGACAGAGCTCTTGACACCTGCCATTTTCCAGTGGGAATCACAATTTTTAAACGTAAAATACCCTTATTAGAAAATTAACCAGTCATCGTATAAAAGGTAATTGTATTCATGGAAATATTTTTTTACAATGTTGAGTATAATTACTTAAAAGTGAAAAAAAAGCCACCCAGCTATAGAGAGAATATTTAGGGACTTCATAAGAGCAAGATGCAAATTGAAAAAACAGATACCACCCAGTAGCTTGGGAAGACGTCTGCACGCCAAAGTCGGAAGGGACTGGGATCCGAAGGCTAATTGATATCAATAAAGCCACCCAGCTAAAGCTCTTTTGGCACATAATCCTTGTATTTTGTTTTTCTCATAGTGGAAGATTGTGTTTCTCGCCCGTGGATGTAGACTTGGCCGAACCACGTAAAATCTTGGTGTTCATCTTGTGACTTGGCTTACTATTTTACTTTTCGGTTTGATTTGTGCACGATCGGATCATTTTACCCAGTGGATTTTCTCAACAATAGGGATTCACAATGGAATGATTAGATTCAAAAGAAATATCAAGGGGCAAAATATATATAGCTCATCAAAAAGCCCTCCAAACCCTCTAGGGGCCTTCAGAAGCATCCTCCATGAAAGAGTGTGGCCAAGAACATTATCTGTTACTTAATTGGAGACGAAAAAGACAACGACTTTTGGAAGTAGCTAGTCGTGGCACTCAGACCTCCCCAATTGAACAAGTAAACAGATATACAACTGAAAATGACATCTCTCAGATCAACAACGTATATCAGTTAGTAGAGGGTGGAAAATGGGATTCTCTTTTAGAGAAACCATCAATACCAAATGTTAAACCACTCATCGCCAAAGCGGTCGTGATGCAAGCCTCTCCTAGGCTTCTTGGACTAAGGATCAGGAGAGTGACAGACACACACTCAAATGCTCAAGAATTCGGATTCAAGAAAAACAGATTTGCGCAAGTTCGGTAAAATGAGCGTATCTCCCTCGATATAGGTCGGAATGACTTGATTCAAAAGCCAAAATTTTAAGGACTCAAAGATCTACAACTTTGCTGACAAAAGTTTGCTCCGAAAAATACTAGAAAGGGCTTGCAATGGTGATGGAAGTGGATGAATGCGAATGGACAGGTTTCTGGAAATAGAGCGAGGCAAAATAGAGAAAGATAGGTAACATCCTTTCCAACTTACAAGACTAACTGTGTCATTTGAAGCTAAGGGACAAGCCCACTAAAAGGAATATATATTGAGAGTGCTACTTCACTTGGTTGCCCATTCACACCAAAACAAGATGAAGAGAGGTACTAGAACGGGAGGAAACCGAAAAGAGGAAGCTTAAAGCTCAGTACCGATGAATCATTTGTTGTTGAAGGTTCAATAATTGGGGGCCTATCAGGGATGATAAGGGTCACATAAGCTTCATGTTTTCCCTAAACGTTTCTATAGGAGAGATATACACATTGGAAATTCACGCAAACTAACAAGGGTTATATCTAGCAAAAAGGAAAGAGATCAATGAAATATGGATCGAGTTGGACTCGCAGATCGCTGTAAATGTTATAAATGAAACTCTTAGCTGCCCATGGCATCTAAGACTGATGCTTGCAAAGATTAAAAAAACTCTCCTCTCATTCAAGTCCTAGCGAATTATGTTAGAGTGTATGCCCTAAAAGCCACTGCAACTTGTATTGAACCTTTAATTAATAAATGAATATGTTGATTGTTTCATGAAATCTTTTGGGTAAATTTTAGAGTGTGTGAGATGCTTCTTGACATATGTTTATCCTAAGGTAGCATCGTAGGATAGGCCTTGCACTGAATGGAATGGGTGCAATGATTGGATCACGCACTGAACAGATCACTTAATGGGATGACCTGTGGACAAGGATTTGAAAGGTTGTTCCGTCTGACAGGACCTTTTTGACCTCCTTTGACGAATTCTCCGTCAAGATCATCAGAGAGGATAGTTGAGGGACCGGAGCGCCACCACTCGGATCGTCATAATTCATCGGAGTTCGCCAGAATTGCATCAAAGCAGGTTCCAAATTATTTTCTATTCTAATTTCCTAGCATTGTTTAGCTTAAAATTAGGGAAAAGTTTAGGGAATTAGGGTTTCCCACCCTAATTCTCAAGGCTTTTCCTCAATTTTAGTAGATCTAAGTTGGGATTTCTATATTTTTACTTAATTTTAAATTTCTAGTGAGAACCAATGCTGGATCTTGAGAATTGTTGATGATTTTTTCATAATTCCCAAAGATCTCCAATAGAATTCATTGCAAATTGAAATTTCCAAGAGATACAGTAAGTTAATCAATAGTAACTAGGTTTAATAACCCCTAACATCACTATCTGTAGTTGGATCTCAGAAATCTCAGAGAATTATGAAGAATTCTCAAGAAACTTGAAATGTAAGAATTTGGATTAGAATTTATGAATTTCATTCGTAAGAATTTGAGTTTCCCATGAATTTTAAATGTAAATTTGGATGGAATATTCATACGATCGTACGTTTTTAGGACTAATTGTATGTTTTCAAAATGTGCAGATAGATCCATATTTATACGATCGTACGAATTTTCCAGAGAATGTGATTTTCAAAATTTCCAGAATTAAACTTGAGATTTCTTGACTTTTCAACTGAGATTTCTAAAAATAGGGAGATTTGATTCGTAAGACCGGGATCCCCTGGGCATGGATGGTGCTTGATACCTTCCATCCATGTAACCTAGAAAGACGTAGTGCTTTGGTTTTATCTAAGCCTTAGTTCAGAGTTAATTAAGTGTGATATGCCCATTCCTAGGTGGCGACTCTCAAATCCTTATCAGGCATGATTCTAATAAGGGCTTTGGATTGATTCTTGTAAAGTTTTCTAAAGAATTTAGGACTTTCAAGTTATTTTCAAAGGATTTTAAAAATTACAACACAACAGACCAAATCTGTGGGGTTCTAGGAGCTAAACGCTATTATGTATAAATAATAGTAAAACTAAGACAAAATTATCAATAGTTCTTAGTTATAGAAGTAATAACTATTGTATTAATGCGTGAGTTGTGAACAAGGAACTATAATTCCAACTAGGTATAAATAAAAGTCAAACAACTCTCAATAGACAAAGTCAAATGCAATGTAATTTTAGATTTATTGTATTAATACGCTGATTTATCAAATGATAGAGGTACTATAATGAAACATTACTTATAAAAGGATTAGACAGATTGGACACTTTGATTTTATTTTTTCTTTAAGTGATTAAGCTTTTAAATTAAATAGAAAAGAAATGCAAGAGCTCAGACAGTGTGGGCAATCACTAAAAGTCATAGGCTATGACTTCTAGGTCTCTGTGTAAGAAGACCTTCTTTGTCTACTTCCAATATTCTTAGAGTTTGAATAGTTGGGGCTTAATTGCCATCTAGATCATAGAGGACTAACCTTGGATGAGTAGGTTTCCAAGAACATTCGCCTATGAGTTTCAATTTTGAGAACAGATTATGAGTCCAAAATTGATTATTGGAGTGAAAAATAGGTTTGATTCTGAGTGCAACAATCAGTTTTAAACTCACAATAAGTTCTCAAAATCCAAAACAAACAGGACCTAAACATAATTTTGAGTCCAATAATCAGTTTGAACTCACATTAAATTCTCAAAATCCAAAACAAACAGGGCCTTAGGGTCCTCCTTGTAAGATAAGAGGACCAAAAATCAGTAATTTACTTTTTTTTCTTCGCAAAACGCTGAGCAGGGGTTGGTGAATCAAGAGCTTAAGATCATCCATCCGATCAAGGTGTTGTCAACTGTGTTTGCATTTGGGTAAAATGATCTAATCCCATGAACGACATAAAAGTGGTGTCTTTTAGGAAGGAGTGTAACGACCTTTTAAGTAGTAGGTAACAGTCCCTTTCTTTTTGACATTTTCCTTGATATTATAATGATAGCCTAGTGGAATAGAGATGGCTGTTACGAACATCCCTAACGCGAGAGCGTCTTCTACAGCTCACTTCTAGAAGTAGAAGAGGGAGCATTTAAGATTTGCCCTTGTACTTTGGAAAAGGTGTCCCAAAAATTTTAATGTAAAGGCGTCTTCAATCTTTCTTGTTGTTTGGGAAAAGTTGAGAATGAAAAGTCCCCCAAATCCCAAGCTGACTAAGGAAAAAGGACGTTTACAGAGAGTCAACAAATGTTGACTAAGAGACTTCCTTGGATGTTGAGGAAAATGGTATTGCCATTCCTAAGATTAATATTTCCTGATTTTCCACCACTTCATCTGCCATTTCACCTCTTCCCAAAGACAAAACTTGTGCACTGTTTAATACATCCAAAGCTCTAGATCTGTTGGAACCATGGTTTTAAATTTTGGTTTCGCATGCATTGGGGCCCTCACCGAAACCGAAATTTCAGCCAAATTTTTTGAAATTTCGGGAAAATGGCTATATAATTAAAAAACTGAGATTTTTTGGTATAGTTTCTCAAAAGTTTGGACAAAATTATAAAAACAAGAAATTTCGGCCAAAATCGGGTGCCGTTTCGGGTATTGGCAATTTCGGATTTTGATCGAAATTTGAAACCGTGGTTGGAACACGTTAGGCTAGGCCCTTTAAAATTTCGGCCAAAATCCGGTACCGTTTCAGGTATTGGCAATTTCGGTTTCGGTGTTGACAATTTCGGATTTCGATTGAAATTTAAAATTGTGATTGGAACAGGTTAGGCTAGGCCCTTTAAACTTGTCTCATACTAGGCTGGGTCCCACCTAGTCCGGGCCCAACTTAGTATCGTATATATATATATATATATATATATATATATATATATATATATATATATATATATATAGGAAAATGTTGGTGAGCTTATGGTGAGCTTAAGCGTCCAATCACATTGGGGCCTACTTTGTTAGGATGATCCAAAGCATTCATTTGAAAGGCCCTTACATAGATGGGGTGTGTACTAAAAATCAGCTCCATATGATCATCCTAACCCATCCATTTGTGGAGGTCAAAATGGACAGACATTATTTGTCCACAAATATGCCCATTTTTGTCCTCCACAAATGGAGGGGTTAGGATGATCCTATGGAGCTGATTTTTGGTAAACACCCTATTTATGATAGGGCCTTGCAAATGAATGATTTGGATTACCACAGAAAATGTGGGACCCATGTGATTGGGGCGCTTAAGCTATATATATATATATATATATATATATATATATATATATATATATATATATATATATATATATATATATATAGAGGAAAGTGAAGCTACACCACCGGTGTGGCTAACTTAGCTACACCGCCGGCTTAAAATACAATGGGCCCACATTGTTTTGGTGATCCAAAGAATTCATTTGATTGGCCCTCACATAGATAGAGTGTCCACCAAAAATCAGCTCCATAGGATCATCCCATCCCTAGGATTTGTGGAGGCAAAAATGGACGTGTAAAAACCTTCACAAATTTGTCCATTTTTGCCTCCACAGTTTGAAGGGTTGGGATGATCCTATGGAGCTGATTTTTGGTGGACACCCTATCTATGTGAGGGCCAATCAAATGAATTCTTTGGATCACCAAAACAATGTGGGCCCATTGTATTTTAAGGCGGCGGTGTAGCTAAGTTAGCTACACCGGTGGTGTAGCTTCACTTTCCTCATATATATATATATATGGTGAGCTAGCTTGCCCAATCACATGGGTCCCACATTTTGGGGAGTGATCCAAACCATTCATTTGCAAGGCCTTATCATAGATAGGGGGTGTACCAAAAATCAGCTCCATAGGATCATCCTAACAAAGTGGGCCCCCATGTGATTGGGGTTAGGATGATCCTATGGAGGTACACCCCCGATCTATGTAAGGGACTTTCAAATGAATGGTTTGGATCATCCTAACAAAGTGGGCCCCCATGTGATTGGGCAAGCTAGCTCACCATAAGTTTGGTTAAGCTCACCAACAGTTTCCTATATATATATATATATATATATATATATATATATATATATAATTGCTAGCCACTTACGCCGAAAGCCATTCGCACCCTGCTTTTGCATGTGATGACAGCCGCACATGTTGACTTTTTGGCAGATGTTGTCCTACTCATTTAATTCATCTGACATGGTTTTCATCACATGCAAAAGCTAGGCGCGAAATGGCTTTGCGCAAAAGGGCTGGCAAATCCCATATTTATACGGGTAATATTGGGCGTGGTAACATCATTTCTCGGAATTTGAATCGAGATAGAGATATTGATCGTTTTTGTTTGACTCTGCATTTGTACGTACCACTCTGATGGATGGTCGCGATCGTTTTGCTTATTCATGGTGGGCCCGTAGAAAAGGAAGGTGTTTCTTGGCCCCGCCCCTCTTTAAGATTATGTAAAACTTTTTAAAATGCTCCTCTGCAAAAATCTATTTTCCAGACGTCTACCACCTTCTTCCTCTTGCCCAAACCTGTTTACGGACTGCTTTCACTCTGTAAACGCTATAGGAGCTGGATGAGTGCTTCCACGGCAAAGATCAATGCAAAACATAATGTTTGAAATATTTTGGGGCTGTTTGGATACGTGGATTTTAAAATACAGGTTTTAGTTTGAAAGCGGTGTAAAATTCTTCACAATCCATTATCCTGGATTTTAAGTAAGAAATCCATGTTTTAGAAATATCACCCCATCCTAAAATTTTGGGAGGAGATTGTTGTGATTTACGAGTTTTTATACGCTGCATGCACATACATGCAAGTACTTAAGCGGTACAGTAGGGCTCACATGGTTCTACGATCCAAACCATTCATTTGGTGGACCCGACATAGATAGCCATGCCCCAAAAATCATATCTATAGGATGAACCTAATACGCAAAAAGCACTGCACCATTCCCCTATGAACTACACCCTTGTAAAAAAACAGGGTTGCTCGAAATAAATTCTCACCAAGAGATCGAAAACAAAAACAACCAATCCAAAAGCTTAAGGTGTTGGAGTTGGTCTTATCTTATCGTTTATACTTCAACACTACACTCTGGCCCCTTCAGGTGTGATCCCTCCTTTTAAAATAAAAAAAAAAACTTGGATGACTACTTTGATTGAGTAGGAGAGGATCAAATTTTAATACAATGAGGCAAGCCAACTCTACCATGTAAAGGATTTCTCAGTAATCATGCCCCATGATGCAGCCTTTGCTGTAAGAGCAAAAAATCTACTTTTCACTCATTCTGAAAGAGCCATGGACACACATTAGTCAAATGCAGAATGTTTCTTGTGAATCTGACAAAGGATTCAGGAAGAAGATATGGTAGTGAACTAGACTAGATCTAAGGATAACTGCACAGGGGATCTTATTTGGAGTTAGGTTGATCATACTATGTTCAGACTTCAGAGAGACATGGTAGCAAAATAATAGAAACTTCTTGGGACCTGGTAAGAACTATAGAACTTTAAGGAAATCCCAGTGAGTTAAAAAAAACAGGAAAAAACTACTAAGAGCAACACAGGAAAGCATGAGACATCAACTGTGAAAGATATTATTAGAGATACTTGTCAAAAGTTAAAGGCCGGAGAGATCCTTCCCCTTTGATTAGTTCATCAATCACATTAGGGAGGCTAACAGAGTGACTTTTTCTGCTTCTTAGAGAATACAATTTGCTCTAATGAATAAAAAAGTTTCAACTGAAGGCACTCACAATGTGACATGCAGTGGACTTACTGTCTAAATATGAAAGATTGGCAAGGCACTGGTCTTGCACTTTTAGCCACTTGCACATGAAAATTCCAAAACTTTTCTACCTTCTACTACTACCTCCCAAATCATAGGTCACTTGTATTAGCAATCGGCAGATTTTCTTAAAGCTTTTCCATCAAGATTGATAGACATTGGGAAGTTGAAGACCGACGCTAGCAGCAGATTTCCTTAGGGTCTTCTTCACTTCATCTGATCTATCCACAGCTATGTTGTAAGAGAAGAGCAGGTCCTGGTGATGATGCACGCTGGTAAGCAGAAGAGTGTAATCTCGCGCAAGCTTTATCTTGTGTTGAATGGCTGTGGTATCTGTAAGATTAAGGTTCTTTCGGAACTCTTGGGCTATGAAATCTCTGAAGTGTCTTTTGTTGTCATCATTGCCTATGTGTTTCCCAACAGCTTTGAGAAGGTTGCGATAAACCTTTGCAGCTTTCATGATTTCAGAGCTCATTTCTCGTTATTCTGAAGTTAATATTTGGGGGAGAGATGAGTCCGAACAACCCTGTAAAATATAACAGAAAAGACCAGCAAGCCTTTTAAAAAAATACCAAAAAACATATATTGAGGGCAGAATGATTAAAATGAGTGGCTTCTGAACAATCGTTGAGAAAAATAATCTTCATTCCTCTCGCAATATCATCAATAAATCTAGTAAAGACATCAAACTGACACCCCAAGACGATCAATCATATGATCACAAAAAATGTGCCCAAAGTGGAAAGCCCTCACCTCTGCCTCTAAGGAATCAGCATGACCACTCGGAACGGAGGAGAAAATGGTGTGGTTGTTGTTGTCCCTAAAGACTCCATCTAATCCCGCCGATCCAGGGTTGCCAGGAGAGCAACTGTCAAAATTTATCTTGATCATGCTAGGGAGGTGAGGGCACCACATAGCCAAGTTCTTCTCCTTTGGCATCCTTCCTGTTAAAATGTTTTTCCAATTCCTACGGATGATCGATCAAGTATCCCATGATTCTTCCATACTAAATGCCCAACTAGCCACAATAAATTTAGGGGCCGTTTGGAAACCTCCCATTTTGTATTCGGATTTGGAATTGAGTTTTGAGTACAAATTGAATAGATCCGGCAGCTCATGTAGATGGAGACAGAGAGGGAAGGAGGTACTTCCTAGTGGAGGGGAGAGATTGAGGAGCAAAGAGGGTGAAGGAAACTGCCAGATCTGTGGATTTCCAATTTCTTATTTCCACAGCAAATTTAGAAATCTGATTTTTTCACTGTCAGCTGCTGAATTAGAAATCCAAGAATTTGATCCGATCCAAATTACAATGCAAAAGGGGCTGCAAATGTGAGAAATCCAAATCAAAATCTTCTCGGCATCCAAACGGGCCCTTACTTCTCCAAGACAGAGAAGAGAATCTATCATCAAAAGTACGGGATTTCCTTTCCTCCATATTTCCATCACATCAAAAGAAACTATAGCCCAAAAGAACCCATCCTAGCAAATGCTCCAACTTTCTTTCATTCTTTCTTTCTTTTTTTCTTTTTTTTTTTTTCTTTTTTTTGAATGGTAGCAATGCTCCAACTTTCTGTAAGGCTGGAAACAAAATCCGGAAAAAAAAAAACCAACTCCAAACCAACCAGATGCCCAGTGCCAAATCGCCATGGCCATTTTACAATGAATAAAGAGGTGATCAATTGTTTGTTCCTCTTCTAAGCACATGGAACATATGTCAACATTTGGAAATTACACCTCTTTAGCCAGTTCACTGTATTAATATTTCTTAAGCATAATGGTCTGGCAGAAAGTCTGAGTTTTTCGTTGGGACAGATTCCAACCAAATCTCCTTCCAAGGAAAGGTTATGCCCTTGAGGTAGGAAGCCACCTTAAGTAGGAGCTAGCCAAAAACATGCTCCTAGGATTAAGGAGCCCAAACCCTTTGATCTGACAAAACCTAAGATATAAAACAGTCCTCGAGGATACAAAGAAGGTTAATCAAACAACCAAGTTCATGGTGTTTTAGGTTTCTAAAAAATATTCATCCCCAAACTACGCACCCTCTCTCCCAGCCTCTCAATGCAATTAAAACCACTTATGTTTTAATCTCTAACCTAAATAGGCACGTATATGCTCAGGATAACAGGCATTCAACTAATCGTGTATCAAACCAAACCCCACCCTTTTCCCATCCCCTACTCGAAGCCTAATCCCTTGAATAAAGTTTTCAAAAATAGGATAAATGAACTTCCAAGCTCCTGAATCTCAAAATCTACTTAATCTACCAATGACACACCCACCCCTTCCCTCCCCATACCCTTAATAAATCTCTGTCACAATGCTTCCCCTTTCCTCTCCAAAGCGCTAAAGCCATTTTCCCAAAAGGGCTTTGTTTCTATCCATGATATTCCAATATCAATCCTCCATCCTTAGGTAAGCAAACCATCTCCCACTTTACCAAATATTTTAGACTTTTCCCTTATTCCTTCCTTTCCTTCCCATCCCAAATAAAATTCCATTGCAACTTCTCCATCCTTTTTGCCACCTCAATGGGAATTTTGAACGATGAGATGAAATAAATAGAAAGATTGGGCAATGTCGTCTTAAGAGGGATGCACCCACCAAAAGTAGGAAATGATTTCTTCCACTTGGCAGCTTCTTCTCCATTCTATCAAAGATCAGATTCCATAATGACATTTAATTGGCCAAGCAACTTATATCCATGTACAAGTAATTCATCGACCCAATGACATGAGGCCTATGACTGAAGCAACAATCACACTCTCAAGAGTGGGCGATCTATTCCTCTTCCTTCAATGGTGGGCTAGTAGATCTCTTGTTACTATAATATTGAGGCCCAGGATGCCTCTCGCTTCTCGTAGTCTTTCTCTCATGTTCGGCGCTCCACTAATCATATGGCCGATCGTCTTGTGAGAGATGGAGTTTGTAAGTACGCTCTCGCTCTTTACGACTCTCTCCTTCTTAATTCTTCTATCTTCGTTGTTGCTTTTGCCTTAGCTTTGTCTCTTCTTTATTCCTTGACCATCTCGGTCCTTTATCAATATAATGGCTATCATTTTAACAAAAAAATGATATTGAGGCCAGGAGTGAGGCAATAAACACATTTGAGAGTGACTGAAGCATCCCTGTTCCATAAATGGAGGTCTAGTAGCAGTATCCTTGTCAAAGCATTTGGCCCAAGGATTTGGCTAGTCATAGGCTTTGTCCATCGCCAATTAAAGGAAACCAGAATTCAAGAAAGCTTCTCAATTTCCACAAACAGTGAGTCTTTTTCCATAGGCAACTGACCAAAAACTAATAGAAGAGGCACAACCAAGAATTCAATAAAGCCTCTCGTCAAGAATTAAAACAAAATAAAACTAGGTCGTAAGAGCTAATTGTTGCAACTTTGAGATCATGACTCATGAGTTCAAAACAAAAAAGGTCACTAAGAGGAAATATAAAATGGCAACCATCCCCTTCTATTACAATTAAACAACGCCATAAACAGAAATAAGATAAAACATATCAACACTTCCATTAAATGAATATCTAAATCCTTAGTGGTAGCAACTTCTCTAAGAACCAATGTCAAGGCCATCAAAGTCACCTAAGCTAGTATGTACTGTCATTTTTTTCATTATTGTTAATATGGCTGCCTCAGCCACACAGAGAGTGTCTTCATCGCCCATAAATTCAATTTTCATTAATTAGTCATATTTCACTCTTAATCTAGAATTTCATAAGTTCCATTATTGATCTTGACGGATGTAGATAGGGATTATACAGTCCACCTTTTCCATTAAGGACAATAAATTTTGCTTGATTTCCTTCTGTTGTAATTTGTATGTTCTTTGTCTTAGCTCTTTGAGATTTGACACCGAAATAATGGAGAAGTGAGGAGGAAACACAAGTGAAAAACTGAAATAAAACAGCTCGCCACCCACAGGAATCCACCAAAGGGATAAGAGCAAAATGGACAATCTATCTCAAGTGTTTGAACGGATGGAACCAGTTGCTACATCTTGCTTGGGAAATAGTTTAAGATTGGGTGCCTTGCTGGCCAGTGGGGCCTTGGAAGAGGAGACACTTCCCCGATTAGCAAAGCCTTCTTTGTTCCAAGAGCGAGAGCTATTCCCACATGCTTCCTTAAGTAGCCTCTCCACTTTGATTGCTAGCTTGAAGACATCATTGTAAGTCCAATATGGTTGAAGTTAGACGACATTGTAAATTTCTGAACAAGGCCCACCAAGATAGCGAGCTATAGTTTGTTCTTCCGGCTCGGAAACATCACAACGCAACATAAGATGATCAAATTCGGCTGTATATTCTTCCAAGGACAGTTCCTTTTGTTTGAATCATGAAACTTAAGGAAAGAATCTTGACGATAGTTCTCCGGCAAAAATTTCTTCTTTAATTCTTTCATCTTTTCCCACATTTCAATTCGACCCTTCCCCCTACGAGCGCGCTGTTTCTTGATGTGCTCCCACCAAATAGAAGCATGTTTCTTTAAATTTATCGCAACAAGCTTTACCCTGCAATGGTCTGGAACATCCTTGTAATCAAAGATCCTTTCAGCCATGTTAAGCCAATCTATGAAGTCATCCAGGTGCATTTTCCCTTCAAAGTCTAGAATATCAACATTGACACCATAATCTCGCTAGAAATAATGATTCCTTCTACCTCGACGTTGTGGTGAAGCCTCTTCACACGATGCTTGATGACGAGTGCAATGAAGGCAGTTAATCTCCTCTTCGTCAATTGTAGCTTGCTCTGAATCATGACACGAATCATAATGTTCCAGACACTCGAAACATTCTAAACATTACCGGTGTTGTGCACTTGTCTCCTCAAATCATCTATCTTAACATCATGTCGGGCTCGTTCACGAACCGGGGCTTCTTCGACGTTTGGTGCGGGACAACAACGACCGGCCATGAAAAACCCAAGCTCCAATACCAAATTCGACTAGGGGTGCAACTTGGGTTGGGTTCAACCTGAACCCGTCGGGTTGGGTTGGCCAAATAATATCTTGGGTTGGGTTAGGGTTGAAAATTGGAAACCCGATTTCATTTTGGGTTGGGTTCAGGTTGACTCATTAAAAACCCGACCCAACCCGAAACCCTACTCTTGTATGTGATAGCTCCTGGTAAAACAAAATCGTACGGCGGTTTTCCTTCAAACTATGTGTTTTAAAAGTTTAAATAAATGCTAGTCAGTTGATTTGACTACATTTTGACAGGTTAGAAAAAGTTGCATGATAACTTTTCAGTTCTCCACACACCATTGGCTCTTATTTTATTCGTTTTTACTACTCCCAATACAATCAATCAAGTACAGATGCATTCTCTCTCCACGTATTCAACTGATTCCGCCAAAGCATTAAGTGGTTGCATTTTTCTATATTTTTTTCATGGCCAGCTGGCCCCTTATTTAAAGCTTAGCATTGCAAAACGTGAGAGAAAAGTCTACTATCCATCTTCTGTTCTCACCTTCAGTCCAGCTGCCATGCATTCATTGGCTCTAAAAGAGGCAACACCCTGATCAAAAGCACAAAACCCATCTGTTTTTTACCACTATCCACCTGCCTCATTTTAATTGACCTTAAAAAAGGCAATACCCAAAATCAAAGCAAGGCAAATCGGGTTGGGTCGGGTTGGGTTCGGGTTGAGTAAAATCTGCATCGGGTTGGGTCAGGTTGATCCTCATCGGGTTGAGAGTCGGGTCGGGTCGGGTTGGAAAATAATCTCTCAGGTTGGGTTCGGGTTGGCCTAAACCCGACCCAAGTTGCACCCCTAAATTCGACACCAAAATAATTGAGTGAGAAGGAAACACAAGCGGAAAACTAAGATAAAACAACTCGCCACCCATTGGAATCCACCAAAGGGATAATAGCAAAATGGACAAGAAGAAGAACTTCTTCAAAACCCAAAGCCTATACTTCATTCAATTCCTGAGAAAAGTCCTCTCTACAGTCCAAATACTCATTTAAGCAGGCCTGGAACAACTCTCCAGCCATAGGTGCATTTCCAAAGGCTTGACAACAGTTCCTCACATGACAACACAAGTTTCAAGAAAGAAGAGAAAGGAAAACTGAAATTACTTTGACTAACAGATAAGGCTATCTAACTAAACTTACTGAGGTTCTTTGGGACTTGATATAGCATAAAGTGAACTTCAAAAATACCATAAATCATAGCCATAAACGTTTAATAGAATGGTCTGGACAGCAGACAAATAAACTCAAATCTGTTGAATTTTGTATGGCGCAAGAAGCTCGAACACCTCTCAGAAAAATAGCCATAACTCCCTCCATAAAACTCTGAGTCGTGAACCGTTTGTTCCGTTCGAAAGCAGACTCAGACCTTTCCAACGATGTATGGCTTGCTATTTTTAAAGCTGTGAGTAAAGACAGGTTTGACCCCAAAATGCCCCAAAAATATGGACTGCAACTCTGTTTTTAGACCTTTTAAGTTTGGGGCGTAGGATGGTGGGTCTAGTGGGCCCAGCTTGAGGATCCATCCGAGATAGCTCCGGCATCAAGATCCCTCTTGGTTTGTATTTTCCCTAGATCTTCTCGGTCTTGGGGTTTGTTTCTATTTTTAATATAATTTATCATTTAAAAAAAAAGGGCAATAAATTTTGCAAAATTCCAAAAATCCTACCCATTCTAGAAGAATCGGACAAATTTTTTTACCAATGAATTTTGTGGCCTTCATTTTTTTTCACATCATTACTTAATTATACTTCTTGTAATACCAATGACTTATATACACTCGTAGACCAATGAACTTATTGTCTACAATAATGAAAGGCCACCGCAATGTACCACTAACACCCAACTATATTGCCTACCAATGGCCAGTTGCTTCATCAACTCCACATTTTCCTAACAGCCTTGTTAGTTTCTTATAATTTTATTTGTAGTAAGCATATATTGGCTCAACATCAAAGCATTGCCCAAATATCTTTGATATATGTCCAAATTATATACACGCTCGTCATCTGACAAACAAATGCTCAAACATTTTCCATCAACATCCAACTTGGGGAATCCTTCTGCGTTACTCTCATTTCTTCTTTATTTTCTCTCTTAACTATCAATGTTGCTATCTCTCAATCCATTTAAAACACCAGTTGGTGTTGTTGACTCCTATTGAATGGAAATAACCAGTACTCTTAGGATGTTCATTAATTAATTAATTAAAAAAAAAATGCAGTACTCTTAGGAGGATTTTAGAATATCATTCTAAACAAAAATTCAAAGATCCAGCTAGTACATTTATGAACTATCCAACTTAATAGGTATAAAATCCCCATCTCAAAACTCTGGAAAGATAACCGCATCAAGGAGATGGCACCATCTAAACAACCATGCTTCATTCTCTCTTCTTCTTTTTTTAAGAATAGAAATTGCTTGAAAGCACCTCAAAGACATTGTTAATGGCAGACAAAAGATAATCATCTTATTCCTCATATAAAACAAAAAAAAAAACACCACAGAATCTAACAACAGAGTAATAATGGAAAACCCTACCAGATGCATCAAGAGTAAAAAACCCACAAAATGGAGGAAAAAAGGCAATGAATAGTAGAAATCATACAGATAAATCATCGTCTTCTTCAGAAAAAAAATTGAAATCCACAACAATCCATACCAAATGAACAGCTTTTGAAGGGGAGTTGCAGAGAAGATCGTCGAATCCCTTGAATTGATGCTCCAAAAAACGACAAGTTGAACCCTAGTTTAAAGCACAATTTCTGTCTATTCGAGAATAAGTTGTATCCAGAAAACAAATTAGGGGTTTTGGGGAAATAGGTCATCTTCTTTGCCTTATTTGCCAAAGCAGTATTGTGCGAGTTTGACGGTTTACAGATTGGGTCATCGCATTTGAGTGGATTTTGCAAATCCAGTCTTGCCATAAATTTGGGACCAAATTACCCATGGTAGATTATTTGGGAAGTGATATATTGGCCCTTTTTTAACTTGGGAGTTGGGACAGCCCCTTCTAGTGTATTTTTTACTATACTTTTACACTATAGTGTGCTGCTTTTTACTACACTTTTACATTAGAGTTGGCTGTCCCGAGTAAAAAAATGGGTGATTATATATCATTTCTCTTCTTTTTTTTACGCATAAAATGGCCAAAATATCCTTCTAAGTGAAAAGACTAAATTAGCCTTGATTTAATTTGGTAAGGCTCTGTTCACTTGCGTTCCCTGGAAATCAAACCCTAGGAAAACAGCCTCTTTTTTCCTTGACAAGAACTTGACAAGACAGAATTCTAGTGTTCACTTGCTTTCTAGGGAAAATAGAATTACACATGTGAAATTTCTGCAATAAGTCAAAAAATGACATGGAAAGGCCCATTTTCCCTCCCTTTAGGCTCTGTTCACTTGCTTTCTATTGGACAGCGGTTATGTGCTTATACCAAACAAGATTTCAACTGTTAAACGCATACCTTGCTGAACAGCGACTCTACAATGTACAGTTGCGTCGGGGCGTTACAAATATGATATCAGAGTCGTACCTCCTCTAGGACAATGTGCCAACGAGGACGTTGGGCTCTTTAAGGGGGGTGATTGTAATAGTCCCACATCGGAAGCGGAGAGAGAAAGTTCCTAGGTTATATGTTGTAGACATAATTCCCTGTGTAGACGCGTTTTCCGCAGGAAAAACAAAATTGGGGAGGGTTGCGGCCTAGAACCGGACAATATCTGCACAGTTGTGTCAGGGCGTTACAAATATGGTATCAGAGCCGTACCTCCTCTAGTACGATGTGCCAACAGGGACGTTGGGCCCTTTAAGGGGGGTGGATTGTAATAGTCCCCACATCGGAAGCGGAGAGAGAAAATTCCTGGGTTATATGTTGTAGCCCCCATTTTCCTGTGTAGACGCGTTTTCACCATCTCCAAGAGGCGAGCTCCGCGGAGTAAGTTGGACATGGTTGGTGCTGCTGGAAAACAAAACCGGGGAGGGTAGATGACCCAAAACCGGACAATATCTACACAATGGTGTCAGGGGCGTGACATAATGGTATCAAAGCGGGACCTTCCATCCAGTACGGTGTGCCAGCGTTGGGCTATATATGTGGATTTCTCCTCTCCCTATGTAGACGTGTTTTCTATGGGAAAAATAAAACCGCGGAGGGCTGCGGCTTAGAACCGGACAATATCACACGGTTGGTCGGGGCGTTACAGATTGCACCAATGGGAAAGGCTTTCAATACTCGTGTATAATTCATCTTTTACATGTACAATATAGTCCCATGGCTGGGTTGAATGTTTGGGTTGTTTTCATAGCTGGGTTCAACGTTGGGGTTGTTCTCTGTATATGATAAAAATATGGGGTTCAATATAGGATAAAAATCCTTGGATAAGATGTTTCAGGGATTGGTTACCTTATTTGGATAAATTGATCTTGAATAAATTAACATCTGGGATTGCCTACCCTGCTTGTATAGCATAACTTGCCCATTAGTGTCCATTAGTTTTGTAAACAGATGATCGCAATTCTATCTAAGGATAAAACAAACTCCTAACTTAACTATAAGAATAATAGCTTAAAGAATGGGGGATTGCCCTTCTCCAACTCTTACTGACCTACCGGAGAGTGGGCAACTATTATGTTCCATCTATTGAATAGGCTCTATGCCCAACTATTATGTTCCACTTATTGAATAAGGTCCATGGCTGGTCTATGACCTCTGGAGGGCGAAAGCTCTATAATTCAGAGAAGGTTTAATGTTAGATGAACTGCATATTACTGATAATGAGCCCCAAAAAAGAAACGGTAGGTACAACTAGTCCGTGAACAGCCAACAGGCACACTATAGGAATTGCTATTCCCACAGAGAACATACCCATTAAGGTTGTGACACGAAGCACCGTCCAATTGAAAAAATGGGCTCACCAAGTTGGCAAAGGGGCCATCCGTTTGGGCTTTCTAACGGACATAATTCACACGTGGGTTCGTACGTGCATAACCTTTGCTTGGACTCTTGCAAGACTATGTGCTGGCTGTGGGTTGTAATCTCTCCTTCAATGCCCACGTGCATATCCCATCAAAAGAATCTAGGTGGATTGATTGAAAGGCCAATGGCCCTAACTCTCTACAATAATCATGCCTATATTGCATGGTTGAAAGGTAGAATACAAAGCATTTGACCCAAAATCAGGCAACAATCCTTAAGAAGAATCATTGTTAGTTTGGACCCACAAAAAACATTACAATGAAAAGTAGTGGCCTCAAACTTATTCCTTGTCATTGACAATTCAGACCCATTACCCACTAGATTGCATTGTTTAGGTTATTATTAAAGTAATAAATAATGGAGAGTAGGTTTAACTTAAAGAATCCTTGATGATCTAAGCCCTCCCACTTCTTTAATTGCAATGAGTTTCTAATCTAACTATGTCAAAAGGAAACCCAAGTCAATCATAGAGAATTAAAGTGAATTATACATGTGTTAAGATGGGTTTGTTTGTATTTAAAAAATGTTGAAGAGAGGGATGAGCGTTAGGGTTTGAGGTTAGGAAAACACTAGGAGACATGGTATCTAGATTACAAGGTGAGACAGTTAGGCTGCTTAGATAAAACAGGACACAGATGGACGTTACCTCTCACTCATTGTCCTATGCCAAGGACCCCGTTGCAATGTGACAAGGGGAGAATTTGATGTGTGTGATTGGATGCCAAAAAAATTGCTAACTTATTTACATGTAAGACTGCTTTATTGTGATCTTGTTTGCAAATGGGACTTCATGTCCTCCTTGGAAGGCAATAATTATTTCATTTTAGAACTATCATTCTTTGCAAATAATCAGATTTAACTTCAAAACCATTTGCATATAAGACTATACAGAAATAATGTTAAGGATTACAGGTCTGCAGGAAGCCATTTCTACAATCAAGGTTAAAAGGCAATTTTTGGGTTCTACAAGGGTGTAGGGGGGGCATGGATCTGAAATCTATACCGTTGATCTTAATTATAGAACTTAATTATAGAACCCACATGGCCTTGATTCTCAATGATATTTGGCCGGACTTATGGCTATAGTATGGATAAATGGTTCCAATCCCATCAACAGGCAGACATGGGGCCTAATAAGTAATAGGTGTATTTTAGGAAGGAGCATAAAAGTGATTTCTTTTTAGCATTTTCTAATTCTTATAAGAATCCAAAGAAGCTCTAATAAGTTTGTTGAATTATATATAAATAGCAACATGATTGCTGAGTTGCTTGGAGAATGGTGTATTTTCATCCCCCCACCCCTTTTCTTCCCTGTGCCATCCCCTCTAGTGTATTTATGACTCCCCTTTTACACAAAAAGGGGGTGACCCGGGAAGAAAAGTTTGCAATATATCATTTCCCTAAGAATAACCTAACTTTCACCTTGATTGTGCTAGGCCTAGGAGCCTTACGTTCACCTACGACTAAAATGACCAGTTTACCACATCATATGCCCATCCCAAGGGAAATCACAGAGGCAAAATATTCATTTTCTTATGTGTGAGCATATTACTAGGAATAGATGTCACGGACCTCCTTTAATTTCAACAAAGTCAAGTCTGGTATTGTGGCTTGAAATCGCAAATCACCTCATGTTATAGCATGACTCCCAAATAAATATACACTTCAAAGAAGCATATAACATATTAGAAGTCATTAGTTTCTTTATTATTTCCCCTTTTAAGTCAATTGCACCACTTTTGTGGGCCTGCAGATTTATTTTCAATGGATTAAAAAAGAAGGCTGAAATGACGTGGTAGCCAAAAGCAGTCCATAAAAACCCATATTCTTTTGTCTCCATGAGAGAAAAAACTGAAACCAAGAAAGCCACTTAGAGCTGAGGGTTAAATGCAACAGAAAATTGGAAAGAGTGAAAATTTTCATGGGCCAAGGTCAATGCCTCCCATGTTTTTCTTTGCACTTTTCCCTCTTTTTTTTGCCTAGATCTTTGTTGATTGAGTTTTAACTTCCCCACCTCCCTTTGGCCCACAACATTATTCCATATTCATTTGGCTTCTTTTCTTTTCCTATGTTATATAGACCTTTTGGGTCTTCTCCAAACCAGGCAAAACAGTTTGTATTTCTTTTCGTTTGGTCTGATTGATAGAGGCTCTATGGATTTCTCCACCAATACAGCTCTATCTCCACAGGAAGAAAAAGTTTCTTCTGAAGAGAGTGGATGGACTATGTATTTTGATGATTTCTTAACAACAGACAAGGATGAACCAAGTGCTTGTTCTTCTGATTACAAGGGTTCTTCTTTGGTTTCTGATGCTGCCTCATGCGTTGCATTAAAGCCATCAAATCATGTTAACTCATTGATGGGGCAAGCGAAAATCTGTAAGAAATTGAGTTTTAAAAAGAGAAGAACCAAAGGAGGTTTGGAAGAGGATCCTTTGGAAGACACTGCTAGTTCCCCTGCTAGTAGTCCCAAGGTTAGATAAAACTTTATTTTTTTTCATTTTTCCTCACAATTTTGTGGGTTTTTATCTAGAAATGTTATTCATTTTTTTTTTCTTTTTTGTTTCTATATAGGTTAGTGATTCGAGAAGGCTGGATATGAACCCAAGTCAGAAAGATGACAATAGAGATAGTTCTCAGGTAAGATTCAATCGAGTGATATTTTTTTTTTGTGGGACTTCTTTTTCTTTTCCTTTCCTTTTTAGGTTTGTGATTCAAACAGTTATTTCTAAGTTACAAAGTTAGTTTTGATTCTGACTTTGTAGGAGAAGGAAATTACAGCAGGTGGATGTTCAGAGGGAGACAAGAGAAATGAATTGGGCTTTCTTGATAAGGGAAATAACTGTACAGAACTGAAGCAAAGAGGACTTTGCTTGGTACCCATCTCCATGTTAGTGAACTATCTCGGATAATTCATTTATCCAGTGTATAAACTCTCCCTCCCTCTCTATCATGTCTTGTGTATTATTATTTTTCCTTTATTCAAGCCTATTAATCCTTGTAGAAAGCAATTCTCTACTAAAATACTTCTGAATAATATGTTCTTTCAGCTTTCTCATCATTTGCAGCTCTTGAACTGAATTGACTTAGTGAGGAAAATAATAAGAAAATTCACATACAAATGCCAAAAAAGTAGTTCTGAATGTACCCATGGACTCTCTCTCTCTCCCTCTCTACTTTTTTATTTTTTCAAAGAACTCAGCCACCAAAGAAATGGCAATATTTTTAAAAGAAAAAAAAGCTTTATATTTTCTAAATTAATTGACAGACAGCTAAAAACATAGATAGTTTTAGCTAGTTTTCTCCAAAGCGCTCTGATTTCTAAAGAATTGGCTCAAATACTACCTCTATTTTCATGGTGACAATAAACTGGATCAGCTATATGAGATCAATTCCTTTCTAGAAATCACAAAACAAAAGCACATTTTGCATAATTTAAGGCTTCATTGGATACATATAAAAAATCATGGTCATTATTTCTTTATAAAAGATGGGATTAATGGCTTCTAAAGAGGCCTTAATGTCCCATTTGCAAATATGATTAAATTAAAATGATCTTCTTTGAATGTAAGGACCAATTTTGGTAGCATCCAAAGAGGCCCTTAAAAAAACTAATCGAGTTTAGACTGAGTCCAATTTTAAAATAGTTACATAAATTTTCACTGGTCTAATCAAGGTGTTTCAGGTTTATTATCTTTGTATTTTGGATATGTAACTTCCCCTTATATTTTGGACATAATATTTTAGTGCACACCAGTGGGGTCTCTTTTATTCCTTCCATTTTTGAGGAAAAGCATGTGAGACAACTTCTTTTTATTGGAAACCTTGACACTAGTTCAATATAGTTCTGATTTAGAGGATTTCAGACAAACAAATACAAACAAGGAAATGACAGCTATTTTTCTTCTTCTTTTCGTGGGTAAATTGGGATCGAAGTATGGAACAAGTGACCTTAACGTAGAAACTTGAAAAGGAAAAAGTAACTTTATAATTAGTATGTGAATTCAATCAAATGGGTCGATGGAAGGTGAGCATTTCCATACTTTTCATTACAATCTCTCTTGCATATTATTCATAGACACATATTACAAGGACATGATATTTCCACACCTTTTCCATCATTTTCACCCCCTTTTTGTTTGTTTCTTCTTTAAAATGACTACATTTCCCATTATCATTTGTTTGTGTTAGGGGTTCCACCCGAAAGCAAAGATCCTACATTAAAAAAGTGAATGAATGTGGATGTGAGTACACCTTAACGGCTAGCTAGTAAGGGTGAGTTCTACTCGGGTCCCAACAAGTGGTATCATAACTGGAGTTTGGTAACTCCTGTGTGCCCTCGAGGTTGGAAAAATACCTCAGCATAGATCTTGGTAACTGGAGTGTACGCATTGCTTCCACATGAAGTGAGAGATTGTTGGGGTTCCACGCAAAAGCAAAGATCCTACATAGGAAAAGTGAATGAATGTGAATAGGCTTATAACGAATTGGGCACCCTCCGGCTTTTAAGGGCGAGTTCTACCCCGGTCGAAATAGTTTGAATTTATTCCGAAATAAGGTCATCTTCAGGGAAACATTAAAGCAATGGAGGAATAATAGGAAAGAGGTGGAAATACAGAGAGAGAGAGAGAGAGAGAGAGAGAGAGAGAGCATCTAATTATTTTTTCCATACCTTCCTAGTGTGTTTGAGAAAGTACGCAAGTTAGCCATTTTAAGAAGAAAGAAATATAAATAGAGGAAAATGATTGTGAGCTTGAAGCTTATATAGCTTATATGAGCTTGAGGGCCCAAACACATAGGTCCCACATTTTTTGTGGTGATCCAAACCATTCATTTGCAAGGCCCCATCATAGATAGGGTGTGTACCAAAAATCAGCTCCATTGGATCATCCTAACCCCTCCCAAAGCGGAGGGCAAAAATGGGCAGATTTGTGGCAAACGGTGTCTGTCCATTTTGCCCTCCACTTTTGGATGGGCTAAGATGACCCTATGGAGCTGATTTTTTGTTCACACCCTATCTATGTAAGGGCCTTTCAAATGAATGCTTTGGATCATCCTAACAATGTGGGCCCATGTGTGTTTGGGCCCTCAAGCTCATATAAGCTATATGAGCTTCAAGCTCACAATCATTTTCCTCATATAAATATCCTGTACCCATAACCGGAGAATAATTATGAATTATAAATAACATATTAGATATAATATTATTTTTTTAAAAAAATACAACTACCTTTTGTCGTACTTTTAATTTAAAATAATCAGAAGGGGCTAGAAAGGAAGACCCCTCCATGTGCAAACACATTAAGGCAGCCAAGTACAAAAGACTAGCAGGTTTAAAACTTGAAGACATTCATAGGAAACACTTCAATTCTCCGGCCGGTAGTTGACTACTCTTATTAGAGAGTTTTTAAGAATGTGTCCGCATGTAGGTGCAAGTAAAAAAATAATAGGAGGGCCCATATGATTCGATGATATAAAATTATAAATCATTCATTTGTTGGGCCCCGATGTAGAAACTCTACATATGAGAGGTTTGGGATAGATTAAAAAATCTAAGGTTCTTGCCCTTCATTTTCGTCTCCTTCTAGTTTTGTGGAATACCCTATTCAGGATAGTTGGGCCCAAATCGTGGCATATGCGTTATTGATCCTGACCGTCCAAGTGTCGGGCCCCCACCTTGGATGGGATAGAAATAGAACAGAGAATTATCCTAACCATTGAGATGTGAACCTAAACAGCTGAGATGTTGCGGCAGTGGTCCATTTTCAATTGGCGAAATGGATTAGGACTAAGATCAGTAGCTATAAATAGCCAATCAGAAAATTTTCAGGTTTGAATATTTTCTCGTTATTCTTTTATTGTTTTGTTTTCTTATAATCAGAATGCCCAGGCTCCAACGACCTCATTAAATTACGAGTCTATATCGGTAAATGGAGAAAAGAATAGAAAGAAAATCAATGTTCCACTCCGCAAATCATTGCTGAACTATATGATGATGTAAGAATGAAACAAGAAAATAATAAAATAAAAGAAAGGTAAGAAGGAAACAAAGGGATGACTTCAGGCCTAAGATGTTTCAATATTCTATTTAAGCCAATTTAAGAAGAAGGAAAACTACAAAATGAAGAGGTAAACACTCTGAACGGACACAAAATATTGTGGACTGTGTGAAGTTATATCTCTTCCTCACCATATTCGTGACGAGGATATGCTATATATGTTGGCCGGGATCCATTTTTAGTTACGAAGCGCATAGCGATGGCCTATGTAGTAATCTTTTCTCACAAAGTGGAAATCAATTTCAATATGCTTTGTCCGAGCTTAAATCACAAATCCCACTAAATACGTTGTCAGTAAAGGTTTCACGTACGGGCGGATATTTTTGTCTGCGAGACCGTCGGTAAAGATCTTTTACTGCCGGATATTTTTGTTCGATCACTAGTAAATGAAATTAATAAAATATGGGTTTCGATATACCGGTCGTTAATTATTCTTCACCGTTGGTAAAAAAGAACCATATACCGACGGATTTTAATGACTTTCAGTAAATGACTGCGGTAAAATCGACTTTTTTGTAGTGTGGCCTAAGCAAGCCCTCAATATTTATATTTTTTCCATAGAATATTAGTTATTAATGCGGCGAGAGAGGGGTAAGGAGGTGGGAGAATGAGAAAGTTGAGAGGGCATAAGTGAGGAGAGGATATATAAGAAGTGTCTAAAATATATGGAAAAAATAAATCACATTTTCCCATTATTTTCAGCCTTTCCTTACCCTCTCCTCACTCACATTTTCCCCTTATTTTCAGACAATCAAAATAATACACACATTATCATAGCTATCACAACAAAGCTATTATCTTACCTACTA
Organism: Tasmannia lanceolata; assembly: GCF_043159265.1. Taxonomy (NCBI): domain Eukaryota; kingdom Viridiplantae; phylum Streptophyta; class Magnoliopsida; order Canellales; family Winteraceae; genus Tasmannia; species Tasmannia lanceolata. The sequence goes on along the minus strand of NW_027518697.1, from coordinate 2,287,531 downwards.
GCAGAATTGGTAGAACTTACAATTATTTTTTATTTGTTTTAATAGTTAATTGAATACAAGATAATTTGATGTATGTTTATCCCAACATACTCTTCTTTTCGGAGTTTATTATCCTAAAATTTTCTTTGTTTTTATTATTTTTTTCTTTTCTCCTTTTTGGCAGTTGGGCCTTTTCAAACTAGGAACCAACTTGATTTGTGCCCCTGCATAGTACATGCAGATAATGTTTAACCCATAATCATCCATATCCAAACTGTAGAAGTATAAATGATGAAATAAAACCATCTGTAGCAGCTGAGCTTTTAGAGTTCTTGTCTGTTTCACACAAACCTCATTCTCATTGAGTTTCAAATAATTCAATTAATGCTTTTGTTAGGCTTGAAAAATCAAGCTTAGTACGTGGAACTATGTCACCCACATGGAAATTAGGCATTTGCTCTGAGTCATTGTCTCCACTAGTTTCGTTTTTAATGTTCATTGCTTCCTTTATTTCACATGGCTCGGTTGGGAATTTCATACACCTGCAAGCTATTTCCTCTTTTAGCATTAATGAAAGTAAAGTCACAAGGTCATTCAATGTCGCACATGAAAGATTTCTCACATTGTTTTGCGCAGAAGCAATCAAGGTCCAAAAATGTGGGTGCCAGTTGCGAGATAAATGTGTGTGTGTGTGTGTGTGTGTGTGTGAGAGAGAGAGAGAGAGAGAGAGAGAGAGAGAGACCTATCTATGTTTACAAATTAAGTTACAACGGAGTCAGCCTCCCCTAAGGCTAATTGGGTTTGTTTTGTTGTTGGATTTCACTGATGAGTACTTACTACTTAGGCAATCCTCCAATTCCCTCAACAGATGGAAGACCATGTCTGTCTTATTCTTTGAGTTGAATGAGCATCCCCAATTGGGGGCAAAGTAATATACTTCCTAGTGATGAGCCTCTAGCACAATGGTAAAGGCTTTGTTCTTCAACCTACAGGCCAGAGGTTCAATCCCAGCTTACCTTAAAAAAGTAATAAACTTCTTCGAGTGATCGACTCGATACTCAGCCGAGATGACTCGGCAACAACTCAAATAATATGAATGAGTAAAAAACCCATCACAAGTTTACTAAATTATGAGTTGACTTGACAGATCTCGCTAGTAAAATTATTCAACTCGGCAACAACACGACTAATATGAACTAGTAAAAACGCTTTGAACTTATATTATGAGTTGACTCAGCAGCCACTCACCATTAAAATGAGTTGAATTGGTAACAACACCACTAATATCAATAAGTAAAAAACATAACTCAAGTATTGACCCTATATTATGAGTTGAGCTGGCAGCAACTCATTAATAAATGACTCAACTCGACAACAACAACTCGACCATTATGAATAAGTAATAAACACACCACAACTTTTGAACTTATAACCTCTTATTTGACATAAAATAATAGATGTCCATAAGTTAAAAGAATTATGCGCTCGAGTTTTTATCAAGTCACGGTCACACAATCAAAGTCATTCCACTCAAGTCAATCTCGCGCGAGTCAAAGTCAAGTTTTTGAGTTTTTAAAATTTGTTGCACGTAGGGCGAGCACGAGCGGTCCGTCCCGTGCCGGACATCCTCACATTATTGAAGTTTGTTGTTGATGGATCTTGAACAGGCTTAAGGAAAAGAGAGAAGAAAAATAGACAAGATGAGTGTGTGTTAGGCAATATCGTGGATTAGGCTCTTCCAACCCAAACCCAAACCCACGTACCTTATCAAAAGCCAAAAAAACAAAGGTTGTCCTATGATCAAAGTGGCAATGGCTATGTTCAATGATACGATGCGATGCATTGTTTGTAGTTGTGAATTTGTGATGATCGTGTGGATGAATTTCAAATAACTTATTTTCTCTAAATATTTCGGCCAAAATAATACATAATGTTTTATTTGATTCTGAGTCACAACAAATGAATAGCATAGATCACCAGCCTGCAGACCCCACGTGTTTGTAGGTTGGTTCAAACAAATTCATTCATTCATCACCTTTGCTATCATATAATTCATCTTTTCTCTTTAACTATGCATGTTCCCTCAAAGTCAGCTGTGCAATCAAATCGCGCTTTTCATCAATATGGAGTAATGCTAGGAAGATTAGGGCAATAGTGCGCCCTCGTGTTGATTGAAAACCTTACCAAAAATACGTCTATTTTGTGGCTTACATTCGTTTTAAGGGTTAAGGTTGGGTTGGGCCAGCCCAGAAGCCCCCAAAAGTAGCCCACCTTGGTTATGTAAAGTAATATTTTTTCATTTTTTTTATTTATAGCTATGTTAAATGTCATAATAATAGTAGGGAAATGATATACTCGCCCTCCTTTTTACTTGTGAGTCACCTCTAGTGTAGAAGAGAAGTAGCTGTCCCAAATAAAAAAGAGGTTAATATATCATTTCCCCAATAATAATATATGTAGGCTAGAGGGCTGTCATAAATACATTAGAGGGGACGGTCCCAAATAAAAAAAGGATGAATATATCATTTCCCCAATAATAATATATGTAGGCAACTAAAAATAAAGGACAAGATGAGTTTGTGCAATTAATAAAACCTGGCAGTGTCAATATCAGTGGCCTATATGTATTATTGTCTTAATACATTATACCCACTTTCTCATGTATTAGAGCTTGGCGAGTCACAATATACTAACATTTCTTTTACTATCAGCTAATATTCATATTAATCATGTCTCTTTCTCTCTCTCTCAAAATAAATTCTTGGTTGATTTGCACTTTTCAAACATGATGCAGTGCATAGGGGAGTGTCAGACTCTAGTTCAAAAAGGAGAAGAAACCCAAGTTCTCTTGCACATGATTTTCTATTCCAATATTAAAAGGGGAAATGATATTTACTCCCCTTTTATCACCAGGACACCCATTTGCCAGTGTACTTTGCAATCAAACCTCTGGATTTTTCTGACATAAAGTACATGAGCCCCCTTTTTACCATTGATACACTGACGCTGGGTGTCCCCGGTGATAAAAAGGGGCGTAAATATCACTTCCCTATTAAAAGTTATTTTACATATCTTTTTTATACTAAAAACAAAAAAGAACTATATGAAGCCCAAGATTCCATCCCATTTAGGTGCTATTCTAGGCTCCTCAATTATTAGCAACAAAAATAGACTTCTATAGTTCTATTAGATGTAGTTCACTATTGTTAACCAAAGTCGTTGAATCCAATCGACTCTCCATATAAAGCAACATATCTAATCATAGAAATTAAAAAGTTGTAGAAGAAATAAGAGGTTTGAGGAGACCTTCAAAATTTTCTTGGGAACTTGTAATTGAGAGAGTTGAGAAGAAACTTTCTCACACTTTTTCTGACCGGTAAACATTGAAAGCTAATTAAAAAGGGATTTGCTAGCGTCCATCGCAGGAGGCATTTCACGGATGGTCTGTTGCATGTGAGAGCAGCCACTTCGTGAATGATGACAAAATTTGCTGAAAAGTGAGCCTGTGTGGCTGCTCTTACATGCAACAGACCATCCACGAAATGCCTTCTGCGATGGATGCTAGCAAATCCCAGTTAAAAAAGTGTAAAGCAAAGTTAGGAGAGAGAGGCTTTAAATAATCTATTGCTTAGTACAGATATTTATATTTAGGGAAAATGACCAAATGAAAGGGTTTCCTACTGACTATGACATTTGAAGAGGGGAGACTTGGAAATAACCAATATACAGTGATGGTGACTGGTTTGCATGGATTTAGGACAAAAATACCCTCATTTTTAAAATACCGTCACCTCTCTCTCTCTCTCTCTCTCTCTCTCTCTCATGGGATGATCCCAACCATCAATTAGAGGGCCACAATTCCTCTCTCTTTCTCTCTCATGGGATGATCCCAACAGTCCATTAGAGGACCACAATGCCCCCTCTCTCTCTCTCGTGGGATGATCCCAACCGTCCATTAGAGGGCCCCATTGCCCCCTCTCTCTCATGGGATGATCCCAACCATCAATTAGAGGGCCACAATTCCTCTCTCTTTCTCTCTCATGGGATGATCCCAACAGTCCATTAGAGGGCCACAATGCCTCTCTCTCTCTCTCTCTCTCTCTCTCTCTCTCTCTCGTGGGATGATCCCAACCGTCCATTAGAGGGCCCCAATGCCCCCCTCTCTCTCTCATGGGATGATCCCAACCGTCCATTAAAGGGCCACAATGCCCCCTCTCTCTCATGGAATGATCCCAACCGTCTATTAGAGGGCCACAATGCCTCTCTCTCTCTCATGGGATGATCCCAACCGTCCATTAGAGGGCCACAATGCCCTCTTTCTCTCATGGGATGATCCCAACCGTCCATTAGAGGGTCACAATGCCCCGCAGGTTCGTGCACCTCTCTCCGGTATCCTCTAAACCACTGCTTACACTGTATAAACAACTTATAAACACTCTAAACAACTGTTTAACCTATATAAACCACTTGTAAATACTCTAAATCACTGCTTACCCCTATATAAACCAGTGCTTACACTGTATAAACAACTTATAAACACTCTAAACCACCATTTACCCTTTATGAACCACTTGTAAAAACTCTAAACCACTGCTTACCCCTATATAAACCACTTACAAACACTATAAACCATTGCTTACACTGTATAAACAACTTATAAACACTTTAAACCACTGTTAAGCATATATAAACCACTTATAAACACTATAAACCACTGTTAGGCTTATATAAACACTCTAAACCGCTGCTAGGCTTACATGAACCACTTATAAACACTCTAACACAGTGCTTACACTGTATAAACAACTTATAAACACTCTAAACAACTGTTTACCCTATATAAGTCACTTGTAAATACTCTAAACTACTGCTTACCCCTATATAAACCACTGCTACTGTATAAATAACTTATAAACACTATAAACCACTATTAAGCCTATATAAACCAGTTATAAACAATCTAAACCACTGTTAGGCTTATATAAACAACTTATAAACACTCTAAACCATTGTTTACCATATATTATACACTTATAAATCCTCTAAACCACTGCTACGATTATATAAAATACTTATGAACGCTGTAAACCACTGTTTACCCTGTATAAACCATGTATAAACACTCTAAACCACTGATAAGCCTATATAAACCACTTATAAACACTCTAAATCACTGATAGGCTTAGATAAACCACTGTTTACCTTATATAAACGAGTTGTAAACATTCTAAACCACTAATAAGCCTATATAAACTACTTATAAACACTATAAACTACTTCTTACCCTGTATAAACCATGTATAAACACTCTAAACCACTAATAAACCAATATAAACCACTTATAAACACTCTAAACCACTAATAGTCTTAGATAAACCAATGTTTACCTTATATAAACGAGTTGTAAACACTCTAAACCACTGATAAGCTTATATAAACCACTTATAAACACTATAAATTACTTCTTACCATGTATAAACCATGTATAAACACTCTAAACCACTGATAAGCCTATATAAACCACTTATAAACACTCTAAATCACTGATAGGCTTACATAAACTACTGTTTACCCTATATAAACCAGTTGTAAACACTCTAAACCACTGATAAGCCTGTATAAACCACTTATAAACACTATAAACTACTGCTTACCCTGTATAAATCACTTATAAACACTTTAAACCATTGTTAATCCTTATAAACCAATTATAAACACTTTAAACCACTGGTAAGCCTTAATAAACCACTACGTATGATTATAAACCACTACTGACGATTCTTAACCAAAGAAGCTATATAAACCACTTATAAACACCCACTTCAGTAGTGGTTTATCATAGTGAAATAGTAGTTTGACTTAAGAAATTAGTGGTTTACAGTAAAATAACAATGATTATAAAGTGAAAAACAGTAGTTTAACATGGAAAACTTTCATTCAAGTTTATAAACATGCCTTATAATTGAAAGAGAAGGGAGAGGGCTAGAAATACACACATTTCCATTGAATGGAGGCTTTGTGCAATGGAATGGTAGTTTCTACTGAAGATTTTTGCGATTTCGGAATCTAATAACGTTTTTTTGCAATAGTTGTTGTAAATGGAGGCGTTTTCCAATGCAATGAAGGGTTAGGGAGGCTTTGACATCTAAAAATGAGGTTTTCAGCAATAGAATGGAGCTTTTGGCATCTAACAATGGAGGTTTTTGGGTTTTTCATACGTACGTAGGTGGGAGGAAGAAGAAGAAGAGAGAAAAAGGTGGGTTTTGGGATTTGTATTCTAAATGTAATCATTTCAAGAAGGTGATTTGATAGGGGGAGAGAGAGAGAGAGAGAATCAAGGGCATTTTAGTCATATGCACTCTTGATTGGTGATTTACAAAACACCCCTCTTCAAATGTCATAGTCAGTAGAAACCCCTTCTATTTGGTCATTTTCCCTTATATTTATGGTGTCACCTATGAGTAGGGTTGCAACTCGAGCCGGGTTTTACCCGACCCGCATCGACCCGACCCGAAAATAGCCTGGGTTGGGTTCAAGTTTCATGGGTTTCGGGTCGAGCCGGGTTGAGCATTCAAAAGCCCTCATGAATCTCGGGTCGAGCCGGGTTTGAAGGGGCCCGACCCGACCCGACCTGAGTTACATAAGTTACAGTATGTACATTTTTTTCTATTGTTAGTTAAAAGTTAAAAGTGAAAACCCACGCACCACTGTTATTGCGTGTGAGTGTAATTTCTGCTTCTATGAGTTGAGTTGATTCTAGTGTTTTGATTCAGCATTGTTTGATTGTAATTACAACATTGTTTGATTACAGCATTGTTTGATTCAAGTGTAATGTGAGTGTAATTACATCATTGTTTGATTCAAGTGCAATGTGAGTGTAATTTCTGCTTCTATGAGTTGAATTGCCTTGCCAAACAAGAATTTTCCTTAAAAAATTGCGTCAATGTGAAAAAACCCGAACCGACCCGAGATTTATCATGGGTAGGGCCGGGTTTGGGAATCGTGGGTTTTCCGAAAAAAAACCCGACCCGACCCGACCCGACCCGAGATATTTCTCGGGTAGGGTTGGGTTCTCCAAAACCCGACCCGCTCGACCCGAGTTGCAGCCCTACCTATGAGCTTTAGTGGCTTATAAAGCCTCCCATTGGTTCGTATAGCATGTCCATAAAAAGTGACGAATGGGAGGCTTTATAAGCCACTAAAGCTCCCTGCGCTGCAGCGTAGGAACACCTTCCTCTTATTTAATATATTATTTACGGTGTCACCTAAGGGTTTATTTATGATTTTGCTTTGGCGTAGCCCGTAAAATCAAAGTTTGAGATCACTCCATGGACTAAAAGTTAATTCTCAAAATCCAAAACAAGCAGGGCCTTAAACTCAATCAGATTTGGCTTTTTAGGGGTTACCAGAATAAAATTTGAAAGAATTGTTAATCTTCAGTTTTCAATGGTTAAGATATTCTATTTGCTTTGGGGTAGCCCGGAAAATCAAAGGCTGAGATCACTCCATGGGTGGTGTGGAGGTGGGAGGGGGTTTGGTAAGAGTAGTGATACAGTAACCGAGTATAGAACAGGCAAATAAACTCTTCACACGTGGCTTTACTTGTTCATTTTTTGTTTTTCTTAAAATGACAAAACTACCCTCTCACGCCATGTGGCATGGAGGGATTAGTTCGAATAATAGAGAATCACTCCTGAGATCCTTCAGGGGAGCAAGCACGCTGTAAAACTGATATCCGCACCGCCATGTTTAGATGATGGCACTACTCACTTTATTTTATTTGCTTTTAACAGCTGATGTAAATACTCAAGACCTAATCAGAAGAGCCTAAAACAAATTAACTAAGGCAATTATCAAAATATGGTAGTGCGGATATCAGCTACGTTTGATGACCAGTATTAAAAGAAATTCCCGCATAAAATGGGTCCAGAATAAACTGGATTCGCTAAAAAAGGAAGGAAAATGTATTGGTTTTCTCTTTTTGTGCATCCACAATTAAAAAAAAAAACACCAGACAACTTAGATCTTCCCTCTCTCTGTCCTTTTCTCCTTTTCTAGAACTTCTATGCCCTAATCGAGCGAGAGTTCCTCTATCTACAACCATGATCTCCTCAAGCAAGATCAAATCTGTTGATTTTTACAGGTCAGATCTCTCATTTTCTCCTTGATTTCGCCTCCAATTTTGGAATTTTTACTCTACTCATCTTGTTACTTGTAAATGCGTGGGAAAACAAATTCTATTCGAGATTCTAGTTTTTTTTTCCTCTTTTCTGTACAATGTTATTATTTTGCTCCGGATCCGTTTCGCTTTCGAAGATTTTAATTTGAGTTTATAGATGTGGACATTATTTGGTTGAATTTGGATTTATTGCACGAAATTTTTTCGGTTGCAGCACGAGTGATTGATTTATATCGTTATGAGTTGGATCGCTTTACATGTAAGAGAAAAAGAAAAATTGAGAAAAGAAGAAGAAAGGCTCATCAGATCTGTCTGCAAAGTGGCAACTTTTGGTAGAGAAGGTTGTGATGGTCTATATATTTGAGAATTGGAAAGATATATATGTTACAGCAAAATTCAATTTTTGTTATAATCTTTATGATTTAAATATTTAAGTTGTTATATTTATTTCAATGTTATTGAAAGAAATATCGTTTTGGTGTGAATTGCATGAACCCTTACTGGATTTCGCATTTCGTGTGCATACGGACAATATTGTTTTGTCACGGTCCTGGGTGGGGGGCCAGCCTGGTTTGGACAGGTTTAAAGGGCCTAGCCTAACGCATCCCATCAGAGCATTGGTTAGGTACCTAACATTTGGGATCAGAGCACCTACGACGTCCCGTGTTCGAGTCACCTACGACGTCCCGTGTTCGAGTCACAGAAGGGGCGACCTGTGGAGAGGATTTTTTGGAAAGTGCTACCAGTTAAAAAAGCTAGAGTGAAAGCTGCCAATGTGAAGTTCCTACAGAGTGGGCCACCACGGAAGGGGCGACCTGTGAAAAGGGCTACCTGGAAAAAAGGCCAGAGTGAAGCCGGCACAGAGTGGGCTTCCAAGGATAGTTGATGCGAAAGCGTGGTGGAATATTACGGTCCTGAGTGGGGGCCTACTTAGGCATGGGACCGGGTGGGACCCAACCTAGTATGGGACATGTTTAAAGGCCCTAGCCTAATGCGCTCTGTGAGAAATGAGATTAGGGTTAGAAGAGAGGAAGAAGAAGAGGAGTAGAGATATGGAGAGTCTCCACTAGGGAGCTCCTCCTCATGTAAATGATGTATATATAGGCCCAAATAGGGCATCCAATGTACAATGATTACGATACCCCTAAGACTACAAGTAATACCTAAACTACCCTTACATGTTATTCAACACGCTCCATCAGATCTGGAGTTTTGGACCTATTGGTTGGGTACCATTTCAAAAAAAATAAAATAAAAATGAATGACATTATGCATTACATATTTGCCACAATACCGGTAGCAAAAAATATATGATTGTATATGTTGGGATAGTGTCTTGTTTCCTACACGTGGGATTTCCCATGACGTGGAGAGGGACTATTTTCTTATAGTTTTTAGGCTGGATTAGGAAATAAGAGAACATTTTTTTCGTGGGTTTCTTCTTGTGCATCCTAGTTGGGCTAAGAGGGAGAGTTAGAAAAGGTCTCCTTGTAGGCTTATCTATATCCCCCATTTTTTTTGAATGGGTAATAGTGTCTTGTTTCCTACACGTGGGATTCCCCATGACGTGGAGAGGGACTATTTTCCTGTAGTTTCTCGGCTGAATTAGGAAATAAGAGAAGATTTTTTTCGTGGGTTTCTTCTTGTGCATCCTAGTTGGACTAAGAGGGAGAGTTAGAAAAGGTCTCCTTGTAGGCTTCTTAGACTAGGGTTAGGCCTTCAGGTTTTGAAATATCAAAAAGTTTATAATACTAAAACCAACGATGAAAAGGGTTGTGGTAAGAGAGAAGAAAGGGACTTTTCCATTAGGATTTCTCTTGTGACGAGATATAATGATGAGAAATTGATTGTTGGTAGAGAAGAGAACCGAAATTGATTGTTGGTAGAGAAGAGAACTAAGTTTTGGGCTAGTCTGCTGTAATATTTTTCTATTTCTTTCCCATATTGGAAGATCATGATATCACCCGTGGATGTAGGCATCTTGAACGAATCACGTAAAACTCGGTGTGTGCATCTTGTGGTTTATTACTTTCTACTAATTTATGCCTAATCGGACCAGTTTTTTACCCTGTTAGATTTTTCTACAAAGTGTTTTCAGAGCCGCGGTTGGAGTGATCATTAGTGTCTTGGTTGGACAATAATTAGGGTGATAGTTAGAAAAGAACAATGGGGGTATATTGTTTGAGAGATTCTCATTGGAGTTGCAGCTCCACAACAAGGTATTTATTATCTGAACATTTTTTTATAATTTCAAAAAGTTATTGTATCAATCTAGGTTTTATTAAATTGATCGGTGTGTGAAAAGAGAGTTTCCTACTCGTTTATCCCGGGTTTTCTACCTTGTGTGAAATGGTGGAACTTATGGAGTGTTGTTTAGAAGTGTTTGGTGATGCAAAATATTGCTAAATTCGAGTTCTACCAAGTTCAACATCGATAGGTTTGATGGAAAGGATCGTTTCACCTTATATCATATGAGGTTGAAAGACATCCATCCTTGTTCAGCAATTTCTGGCAAAGGTGTTGAAGGGAAATGGTGAGAAGGCGGATAAGATGATGGATGCCGAGTGTGTGGACAGAGAACTGAAGAGTGTCAACACAATTTGACTATGTCTCGCGGATAACGTTATGTTTAACTTTATTGAAGAAGAATCAATGCCTAAATTATGGAAGAAGTTGGAGTGGCTCTACATGTCGAAAATCTTGGGCAAGCGAATATATTTGAAGTAACAATTGTATTGTCTAAAGATGTAAGAAGGCAAAAATCTTCTAGAAAACATGATTGTGTTAAATGGTCTTGTGGATCAACTTCACATCATGTTTTTAAATTTCCTCCAAAATCCAAAATTTCGGATTTTGGCGGGGACTGAAATTTAAAACCGAAACCGAAATTTAAAAATTTTGGCCTAAATTATAACTTATAAGTTTTACACCGAAATTTCCACCGAAAACGAAATTGCCACCGAACTTTCCACCCAAATTTCAAACCTTGCTCCACATGATTAATGAATGGTTGAAAGAAGAAGACACGACCTTTACACTTTTTACCTTGCTTCCGGATTCGTACAACAACCTAGTGATTACTTTGTTATATGGTAGGGATACAATGAAGTTAGAGGTCACAACGTGACTCTTATCTAATGAGACGAGTAATAAACCAGTTCTTGATGAGAGTCAAGAACAAGGACTCACTGTTCATGTTGGAAATCAAAGAGGAAGGTTGTCTGAAAAGAGATCGAGTAAAAGTCAAGATCCAGGGTTAGCAGAAAGGGAGTGCAATGTTCTCATTGCAAGGAATATGTCCACGTGAAGCGAAATTGTCCTCAGTAGGATGACAAAAAGGCTGATAAAGATTCATGGTGTACTTAGCTTGTAGCGGTGGGTGAGCAGGACAACTGTGATGGAGATGTACTCACCACCTCCGAAGGTACATGTACTTTATCTCACTCTGATGATTGGTTATTAGATTCCCTTTGTTCTGTTTCTGTTTGCTCTAGGCGTGATTATTTTGATAAGTTCCAACACAACAGAGAAGATAGTGTGTCATTAGGTGACAGATCCACTTGTGACATCATGAGAGTTTGGATGTGTTAAAGTACAAAAGATAAATAACGCCTTTCTCCAACAGCTTAAGCTTTTGGAGAAGTTGGTAAGTTAACTTGGTATCAGAGCCAATGGTCTCGAGTTCAAACCTTCCGGATAGCAGAAATCCACATGCGATGGTCGGCCCAAAGTGGGACCACATGTGCCTTGTGTAATGACCCGGATATTTACTGCACGGATCGCTACGGGCAACAAAACATATTTATTCCTGTAATTACACAGCGGAAGGTTAAAGTACATCCTGAATTTACAAAAATCTCAAGTATGACATATTTAAAACCTTTTTACATCTGAGGAGATTGACTAGGTTCATCATTTCTGTATTTCCTCAAGTTGCTTTCACACTTCTCATAACTAAGGTTCCTTATTAACAAATACTCCCGCATCCAAATTTTCAAATCCTGGTGGGAAAAAGTGGGTTATGAGAGCAGGTATATAGAAGCTTCGACAAGTAGCTGAAATCAATAATAAGAGATAGTTCTATAAAAATATGCAGTATTTTGTATAGAACATAATATGAATTTAAAACTAATACTAACAGGATTTTTATAGAAACAATTTAACCAGATAGTAAAACAAACCATTTAAAGCCCAATAGTTTCCAATTGTTTCTATTTCTGAAGAAGTTTCCTATAACGATCCGCCTCATCGTCGTATTGTCTGCTTTGGACTTTGCCCGCTTCCGCTTTTGGGTAAGTCGACGGCTCGGAGGTACAAACACATCACACGAGAGAGACTATCGCACATTTACCTCTTCCATTTCTCATTTTCGTTCAAACTTTTCGTACATATGAAATCCAACATTTCATTTCATTTTTCAGAATGAAACACATTTCATCATTTTGAAACAAATATGATTTGATATTTTTCAAATGTAAACAATGAATGTTCGAAGTAAAACAGATAAGAAATATCTGAATAAAACAACATATAATCATATCCCCATCACTTTCATTGAGAAAAGATACCAGTCGAGCCTAGCTATCACCTGCTTTATCAAACCTGAGAAGTAGGAATTTGAAAATGCTTGACCTTGAAGATGACAGCGATCATGGAAAAGTGATCTCCGAGCCTTTTCCTTCTTCTCCCTCTCCTCTGCCCTTTTCTTTCTCTTTCTTCCTTTTCTCTTCCTGGCTGCTCTATTTATAGGAAAACTTGAGGGGAATAGTAACATGTGAATAGTTTTTATGCATAATAACTATAATTTTTACCGGGTATTACACCACGTGTTTGCCAAGTGGCCCACACGTGCGGGGGAGTGTTAAAGTATAAAAGATAAATAACTCCTTTCTCCAACAGCTTAAGCTTTTGGAGAAGTTGGTAAGTTAACAGGATGGTTAAAATAAATTTTTTTTTATTGAGTGGTGCACACTTTGACTGGTGTGACATATCTCCCAAAGGTGCTCAGGACTCTAATTTCAATTGGCTAGTTGGATTCCATGGGTTGTAACACCACAACTGAAGGTGGAGCCATCAAAATCACATGTGTCCGATGAAAGGTGAGAAGTGCTGAGTTTGTATCATCTGGTTGCAGATAAAATGACGGGTGTTCCTATGGTCTCGATGGTTGGTTGGAAACGGTGCTCGATGGCAAGTCTCATGTTGATAGTTCCACGGTGCAGACGACAGTGAGATGATGGTGGTACCTACAATGGGAAGATGGATCGAGATCCCACTCCAAGGATAACAGGGTGAGTCAAATGGCTAGTAGCTACACACATGCATTGGCCATGTTGTTTGGGTCGGGAGGACCGGGTTAACTAAGTGGTGAGTGGTGTGTAGTTGGCGCTTCAAAAGGCCAATGGTAGTAGACGGAGATGGCGGACCAGTGACAACATCAATGGAATATCTTCAAGTGGCTAGGAAACAAGCCAGGGTGGAGATTATTCGGATAGTGTCTTGTTTCCTACACATGTGGGATTCTCCATGATGCGGAGAGGGACTATTTTCTTTTAGTTTCCAAGTTGGTTTAGGAAATAAGAAGAGAGTTTCATCATGGTTGCCTCTTGTCCATCCTAGTTGTACTAGGAGGGAGAGTTAGGTTAGGTCTCTTTGTAGGCTTCTTAGTTAGACTAGGTTAGGTCTTTTGATTTTAGGTTTTGAAACACCAAAAAGTATATAATACTAAAACCAACGATCAAAAGAGTTGGGTGAGAGTGAAGAAAGGGACTTTTCCATTGTTATTTTACTTGTGGCGTGATATAATGATGAGGAATTAAGTGTTTCTTTTTTATATTGTGTACGATCTTGGTTGAGAAGAGAGGGGATTGAAAGGGTTACGGTTTCTGGATTTTTGGTTAATTTGTTGTAATCATTGTTTATTTCTTTCTCATAGTTGAAGATTGTGATATCACCGGTGGCTGTTGGCATCTCGGCCGAACCATGTAAAACCCGGTATGTGCATCTTATGGTTTATAACTTTCTACTAATTTGTGCGTGATCGGATTGGTTTTCAGCCACCCGGATTTTTCTACACACAACATGGTGTAGGAAGATCAAAGACCCTTCATGAAAATGTCAGCTATTTGGCTGTTAGATCAAACGAAACGGACAATGATTTCTCCATTAGCAACGAATCGCTGACAAAGTGCTAGTACACCTCTATGTTTGGTATACACATGCAAAATAGGTTTAGCAGCCATGTGAGAGGTGCTAACATTATCACAATGTAGAATACAAGGGAGAGAAACTCTCACTTGTAAGTCCCAAAGTAGATATGACATGAGAATATCCGAGACTGTGAAGCCAAGGCTTTGTATATAGCTTCACCAGATGATCTAGCAACTAGAGACTGTTTCTTGGACCCTAGAAGAGAAGATTAGGCACAAGATACACAATAACTTGCGATGGACCACCAACTATTCGGAGAATCAGCTAGTCAACATCAGATTACGCATGCATAAGACACAAGGGTCGAGAAGCTAGTGTGAGACCCAAACTGAGACTGACAATGAGGTACTGTAAGATGCGCTTAATAACTTGCTCGTGTACTGTTCTAGGAGCGTGCATGGAGTGACAAACCTGATTCATGGCATAATTGATACTAGGATGAGAAAGTGAGGTAGTGCAAGGTGCCGACAATGCTGTGATATTCACGAGGATCGTGTAGAAGAGTGCCTTTCTAAAGCAACATCTTCGTGCCACTCAGAACTGGAGTCTAACAGTGCTTAGTACCAAGCATGTTTGTTCTTTGTAGGAGATCGCATGTGTATTGTTTTGCATTAGTACAAGTGATAAAGTGGTGTGGTTTGCTTCTGCACCATATCATTTTGGTGTGAATTGCATAAACCCTAAGGGCTTGTTTGGATCGCTGGTTTGGGAATCAAGAATCGGAATGTGATTCACTTTACTCTATTTCACCTGTTTGGTTTCACGCTTGGTAACGGAATGGGGAGTTTGGGCGGAAAAAAACCCTGCATATCTAGCGGCATTCGATACCCACCAATGATGATTCCTTTAAGCTTCTAACAGTAAGAACTTCTCAAAGATGCAAAAGTTCATCTCAAGCCGACATAAGTCAATTGGCTTTGTCCGCTCTAAGATAAACAAAACCCTCAAACAATAACAGAATGCAAAGATAGCAATCTTCCAAACAATACCTAGTTTTTCTATGATTTGTGGACACAGACACGGAGTGTCAGACACGGCGAACCCCCAAAATTTAGAAACGGGGACACGGCTAAAATAGAAAGTATAATATGATACAACAACAAATATTAGATTAAAAAAACCTAAAAAGAGTTTATAATAAAAGATAATAATAAAAGAGATAAACACAATATGCATTATAAAACAAAGCGTCACACTTGACACGGCACGAAAACATTTCCACACACCCACATTAAAGTCTAACACTTATAGCAATACATTGAAAAGTGCCCAAAGGAGTGTTGACATAGGTGGACACGCGTGTTGTGTCGGACACGGCTGGACATGTGTGTGGCACGGCTGGACATGTGTGTCAGCAATAAATTTGAAGTGTCGGCTAAATAATAGAAGCTTTTTCACTATAAATCTATAGATCTGCGTATATCATAGCATTCAAATCCGTCAAAACAAAAATTCCAGAATATTTGGCCCATGTTGAAATCAATGAGATGCATTCGAGTTTGAAACAGTGGGACTTCATAGATCATAGGGGCAGGAGTGGATTAGGGTTTGGTTGGATGAAGAAGATGATGTTAATGCCATTCCCTTATGAATTCCAATGTTTACCCAAACAATAAAATAAAAAATGCCATTCCGTTTTAAGGGGGAATTGGAATAGGATTTGAATGTAATGGCTATACATATTCCTGATTCCAGCAATCCAAACGCACCCTAACTGGATTTTGCATTTTGTGTTCGTAGGAATGACATTAGGCATTACATAATTATCGTAATACCGATAGCAAAAAAAACATACGTTCATATTGTCACAATGTTTGCTTCTGCTCCATATCGTTTTGTTGTGAATTGCATAAACCCTAACTGGATTTGACATTTTGTGTGCATATGAATGGCATTAGGCATTACATAATTACCGTAATGCCCACAACAATTGAGATCTACCAGCTCCTTCATTGCAAGCTCATTACCAAGGCAAAGAATCAACTAAGAGGGGAGGTGAGAGTTATTATCACCTTTGAAGATGATATTATCAGCATAGAGGAGGAGAACAATGGTAGCATTGGACAAAGGGAGCACATCTATAAACGTGCCAGTTGCACTCTGTTGAACCCAATATGTAATAGGAAGCCACCGAATCTTTGGAACCAAGCTCAGAGCTTGGCAAAGCCATAGATGGCCTTATTCAGTCTGCATGTGTGTGTGTGTGTGTGTGTGTGTTGGATATGATTGTCCTTTCCAACAGACCAAGTTTTTCCACCATAGTAAGTATGTCCGACGATCGTATCCTCTGATGAGCCAAATCTGGATGCATGGTTTTAAATTTCCCAAAATGATAGAAATGTTTCCATTTCCATCCCCACTGAAACGAAATCTGCATGAATTCCTTCCACATCATTATTTCCTCGAAATTTTGACTGAAATTTGACTAAAATTCTCGAAATTTGATTGAAATTACTGAAATTCGACCAAAATGGTCGGACCTACAAAAAAAGGAAAGATGCTATGATTTACATTTCATTTCATTTCATTAATGTAAAGAATGATATTTGGTAGGCAACGTCATTGAACTGCACAACAAAGTAACCGTATCTTATGCGTGGGATGTCAGATTGGCATGGGACCAATAATACCTTGTAACTCTATGCGGTATTGACATAGAGTTGGGGTCCTTAGAGAGGAGACTGGTCATTGTAGTTTCTTATACTTCATTATATTGTACTTCTTTATTACTGTCCCAAACATGTGCGATAATGCATGTCACTAGGTGTTCATGTGATTAAGCCATTATGGAGGACTTTCTTGCTTGTGTGATGGTTTCTAAGTATGTATTTGTGCTTATTCTAGTATTTCTCTAAGTTGAATCTTAAAATTTCATCGTTTGCATATGTTTCCATGCATTTTTTGTAATTTTACAAGATTTCCACTGAAACCGAACTATTTCCGTTTCCGCGACAACTGAAACCGAAACTGAAACCGTAATTTAAAACCTTGTCTGGATGTCAAAATCAATTTCAACAATCTTCAATCTTTACAACCTTGGGTGGAACGAACGGCATCGTGTTTGCTTATGCAACACCATTCGCGTCATTTGACATTAACTAAAGCTTTTATAGACTTATGTCGAACTACTCATCATGATGTTCTCAGGGCCGGCGGGGGTCTGTGACGCGAACGAGGCGGAGGCTAGAGCAGTATTATTCAGGCTTCGTTGGTTCTTTAATCATAACTTGGGGCCCCAAATTGTGGAAGGTGATTCAACCAATGTCATTGCCTGGGCGGCAAATCAATGTCCTGGTCCTTGGCGGCTCGCAAATGTGATTGATGAGATACGGGACCTCATGGGCATCATACATCCGTCGTTGACACATCGAAGGTGTTCAGCTAATATGGTGGCTGATATTTTGGCGAAGGAGGGAGTGGGCTTATCGGTTTCGAATGTTGTATTTAATGCTTCCTGGAGCGGGACTCCAGTGATCCATTGTATTACACAGGGACATCTTGTCCCTTCTATATGTAATCATCTTATATGGTAATAAATAAACTGTTATCTTTTAAAAAAAAATGTCGAACTACTCATCTTTTCTAGATGTGTTGAATAAAGATTGTTGCCATCTTTATCCCTGTGTAACATGTATGAGCTTACTATCGACATAAGCGGCTTTGTATGAGGATAATGGGTTTGGTCCACTGCTCTAATTCCGTCCGTGTTCTCCATGAAATGCATTAGCAATGAATGTTCTGGCACCTATTTCGCTGCTCATTAGTCACTTACACTAAATAAATGGATGGAGATGGATTATACATTTCACGTGACAAAACCTGGTTGATTATACATTTCATGTGACAAAGCCTTTAGTGTCGTTATTGGTTTAAAAGATGATTGCATGGATTATAACTATGTTCCTTCCAGTGCATATTAACCTAAACTTTATGTTTTCAACGGCAGAAAAATTCCTAGAGATTTGACAGAGGCATCATTATCGGGTGCATGGTTATCCATTGTAGCAGCACTCTCTATGATGTTCCTATTCGGAATGGTAAAGCTTGCTTACACCTATTCTTCTCAAGTTCTTCATAGTGGTTTTATGTAGCACACTGCGTTTTTCAATGCTGTAAGTGCATGCTTACATTCAAATATTTATTGATGCCATCCAAAAAATATTTATTGATAAATTGGGTTTTATTATGGAAAGATAAATCACCTGTTAGCTTTTCTACTTTTTTTTTCTCTTCATCATCTTTCATAGTTTTATCTGCTCTGTTAAATTGCTTTCATTTTTTTTTTGAAAATGGAAAATTGCTTTCATTTTTCAGATCACCATGCTTCATAATTGTTGATCCTTCAGATTATGGATTTGTTATTTGTACTCTTTCCAGTTAAATGCTTTATATTTTATGTGAATGATGAAGTTACTTTTGTTTTCCAGGAACTAAATGATTATTTGACTGTAAGCACAACAACATCTGTTGTTGTTGATAGGAGTTTGGATGGGGAATTCTTACGTATTGATTTTAATCTAAGGTATAGCCATATGAAACTGATGTTATGAGATGCTTGTTTAGCTAGTTTCTCCAGAGTGTGATCTTTGAGGTTATGTCATATCTTATTGCTTTTCGTGTGTGACATGCTGTTGATGCATGTTTAATTTGTGTTTTCTTACGTAGTTTAAATTTTACATTCTAGTTACTTCATCATGCCTATAGGCCCTGCCTATATATATATATATATATATATATATATATATATATATATATATATATATATATATATATATAGAGAGGAAAGTGAAGCTACACCGCCGGTGTAGCTAACTTAGCTACACCGCCGGCTTAAAATACAATGGGCCCACATTGTTTTGGTGATCCAAAACATTCATTTGATAGGCCCTCACATTGATAGGGGTGCCCCAAAAATCAGCTAGGTAGGATCATCCCAACCCTACGATTTGTGGAGGCAAAAATGAACGTGTAAAAACCTTCACAAATCTGTCCATTTTTGCCTCCACAGTTTGAAGGGTTGGGATGATCCTACCTAGCTGATTTTTTGGGCACACCCTATCAATGTAAGGGCCTATCAAATGAATGGTTTGGATCACCAAAACAATGTGGGCCCATTGTATTTTAAGCCGGCGGTGTAGCTTCACTTTCCTCATATATATATATGAGAAAACTGTTTCTACACACAAGTGTAGATAAGTTATCTACACATTAGCTTAAAATACAGTGGGGGCCCACATTGTTTGGGTGATCCAAAGCATTCATTTGATGGGCCCTCACATAGATAGGGTGTGCCCAAAAAATCAGCTTCATAGGATCATCCTAACTTTTCGAACCGTGGAGGAAAAAAATGGACAGATTTGTAAAGGGTTATACACGTCCATTTTACCTCCACAAATCTTAGGGTTGGGATGATCCTATGAAGCTGATTTTTTGTGGACACCCTATCTATGTGAGGGCCAATCAAATGAATGGTTTGGATCACCCAAACAATATGCCCTCCACTGTATTTTAAGCTAGTGTGTAGATAACTTATCTATACTTTTGTAACGACCCGATTTTCGACGAGTCGCTACGAGCAAAAGAAAGCAAAAATCATGTAACTATTTTTTTTTTTATACAAGCATCAACCACGATAGAATCTTATTACAACTGAAAGATGTCTTATCATAACAAAGTATTGATAGACATGGTAAATGACGCAAGGCGTCAAAATGTAAAAACTCAGGAACAAACTCTCTGATCACACAGTCCCTTATCCCATGGTTCCTTCATTTGCAAATGCTCCGCCATCTAATGCCTCAACCCCTGTGGTGGAGGAATCAACGTCAGAGCAGGGTCATCCAGAGACCGAGCAAAGTAAAAGAGACAATAATAACAGTGCATACAATATAATCCACATCCTCAATAATGTCTAGAAACAATATAATAAAGATTACAATGCCCATGGCAATATAAATAAAAGGAATGACAATAATTTCAATGTATGCTATGCATGCAATAATTATGAGACAGCACATTCCCCAGGTACATCCGGCTTTTCCCCCATTTATTTTTCTGTCAGTTCTTTTCTGACTTTTTCATTTTATTTTATTTTTTTTTCTGCCGGTGTCCTTGCCGCACGGCTACCCACTACCCCTGTCTGAAGGTAGTGACGTTATGGACTTGGATTACGGTCTCGCATTTGCCGAGCCGGGGATACTATCCCTCGGGGATACTTTCCCTTTTTGGTTGGTTTGCCAACGAAAGGCAGTACACGCTTCTCGCGTTGGCCTTTGGACCTTAGGTCCCAGGATGATTCCACCACACCCTTAAGTTCCCCTTCACTTTCCCCATGTATGCAACATGTATGCAATTACTTACCTTTGCCTTTCTTCCTGCATTCATTTCAATTCATTTGATTCCAGGCAAGCGAGTATAAATTCACTAAGCAGGTATTTATCAGGCAATTTATAAGCAGAGCTACATTGCATAGACAATTATATTGAATACCATTACAAGACAAGGTCTAGCTGTCACCTGCCTTTTTAATTTCTGAGTGAAGATAGTAACCGAAAAGTCCCAACAAGAATAGGAATGATTAACCTGTAAATAATTCTAAGTTTTATCAAATTCATGTCCTTTCTGTCCAGTATGCACTATTTATGTGGGCCCCGCATATTACTATGCATGTGGGCCTCGCATGTTACTATTCATGTGGGCCCCGCATGTTACTTCATGTGGGCCCCGCATGTTACTATTCATGTGGGCCACCATTCTTTGGCTACTATGCTCAGCAGTTCGCCTTTTTTTCGCCTTTCTTTCCTTACAGTTTACTTTACGGTTACTATGCGAGCATTTCACCGTTCAAATATGATGATAAAGTTTGCATAATCGATAGCGAGTTATCGCCTCATATGCAAGCTTTATCCATAGGTGGTAGAACCAACCATATCACCGATATTTCACTGTTTAAATAAATAACTATTGACCTTCGCCTTTCTTTCTTTACAGTTTACTTTACGGTTACTATGCGAGCATTTCACCGTTCAAATATGATGCTAAAGTTTGCATAATCGATAGCGAGTTATCGCCTCATATGCAAGCTTTATCCATAGGTGGTAGAACCAACCATATCACCGATATTTCACTGTGTAAATAAATAACTATTGACAGACTTACCTTCTCCTCTCTCAGATTTCCTTTTCCTTCTCCTCTCTCAGATTTCCTTTTCCTTCTTCTCTCTGATTTCCTTTTCCTTCTTCTCTCTCAGATTTCCTTTTTCTTCTTCTTCTCTTCCTCTCTCTTTCTCTTTTTTTTTTTTCTCGTCTGCGAGCCTCTATTTATAGCCTTAACCTGAATTATTATATTATTATTTTATTTATTATTTTATTTGCATGAATAGTAACTTGAATTATTATATTATTAGTTTATTTGCTTGAATAGTAACTTGAATTATTGTGTGGGACTTACTTGTTGTGGGACCTACTGTTGGTAGGACCCGCTGATGTGGGACCCGCTTGTGTGGGACCTACTTGTGTGGGGCCCGCTGATGTGGGACCTACTGATGGTGGGACCCGTTTGTAAATAGTACTCGGTGGGTCCTACTGTGAATAATACTTTTAAATAGTGTATCTCAATAGTGAACTTGCATAGTATTTCTGCATAGTAATCTCGCATAGTGACTATTGTGAATAGTGACTATTGGAAATTTTTAACATATATATATATCTATTCCGTTTTTGTTGACATCTGGGGCGGTGGCTTAGTGGTAGGAAGCCGTTCAATCTTAGCTTAGACTTGGGTTCGAATCGTGTACGCCCCATTATGCCAGATGTCCTCATGCCCGATTAACTTGGGAAAAATGAGTAATGGCCGATGATTACCCACCT
The DNA here is from genome assembly GCF_043159265.1 of Tasmannia lanceolata. Taxonomy (NCBI): domain Eukaryota; kingdom Viridiplantae; phylum Streptophyta; class Magnoliopsida; order Canellales; family Winteraceae; genus Tasmannia; species Tasmannia lanceolata. Next base: position 2,265,295 of record NW_027518697.1, on the reverse strand, counting down.
ATGAGGCCATTTTTATATTTATATATATATATATATATATATATCTATTTTACCGGTTCTTACATTCTACCCCCCTTAAAAAAAATTTCGTCCCCGAAATTCCTCTCTATCACTAAGTAACTAAAGGCGTACCTCCAAATAATTCTGGAAAATTTTTCTGTATATCGGATTCTCGCTCCCAAGTAGTCTCATCGACGCCATGGTGACGCCAAAGTACTCTGACAAGGGGAATCGACTTGTTCCGCAAAACTCTGTCCTTGCGCTCCAGAATGCGCACAGGTCCTTCCGAAAAGGACCAATCACCCTGAAGCTCCACCTCGTCCTCTTCTAGCACGTGAGAAGGGTCGGGATGATATAGACGAAGCATGGATACATGAAATACATTATGCATCTGATCAAGGTTTGGAGGTAATTCCAACTCATAAGCTCGAGATCCAATTTGCTTAGAGATGCGATAAGGCCCGATGTAACGAGGGCTCAACTTACCTTTCCTGCCGAACCGCATAACTGCTTTGAAAGGCGAGATTTTAACAAAAACCATATCTCCTTCAGCGAACTCGAGCTCTCTACGCCGCTGATCGGCATAGCTCTTCTGCCTACTCTGAGCTGCCTTTAACCTTTCCCTGATCAAGGTTACTTTCTCAGAAGTTTCTTCCACCAATTTCGGCCCAAGCAACTGTCTTTCACCAACTTCAACCCAACACAATGGTGATCTACAAGCACGACCATAAAGAGCCTCGAAGGGAGCCATCTGAATACTTTGCTGATAACTGTTATTATAAGCAAATTCGACTAGGGGCAAATGACGCTCCCAGTCTCCCCCAAAATCGAGAATACAGGCTCTCAATAGGTCCTCCACAATCTGGTTAACCCTCTCGGTCTGACCATCCGTTTGAGGATGATAGGCAGTGCTAAAATTTAGCTTTGACCCCAAAGCTTCATGCAACCCATGCCAAAACCTAGAAGTGAATCTGGTGTCCCTGTCAGATACTATAGAAGCAGGTACCCCATGCAATCTGATAATTTGCGCCACATATACCTCCGCCAACTTGCTCATAGTCCAAGTCTTTTTCATGGCGATAAAATGTGCAGATTTGGTGAGACGATCAACAATCACCCAGATGCTATCACAACCATTCTTGGTTTTGGGCAAACCCATGATGAAGTCCATAGAAATACTATCCCACTTCCATATGGGTATCTCCAAAGGCTTTAGAGTGCCTCCAGGTTTCTGATGCTCAATCTTTATTTTCTGACAAGTCAAGCATTTCGAAACATAGCAAGCCACTTCTCTTTTCATTCCGCTCCACCAGAAATTTCTTTTCAAATCATGATACATCTTGGTGCTACCTGGGTGAATGGTGTAGCGAGATTTATGGGCCTCATCCAAGATACTCCTTCTAAGATCTTCTTTAGCTGGCACACATATCCTGCCTTTAAAGTACAAGAAACCGTCTGCCCCAATTGAAAAGTCTGGTCTGGAATCTACTTCTTTCTTCAACTTGATCAACTCTGCATCATCTGCTTGAGCCGCCTTTATCGACTCCAAAAAGTCTGACTGAACTCGAAAATTTGCTAAGACTGATTTTTCACCCACTTTGCAAATGTCCAGAGTCAAATCTCTAAACTGCTCAAGAAGTTTCCACTCTTCTATCAGCAAGCATGCAATTTTAGCACATCCTTGCCTACTGAGAGCATCGGCAACCACATTGGCTTTACCTGGATGGTAGCTCAATGCAAACTCGTAGTCTTTTAAGAACTCAAGCCACCTCCTCTGGCGCATATTTAATTCTTTCTGATCAAACAGGTATTTGAGACTTTTGTGGTCCGTAAAAACCTCAAACTTCACACCATACAAATAATGACGCCAGATCCTGAGCGCAAAAACCACAGCTGCCAATTCTAAGTCATGGATGGGGTAATTCACTTCATGCCGCTTCAACTGCCGTGAGCCATATGCAATCACCTTTCCATCCTGCATAAGTACACAACCTAACCCCTTTATGGAAGCATCGCTATAAATAACAAAATCCACTCCTTCAGAAGGGAGGACAAGAACAGGCGACGAAGTCAACCTCTTCTTTAATTCCTGGAAACTGAGCTCACACTCCTCCGCCCAAATAAACTTGACATTCTTTCTAGTCAACTTGGTCAGAGGACCAGCCAATGCCGAAAATCCCTCAACAAATTTTCGGTAATAACCAGCTAGCCCCAAGAAACTCCTGACCTCAGTTGCGTTAGAAGGCTGTTTCCAACGCAACACCGCCTCTACTTTAACTGGATCAACTGAGATGCCCTCCTTAGAGACCACGTGACCTAGGAATGTCACGCTCTCTAACCAAAACTCGCATTTTGAAAACTTGGCAAATAAATGATTCTGCCTCAAAGTTTCAAGTGCTCTCCTTAGATGCTCTGCATGATCTTCCTTGGACTTAGAATAAATGAGAATATCATCAATAAATACCACAATGAACTGATCTAAGAAGGGTTTGAAGATCCTGTTCATTACATCCATAAAGATAGCTGGAGCATTCGTCAGGCCAAAAGGCATTACCACGAATTCAAAATGACCGTATCGGGTCCTAAAAGCTGTCTTGGATATGTCCTCATCTCTGACACGAAGCTGATGATACCCTGATCTGAGGTCAATCTTAGAAAAGTGACAAGCTCCCTGCAACTGGTCAAAAAGATCGTCGATCCTAGGCAAAGGATAACGATTTTTGACAGTAACCTTATTCAGTTGCCGATAATCGATGCATAAACGGAGGCTGCCATCCTTCTTTTTAACAAGTAGAACAGGAGCACCCCACGGCGAATAACTTGGCCTGATGAATCCTTTCTCAAGCAACTCAGACAACTGTTCCTTCAATTCCTTCAACTCGGCAGGGGCCATCCGATAAGGTGCTTTGGAAATGGGTAAGGTTCCTGGCTCGAGAGCAATGGTGAAGTCGATCTCCCTGTGGGGAGGCAACTCCGTGAGATCCTCTGGAAAAACATCAAGGAATTCACTTACCACGGGAATATCAGCTGCTGATAACCCTACACCATCATCCTCTTTCTTCACATACGCCAAGAAACCTTCACATCCCCTACTTAACATTTTCTGGGCCCTTAATGCAGCAATAATTTTGATTTTGCCAGGGCGCTTCACACCCTTAAATAAGAATTCTTCCTCTCCGGGTATTCTGAACACCACCACCTTATGGAAACAATCCACACTGGCGTGGTAAGACGCCAACCAGTTCATGCCTAAGATGACCTTGAAGTCATTCATATTCAGCAATACAAGGTCTCCCAAAAGCTCCCGGTCCCTAATTTTAATTTTGCAACCCTTACATACCAAGTCAGTAATTACCACATCACCTACTGGTGTGACCACTCTCAACGGATGTAGTAAGGGTACAGGAGATAAAGCTACTTCTCGAACAAAATCAGGCGATATAAATGATAATGTAGAGCCAGAATCAAATAAGACATGAACAGATATACCATTAACGTGAAGCTGTCCTTCGATAACTGCATCGGATGCTTCAGCGTCGCGCTGACTCAAGGCAAAGACCCGATTGATAGGAGCTTGGGGTGCATTTCTTCCTTGAACTGGTATGAGCTTTGGGTTTCCCCTCCACTGATTTTGCTGCTGCGGCTGGAATGGAGGTCTAGGAAGAGCCTGCTGCTGCTGCTGATATGGCTGTCCGGTATACTGCTGACGCTTCTTTTTAGGGCAATCCCTCTGCTTATGGTTGGGATCCCCACAATTGAAACAGACATTTATTGATTTCCAACACTGGCCTGAATGGAATTTTCCGCAAAGAGAGCACAAGGTCTTGGATTGCGATCCACCATCCGTCCTCTGCTTTTTGGGTGGAGGTCCCTGATTCCTGCTAACAATAGATTGAGATCTAGCTGCCTGTACTGACTTCTCACAGTCTTCTGCCACCTTGGCCTTCTCACAGGCTTCTGCCAAGGTCCTAGAACCAAGGTTAACGATACTCGCCTTAATGGAAGGGCGAAGACCGCTAACAAATTTCCGAACCCGATCTGCCTCTGTTGCTGCATATCCAGGTGCAAAACGAGACAGCTCTCTGAACTTGGCTCCATACTGAGCCACAGTCAAAGCCCCCTGCTTTAGTTCTGCGAACTGCCCCGCCAATTGATCTCTTATGCGCTCCGGAAAGAACTGCTCATTGAAGCGAGACTTGAACTGTCCCCAAGTCCCTGACAAGACTGCGGGATAGTTCTGAATCATAGTCCGCCACCAGACACCCGCTTCTCCCTTCAGTAAGAAGGAAGCAAAACGCATCTTCTGAATACTTGAGCACTCCATTACTGTAAAGATCCCCTCTATCTCTGTAATCCAATGATCTGCCGCTAAGGGATCACCTGAACCAGTAAACTCAGATGGATGGTAGTCTCGGAACTGACGATGCATCTGAGAGGCATCCTCACGAGGTCTCGACTCCTGACGATTCCCGAGATTGGCTGCGATGGCCTGAAGGGCGGTCTGATTAGCTATCTGATTCTGTTTAAGAATTTCTGCAAGCATTTGCAGACTATCCTGATTTTGAGGTTGAACTGGGCCATGCGTAACGAGCTGAGATGGTTCATGTCCATCATTAGTAGGGACATTCGCCTGGTTAGCAGCTCCCCTCCTCTGATACATCTGCTAATAGAAGACTTTGTTGTCATTAATTGAGTAGGTATTAAAATTTACTATTGTGTCTTCCCTTTAAGGGTATAAAATCAGAGTGCATATATTTTGGTCGACAAGTCTTAATTGTCTACCCCAATCCTATAATCTACCCACTCTCACGAAGTCCAGGTATTTCACAAAAACCCAGAGCTCTGATACCACAACTGTAACGACCCGATTTCCGACGAGTCGCTACGAGCAAAAGAAAGCAAAAATCATGTAACTATTTTTTTTTTTTTACAAGCATCAACCACGATAGAATCTTATTACAACTGAAAGATGTCTTATCATAACAAAGTATTGATAGACATGGTAAATGACGCAAGGCGTCAAAATGTAAAAACTCAGGAACAAACTCTCTGATCACACAGTCCCTTATCCCATGGTTCCTTCATTTGCAAATGCTCCGCCATCTAATGCCTCAACCCCTGTGGTGGAGGAATCAACGTCAGAGCAGGGTCATCCAGAGACCGAGCAAAGTAAAAGAGACAATAATAACAGTGCATACAATATAATCCACATCCTCAATAATGTCTAGAAACAATATAATAAAGATTACAATGCCCATGGCAATATAAATAAAAGGAATGACAATAATTTCAATGTATGCTATGCATGCAATAATTATGAGACAGCACATTCCCCAGGTACATCCGGCTTTTCCCCCATTTATTTTTCTGTCAGTTCTTTTCTGACTTTTTCATTTTTTTTTTTTTTTTCTGCCGGTGTCCTTGCCGCACGGCTACCCACTACCCCTGTCTGAAGGTAGTGACGTTATGGACTTGGATTACGGTCTCGCATTTGCCGAGCCGGGGATACTATCCCTCGGGGATACTTTCCCTTTTTGGTTGGTTTGCCAACGAAAGGCAGTACACGCTTCTCGCGTTGGCCTTTGGACCTTAGGTCCCAGGATGATTCCACCACACCCTTAAGTTCCCCTTCACTTTCCCCATGTATGCAACATGTATGCAATTACTTACCTTTGCCTTTCTTCCTGCATTCATTTCAATTCATTTGATTCCAGGCAAGCGAGTATAAATTCACTAAGCAGGTATTTATCAGGCAATTTATAAGCAGAGCTACATTGCATAGACAATTATATTGAATACCATTACAAGACAAGGTCTAGCTGTCACCTGCCTTTTTAATTTCTGAGTGAAGATAGTAACCGAAAAGTCCCAACAAGAATAGGAATGATTAACCTGTAAATAATTCTAAGTTTTATCAAATTCATGTCCTTTCTGTCCAGTATGCACTATTTATGTGGGCCCCGCATATTACTATGCATGTGGGCCTCGCATGTTACTATTCATGTGGGCCCCGCATGTTACTTCATGTGGGCCCCGCATGTTACTATTCATGTGGGCCACCATTCTTTGGCTACTATGCTCAGCAGTTCGCCTTTTTTTCGCCTTTCTTTCCTTACAGTTTACTTTACGGTTACTATGCGAGCATTTCACCGTTCAAATATGATGATAAAGTTTGCATAATCGATAGCGAGTTATCGCCTCATATGCAAGCTTTATCCATAGGTGGTAGAACCAACCATATCACCGATATTTCACTGTTTAAATAAATAACTATTGACCTTCGCCTTTCTTTCTTTACAGTTTACTTTACGGTTACTATGCGAGCATTTCACCGTTCAAATATGATGCTAAAGTTTGCATAATCGATAGCGAGTTATCGCCTCATATGCAAGCTTTATCCATAGGTGGTAGAACCAACCATATCACCGATATTTCACTGTGTAAATAAATAACTATTGACAGACTTACCTTCTCCTCTCTCAGATTTTCTTTTCCTTCTCCTCTCTCAGATTTCCTTTTCCTTCTTCTCTCTGATTTCCTTTTCCTTCTTCTCTCTCAGATTTCCTTTTTCTTTTTCTTCTTCTTCTCTTCCTCTCTCTTTCTCTTTTTTTTTTCTCGTCTGCGAGCCTCTATTTATAGCCTTAACCTGAATTATTATATTATTATTTTATTTATTATTTTATTTGCATGAATAGTAACTTGAATTATTATATTATTAGTTTATTTGCTTGAATAGTAACTTGAATTATTGTGTGGGACTTACTTGTTGTGGGACCTACTGTTGGTAGGACCCGCTGATGTGGGACCCGCTTGTGTGGGACCTACTTGTGTGGGGCCCGCTGATGTGGGACCTACTGATGGTGGGACCCGTTTGTAAATAGTACTCGGTGGGTCCTACTGTGAATAATACTTTTAAATAGTGTATCTCAATAGTGAACTTGCATAGTATTTCTGCATAGTAATCTCGCATAGTGACTATTGTGAATAGTGACTATTGGAAATTTTTAACATATATATATATCTATTCCGTTTTTGTTGACATCTGGGGCGGTGGCTTAGTGGTAGGAAGCCGTTCAATCTTAGCTTAGACTTGGGTTCGAATCGTGTACGCCCCATTATACCAGATGTCCTCATGCCCGATTAACTTGGGGAAAATGAGTAATGGCCGATGATTACCCACCTATGAGGCCATTTTTATATTTATATATATATATATATATATCTATTTTACCGGTTCTTACAACTTTTGTGTAGAAACCGTTCTCTCTCTCTCTCTCTATATATATATATATATATATATCTATCAGGCCTAGTTTGGAGGTCGCTGCTTACCTAAGTTACAAATTCCGTTCCGTTCCGCCGGAATTCCGGTTCTGGTCTGAAATTTGGAACGGAACGACCATATATTCCGTTCCGTTCCGGATTCTGGTCCATTATGGTCGTTCTGGCTGGAATTCTGTAGGAATTCAGAATTCCGGACGAAACAGGTGGAATGCCATGTGTAGTTCGGAATTCCCCATTGCTTGTATTTTTTTCATCTCCTCTTGTTACCTCTTCTTGGTTCTCCTTTTTTCTTCCTTTTTTCTTTTAGGTATTTACATGTAAAGTCATTTAAGTAAAACAAGGTAATACCCCCCATTTGGCTCTATTAAAAATAGTTTTAAGACCCAAATATAAAAGGATAAAAAGTCAGCTTTCTAGTTCTAGTACAATATTCGAAAAAATGGGTTGGGTCAAAATCATAACTTCCAAACAATGGGGTATTTTTCTAATTTTAAAATTTCATAAATTCAATTATGTCCAAACATTATTAAATCCCTAAAGTCCGATAAAAATCTCATAATTTGGTCTCTAAAAAATTTTCATCTTGTCAGGCACTAGCCAACACACTTAAGATTTTGCTTTATGTAAATGTTGGATCTTTTACATATTTTGTTCATTTAATCGTTTCTTATATTTTTCTAATAATTTCTTATTTTTAGGATTTACTTTCATACTTTTAACTCTTAAAAAAAAATTTCCCTTGTCGTAGTGGAACGAAAAGTTTTGAACGAAATGCCGAACGAAATGGACGAAACACCGAAACATTCCATTCCGGTCACCAAAACGTTCCGTTCCGGTCACCAAAACAAAACGGCGTACAAAACGGAATTTATAACTTAGGCTTACTAAAGATTGATATATATCCAATGCTTTCAATAGAATCTGTTGGAACTTTATCCCCAAATCAAGAGAAGTGATAACATTCAGTGCGGAATGGACCAAATTGGTAGTTTGACTCTCAGCTTTAAAGTCCTTTGGCTACTTAATACATGCAGTGAATTTTTTTAATGAAGGGAAAGGTCTTTTTTTTGCGTGGTGGGGGCGCCGGGGGAGGGGGGGTGGGGGTGGGGGTGGTGCGTAGTTCTTACACCTTTGACTCGTAAAAAGTATGGAAGTTGGCACATGTGCGTTGATAGCAGGGATATTAATAATATCACTGTTAATAATATCTCTATTCTCATGTTGTATCTATTGCTTTTATGTTCTGTTTATGGGCTCCAGCCCTTATATTAATATAATCACCATTAAAAATAATAATATCACTGTTAAATATTGACTTTTAATACCTTAACTAGACAACATGTTATATATTTTTGCTGGATCACCTGTGTTTTCAAAGACTGAATTAAAAAATGAGTATCATCAGATATGGAGTAGACTGGGGGCTGAATGATAGATGACTTTAAAAACTAAATAGGGCTTATATGACATATTAGTGATGCCATTTGGATATTCGAATGCTTGTAGCACTTATGAGATGTTAGTGATGGCATTTGGATTTTTGAATGCTCGTAGCACTTTTATCTTCTTAATGAACCTAGTGTTGAAGCGATTCGTTTGGGACTTGTGGTAGTAAATGTTGTTGATATTTTTTTTATGATTTCAGTGAAGACAATCATTTTCAGCATTTTTATGAGGTTTTATGTATTTTACAAAAGGAGAAATTATATGTAAACCTCGAGATGTTTTATGATTAGCCTTGTGTTTTTGGGGTACGTGGTATCAAGGTAGATTGATGAGAGCAAATTGATCCCATGATTGTTTAGTAGAATAGCTTCATTATGAGACTGTCGCAGAGGTAAGTTGTTTCCATGGTTTGGCCACATTCTCACATTTATTATACATTTGTAGGATTTCACTTTTGTGTTGAAACACAATCCGGGAGACAAAAACGAGTCACTAGTGGATTGAGTGCTGATGTCAAGGTGCATGGGCTGATTGTAGTTCTAGTGAATTGAATATGTATCAAACCATGATTTTGGAGAGATGGTCTGATTGTGTCATGATATGATTCCATTTTTATCTCTTTAGCTTCAGTCATCCTTGTATTCAAATTGTTCCCTAAAAGAGTATCATTGTAGAGCTACATGATGAAGGCCTCGATGAACATTTTGGTTGTGACAATACCTTGGTGTTTGTGGAGGAGCAATGTTTTTTTTACCCAAGATGTGAAGACATGTTGATACTTATATGAACAGTGTCACATCTGCCTCTTCTCAAAGGGAAAGCTCAAAACACTAGAATTTACACGTTGCTGGTTCCTGAAGGTCCGTCGGATGATGTGAGTATATATTTTTTGTGGGCTCTTCAGTATACTCTACAAGGCATGGATTCCATCTTTGTTGTTGATAGTTTCTCTAAAATGGTGCATTACTTCTGTGTAGCAAGGCACTTGATACTTCGAAGAGTGGTTCGATTACATGGTATGACTAGGACACTTGAATGAGGACATGCCACAAAGTACTTTATCTAATTTTGGAGGAGTATGTGGAAGCATTGGATACTTCTCTTCAGTACAACAATGCTCTTCATCCTTGGATTGACAATCACGTCAAGGCGTCAATCATAGTTTGGGTGTTCTTTTACAAAGTCTGAGGGAAGATATGTGAGGCAATCGAACTTGGGCTTGGCATTCAACTATTTGAAAAATCTCTCAACAGGTTGAGCACAATTTGAAGTTGTGTATGGAAACTCTTCAAGGCATCCTCACGATTTGGTGACTTTATTGAGTTGAGATACTAGTGATGAGGTAAAGAGTATGGTGGACCATTTGCACGAGCAAGGCACATGGTGATGTTGGGAGGAAACTCAAGATGAGAGAGAGAGAGAGAGAGAGAGAGAGAGAGAGAGAGAGAGGAGCTGAGCTGGGTTTCACTTTGTAGGAAATGCATAGGAAGTCCACGCAACAAACCGAGGCCCTGTGTGCGCCGGACCCCCGACGAATAATAGGTACCCCCACCCCTAGCAGAGTTAGTGAGCTGTGTAATAGGTGACCATTTTGCACGGTTCTGATTGTGGGTTTGCTTTTTGGGTACAAGGAGAGGTTTAAAGGAGGTACCGATAATAAGATTCAACGTACAAGCTTTGACCATGTAAGGTTTTGATAAAAATGGGTGACAATGCATATTAGGTTGAACTCTCCAGTGACATGGATATCTCATTGGTATTCACTCTCTTTGAACCCTATGATTACTATGGACCTATGATTTATGGACACGGACACGGGTGTCGCGTGCCAACACGGCGAACCCCAAAAATTTAGAAACGGGGACACGTCTGAAATAGAAAGTATATATATGACACAACAACAACTATTAGTTAAAGAAGCACTAAAAAAAGTTTATAATAAAAGAAGAGTTAATAATAAAAGAGGTAAAGACAATTGCAATAATAATACAGAATGTCACACTTGACACAACACAAAAACGTGTCCTTACAGCCAAATTAAGTCTAACACTTATAGTAGTACATTTAAAAGTGTCCAAAGGAGCGTCGGCACGGGTGGACATGCGTGTCGTGTCAGACACGGCATGACACGTGTGTCGGCAATAAATTCGAAGTGTCGGGTAAATCATAGCTATGGACCATTGACTGAAAGTGAAGAAGACACACAAAGTTAAAGACAGTCTAAAACAATGTAAAATTGAAAGGCTTCGCCGATTGAGAACACAGGCCTCGCCGTGATGAACAACCACGTTTTCAATATTGTGTCCATTGGACGGACAAGTTGATCAAGCAAACCACATGGGTTGATGTCAAAAAATTGAATAAAAACATGGACCCGAGGGTCGGTTTTTTCAGGGGAAGACGGGGGTGAGGCATTGTTGCAATTCTGGTTGGCCCAAGGTCCCACCACCACGTAAACAAACAGTTTCATTCCTTCTGCAGATTTATTAGAGGAAGAAGTTATAGGCCTGAAATTAGCTGTACTGATGATGTCATCATGATGCAGCAAGGGCCCATTCTAGATTCAAATCGCTACAAGATTAAGTGTTTCTGGTCGTTTTCAGTTGTGGTGCCTTTAGGCGATGTTCAATTTGATTTAGTGACAGCCCTAACAGGATTTTTTATGGGGATTAGTTTACGAGTGCTAATTTAGTGTCTCTTATGCTCTGTATGGTTGCCATGTTTTTTTTGTTCCCGGGAGTTATGTGGGAGAAAAAAATACCCTGGGAGATAAGTGGGGAAAAAAAGAGTCCTGGAAGTATCCTGGTAAAATAAAAATCCCATGTTTGGTTATGTGGGAGAAAAAAATACCCTGGGAGATATGGTGGGAAAAAAAAAACCTTTGTTTGGTTGCTTGAACTGTTGGGTAGAAAAAAATTCTTCTCAAGCTTATTTTTGGTTCCTGAGTTTATTTTTGTTCCTGGGGTTATCTTGGGATGGGATGAAAAGGCAATCATTACAAAAGTGGGATTAAAAAATTCACCCCACAAGTAATCATTACAAGAGTGGGATTAAAAAAAACCTAGTGGTAAAAGGCAACCAAACATGGGATGGGACCAAAATTTAACTTACTCTCCCACATAACTCCCAGGAACAAAAAAAACCCGGCAACCAAACAGAGCATTAGGAGTTTTTGTTTTAATTTGATTTCCACAGTTTAACTAAGTTCAGAAATTAATTTTGGTTAAGAACTGGAGTTTGAGTTTTTGCTAATTTCAGTTGGAAGAAATGTTACATATGTGACTGCTAGATGAAAACATCAGTGGTTTTAAATCTTGAATTCTACCTGCAGCTTGTTCCTTGCCCCGTGCCTTCCAAAGTAGCTAAAGGTTGGACCATCCAAGCTCCGGGTCCAGGGTTTGTACTTTTGGTTGGACCACCCTCCTTGAAAGGATTCAGACTAGATTTTTTGTGAAAGAGGGAGATGATTATAATAGATCACTGCCCCCTCTACATCGAGGCTTGAGAATCGGTTGATCACATGTTCATTCATTGTAAGGTGGCGAGGGAGGTATGGAGTAAGCTATTGGGCAGGTTTGGTGTGCTCTGGGTCTTTCCTGCAAAGTTGCTAGATCTTATGGGTGGGTGGTCTTTGGTGCCATGGAAGAAAAAAGGGAAGATTCTTTAGAATGTATCTTTCCTAGCAACAATTTGGGTATTGTGGAAAGAGCGAAATGCTAGGGTTTTTAATGGGCAATCCAAGAATTCTTCTTTCCTTTTCGATAAGGTGATTGCCCTCACAATTTCATGGGTAAAGCTCCTTCCCCTTTTCAAATTTGTTTCCGCCTTTGACTTGTGGAACGGGTGTAGGGTGATTTGCAATTGCTCAGATCATTGTCCCAAGTTTGTTCAGATATGGGAGCCTCCCTCTCTTAGCTTCTTGAAGCTAAATTTTTGATGGATCAAGTATGGGGAGTCTAGGTCCATCCAGAATATTATTATTATTATTATTTATTTATTTATTTATTTTGGGTTTGGGGGGGGGTTGTTAGAGATGATTCGTGTGAAGTGGGCATTCACGGGTTCCATTGGGGAAACCGATTCTAGTCAGGCGGGAGTGTGCGCAACACTTCAGGGGATTCAACTCCTTGAAAGTGAATGTGGAAGGGGGACTCCCTTAATGTGATTCGGTGGATTTACGGGTCCCAAGTACGCCCGTGGCGTTTTGCATGTTTCTTTGATGAGATCCACGATAGGGTGGGCAATTCTAGTATCTCTTTCTTCCATATCCAAAGGTCGGCCAATGGTGAGGCTGACAGGCTTGCCAAGGAGGAAGTCATGAAAGTGGGCTTGGAGCTTTATGACTTCCTTTCCCCTTGATCTTCTACATTGGGGGTTGAAGTAATTTTTTCTCTTGTATATCCTTTTCTCTATTCTTGTATCGACCTTATCGGTCTCTTCTTTTCTCTCTTGTATAAAATTTTTTACCTTTAAAAAAAAAATCAGTGAGTTCATAGGAATTTGAGTTATTTTTATATGTTTCAGCTGCTACTTGTTTTTTTCCTACTGTATGACTATGAATGCCAGTCCTGTTTTAATCTCTTTTACTTTTTTTTCCTACTGTACCATTTTGCTGGAAATATCTTTTTCCCGATACATAGCAATCTGATTAACAAGCCCGTAAGATGTTCTCGATTAGGTTTATAAATCATTCTTGTGTGGATTTCGAATTTCCAAAGCTATTTTGTTCAGTGCGTAAAAGCTGGATCCACTCACTTACAGGTGTTCTCTAGCCACTCCCAATTGCGAAACCATCGGTTCTTGTGCTCCACTTTGCTCCTATTCCCATCCTTGCTCCCCCCCTCTACCGATGCTTTTAAGGGTCAGAGTCTTGACTTTTGAACCTTGTTTCAAAGATAGATCTTTGTATCATGCTTTTGATGGGGCTCAGACTTTAGTTTTTCCTTTATACAGAAAGATACCTGGAGATATGTATGGGCCAGAATCATATCCACTTAAAAACATGGTATAAGGCGTGAAACATTTGACATAGAGGGTCAAGTTTCCTAATGAATGTGCATATGTATACTTTGTTGGTTGGTGCTATTTATTTATCAAAGTGCGAAAGTGGATGTGACTATGCTTTCTTAATTTTTTATAATTTCTCAATCTACTGCAGAAATCTTCCTAGTTGTAGTTTCCTATAATATATTGCATGGAGCTTTTCAATCACTTTCCCTGGACTTTCCATGCTTTGACAATAAGAGTGGTTATTCAGCAACTGGTTCTTACTTTTCATTCTGTTAATTATTCTGGTTGGTTGACTCCTTTATCAACTTGCTTGTAGTTTTCCTGCTCTCTCATGTGAATTTGCCTCGGTTGACGTGGGTGATGTGTTGGGAACAGTAAGTTTCTATGGTTCCTTATATTTCCTTTTTTGGTTCGTATATAAATTTTTATGCGTCCTGTTTTTCTAGTCAGTATTATCAATTGGCATACTGGAACTGCCCATCCTTAACATTTCTAAGGAGATTTTGTATTTTTATTATTGTAAATGTAGCTTACTCTCGTATTTATTTGCCAATTGACTTCACTTTCTTTGTTACTTGTAAAGTGATGTATTCATCTCTCATTACTTTAAGAGCCAACCTCCGTAGCTTGTAATTGTGACTGCGTAATATATATCTATAAAACGTAAATGGCACCACAAAATGTTGACCACTCAATGTTTCAGCTCAGCTTAAACTCTGTCAAAGGAAACATACCAATATATGTTGCATGTAAAGTGTGGTGTATGTATTAAGTACAAATAGTTACATGAATTGATTGCTACCTTTCAAAATTTTTTTTTTATATGAATTACATGTGAAATGTAGTATGTAGTGAATTATTAGGCATGCGTGACAGAGTATGCCACTACACATTCGATATTATTAAACTATTATGATTCTTTTCCCCCCTTATGGAATGGTTTTTGTGTGTATTTGTGCTTATTCTAACACTTCCCGAAGTTTCATCTTAAATGTTCATTATATGCATATTTTTCCATGTGTTTTCGAATATGTGTTGCATGTAAAGTGCGGTGTATGTATTAAGTATAAATAGTTACATGAATTGATTGCTACCTTTCAAAAAAAAATATTTATATGAATTACATGTGAAATGTGATATGTAGTGAATTATTAGACACACATGACATCACATTCCCCTACACACACACACACACACACACACACACACACACACACTAAGCACGTTTCTTTCCATTGTCATTCGCTTTTTTTTCAAGATTTTTTTTATTAGAAATCATTTTCCCCATAGAAAACGGTTTTGCTAACATTTAGTTTTCCCTAATAATTCAGATTTGGGATATACAAAATCCCCAACAATTTAATGCTTTACCTCTACGATTTAATGCCCCCCCCCTCTCTCTCCCTATTTATTCGGTTTTGCGATAAACACAAACCGAAGGTTCATGGGTAAATTTCAACCCTCTCTTTAAGGTGGAGGGAAAACAAAGCATAAAACCCCATTTTTGTTTACCCGGTTCCATAGAATTTACAACTCATGCATAGCATGGGTGGGGCCCACCATTTTATGCCCCATAATATAGGAGGGACCCACCATTTTTCATGCCGTATTGTTTATGATGTGGAGCCTACGCCTTACACATCTTTTGATGTGCTAGGACCCATACATATCATGGGTGGGACCACCATTTTACACATCATATTTTATGGTGTTGAGCCCTGCCATTTTACACCTCATGGTTTTGATGGGGTGTGGCCACTATCAAACTCATGCAGATAGTAGAGCCTGCAATTTTACACCTCATGATTGATGGATGGGCCTACCAACTCTACCTGGACCCGTGCATAAGAATCCCATAAATTTTTTGTATCCAATTTCAATCCATCGATTCACGGTTCAAATTCTTTTCATGTTGAATCTAGCATATCTATGTTGATATTGGCCATAAACCTTAAATCAATCAAAACCCCTTTGAAAATAGTGAAAAAATAAAATAAAATGAATGAAGTTCATGGTATTCACGTGAACTTGATACAAACACCCTATCGGTATTGCTTCATTTAGGGCTGCAACAGGGTCGGGTTGGGTCGGGTTTTTCAAAACCCTAGCCCAACCCTGGATCCCATCATCTCGGCCCTGACCCGCCCTGAGTCAGGGCTGAAAAACCTCAACCCATGGTCCGCCCTACAGGGCTCAGTGCTGGCCCTGACCCCTCTGATTGGCCCTGATTGGGCAGGGTCGGGCCGGGCCGGCCCTAATTGACCCTAGTACAAATACCTGTTAAGAGTACCAAAAATAAAGCAACCACTTATCATATGGAACAAAATGATCAATAAATAGAGAAAGGGAACAAAATAAGACAATATGAATTCAACAACATGACGGGCAACAGAGACAATTAATAATAATAATCTAAAGAAACACCAATCTAAGATAATAGAAAACATTAGAAAAAGAAACATGCATAGATGGTTCAATTCTATAATAGAAAACTTAGGGTCGGGCCGGGTCAGGATACCCGAGGCATTAACCCAGAACCCGACCTGACCTGAGTCAGGGTCTAAAAAAATCAACCCTGATCCGCCCTTAGGGTTGGAAAATCCAGGCCTGACCCTGTTCGGGCTCAAGGCGGGCCAGGGCTGACAGGGCCAAACTTGCACCCCTAGCTTCATTGATAGGAAGTTTGTATCATGTTTTTGCTATAATAACATCATGTGAATTCTGATCAAAGGTATTGCTTCGTTGATATGAAGCGATATACATACAAAAATGTTTAAGGTCATTTGGATCTGGGATTCATCTGGGACTTCTCTGTGAAATCATATTATCTCCACCTTGTGGCTAGCCCCGTCTCTTCCAAGGTAGCTGGGGTTTGGAAAATCCAAGGTCCTAGGGTGTGCATTTATTGTTGGGCGGCTCTCTTGGAGAGGATTCAAACTATTGATTTCTTGCGAAGAAGGGGTTTTTTGATTATTGACCATTGCGCGCTTTGTACTGAGGCGGGGAGATGACAGACTATCTCTTTATGCTTTGCCACATAACTAGGGAAGTAAGATTTTGGGGTTGGTCACTGGTTCCTTGGAAAAAGAAAGGTAAGATCTTATGGAAAGAATATGAAATTCGGGTGTGACAACCCAAGAGGGGGGTGAATTGGTCAATTAAAAATTCTTGGCTTAATTAGGTGAATTAATAAAATTAATTTTCTAATTAAGCAACTATGGTCTAACCCTTGTTCAAATATTCAATATGATGAAAGCTAGGGTTTAGAACTTTAGCATACATTCACTAACCCTTGTTAAGTTAAAACATAAACACAAATAGGGTTAGAGATTACCAATCACCAATGTGCAAGAGAAGAAGGAGAAGAGAAGCAACCACAAGGAACACACGATTTATAGTGGTTCGGTCTATCACAAGTCCTACTCCACTCTTCCAAGTTTACCTCATTGGGATTTCCACTAAAATGTAAGATTCTTCAAAGGGCGAATCCCAAAGCCGTACACCAACTTCTCCTTTAAAGGGATCACACCCTTTCTGCACGAAGCCTTGTGAGGGCACACTCCCTCTTACAATGATTCACCTTTCTTAGCTGGCCGAATCGGAGACCCTCAAATACAAATGAAGAATTAAATGATAAGAACTCTCAATGCCTCTAGATTAGGCGGATTACAACTTTGAATAGCTCACAATCTCTCCAAAGAATGGATACAAATGTAAAGCCTATGGAGATCCTCTTGAAAGAATGAAAAAATACAAGTACAAAGAGGTTTAACCTTTCATATAAAAGTTTAGGTTCAAGAAGATAGGATTTGATCTTGCAAAAGGTTCAAAAGGTTATTTAGAAATGTTTTGATAGTGTATATACAAGGAAATATGACCGTTTGGGGGTAAAACTGTAAAATACAGGGTTGAAAAAGTCAACCTGCGCAAGCCCCAACGGCTCTATTTCCAGGTCGCGGCGGTCGACCGAGGCACGACGGTCGCCCGCCCTTATCGGGCTCTCTTTTTGAATTTCAAATTTTATACCGGCGCAGTCGACCGGTCCTAGGGCGGCCGCCCGACGAAGGCAATATGTTTGAATAAAAATTCGGCTCAAAAACACTATCGCGGTCGATCGGACCCATCGCGGTCGTCCGCCAAGCCCAACCTGGATGTTTTCTGGATTTCCAGAAAACAAATCCGCGGTCGCCCGGCTTACCCTGGTCGACCGGCTCACTCCAGTCGACCGGCCTGATAAATTTCAAGATGCCCTGAAATTCCAGGTAGCATCCCGCGGTCGCCCGACATGTCCGGTCGACCGGCCATGAGTAAAATTCCATTATTAACTTTAAAATCCAGGGGCTATGGTCTTTGGGCTTAAGTCCTAGGTTTTCAAACACATATTTGAGTGTGAATGATTTTCAAAGATATAAAAAACTTAGGTATGAAAACCATTTGAAAACCTATTGAAAGTGCATTTAAACATAAAATTAAGAGGACTCTAAATACATTCTAAAAGTGTATACCATTGAATATTCTTGGAATGTCTTTGCTCTTTGCACTTCCTTGGACTTCCTCAGCTTGAAAGAACATCTTGAACTTTGTCTTAGCTCTTGTGACTTCCTCCAATCTTCAATGCATGTTGGAAGGTGCATGAGGTGTCACCAATGGCTTGTTCAACTCCAAGCTTCTTCTTGACACTTGCTAGGTAGCTTGAGGGATCTTTATCTTGAGCTTCTTAACTTGATCATTTCCAAATGGTGATGACTCCGATGTAGGTGCAAGCTCTTTGATCATGCATGAGTGTATCCACAAGCCATGTGTTGAGTTGTGTAATGGCGATTATGACATGAAATTCCTGTATATGACACAACAATTCAAGGCAACACATTAGTCCATAAAAGGCTAATCAATTTAGTTTGCTAGCATCAAAATAAGAAGGTAAGATGAATGATTAACCCATGGGAACCCTTGGGCTTACAGAATCTTTCTTAGAGATTGTATGGGTTCCGTGGAAAGAAAGAAATGCAAGAGTTTTCAAAAACCATAGTAAGAGGCATGGTTTTAAATTTCGGTCCAAATACTGAAATTTCGACTGAAATTTTGGATTTCGGCCGGGTCCGAAATTTGGAACTGAAACCACCGAAATTATAAGACTTTTATGAAAATTTCCACCGAAACCGAAATTGCCACCGAAGTTTCATTTTTGGCTGAGGCCGAAACCGAAACCGAAACTGAAACCAAAACCAAAACCAAAACCAAAACCGATATTTCAAAACTGGGTAAGAGTTCATCCTATCTATACTTTAAGGTGGTAGCTTTGATCATATCTTGTGTAAAGACCATTCCTTGTTTCAAATTTGTATCTTCTTTCGACCCGTGGAATGGGTGGAAGGAGATATGTGTTAGTGTTGAAACCTGCGCAGTTTTGGGAGCTGCCTCCCTTGAATTTTTTAAAGCTTAATTTTAATGGGTCAAGTTTAGGGAATATTGGCCCTGCCAATATTGGGGGTGTCCTAAGAAATGATTCAGGAGCAGTTTTTGGGTGTTTGCATGTCCTATTGGTATAGCAGATGCAAGCGAGGCGGAGGTGCATGCAGTGCATCAAGGGATTAGGCTGTTAGATAAAGAGTGTTTGAAAAAAGTTTTGGTAGAAGGGGACTCTCTCATTGTAATTTGATGGCTAGAGGTTCTCATCATCATCCGTGGAAATTTGATCGCTTTTTCGATGAGATTCAAGATTTGAATGGGTCCTCATCTATTGCTTTTCATCACATTACAAGATCTGCAAACGATGTTGTAGATAGTCTTGCTAGGCTCGGGGGGGGGGGGGGGGGGGGGGTCAAGGAATCTTTAGAAATGTTTGATTCCTTGCCCCCTTGAGTTTTTGTTTCCTTTTTGTATTCTGTTTGGTTAGTTTCTTTTGGTGTTTTGCTCCGTCTCCCTTTCTCTTAATGAATTTGCTATCATTAAAATAAAATAAAATGAAAAGATACCCCCTTAAATAATAACTTATAATAAAAAACTATTTTGCACCTTTTTTTTTATTGGTGTATTCTGCACCTATTTATAGGGATATAATTTCAGCGCTCCAATGTTTTGGTGAACATGCGCTCACTTGTTTGTTGTGTAGTATTTAAAGGGCTTTAAGAGTTTTTTGAGAACCGTAATATCCTCTAACATCTCTTTAAATACTACACAACAAACAAGTGGAGTGCATGTTTATCAAAACACTGGAGCGCAGAAATCATTTCCCTATTTATATAGTATAAAGAACTGCTGAATGATATGTTTGTAATCCTAATAAATTGAACACATAAGTAAATTTGTAATA
The DNA here is from genome assembly GCF_043159265.1 of Tasmannia lanceolata. Classification (NCBI taxonomy): domain Eukaryota; kingdom Viridiplantae; phylum Streptophyta; class Magnoliopsida; order Canellales; family Winteraceae; genus Tasmannia; species Tasmannia lanceolata. Next base: position 2,245,242 of record NW_027518697.1, on the reverse strand, counting down.
GCCACTATTCGAATTTCCTATATAAAGTTATATTATAACTTAAAACACACATAACATGGAAAGTTATATATGTTCTTGTCGTCAAACATGATCCTTGCATGCTTCAGGAAGAGTATAGGTGTTCACTTTCTTTACCTAGCATGCTTGAAGGGTTTCACATCTTTCCTTTTTGATTACGAAGAAGGATCTGACTCCAAAATCTCAGGGAGTTTTCTATGTTGAATCCTGTTTGCTTCCCTTGTGCAAGTTGAAGTGAAGCTCCTTTTTACTAGGGTTTGGGGTGTTCTGGTCCCCCATTGAGTAGTGGCTTTTTTGTTAGACAACAATGGCGGGACAAATCAATAATTGCGACATGTTAAAGAGGGAGAATTTTAGATTGGTTAGTGGCTGCGTTCTTTGTAAAGAAGATGAGGAGCCATTGACCATATTTTCATTTATTATAAGGTGACTCATAGAGTTTGGGGTTGTTTTTTATTTCTTTTGGAGCAGCATATTTTTCCAATGTCGGTGTTAAAGTATTCTTACATTTGGGTAATATGCCATTGCTGATAAAGGTTGAATTCTTTGAGTGTTTCCCTTCAACATTATTTTGCAACAACTGGGTGTAAGAAAAATAAAGTTTTTTTTTTAAAGAGAAAAGCAAATGAATAGGATTATAATAGAGACCAAAATCTCATATATAAGATGGGTTAGTTCTAAGAAGCTTTTTGGGGAGTGAAGGGCTTGCCTAGAAATTGGATATTTGTATGGTGGAGATCATGTTGAAGAAAGTATAACCTAGATGAATTCCTCCTCCACCTAATATGTTAAAACTTAGCTCTAATGGTAGCTCTCGAGAGAACCCGAAATTGTGGGGAAACTGTGAATGCTTTTTGAGGTCCAGTCTTGAGACCACTCTTAGTAATGTAAGGAGGCGGGATGAGGATGTAGTAAATATGGCTGGACAGGAGGTACATAAGAGGGATATCTTTCGCTATCTCAGTTCAATTCTACATAAGGAAGGAGAGATTGAAGAGGATGTTAACCATAGAATAAGAGCAGGTTGGTTGAAGTGGAAGCTTGTTTCAGGAGTTCTGTGCGACCGTGAAATCCCAACGAAGTTGAAGGGAAAGTTTTATAAGACAACTGTGAGGCCAACCATGTTGTGCGGCTCAGAATGCTGGGCCACCAAGAAGCAGCATGTGCATAAGATGAGTGTAGGCGGAGATGCGAATGCTTAGATGGATGTGCCGCCACACAAGGTTAGATAGAATTTAAAATGAAGACATTCGTAAAAAGGTGGGGGTGGCACTGATTGAGGAGAAGATGAGAGAGCACCACTTAAGATGGTTTGGACATATCCAACTTAGGCCTTTGGATGCTTCGGTGAGAAGAGGCGACTCGTGCCAAATTGGTGGAGTAAAAAGAGGTAAGGGCAGACTGAAAACAACTTGGGTCGAAACAGTGAGGAGAGACTTGATAGCTAGGAACATAACAGAGAACATGACCTTGGATAGGATAGAATGGAAGAAAATGATCCACGTAGAGAACCCAACTAGAGCCAAGATTAGAGCCGGATAGATTTCTTCACATTCTTCATGAATTTTTTCTAAAGGATTTATTTAGCCGACCCCAACTAGTTTGGGACAAAGGCTTTGTTGAGTTGAGTTGAGTCTTGAGACCACTCCTTACCCGACTCTTTTTTCCCAGGAGTTATCCCTCACTTTGATTGACGAGCGAGATTCTAAAATTATAGTAGCTTGGGCCAGGAGGCTGTCCCAAATCATTGGAGATTAGCTCTGTTTATTTTGGAAGCGTGGAATCTCTCTTGATCACATATTACTTCTGCTATGAATGTCCCAATTTCGACGAAAGAATTAGCTGATGGTTTACCAAGAGAAGGCATGATAGATCGGGCTAACCTATGATTTGTGGACACAGATTCGTGTGCCGAGTGTTGACACGGACACGAGGCGTCTGACACGACAACTCCTGAAAATCTAGAAACGGGGGCACGGCCATACGTGTACTTACATTTAAAATTACTGATTACTGATCATAATTTGCAACAAAATAAATATGGTATTTATTTAACAAACTAATAAATCTTAGGATTGAGCAACTATAAGTCTCAAAGAAACATGGGATAATAAAATAACAATGCATTCATCAATCTAATTTGATCTTCAGTCACCAATATGCACCGAGAAAGAGAGACCAATAGGGTTCAATATATATATATAATATTAGAAGAATGTTTGTTTAGTGTTTTAGGTTTAAGGGAGGAGGTATAACAACAAATATTAGTTAAGAGTTAATAATAAAATAAGAGTTAATGATAAAAGAAGTACGATATTCGATAATAAATTGAATTTCACTTAAAACGATACAATAATGTCTCAACACGCCCATGTTAAGTCTGATAGTATGTTTACAAGTATCAAAAGAAGTGTCAATACCTGTAGACATGCGTGTCGGTGTTGACACACATGTTTGCTGAGAATGTAAAATATCGGCTGAATCATAGTGGGCTACTCATTGTGGGTATGATTCTGATTTGGGAAGGCTGATGAATATTTCTATCATGTTTCTGCTTGTTTTGTTCTTTGTTTTTGTTTTCTTTCGACACCTAGTCCATTTTTGCTGTAATGTTCTTTTTATCAATAAAGTTATTCTTGACATCACTCACTCACTCTCTCTCTCTCTCTCTCTCTCTCTCTCTCTAGCACTTACATGCTTCCAAATAATCATCCTGTCTTCCATTTTAGAGATAGGGATACTTGTATATACTTGCATGCTTCCAAATAACCATCTTTTTTCCGGTTTGAGTGAGACTATACTTGCATGCTTCCAAATAATCATCTGGTTTTCCAGTTTGCCAAAAGCTAGAGAGAGAGAGAGAGAGAGAGAGAGAGAGAGAGAGAGAGGAGGGAGGGAGGGAAGGAGGGAGGGAGGGAGGGAGAGAGAGAGATGCTTTCAAGCTTCCAAATAACTATCTTGTTTTCCAGTTTAGTGAAAGGAAATTTTGTGTACTTCACTTTATGCATAATGGTCTATGAGTAGGCACATCAATATGCTGATTCATTTTGTTTTTCATTTGAAATATTTGTGCATTCACTCTTGCTATCTGAAATGCAAATCTCTTCCAGTTTTTTTATTTCTTCTACTATTGTGAATGGGAACCTGAATCCAAATTCTCTGATATGCAGAACAGGTTGAATATTACAAAAACACTACGTAAATTTTCAATAGATCACAATTTAAATCCAACTGGCTCTGAGTTTCATCCCGGGCCAATTCCCACAGTTCTTAATCATGGAGATGAAGGTGATGAAGAATATGAATTAGGCTCTGTCCCAATAACTGCCAAGAATTTTGACAAATTTGTGCATCTGTAAGTATTCAAAGTATGACTTCCACATGCGACTATTTTGATTGAATGACTTCCTTTTTACAAACCACATTCTTCTAACATCCATCCCATTAAGTGGTGGTTTCAGACTTTCAGTGATACAGTAATTTGATGTTTGTGACTTAAGAGTTACATAGTACACATAAAATTTTACACAATTTACCATTATGTTTCCACCTAGCGATTCGTGTCCATCCATTTTTTTGTCTACGTGACGAACATTGGACTCTAGAGGAATGTTGGTAATTGAGGTCAATCTATTTATTTCAACTTTGTTGCTTTATTTCCTTAGATTGGATTGTAGCAGAAACAGAGGACGTGGCGTCTGGCTAAGCCAAAAAATGACAATTTGCAAGAAAACGAATGGATAAGACTAAATGCCCCCATTAATTAAGTGGATGTGTCTAAGAAAACCATTATGATTTAATTAAAGAATAGAAGAATAATATGAAACAGCAATGCCTTTACTGGCTGTTGGAGTTGAAACTTTTCTTCTGCGTTGATGTAAGTTTCAACCTTGCTCAGTTTGTTTTGAGTTTGAGTGTCAGTCAAACTTTTATGAATGAAGTGAGAGTTGCTCATGGGAAACACTCAGCCCTTCATTAAGCATTTCTAGAATGATTTGTTAATCCTCATCTTTATGTTTTCTCTCCTTCTGATGCAATGGATTTGAAGCAATGTGCACCTGTTTTCACAATATAGACCCCATACAAATGGAGATTATTTCAATTTGTGAAGCAATAATTGTATTCAGATAAGCTCAATGACAATAGCTCAATGACTGTCTATTCAGGCTCAGCATCTGACCTGGCTTTCATCTTCTTCTTCCGTTACTAGGTTTCCTTATGTGAAACTAAAGGAGAAAGGAGTAGCAGGCCTTTTTATACTACCTTCCCAATCTGTACTAGTGTATGCTGAAGCCTTAAAGGAGGCATTAGCCGATAAGAAGATACTTCATTTTAGATTTGACACTGTGCACTTCAGAATTCTGATCATTATTGCACCATGAAATGGGACCATGGGACCATTGCACACTGGGACGTGGACTCTTATGTCATCGAGACATTGAGAGCTGCAATAGTTGCACAATTGCTCGTGTTGATAGGTATACACCATTGATTGCATGCATGTCAAGTTAGCAAGGTTTTACTCTTCATGGGTGGCGCAGGCTGTTTCAATTCTATCAAAGTCGCCCTTGGTTTATTGCCCAGGTTTTTTTCATTAAAACCAGGGCAATAAACCAAGACTATGACATGAGGCAGTAACTTACACAAAAAAAATGCTCCTTACATTCCTTAACTGGTTTTAAATTTCGGTCGAAACGTTTCGTTTTGGCCGAAATATTTTGATTTCGGCCGCGACCGAAACGAAATTTACATGAAGTCGTTTCTTTACAAGATTTTGGCGAAATTTCACCGAAATTCTGAAATTTTGCCGAAATGTCACCTAAATTTCGGTTGAAATTTCGTTTTTAGCCTTTTTAACAAAATTTCCACCGAAATTTTAAAAATGTCCACTGAAATGTTATAATTCCCACTGAAATTTACACCGAAATTTTAGACATTTCGGTCGAAATTAAAAAAAAAATGGAATCATAATCATATTTTTACACGATTTCGGCCCGAAACCGAAACGTTTCGGTTTCGGTGGTGACCGAAACCGACACCAAAACCAAAATTTAAAACCTTGTCCTTAACCACCATAATCTTGGATAGCACAAGGACCATCAATGGACTCTAATTTACTTTTCATGCGAGAGGAGCATAAGCGTAATACAAACATTCAACAATTGCATCTCACAATAATCACAAATTCTACCAAAAGGAACCTTTAGAAGAGACCTATTATTCGGAAAAAATGAAGACGTACTTTTTATCAGATAGGATGTTGTCATGATAGCTTCACACCAGATTTTTCTTGGACCGTCATCTTTATAAGCGAAAACTTGGTCAATTCAAGCAGATGATTCTTCTTTCCTGCTATCTTGTTTTGTTGAGCATTTGGCGTGAGGTTTCACGACATCATAACTGTTCAGATAAATTTCTGAATCTTTATGTTGTGTTGTTCATTTGCCTTGGATGAGGATTAAGTGTCCAAACTTATCCATGATGCAATCAACATATTTGTGACAGAAGCGGATGGGTTTGCCATTACCTCATCACTTAACTTTTCCCGTTTGAGTGGAAGGGTTTGTGAAACCTCCCAGAGCAGACACACTGAGTTAACATACTTAGATTTACCAATTTATGCAGTACTCATAGTCTCTCGAGGTATGAGAATTAGTAAGTATTATTGCTAATACATTCATCAGTTTATCAGATTTTTTAGTGTTATTAAAACTATTTGATTGGTTTACATTTCTGAATATATTATTTATAACAGAATGAATCATTTTACAATAATGTCTTAAATGCTGTAATTGGGAGACCCGTGAACATGGACAATATATATACTGTCTGACAATATATGTCAGACAGTTTTTCTAGTCAGCCCCCTAATCTCAGCCCTACAAAATAAAAAACAACTAGCGTAATGATATGCCCTCATTCGACTCTCTCTCTCTCTCTCTCTCTCTCTGAATCGAACGAAATGGGTTTTCACTGACTCTCTCTCTCTCTCAAAACTGGTTTGTTAGCAACGAAGCTAGTGTCTTGGCCGGGTAAAGAGAATACTCAACCCCTCAAAGTTGTATTCTCCCCCTCGAGAAGATCGCAGAGAGCTTGTTTTGAGAGAAGCTTTTCTTGGGTTTCTTCTCCCTCGTGAATCTAGGGTTTTGAACCCTCGCAGGTTTTTTTTTCTCTCCCTTGCCGGAAAGCTCTCTCTCTCACGGTGGGTTTCTTCTCCCTTGTGAATTTAGGGTTACTAACCCTCGCACGGTTTTTCAAAAACCCTCGTGAAGCTTTTCTCCGGATTTCTCTGATTTCTAAGGTATGTTTTGTTCCATCTCTTCACCTCTTATTTTTTTTTTGCATTCATAGCCTGAATGGGGTGATTTTAGGGGTTTGGAAGGCCATACCTTAGAAATAAGAGAAATCCGGAGAAACCCACCGTGAATGGGGTGATTTTTGGTGAAAAAAAAAAACCATACCTTAGAAATTAGAGAAATCCGAAGAAAAGCTTCACGAGGGTTTTGAAAAACCGTGCGAGGGTTAGTAACCCTAGATTCGCGAGGGAGAAGAAACCCACCAAGCGAGAGAGAGCTTTCCGGCAAGAGAGAGAAAAAAAACCGTGTGAGGGTTCGAAACCCTAGATTCACGAGGGAGAAGAAACCCAAGAAAAGCTTCTCTCAAAACAAGCTCTCTGCGATCTTCCCGAGGGGGAGAATACAACTTTGAGGGGTTGAGTATTCTCTTTACCCAGCCATAACCCTAGCTTCGTTGCAAACAAACCAGTTTTGAGTTTGAGAGAGAGAGAGAGCATATCTTTACTCTAGTTGTTTTTTATTTTGTAGGGCTGAGATTAGAAGCTTCTTGATTCAACGGTTTTTTAATAGAGTAGAAAACCTTCTCTAGGGGGCCGACTAGAAAAACTTTCCTCATATATATATATATATATATATATATATATATATATATATGACTCATTAGTTTTTTATCGTAATTTACTATTATTTAGATGCTACCTTTTGTAGTATAAATCATAAGACTTTTAAATATTTCTGTTTAGCATGGTAATGAATGTCTCTTCGGCAGGTATCCAGTTCTGGTGGTTAACTTTTTTGCGCCTTGGTGTTACTGGAGTAATCGTTTGGTAATATTTCCATCCCTATTTTTTTCCTTCAATTGTGTAGAATTTTCTATATATCCGTTTTATTTCACTAGTATGTACCCTATAGTATCAAAATCATGGTTTTAAATTTCGGTTTAGGTGGAAAACGAAACGAAATTCACAGTGAGTCGGAAAAGTACCAAATTTCGCCGAAACGTTTCGGTAAAATTTCGGTGAAATTTCGGAAATCTCGGTGAAATTTCAGAAATTTCAGTGAAACGTTTCGGAAATTTCGGTGAAACGTTTCGGTGAAGTACAAAATTTCACCCGAAATTTCGGAAATTTCGGTGAAACGTTTCGGAAATTTCCGAAATTTCGGTGAAATTTTTACAAGATTTCGTCCGAAATTTCGTACCGAAACCGAAACCGAGATTTAAAACCTTGATCAAAATATGTTCGATCAATACAATGGTAAATAAATTGAATATGTGATTTACTAACCTGAGACAGTCCCTTTTGTCTTTTGTTTTTTAATTGATATTTTTTTTGAATGATTGTTTTTTAATTGATATTCTCACAGATTTCCCCTGATAAATTTATAGTACACTTCTCGTTGATAGTAAACTTGTGATTCATAGTAATAATCTAAGGCATCGGTTGCAATGTAATCTAAAAATGAATATTTGGAAGTTGTTTGAATTTAATTTCAAGCTACTTTGACCTATACAAAGCCTCACTATTGATTGTTTGTTCTAGAAACCGTCATGGGAGAAGGCAGCGAAAATAATAAGAGAAAGGTACTTTAAATTGCATCGATATATTATTTTCTGGAACATGACTGTTTTCTAAATAGTACACTTGTGACTGCCTAATGTGAACTGATTTTTGTGTTTGGGGCAACTATTTTCAAGAATCTAATTACATTTCATATCTTCAGATATGATCCTGAACAGGATGGACGGATTCTCATGGGAAAGGTTGATTGCACTGAAGAAGGTGACTTGTGCCGAAGGTATTCTCCACATTGCTCATTGTACATTGGGTTTCATTTCAATCTATGGAAGAATTGTATTTCATATCAGATCTGTCATTAGGAGGGATTCAGATTTCTCTTAGTTTTTCGACTTTTTCCAATCATAGTGTTTTCATTAAGGGAGATGATTTTTCCAGCACCCCTCTAGGATTATTGCGCCCCCCCTCCCCTTTTAACGGAATTGTGGGCAGACGTTAGCGTTTTTTGACGTCAAATCACGTTAAAAGCGGGGCGCATAATCCTACAGGGGGGGAATCATCTCCCTTCTATTAATTGCATATCACTTACTTTTTACTGTTAAACATTGACTTCTTCTTCTGTGATGCCCCATTGTGTTTGGACACATACATGGAACCGGGGCTTTCTTTAGTCGTGTGGTGGCCATGGTGCTTAGTTTTTACTAAGTATTTACTTTGATTTCGCTGGTCACTGTTGATAGCTGTGGATTTTCTTACACTTGAGACAGTTATATTGAGAAAACAGTGGAGGGGGGTATCTCCACCCAACACCATAGAAGCCGAGGGCTGGCGTCTCACATGGAGAGTGGGTGAGGATGAGGCTAACCTTTTTTTTGAACCCTACAAATGCCTATTACCGAAAAGAGATTCTAAAATAAATGCGCAAAAGAAAGAAATAAGTGGGGCCATTAATGATCCCGATCCATCCACTTTTGTGGCACTCTCCTGACCGTTGAAGACACCCTTGTACGTTTGTCCGCTGACGTTCAAATTTCTCATGGAATTCCGATTAAATAGAATAGTAGTAGGACCGTAGAAGTCACCGGTTGCCTATTCTCGATAAGGGAATCTAAAATAAATGTGCAAAAGAAAGAAATAAGTGGGGACATTAAGGATACCGATCCATCAACTTTCGTGGCACTCTCTGGAACGTTAAGACACCCTTGCAAGTTTGTCAGCTGACCATGAAATTTCTTATGGAATTGAAATACCGATTAAATAGAATATTAGTAGCTTAGTTCTTTAAGCCCCACAACATTGACACGACACATATGTTAGTCTTGATGATCCAAACGGGTAGGACCATAGGAGTCACCGTTTGAACCATATTCAGCAAAGTCTTCAGTCACATCTATCTATTAAGATTAACAATATCTGCCATAGCCATTTCTCAAGATATCATCCTTGTTGAAATTTTTTCATTAATGAATATATCATACATACATCTTGCCTTGATACCAAGGTTTTAAATTTCGGTTTCGGTTTCGGTCATCAGCGAAACAGAAACATTCCGGTTTTGGTATGAAATTTCAGATGAAATCTTGTAAAATCGCGGAAACATTTCGGTGCATAATCACAGCCGAAATCCAGGTTTATTTTTAATTTTATGTTAGTCTTCACCACTAGTTTTTTTTTTCTATCGTTTTTTAGAAATGACTTGAAGGAATCTCGTTGTTCTTCTCTTTTCTGAGTGCGGAGTTGATTTTTGTCAGAGTTTCGATCGAACTGTCTGGCATTTCGACTGAAATTTTACTTCTTATCTGAAAAATGACATGTTTTGGACAAATTCCCAAATTTCTAATGAAATCCGAAAATTTATAAAGAAATCTTGTATTTTGTTCCGAAACCAAGTGGATTTCATTTCAGTAGCAACCGAAATTGAAATATTTCGACCGAAACGAAATTTTTCGGCCGAAATTTAGAACCATGCTTGATTCTACGCCAAAGCTTACATATTTATTAATTGAAGACATTCTTCTTGCTCGTCCTCAGAACCTCCTGTGCCAGTCATTGTTGCGGCTTCTCATATTGAATCCAAAATATATATCTCCAATTAAAAAACACTATAGTTGAATAAAAGCTTCAATCCATGGATTTGCACGGTCAGTCCCTTTATTTGGCCAGAGGTACCAAGACCTAAAGCTTTCCATTGTCTCTGCATCTGTTTTGACCTATGCGGTGCCTTCATGAATTTGACAAGATTTCTCCTTCAACCTAGTGCGTAATGGTCTGACAGGATTCCTTAAGCAGGCAGTGTGGTTATTAAGTTCGACAAGAATCCTACTTGGACCTAATGGCCTTGAAGGTTTGAAAATTTAACAGTGTTAAGGCTGGCGTTATGCTGATCTTTTTTAGGCTGGTGTCGTTGATACCCCTTTCTTGTTACTCCTTTTACAGAATATAATAGATGGAAGGTTCTCGTGGGATTTTTGGGTAGCATATCAATTATGATTAACTTGTCACCTTGAAAATAGATTGATAAGAAGATATAAATTCTTTCTTCATGCATATCAATTATGATTAACTTGTCACCTTGGAAATAGATTGATAAGAAGATATAAATTCTTTCTTCATGCCAATTAAGGAAACTGAGAGCTAATGTTTGCGATTTTACATTACATTTTCTTTATACGGGTCTTTGTACTGTTGTTTCTTAGTTGATTAACTATAAATTTTGTTTCCTTCTATTACTAGTTTTCAGTATCGGATGTCAAACATGAAATGCCCTGATACAGTTTTCTGCAGGCATCATGTACAGGGATATCCATCTGTTCGCATTTTTCGCAAAGGAAGCGACATTAGGTACAAAGCACATATACATGTTTTGTATCTTTTAGCCAGCAGAATATTGTTTTTTCAATATTAAATTTCTTGTTTTCTCCTTTTCTGCAATATAAGGGGTACGTATATGACTCTTTAAGGCGTACATATATCATCAAAGAAAGAACGTCTCGAAGGAGTCTCTGTCATTCCCTTTGCATTGCCCCGTCCTTGTCCTCACAGGAATCTTCTTCGATTATAAGCAAAGGGTCAAAACCATGATCAACAAGTCAGTTGATTTCAAATCATTGTGGAGTTGCTAGAGATCCAGTGGGAATCCGGTCGTAGAAACTCCCTCTCTCTTGGCTACCTCTAGTAAGGGGCTTAGGATTTTGGGCAAATTAACCATTTATTTATTTCTTGTGGGTTTCCATTGCTGCCCGCTGAGATTCCAGCAGCAATTTGCCCAAACCAGCCTCAATCCATCCTCTATTCTTCTTTATCTTTTTATTTTTGTTGGGATTCAACAAGATCCTACTATGAAGACCAAGCGTACGATGACAAACACTTTCTTCGTGGGGTTGTGGGTAGGAGGTATCTTTTTGTTGTTAGGGTGACGAAAGTGAGACATGTCAAAAATAAAGTTCCTTTCACATCACAGGGTAGAGGAACCAAGTTGAGGAGAAGGGGAAGGCACAAGCAAGCCCAAGTCATGAAGAGTGAGAGCAAGCCAAGCCTTACGGATTGTGACTTGGACCGGTCAAAACACAAGAATAAGGAAGAAGTGGATGTCTTGCTAACTTGTTGGGGTGGGATTGTGGGATAAAAAAAGTTAAAAAATGGGACTTACATGTTGAATTTTAAATGCCGCCAGTGGTATATGTTTTGGTTTTTTGGTTTTGCAGAGGATTAGAGGTAAATGTGGTTGATCTCGAAGTGGCTATGGGCGGCCATCATGCCGTTGATCTGGAAGGCAAAAGGAATCATTAATTTGGGGGATGAGAGAAGGCTTAAAGTTGCAATTGCTATGATGACTACGGTATGAAGATCATAAGCACGAGAGAAAAAGAACCAGCAAAATCAACCAGCTCTGACAGCTCTCCTCCCACTTCCTCATTGATCTTCTCTGCGCCACATTTCCCATCCTCAAATCCTTACTTGCTTCCCTGAAACAGCTACATCCCCACTGTGATCAACCAAGTTTTTTGACTACTCTGACATCTCCATGATCCAAAAGTCCCACCTTCTATAACGAGAAGCGGCCTTGCACAACTACATATTGACTACATGACTACATGAGAGAGATTTGAGAGTGGGAGGAGAGTAGTGATGGTGAGAAGAGAAAAAATATATGAAGAGAGGGGGTGAGAAGGGGAGCGTTGATCAAGAAGAGAGGTGGCCGCGTGGGTAGTGAGAAGATTAAAAGGAATAAAGATGACTTTAATTTATAAAGTACAGCTGGAGAATCGAGAGAGTGAGAGGATTTTACCGGATTTGAGCTTCACAACCAGTAAACGGGAAAAGGGAGAGGGGTTGGGAGGGGGGAATGGTTTATCATTTCCCTTCTTTAGGCGCATCAACAGCTAACTAGGTGGATGTTTTTACCAGTAAAATATGTATTCTCGGAATTTGGTTGGAGGAGTCTCGGTCACCGGAACAGATTTGATAACAAAGGTTTGAAGTTTTAGAGTATCATGTGCTAATGGTAATTCACATCAACATCCGGACAGCAATAATGGGAGTTAGGAATCAGGATTCAAACCACTAGAAGACATAAAATTTATGAAGCACTCTATCTTGAATATAATGATCCTCGTATGGGTAGAACTTTCTTGAGTGAACTGGTCCTTGCAATCACTTCCAGTTCCATTTTACATGCTTAATTTATCATGGCATTTGAGTGAAACAACAATTGTTCCTTTTTTCATTTATATGGTCTATAAGTCTTCTATGAATTAATTTCTTTCAAAAAAAAAAAAGTCTTCTATGAATTAAGATGTTACTTGATGCCCTTTTATACTTAGTTTTATATAATTTAGTTTGGATAATCATCACAGTTGTTTCTGACACAGGGATAATCATAACCATCATGAGCACGAATCTTATTATGGAGAGCGAGACACAGATAGTGTAGTTACGGTATGGATAACACTTAAGATTGAACTTTGTGGTAATCAATTTCATGTTTAATAATGCCATTTGCATATTATTTATGTATATTTTGTTGCGACGTGTTCCTAAAGTTCAGGCATTAATATTCCATACATTATTGTCTATTTGTAATGTCCGGACTAGGTGCTTGACTAGATTTTATATTTCAGGCAATGGAAGCTTTGGTTGCACCTCTTCCATTGGAGTCTCATAAGCTTGCATTGGAGAATAAATCAAATGATACCATAGACACTGCAAAACGCCCTGCACCATCGACAGGAGGGTGCAGAATAGAGGGTTTTGTGCGTGTTAAGAAGGTAAAAATTATTCTTTTATACTGCTTGTTTCTTTTTCATATGCAGCTAAGTGCAAAGGAACCTTGTATCATTTTGAAATCCAAACAAATAATAATCAGATCCCTTTCACTTCGAAATGCTATCTGTATAAGTAGCCCTTTCTTTTTGGTGGAGAATTAATATCGATGTAGCCATGTAACTTTGGAATGCTATCTGTATAAGTCAATCCAGATTCATTCTATTCTTGAATCCAAGTCAAGATTCAAGTTACAGCAACTTTTTGCACAAGATTTTGACTTCTTGAAGGGGAAAGTCCGGTTCGGTAAAGTCAGTTAAAATTAACTTTTTTTCTAACTGAAAATAACTTTGGCTTCCATGAGTATGCCATCTCTGGTTTTTGATGTCCTAAATCCTATTTATTTTTAACAATCCACTATTCTATTGTTGCTTGAAGAGTTGGGAGTATCTGAATGCAAGTTACACTTCTTGTACATACATGCATGCATACATACATACTTACATGTATGCATGCATACATACATACATACATACATATATACATACATTGAGGTGCAAAATGGACAGATTTGATAGCCGTCCATTTCGCACCTCCACAAATCAAGGGTTAGAATGATCCTCTGGAGACGATTTTTTGGCACACCCTATCTATGTCAGGGCCAATCAAATGAATGGTTTGCATCACCCAAACAATGTGGGCCCCCATGTATTTCTGGTCGACCGACCAGATAAGTTATCTGGTAGATCGACCAAAGACACTTTTCTATCTCTCTCTCTCTCTCTCTCTCTCTCTCTCTCTCTCTCTATATATATATATATATATATATATATATATATATATATATATAATTGCATTTCTGATCTAATGTATTTTTCAAGGTCATCCAGCTGCATGTTTAAAATTCTGATTGACTCCCAGCAATTTACATTATTTACTCTGAGGCGCCTAGGTTTTTAACAGTCTACACACAATTCAGGTCCCGGGCAACCTTGTCATTACAGCTCATTCTGGAGCGCACTCCTTTGATCCTTCTCAAATTAACGTATCACATGTCATTTCACATCTTTCATTTGGTAGAAAGCTCTCCACAAGAATGCTAACTGATTTGAAACGACTAACACCGTATCTTGGTGGAAGTATTGATCGTTTGACTGGTCGGGAATACATTACTAACCATGCTGATCAACATGCAAATGTTACTGTAAGTTTAAACTTTATCTCTTTCTCTATTGTGTTTTTTTTTTTGTTATTTTACGATATTGATACACAAGTTTAAACCAGATTTTTCGTATGGCACATAAAAGCGGTTGATTTGCAATTATCTTTTGTTTGGATTTACAGATTGAGCATTACCTTCAAGTTGTAAAGACTGAGTTAGTATCAAAAAGATCTTCTCCGGAATTTCATTTCATCGAGTATGAGTACACAGCCCATAGTAGTTTGATGCAGAGTACATACATTCCAGTTGCTAAATTCCATTTCGAGCTCTCTCCTATGCAGGTTTTGCATCCAAATCCATCTACACCATCTAAAAAATGGCAAAAAGTTTCCTTTTTCTATCCCTCTTACATTTTCCTCTTTTTATGTCAGGTTTTAGTAACAGAAAATCCAAAGTCCTTGTCACACTTCATCACAAACGTTTGTGCTATTATCGGGGGTGTTTTCACGGTTAGCATTTGAATCTATCTGACTATTCTTTCTATGATTTATAGTCATATTTTTTTTTAAATTTGTTCGTCTTCATGAATTTCAGGTTGCTGGGATATTGGAATCGATACTGCACAACACAATCCGATTGGTGAAAAAGGTTGAGTTAGGCAAACATATTTGACTGGAAATTCAAGATTTTTGAAATAAAAACTGCTCAAATTTTCGATCTCCCCATTGGCAATCATATTGTTCTAGCTAGAATTTGCATTTTTTTTTTTTGTAGCTAAGAAAACAAAGCATGCTGTAACTGTAAAAAAAGAAGAAGAGAGAGACAGAGAAACGTTTTGGCTGCCTAATTCCAGTGGATTTATAATTGTTAAGACAAGAAATGTCTTTAAAAAGGAGAAGATAAATGCTATTGAAAGGTGATTAAAGCTACAAACCCCATAGCATGACACTTAAGATGATGGCCTGTCTGAGTCCTGCATTAAGAGAAGCTTTATATATATCTTAGGTCATGAACTCTTTGGACAAATTTGGAAAAGAAAAACTTTTCCAGAGTTTCCTGTTTTTTTCATTGTTTGATTACAAAGAGAAGAATTAAATTGAACCACCTCAGCTCAAGTTTTACTTATAGAGAGACCTTCAATTAAGCCATGATTATATCATTTCCCTCTAAATCTTGGAAACCAAAAAATAGGGGACCTTTTTGGTTCCTGAATTTGGTTTGCTCTAACTTCTGTTAGTTGCACATTGGAAAAAAGACTTCCCTATGTAACAATGGAACGTCAAAATGCCTGTCATTCCTTGGAAAGAACAAAAAAGTGGGTGGAAATACCATTTCTAGCCTTATTTTTGTTCCCGTTCTATATAAAAAGCCATGTTCGGTAAGCATGAAAAGTTATTCCATAGAAAATTCATGGGCCAAATTGTGTGAGAGGGGCGGAAGGAGAGGAGAAACTTGAGTTGGCAAGAGCAATCTTCGTATGATAATGTAAGAAATTCTTTATTATAGTTGTTTGTTACAACAAAATGCACTACACAGAAATTTACATGTATTGGATATTTAATAAGAGTTTTTATATGGTGTACCCAGTACCTAACAGGTATTTTTTAAAAGCCTACATGGTTGGATGATCCAAACCAATTTAAAATAGACTTAGCCCTCCGATCTATCTATTGAGCGATGACTCATTACAGAAACCACTTTAGATGGGAGGGTTGTACATGTTTTTCGTATCACAACCTATTTAAGTAATGAATGGTTTGGATCATCTAACCAAGGGACGTGGAGGTAGTACCTTATAATATCTCTTTCTTTAACGAGAGAGATGAGAAATGCTAAAGTGAAGGTCGCCCTTGCAAATACCAGCTGCAATATTGTATACATGTCACCTCATTGCATTTATTATTCCATTTTATTTTATTGTCGAGGTGTGTGGATCCAATGGGGCACCCTTGTGGCTGGTTTTTGCAAGGGTGCTCTTCAGTTTAGTATTCCTCTACAGTGATTTACATTTGTAAGGTTTAAATAACCCTATGATCTGTCTGAAAACTGTCCCAGACCAAAAAAAGGAGCTCTTCTGTTGCCGCGACAAAGAAAAGCGCGGTCTGAGAGTTTGACCAGAATGACCCTAACGAACTTTGTTCAACGCCCGTTTCTCTCGTGAGTTATATCTCCCTCCAAAAACCAATCTCATTTTCATGGCATTTTGACGAAGCCATGAACCACTCCACCTAAAACAAAAATAAACTGAAAAAACCCACCCCAAATCTCTCCCTTTTTTCTTTTCTTTTTAAAATTTTCTAGTCCCATCCGATCTGGATCCCTCCCCCTTCTCCTAAATTCGCCATTTTTCTTGTCGAGGGATCCAGATCCAGATTTCTCCTTAAAATTTCATCCAAATTTATCCTCTTTTCTTGAGATTTAGGTTTACAATTTTGATTATATTCAATTTGGAATGTGGAGGGATTCAGGAGCTCCTACTGATTCTTTCTACCAAGTTCGGCCTGAATGCGGCGACGTTCCCAAGACACGCTTCAAGATCAAGGTTGTATTTTTTTTTTCTTGATTTTGATTAGATATTGTTTGATTTTCTCTATTTTCTTGATTAATGTCAATGAAGCTTTCGTTTTGGATTTCGATTGATAATGAAATCGATCTCCATGTTTATGTCATTTGAGGTAGTTCTTAGGAAGAGTGTGGACATTTCTTTTATTCCGTAATTTTCAGCTACTGTGATCATGTTGTTTTGGCTTCATGCCCGGACGATCGACCACGGAAGCTATTTTCTTGATTAGGCGGTTAATGGAGAGATTTAGAGAAAATAAAAAGGACCTTCATATGGTTTGATAAATTCTGATATTTCACTAAATCTTGGATACATTTACAAGAGGATCAATGTGTGCTTAATTTAGAGCACTTACATGATAAACATGGAATGGAATCAAGATAATTATAGAAGGAAATAACCCTAATCAAATCTACTTTCCTAATCTCTCTTGCTTGCCTCTTCTAATACACTTGCCTAATTTATCTAGTTGCCTCATTTACCCAACTTACCTAATCTACCTCCAAGATGATCCAACGGTGAGATCTTAACCCAATCCAACCGTTGGATCCCGCATATTCTAACATGCCCCCTCAAACGTATATGGATTGAAAATCTATATACGTTTGACAACAACAAAAATTCCCCAATACAATATAATTCCTAAATTACAAACGTCTATGATGAAGATTCTTTGCTGCCAATGATCATTGATGATGGTTGCCGAAGAAGATGCTTCTTGTTGATGTGTCACGAAGAGGACTTAAAAAACTAATAAATCATAGCCTCAATGGGACTAGATGATACTGAAGCCTCAATGAGCGAGTAGAAATGGGTCCTATGGACCAATGCCGGAATGGGCAAGAATTGGGCCACTGTGGACCAATGCCGGAATGGGTAAGAGTTGGGTCGCTATGGACCAATGCCGGAATGGGCAAGAAATGGGTCATAATCGACCAATGCCGAAATGGGCAAGAAATGGGTCATAATGGACCAAAGAGGGATGATAGGGTTCCCAGGAACTGTTATGTGGTAGGTCCTTGAAAGGAAAAAAGTGCCTACTAAATATGTTGATGTGAATAAGGATATGTACGATGGAGCAGTAACTAGTGTCAGCACCACGGATGGCATGTCTAGTGAGCTTCAAATTACAATAGGACTGCACCAAGGATCAGCTCTAAGCCCTTATCTTTTTACGCTAGTTATGGATGAGCTTACAGAGGGTATCCAGGATGAGGGGCTGTGGTGTATGTTATTTGCAGATGACATATTATTAATCGACAAAACCAAAGCAGGAGTAAATGCTAAATTAGAGTTATGGAGAACTACTTTGGAATCTAAAGGTTTTAGACTGAGTAGGACTAAGACAGAATATATGGAATGCAACTTTAGTAATATAAGGAGGCGGGACGAGGATGTACTAAATATGACTGGACAGGAGGTACCTAAGAGGGATATCTTTCGCTATCTTGGTTCAATTCTACATAAGGAAGGAGAGATTGAAGAGGATGTTAACCATAGAATAAGAGCAGGTTGGTTGAAGTGGAAGCTTGCCTCAGGAGTTTTGTGCGGCCGTAAAATCCCTACCAAGTTGAAGGAAAAGTTTAATAAGACAGCGTGAGGCCAGCCATGCTGTACGGCTCATAATGTTGGGCCACCAAGAAGCAGCATGTGCATAAGATGAGTGTAGCGGAGATGCGAATGCTTAGATGGATGTGCGGCTACACAATGCTAGATAGAATTAAAAATGACGACATTCGTAAAAAGGTGGGGGTGGCTCCAATTGAGGAGAAGATGAGAGAGTACTGCTTAAGATGGTTTGGACATATCCAACGTAGGCCTTTGGATGCTCCGGTGAGAAGAGGCGACTCGTGCCAAATTGATGGAGTAAAAAGAGGTAGTAGGAGCAGGCCGAAAACAACTTGGGTAGAAACATTGAGGAAAGACTTGATAGCTAGGAACATAACAGAGAACTTGAGCTTGGATAGGATAGAATAGAGAACTTGAGCTTGGATAGGATAGAATGGAAGAAAATGATCCACGTAGAAGAACCCAACTAGAACCAGGATTAGAGCCGGGTAGATTCCTTTTACCTTCTTCATGATTTTTTTCTAAAGGATTCATTTAGCCGACCCCAACTAGTTTGGGACAAAGGCTTTGTTGAGTTGAGTTGAGTTTTGATCATGTTATTTTGTTTGTCATTCCACATCAATTTTGTTTGTATTTTAGCACATAATGGGCAAGTTCTCATTATCACCTTTTTATATAGGCCGGAAAAACTCTTAGTGCACGGAAGTGGGAAGCTGCATTTACTCAAGAAGGATACTTGGATTTATCCAAGACACTCAGTCGAATCCAATGCGGGGTAAGGATTTCCTTGTTGTTCTATAAACTTGCACATCGAATAGTTTAGGTTTTTTCTCCCTGGTAAATGCATATCATGACATTGTTCCATGCTTAATATACTTGGTTGGTTCCCTCGTGTTACGATGATCTCAATAAAATTGAAGCTTCTGGGAAAGCCTAATGTCTTCTCAACTGTTTGCGCTTTCTATTGATCATTTTGATTGGTGTTTCGCAAGAGCTAATATCTTGGTTAAAAATAGAGCAGTTTTTCAATATCTAAAGTTCCACTGCTAAGTTCTTGCCTTGACCAAGTTCCTGTTTGAGTTCGAGTTTTTCCCTCCCAATTAAAACCCCTTTGACCTGCCGGAGTTAATGAAAAATTGACTGCATCAATCAATGACTCGCCCAAGTTGGGACTCTCTTTTACCTTGGCCAAGTTGTCGTCCAACTCTGAGCTTTGAAACACTGATTATAACTCCTTGTGATATTGAAAGACCTTGACCTTCTTCGAATATTACTGTTTCCATATTTTCAATTCAATTTATTTTATCATGACCCCCTTTTCTTCATTATTCTGCGGCACTAGTGAGATAAAAATGCATCCTTTTGAACAAATCTTCTGACTTTTGAATGGCACTCAATAAGTATCCAGTTGAGGAAGACTTTTTGAACATGACTAAGTGGATTCCTAGGCTGATTTTTGGAAAAAGGAGTGGACCATATGGTGTTATTTATAGTTCCCCAATTTTCATATGATGATTCATATTCTTATTGTATAGTTTTTGTGTCATTATTTTTCTCTATGATCATCCCAGTCATATGTTTCCTTTATTTTTTTATATTTTTTCATTTTAATGCCCGATTATTGTTAAATATGTACACTTGATTTATTTTCTGCAAATCCCCATTCTACTTATAAATGATTATGAAAAGATCTGTATATTGAATTGTCAATTGTATAATTCAACACTGTATCTGTACATTGTTTATTGGTGGGGCTTTAGCCATGTACAACAAGTCGATAACAGTATCTTCTAGGTTTGCTGTAACATTTGGTTTCCGTACTCTACTGATTAAGATCATATTCATATTGAATTAAGATTAAAGCTAGTGTAACTTTCTTTACCCAGCCGCTGAATGCATGGCACGTGTGAATGGTATTGGGGTTGTTTATCTTGTGGGTCCCATGAGCTGGTATGTTCAGTTCCATGACGAACAGACAATCCTAACCTTTAATAAATAAAAATGGGGGTCGTTTTTTGAGGGATTTCACCAACATTGACCATTGGTATTGCAGGGTTGTGGGTGAAATCTCATCGCCCCCAACATACGTCATGGTCCCTTGGTGGTCCACAAGATCAATCTCTTGATCGCTACACCACCACATGTTCAGTGGGGCCTGACAAATGACAAAAGTTCTTACTCACGCGAATGATATTAACACTGCTCTGAACTTAATATTTAGATGATATTAACCCTGCCTGACAAATGACAAAAGTTCTTACTCACGTGAATGATATTAACACCGCTCTGAATTTAATATTTAGATGGTTTTGAGATTTTTGCTGATGTCAACAAAGCAACTAATTTAATTTTTTGTCTTACATGTGAACTTTGACAAAATCAGGGTATCCATCCATCAATAAGAGGAGAAGTTTGGGAATTTCTGCTTGGTTGTTTTGATCCTAAGAGTACTTTTGATGAGAGAGATAAATTGCGGCTACGGCGAAGGTGGTTACTCAAAGTCACTTGAGCTTGTTAGAATTTTAAGCTTATGTTGCAGCTGTATATGCATTACTTGTTCATTGTTTAGTCTTCAAAAGCTAAATCCTTTAATATGTTCTAATTTTGCATCATACCTAGTAGTGAGACATACAAAGAGAACCTCAAAATTAATTCGGATGGGAATAGTTCATTACTCTCTCTCAGGTCGGTTGATCTGGTAGTCCATCATGAGCCCAACCCATTGTTGTCAATTCCATTGTGACCAGATGATCATAGCCCCTTGATCAAAATGCATTCTTGTGAGGCTTCTGCAGTCCTTTATCTGATGGAATGGATCTCCATTTTGTGTGGCACTTCGATTCAAACATATATGCCATGCCTAGTAGTCAAACTCTTCATTTCATTTGCTTGGTTGTATAACTCTGTTATAACGTTTTGCCAGTATCATGGCTGTATAAATTATGTTGTCATTTGCTCTGCATTTCAGTTTCTAGATCCATTCGTACCATAAAATATTATGTTGTCATTTTCGGGTTCAACTTTCCTATTCAAGGTTGAGAGTTGAGACAAATTCTTATCACTCTACTACGTCAAACGATATCTATATTTTGTCTACTGAAGAAATCTCAAGTCCGTCAACTTTCCTAATAGTCGCTTCTTCCATCTCCTACTGATGTGCCTATTCATGCTGATCACACCTGGGATTCGTGATTTTGCTCACGGTTGTGGGCGTGGAGTGAAAGAAAGTGGGCGTCGAACGACAGAAAGAGGTAGAAGGAGTCAAGATTGAGTTAAACCTTCAGATCCTAACAGGAAAAATAACAGTTACATAGTGATATTTTGGATATTTTAATAGTTTTGACATTATTTAATTAAATTTGTGGATGACAATTCCTCATTAACTTGTATTTGTTGGGTATTTGGGTTTAATATGGATGGTCATGGTATTGTTATTGGACTGCTACTAGACTTAGATTTCAGATGAATAGAAGTATTGCTAGACTTGGCAAAACTTATGAAAGGTTTTGTGATTTTTTGGCATATATGTTATGATTAATTGTAATAGAGTGGTTTGATATGCTTATATTTTACATCATAATTTTCAAAAAAAGAAGAAATGAATATGATATGAAAAGTATATTTAATGCTTTGAATTGCATTTGATTTCATTATGTTATATTTATGAGCGCTGCTATGAAAACGGGCTCCCATTTTGTGAAAAAAAAAAAACGGGCATCAAACATTAGAGCGACGTCCACTAAAAGACAAAGTATGGGAGCTCACATCCCCATAAAAGCAATAAATGCCCCTTGAAAAGGGTCAAATCAACAGTGATGTCACTCCCGTTTTTATTTTCAAAACGGGATCCCATTTTCAAAGTGTTTTCCTATATTTATTATATCTATTAAAACCATTTCTCACACGTCCAAGTGTTTTTCCCTCACATCTTGTATTTGCTTCCCTTCCTTTTCACATATGTGTTTTCTTCGTGTTTCCTTCATGTTTCCCAAACTTTTCCCAAGCTTTTCCCTTTCCAAAGGCATTTCTCAATGCGTTTCACGTGCGTTTTTCTATCGTTTCCCATTTCTCGCTCCCCCTTTAATTTTTGGTTGTCGTATTTCATGTTTCTGTTTCGCGTTTCACACTTTCATTTCCCGAATCTGTTTTCCTACTTGGCAACTATGATTTAAACCCTAGCCTCTGAAATTTACCACAACCCTAGCCTCTTTAAACCTTGACCACCGGGCTGGGATCAAAATTTGTGGCCTTGCTTCAATTTCTCTGACCAGCCCTACATTACCTAGATTCCAAGCACACAAAAAACAGGGCTTCTTCTTAAAACTGTGGAGCTGAGAATTGTCCAATCATTCCAATGATATCATTTAAAGATTTGCTTCTCTGTGAGGCTTTCCCAAAGCATGCCATTCGGTATTTTACAGCACTGCATATATTTTTTGTAAAGAGGATGTACCAAAGCAGAACACCTATGTTTTTGTAATAGGGCTTGAAGTGTGATGTTTATGCCTTTTGGGAAGCCTCCACAATAAATATATGTTTAATTGTTTACTGATCTTGGAGCATACACATCGCGACTCAGACTCCGGTGCTTACACTCTTTGCAACCTTTACTATGCCGTTCTCTGTTGTTTTTACCGCTTATGGGACAGAAGCTACCATTTCAGTCTGTTTATTTTCTAAATTTTTCTTTGAACTTTAAGACTCTAATTTGAAACTCCTATGTTGATCAGCATATAATACTTAATATGTTCATCCTCGTGTATACTCCGGTGCTTACACTCTGTTTATTTTTCTTGGAGCACACATATCATACTTGTGCTTACACTGTTTTGAACTTTGACAACTATGATGTTCTTTCTTATTTATTATCACTTAATGGGACGGAAGATACAATTTCACTCTGTTTACTTTTCTCAATCTTCTTTTGAACTTTGAGGCTCTAATTTGGAACTCCTATGTTAATTAGTATGCAATAATGAATATGTCTATCCTTACATGTGCAACTACAGGGAGCAATATGCTAGGTGGAGAGAAGAGTGCCGGGAAATGGACCCCATTGTCGGTAGTGGAAGGATTATCACAGCACCCATAATCACCGAGGATGGGGAGCCTATTAAAGATCCTTTGGCCCTTCTACAAGCAAATCCAGAAGGACTACAGGCCAGTGGTCGTCCTGAAAACTCAGAGCTTTCCCCGACCAGTAAATCACAAGAGAATGCATCCAATGGTTTGCAACCAAACATTTCTAATAGGTTGGAAAAGGTGGAGTTTGCAAACCGTGTTCCTCTGGACAAGAAAGTAATCCAATGGAAGCTTACCCTGCATCAAATAGGTTGGTTTTTGGTCAAAGATGGCATTTTTTTTCAATTGATTGTCGAGTTTCACTACTAATCTCCAATCCACACTATGGCCACTGTGTACTTTCCTATCTGATCTACTGAATTTGCTGTGTTTAGGAAATGGATTTAGTGTTTCTGTTGCTTTACCTTTCTAAATTGTTTCTATATTGAAAAGCGCTGCTATTGGATCCATTTAGAGTCTCTAATAGATATGCTGAAATTGTGGTCTTCAAACATGAATGCTTAGGTTTGTTGGGCAGCGGTATCTATTAGATACAAATACAAATACTGCCTAGTAAGGCTTTTTTATGGTAGTGAGAGGTTTTGAAACTGAGCTACAAGATAATAATTTTGTTTCACATTATGAATACAACATGTACAAAGTGACATCAGTAAATTATCATGTCAAAGTATTTAGCTCTGCTAAGGGAGAAAAATTCAGGCTAAGGGACATATTTGAACAAACATTGGACCTTCCCAGCTAGGATCAAGTAAGGTGATTCATGCTCCAACAGTATTATACCACTGCCAGGTCATAGTGAACCATGACATCTCCTCTTCTGAGTTCAGGACTTGGGGTTACCCGTCTTTTTTAAGGCAATTTTTAGATCCTATCTTTGAGCCATGAAATATAATGTCCATGCAGATTTACGAGTCTTTTGCTTGTTCCTTCCATAGTTGATGACACAAGCAGTTTCAAGAACATGTGATTATAACTAAAAAAAATTACAGAAACTAGTAATTTTGACTACTGATGGAGGTTTCCTGCTGAATGTATTCCGTGCTTGTTACTGAGTGCTATTGAGAAATATCCGAATGGGAAAGGGAGATTTCTGTTTGCATTCCATATGAATGAAATGGAAATCATCAGTTTCAACATGTAAAATATGTAGAAGGATTATACATTTTTCATTTAATGGACACTGACATGATTGTGACTTGTTATACACACATTATTTATGCTAGGTCTCGATGTGGTTCGCACTGACAGGACATTAGTGTTTTACGAGAAGCAAGAACATTTGTCAAAGCTTTGGGATATTCTTGCAGTTTATGCTTGGGTAGATAAAGATGTTGGCTACGGTCAAGGTGGGTTATCTTCATATGCACTTCTCATTTTAGGAAATGATTATGAGATGTCTTGGAATCTGGAGAAAACATAAGCTGATATATCTTGGGTTTCATCTTTGAAGAAACCCTCTGCAAACTATCACATATTTTTTCTCTGTTTCCCCAACTACATCGTCAGTGGGTAGTCCTTTCATTCTTAAAAATCATGGAAAATACCATATCTTTAAATCAAGAATATTTTGGTATTTTTGAGATCACTGTAGATTTTTATGATGCTCTGTGGTTGTAATAATTTTTCTGTGTTACTTTTGCACACTGTGCTGAAATATCTTTAGTGTATGACATTGGCATGCAGGAATGAGTGATCTTTGCTCCCCGATGATCGTCCTTCTTGAAGATGAAGGCGATGCATTTTGGTGCTTTGAACGCTTGATGCGCAGATTGGTACTTTCTGGCTTACATCCTTTGCATCTCATTGATCCAGACATAACAATGATTTTCCTTTTTTTTTCTTATGAGAGAGTGTGTGATTTTATTTTTTAGATCAATACCCCCTCTTTCCCTAGTCATGATATGGGGTTATGAACCACTATTGATGTGTTTGATGTTTTTCAGAGATCTACCTTTGAATGATATTGTGATATGGGCAAGCGAAACTATTGGTGTCACATAAACTAAATGCTCCATTTGAATATATTATGATATGGACAACTGTTGATGTGGCATACCACTTGAATGTTTGCATATTTACACAGATGCTACTTTTTTACATCTTTCTCCATACTTGACTTCTCTTTTTTTTAATCATGTTGTTTTTATCAGACCTTTTTATATCAGCTCATTATCTTGATGCGTGCATTTCTTGACTAGTCAACTTGTCTTCATGGACGGTCTTTTTTCCTGAACCCTTGATCAATTCAGCTACCAATTCATTTCATAAATAGTCTAATTAATGAGTAGGGTATACCTTGTTAAAACTCACAAACTTAGACACAGAAAGGGGTGCTTATGACTCTTCACTGTCTATTTTATTTCTAATACAATATTATATCCAGTGATTATACAATATGGTGATTGTCACACATGGCTGGCATCATTATTCTGGATATTATGCTCATAATTTAAATGTTGTCCTTCTGCATACAAGATTTTCTCTCCAAACCCCTGATAGAAGTTCACCACTGCGTGATTATGTTGAGTGGAAGGGTGGAACTATTACCAGTATTTCAGTACATTTTACCTAATTAAAAAGTTCCAACTTATCGAGTGAATTTGGCAGATAGCAATCGAGTGACAAATATAGGCATACTGGAATCACGGTGTGGGGAGACATTCTAAAACAAAACTCTTCCTTTTAAAAAGGAATCCGCTACAGGGTTTATAGAGGAGATAAAATCCAATTCTGAATACAATCCAATTCTTTCTTTTTTTGAACAAGGTAGCCAAATTTTATTAAAGAACAAAGAAGACGACCGAGATGGTCCGAACAAGAGACAAGAAGAAACAAGAGAAAAAATACAAGCACAAAGAAACTCAAGGAGGAATCTCATCATAAAGAGCCAACACCTCAAGCGATACAACCACTCTAGCCAAGCCATCTGCCCCCTCATTTGCCGAATGCCGAACATGGTGAAATTCAATCCACCTGACTTAGCTATGTCGAACATTTCTTCAAAAAAATTGTTAAATCTCCATGGAGGCTTTTGTGGTCCGTTTCGCCACCGAATAACATTGGAAGAATCTCCCTCCACTACAACCTTATCTCAGTCATCTCGAGCTACAATACGCGAGCCTTGGTATACTGCCCGTAACTTGCTTCCGTGGCATCGGCTATGCCAAGCGGGCCGCCAAAAGCCCACAATACCTTTCCCCCATCATCTCTAAGAACACACCCAATACTAGAAGGGCCTGAATTTCCAAAACTAGATCCATCAAAGTTTAATTTTACAAAACCCGGTGATGGGTGCAAAGACGTGCATTTAAAGGACAACTTCCCCAACTTATTTTCTATAGCTTGTAGCATGGATGCCACCATTCTTTACTCCGCCAATCATATTGAAGGCAAGATTTCTTGGAAGACTCGTTTCCGTCGTAATTTCTTTGACCATGAGATTGGCAGGGTTGCTCGGTTTTAGAAATTTTGGACCTGGCTTTCATTAGAAGTGCAGGGGAGAATAGAAGAATTTGGAAATGGAACCCTACTGGAACCTTTACTGCCGTTAAATCTTTCTACCACAATTTACTGCTGGCTCTGCCTCTCTTGCCTGTAAACAAGGTTTGGAGGATTCCCGCCCCGCCTAGAATGTGCGTCTTTCATTGGACTGCGATTCTCAACAGCATATTGACGGCAGATCACCCCCGAAGTCGGAAAGTTCTCATCATAGACCATTACTCCTTATGTATTGACGCAGGGATTAGTGGATCACATTTTAAAATGTCATTCTCAAAAAAATTTATGTTACAAACATTTAAGATTTACAGTGCCAGAAACTTATCTAGCATCAAGAATAACACTCAAACTTGTTCCGCATATTTGAGGTGACACCACCATGATATTAACATGTGTAAATCAGTGTCTTCAAGTTCTGTCTAGAAACGGTTTCTGAAAAAAACATGTGTGGTTAGTCATTGGCATATTCCTGTTCTATTGTTTTGATTTAGTCTACTGGAACTTACTACATTTGCTATTTTCTTAAAATGCTCGGCCTTTTCATGAAGAAATAGAACTGCATCCAAATAGATAAGATTGTTATCAAACCATCTAGCTATTTGGTCTCATCCAATTTGTTTATCGAAATAATTTTACTGTTATTCAGACATTCCATGGGTTATTACGGGAATCGATGTGTTTCATATTTATGCCAGCATTTTAAGGATTGGACATTGCTGATAGTTATTCTTGTATAAGAGAGCATCAAATGTTTTTCTTTTGGAATCACAATATGTTATGATTTCTTATCTTAATTTCAAGTTGCTTATGATATGCACTTTCATGTGAAAATTTAAAGCGAGGAAATTTCAGATGCACAGAGAGCACTGTCGGGGTGGAGAGTCAACTTAATAGTCTAGCATCAATTACTCAAGTTCTTGATCCAAAGCTTCATCAGCACTTAGGTACATCTTATAAGTTTATATTCATTCCTGATATGGCTTCTTTTTTTCCTTTTCGAATATGGCATTTAGGTTATTAGCTCTGCCTATGAATATAATTTCTCTTTTTTTTTTTCTCTGTCTTGTGCAAAAAGATAAATTAGCATTGTTATAAACCACTTACCTTTCTTCTCGATCAGTAAAAGAAGAAATTCATTTATTAGATAAAACAGATATAGATAGTGGGCCCATACAGCTTCTAAGTTCCAAAATATTGAAGTAAAGGGGCTCAACGAAATATTAACCAAATTGCATCTCTATCCCTGTGACTATGAGAAGTGTCTATGAATGAAATGGCGCTGAAGTTATTCATGATTTCAATAAATACAAGCCAAGCTAGGATTTCCTGAACTACATCATATAAACTACATCAGATGTATGGATGTATATTAGTGCTCTGCAAATCAGATTTATTGTGTATATAATTATAGATCTAATTACTGTAATATCTTCGTATGCATCTTTTAATGAAACTACGAAAGAATTCTCAAGTGTTTTTTCCTATTGTTATTTACATCATCGGATGCCTCTTTACATACACCCGACATCTCCTGACTACCCAAGAAATTGAAAATGAGGAAACCGACAGCAGCTTCCCGGTTCAAGATATAGCAGCTCTTGGAAAAGATGAACTAATTCAAGGTTGAAATTTTACATGAAAAATTCAACAACTACAGTTTTAATTTGGTTGTTCCCAGGTCCAATGTTTCTTCTTTCCGAAATATATCACGGTCAAGCAATGTCAAAGTGCTGGATGCTTTTACCTAGGGAGACTCATGATAGTAATAACAGGCATACAAATGTTTTAAAATGTTCTTCTACATCTATCTTTCTGATTTTTACACTTTGGCCTTACTTGGTTCTTTGTTGCTAATTTAATCTTTTTGGTTACATCTATATCTCCACAACTCTTTCTCTCGATTACACAAGTAACTAGACTTTTTGTTATGAACTTGGAGCACAGAGACACTTGGTGGAGGAGACTATCTATTTGCATTCCGTATGCTTATGGTACTGTTTCGCCGAGAGTTCTCATTTGGCGATTCATTGTTTCTTTGGGAGGTATTTGTTCAATAATTTCTGCCTAAATCAAAATTTATATCTTTCAATTGTTTCAGCCTTTCATTCTTAAATTTCATTATTTTGCATGTGTTGTTGCTATAATAAATTCATAACGTGTAAAACACCCTTATTGGTGATGTTTTTCCATTATTTTGTTTTACAATTTCTGCCTAAGTCAAAATTTATATCTTTCAATTGTTTCAGCCTTTCATTCTTAAATTTCATTATTTTGCATGTGTTGTTGCTATAATAAATTCATAACGTGCAAAACACCCTTATTGGTGATGTTTTTCCATTATTTTGTTTTGATTTTTCAAATTCGAAATATATTTACATCATCTTGAATGAAAATTTAGCTTAAGCTTCTTTTTTTATCAAGGCTCATGCTTTTTAAGAACTACCGTAATGACATTCAGTGTTGCATTTGCACTGTCAGCATCTCATGAATTTATTGTGAAGCATAACTTCAATTTCAAAAGGAACCCAGGCACTCTTGTTCTGTATATGATATCTTCTTCAGAAAATAACAAAAAATGGCCTTCATTTCAATAAACACCAAACTGATTAGAACTTCTGGATAGATTGGACATTGCAAATCATTGAATTGTACGAAAATTTATTGATATCTAGTAAATATTGAATGAAGCAAAATATAAATACATGGATTCTCTAGAGTAGATGTTTGTGTATACAATTCTACATTTGTTTGGCACTGTGGCATATCACTTACATATACTGATATACAAAAATAGTTCTGATATGCACATGTATGTGTATTATGAATGTAACTACTCTGCATCCATTTTTTGGTTTCTGTGATCTGACCACTTTATTTGTATAGAGCTGTAACATCCCATGTTCAACCTTGGTACAGATGATGTGGGCTTTGGAATATGACCCTGAAATTTTTTCCATGTACGAAGAGTTGGGCCCAGGCAGTGAAAAAAGTGATGGGTCCAAAGAAAAGCCAAAGTCGGCACGCCAGTGTGGGAAATATGAGAGGGAGAATATGAGGAATGGAGGAAATAATCCAGAAACCAACCTCCCTATTTCAGTTTTCCTAGTTGCCAGTGTCCTTAAGAACGAGAGCCCGAAGCTGTTGCAGGAAGCACGTGGACTGGATGATGTCGTTAAGGTATACCAGTGCTACATAGCTCATTGTGATTATGTTGCATCTTATCATCTCTTTACCATTTTGACTCGGCCTGAATAAACTTATAATTCAGTTGTCAGTTTCAGTTTCATCGATGTGGATGCCATTTTGACAGGTGTAATAAAATGGCCAGATGCATTTCACTCATTGTCAACCTGTGGAACTAGGACCCTTCTGTACATGAAAATCCAAACTCTGAGTTTATCATCGCTTAAGACTTTAAGAGGGCTGCTAAGACTATCTCTTGTTTATAATCGTACAACTTTTCACATACACAATACCTGAACAACTCGATCAGCTACCTCTGCATTCAGTCACCTTGGCTAATGATAGGTCTTTTGGTCATCCTGAGTTTCATTTTTTTTTTTTTTTGAGCGATGACCACAGGGAATTATAAAGAAAACAAAGCAAAGTCATGATCAAGTTGACCATAAAACTATAAAAAAAGAAGAGCACTACAAACAGAGAAAAAGGAGACACTGCCTTTGTGGAAAAGGAAAAGCATCAGAAATTTTGAATTTCTATAAACCAATTATGTATTTTTCTACATTATTTTTTTTATTATTTGCGCTTGGTTTTTATTTCCTACATAAGTCACTTCAGGCATACCAAAACTGTAGAACAATGGGACTAGAGCCCTAGACATCCCTCATGAAGAGTTGTTCCTCCTACCCTGCAAACACCGATGGTATTGGGTTGTTCATTTTCTTATGTGAAACCAAGTCTTCAGAACTCTTTAGAGCAGGGTAATTTTGTAATCTACACGTTTAGTTACATTTAGGTGTTGCTCTCTCTCTCTCTCTCTCTCTCTCTCTCTCTCTCTCTCTCTCTCTCTCTCTCTCTCATAGCTCTTCACTTTATCCTCAGATCTTGAATGACATAACTGGAAATCTCGATGCAAAAAAAGCTTGCAGTGGTGCAATGAAGCTTCACAAAAAATATCTAAAAAAGGTAAGGTTTAAGATCCCTCTCTATTTTGCAAGCAGTGTGATGGCACGTTATTTACTACTTTATTATGCAAAATGCTATACATTGTTCCATTTCAAAAAAAAAGAAAAGACTATACATTGTTTACTTCATCCAACACTAAAATTTAAAAGGATGGCACATGGCCAGAAGAAGCATATTTCAGATACTGTTTTGATCACTCAAATACATCGACATTTGGCACTTATTTTTTTTCTTCCAATGGCAACATTTGGCACTCATCCCAATCTGAGCCACGGTGTGTCTTGATGCTTGCAATGGCAATTTACTTAAATTGTAGTTCCTCCATGTTCAAAACCAGTGTAATTGATGTTTTCTGGATTAGCTCAAGCCATGGCTGTGAATTTGCTGGATTGGCTAGTAATTGCCAATGTATCAAGATGTAAGACCATGCATGCCCCTTCGATCCATTTGGTGTGGGTGGGTGGGAGGGGGTAATTTAGGGGTTTATGGGTTTTTGGTGTATGTTTTTTGCATTGGTGGGACTCCTTGTGCCTGTTGATGTACTCTTGCTTACGACAATTAATAAAGTCGTTACCTTTCAAAACACACACACACACACACACACACACACACACACACACACACACACACACACACATCAGTGTAAATGTAATAAGGATGTACTAATACGGCTGCATAGCATAGATTATTGTCCAATTCGGTTTGTACGTTTGGGAAATTTTGCTAAAGAAATACTATATTAATTTGGCAGTAGTTTATGGTATGTAGTTTGTCACTTGGGTGTCCACATGCCATCTGATGTTTTGGGGGCTGATATTTTAGAATATTTAGTATCCCTCTGACTCCTTAATGTTTTTGCTACAGGCCAAGAAGACGTAAGTCTTGAAGCAAAGTGAGCATAATCCGTGTGAGGCTCATGTACTTTGAGGTTCTATAGCCCTCCTCTTTCATTGTATACCCATGGATTTGTCAGTGTATTATTGGTACCATTTGTTGTGGTCTATTGCACTTGAAATACAGAAAGCTTGCTATTTGGCAGCTTCTTGCATACTAATAAAAAATTTCAGATTTCCCTTTGTACTTGCTATTGAAAGTGATGGAATGGTTGTTGCATTTGATCTTCTTTTTTCATTTCTTTTTTCTATTTTATAAGGTAACTTTTTCAAGGAATTGTGGATTTTATCTATAAGCTCAACCCATCAATTTTTAGCTGTAATGATCTAGAATACCCATCAGTTTGGTTGCGCAAGGGAGAGAGAGATGTTGGAGAGAGAGAGAGAGAGAGAGAGAGAGAGAGAGAGAGAGAGAGGTTTTCGAGAGAGAATATAGTGAGAGAGATTTTAGGGAAAAACCCAAAAGGGTTTGCGAGAGAGAGAGAGAGAGAGAGAGAGAGAGAGAGAGAGAGGGAGGGAGGGAGGGATTTTGGCTTCTTTACAGTGTTAAATGTAGATGCAAATTCATTCAAATCCGAAAGTATGAAATAAGAAGCTAAAAGGAATTGGATGCTACAGTCTAGACGCTATATGCCGTCTTTGAGGACAAAATCAGTAGAAGGTGTCATCAATAAGCTGAACTTGGACTGGGCAATAGTCTGCTCAAAGCCATGCTGAAAATTCTTTTTTTTCCCCCCGTTTTTGACATGGTAGAGAATCTTATTGAATCAAGAAGAACAAGAAAATGCAGCTGAGGCAAACTGAAAAATCATGATGGTTCAAGCCCTTGGCAAGCCCATGGTGCGCTTTAAAGGATCAGCCCTTGGCAAGCCCATTGTCAGGTCCTTAGAGAGTAGATGGAATTGTTGTTGAGATTAAAAAAAAAAATGTATTTTACAGGAGTTTTCTTTTTCTTATTCCCACATAGTTCTGTGTCTTCTGCCAATGTTGCAAATTCCCTAGCTACGGGGTGTCTATAGACTCTTTGTGCGTTGGGAAATCTCTGCCCCTATGTAATTTTATATTTTTGCTTTTTTCCTTTTTAGTAAACTTTTCTTTTCCTCATAAAAAATGCTAAAATGGAGAATTAAGCAAAATGCTTCATGGAAATTGCTTTCAGGGAGTATGCAATCAGATGTCCAATAAGTACTTGCATGATATTGTTTAGCTGTTGATTCTATTACGACATCAGTCAGACAGTGCTCTCTCTCTCTCTCTCTCTCTCTCTCTCTATATATATATATATATATATATATATATATATATATATATAGAGAGAGAGAGAGAGAGAGAGAGAGAGAGAGAGAGAAGTGTTGGTGAGCTTAAGCTCACCAAACTTATGATGAGCTTAAGCGCCCCAATCACATGGGTCCCACATTTTCTGTGGTGATCCAAACCATTCATTTGCAAGGCCCTATCATAGATAGGGTGTGTACCAAAAATCAGCTCCATAGGATCATCCTAACCCCTCCATTTGTGGAGGACACAAATGGGCAGATTTGTGGACAAATAATGTCTGTCCATTTTGACCTCCACAAATGGATGGTGTGTACCAAATGATTTTTGGTACACACCCCATTTTACGTTTTACTGAAGCTCTAATTTTATCATTAAATAAAAACCGCCTCCTAGATTCAGCCATGCCACGAAAGAGTTTTAGAGAGTGGAACCTTTTCGCACAGTAAGAAGTATTTCAGTATCTGGGTACAATGCAGAGACAAAATAAAGAACATTGTCTATTACTGCAGTGAGATTTTTTAGTTTTGCGTTACTTGCAGATCTTGAAGAGGGCGAGCCTTGGCGCAACGGTAAGGTTGCTCCATTGTGACCTGGTGGTCACGGGTTCGAGGCACGGAAACAGCCTCTCTGCAAAGCAGGGGTAAGGCTGCATACATCTAGCCCTCGCCAGACCCCGCAATGGCAGGAACCTCATGCCTTGGGCCGCCTGACTTGCAGATCTTGAGGAGCAGATTTCTCTTACTACTCGGTATATGGAGATAATATGAATGCTAATTATATTGCTTGTAATTCCATTTTTGTGATACGACAGGACAAAGCATAATTAGGTTGATTATAATTTCGTTTGGGTTTAGTGTTTACCACATAAGAAACACTGGTTTCTCTACCAAGCGGCTCCCTCTGACATGACTATTGTGCGGTATAACCACTCAGTGAACAGTCATTTATCTGTATAGATGCTCGACTATGATACAGGAATGTTGGAAGTTGCAAGCCACTTTTTTGTGCATTGACATACTTCATGTTGTAAATGGATTATGGCTATTTAGATTGTTGCATGATAGGGGTGTTTTTTTTTCAATTGTAGTCTTTTGGCCATTTTTGTCTATTTTTCATTAGTTTATGTTCTAGAATATTCCGGGTGTTTCATTAATCTAACAAATGAAACAAATTTTCGATCTCTAAATTTCAGACTCCTTGATAATAGCACCCTGAGATGCCCAACATACCTAATGATACTGTTAGGTAAGAGTTTTCGCTGATATGTTACTAACACGAAGGGGCCGTTTGGATACACAGATTTTAGAATCTTGGATTTCCTCAAAATTGTAGATGGGAGATGAGAGAAGGAGACCAGCCGTTGTTTTCTGATTTCTCGCCCTTCTTTCCGTCAGCAAGAGAGTAGATCATCCCATGTTTCCAGGTTTCAGAAATCTCAGGATGGGAGAGAGATTTCTAAAACCTGGATTTCTTACTTAAAATTCAAGATTCTAAGGAGAAGCGAAACAAATGATCTTCTCCTTCTCTTGTCTCCCATCCAGGATTTTGGGGAAATCCAATATTCTAAAATCCGCGTATCCAAACGGGCCTGAAATGATCACATCAGTATCAATTTTCACCCTTAGAAACCATTCTTAAAGATTCTTTCTAGTAGCTTTCTTACAACAGCAAGAGACAGATTATGCTGCTCGCTGAGTTTTATTTGAGAGATGTGCAATTAGAAAGACTAATTGTATCAAATGCTGTTGGAAACAGAGGCAGCCATATCTTCTGAATATTAAAACTGTTCATGAATTAAACACAACACTCAGCTTTCCTTGTAGTCAGCTTCTATATAAATTACAATCCTTCATACTTTTGGATCTGAAAATCAAGCAAACCTCCGCATGAAAATTCCACATCCATGACAAGACTTCTATAATCTGACATGTTCTTGGAAAGTATATGACGAAACTGAGAAATTAAGTGTATGTATGCGTTCATCAAGTCCCCTTTAAGAATCTCCACAGAGCATCTGAATCAGCCACCATAAAAATCCATTGTCCTTTCTTATCAGAAACCGATACTTCTTAGAGCCTGAATTTGTACTGGGGAAACAGGTTGTTTTTTCATCCAAAAAAATATCATGGTTAGTTCTTCACCATCTCTTCCTGCTTCATAGTTCTGAAATTTGCATGATCCCCAGTAATATTTAGATACAGAGACCCATAATTTGAAATAATTCACTAACCGATGCTTCTTAGAGCCTGTATTTGTACTGGGGGAAACAGGTTTTTTTTTCCCATCCAAAAAAATATCATGGTTAGTTCTTCACCGTCTCCTCCTTCTTCATAGTTCTACAATTTGCATGATCCCCAGTAATATTGAGATACAGAGATCCATAATTTGAAATAATTCACTAACTAGTTTGTGAGAATCAGTTTTGTGTTCATGGGGGTGGTATGAGTTTGGTAACTAGATCTGTAACTATGATGATCAGACCAAGAACTGATTCCCCTATACACACAGAGTCAACTATACTTTGCACCCCAGACCAAAGTTTTCGCCCAAAGAGAAAAACGAAAGAATCAGCTATTGGACTAATAAAAAAAATCTAGTGTGGCCATCAGCAGAGGTGATCCATCATTAGAATAAATGTCATAACTGTGAGGAAAATTACGGGTAAAAGGTTAACACAAGATTGATATGCATCTCCTTCAGGAAATTCAGTAGTAAGTGCACACTCCTTCCCATTAAAATACACCCTTGTGGGAAATCCATCACCACATATAATGCTTATACTAGGCGTCAGTTTCTTCATAAAAGAAATCACTGATTGTTGCTTACCAGGTACAGGTGGAACAACGGCCGGATTACTCCCATTTGTCTGTGCGAGCAAGTAAGTATTACCTGGTAGCCCTTGCATGAAAATAGTGTTGTTAATAGGGGTGAGCATTATTCGGTTAAAACTGAATAACCGAACTGAACCGAATTGGTCGGTTCGGTTTGGTTTTTTTCTTTTCGGTTCGGTTTCGGGTTTTTTTTTTTGTTGGAAATTCGGTTATTCGGTTTCGGTTTCGGATTTCTCAAAAAAAAAATTTGATTAACCGAATAACCGAAATTATAGATGAAAACCATTTTTTTTCAAAAAAAAGTGCTATATGTGCACTCCGTAGGATGATCAAAACCGTCCATTTGATTGATCGCAACTTAATTAGGTTGTGCTCAAAAAATCATTTCAATCAGATGATCCTAGCCCTCCGATCCAAACCGAGATTTTGATTTTTTCCCTCTTTTTCTCCCACAATTCAGTTCGGTTTCGGATAATTTCGGTTTGGTTTCAGTTACAGAAATTTGGTAACCAAAATTATTTTGGTTACCAAATTTCGGTAATTTCGGTTCGGTTTAAACCGAATAACCACCCCTAGTTGTTAAGTTCCGGCATCCTTGTTCCATTGAATGAATACACATTTTCATAACCAAGGTAAGCCTCAGGGATTTGAATTGCTGTGAACCAATCATGGAAAATGTACTCTTCCCAGTTAAAAATAGTGATCCTCGCTGTCCATCCTTTTCTGTAGTCTGAGTATATGTGCCAATTTATGCTAACGCCACAGTTATCAGCACAGGGCAACGGGTTGGGGACTTTATAGTGTTTGATTTTCGCCCAAGCTTTGGCTCTCCATGTTGTATTGTCAAAAGGAACAAGAAGAGCTTCTGATGGGGGAAATAATGGCGACGCATCCAGATTTTTGGTTTCTCTGGTAGGGCAGCCACAAACACAGGTATTACAAGGGATGACAGAGTCATTATAGAAGGCCGAAAAGGAACACAACATCGAGAATGCTTGTTCTTCGGCTGGGTTATGTTACAGGCCACTCCCAACTAGCAACAGCTGAAGAAGTAGACAAAAGCCCACTTGTGTCTGGGAATTGTGTTGGGCTTACTCTAATTGGGGGCCCATATTCGTAGTCCGGATTAAGAGCACCAGTGATCTTCAAATTCTGAGGAGCATAAAGAGCGGTTCGATTCAAATCCGGTGGGATCTTGTACACTTGCAACTGAAACACAGACTTTGACTTGGTCGAGTCCATGGAGGATGGTAGGAGAGTTCCATTTTTACAACAGAAAGGTAAGTTTCCAATTTTTTCATCCTTTTCTCTCTCTGGAGGGAGATCAGTGATGATCGGTTTCTTTTGACAGTTCATAACAGGTGTAAAATCAAAATCTTGATAGTAGTTTCTGGCGGCTCCATAGATGCAATCAGAGTAGTCTTTCTTGAGAGTGTAGGCTCCTATCATGGTGTAGATGAACTTCCTCTCTTCCATTACCATGTCAAGTTCCAATTGTGAAGAATACCAAGTGGGTCGTTGTTACCTCGCAAGGTAGTTTCCTTCGAAGGCCTGAATAACGTAATACGAGAGAATGAGATCTCCATTGGGGTGAGGTAAGAACTTGGTGTCTTGGGGTGATATTAGGCTTGAAATTTTTGTTTCGAACGCAACAGACATGCATCTCAGTCTCTGTAGAAACAGAAGCCAAACAAGTTCAGATGCCTTTGAATGAAACTGTGGATTGAGATGGATGTTTACACTATAGGCTCTGTTTCTTTCGACATAAAATCAGCGTAAAACAAATCTTACGCCCATTTAAAAATTTGTTTTATGCCCATTTTACGTCGAAAGAAACTGAGCCATAGTATCTCAGTGCAGCTTAACACAGTGCAAATGAATTTTTGCACACAAGAAAATTAACACCAATTGCAGAGCCAGAGATTTAAAAAAAAAAAAAGTTTCACAACAGAGGGCCCAGATGTGTTGACCCTCTTGGAAAACCTGATAGCAGTTTGGAGATGGGAACAAAAGAGCAAAGCTTTCTGTTGGAAAATTTAATCATTCTCTTATGAGGATCAGATCATTTCCCCTCCATAATATTGAAATATATGTTGTGACATAAATGTGGCAATGCATAAAGAAAATGAGAATACAGAATATGTATGAGAAATTTGTAATAAGGAATTATCATGTGCATAAGATATACACCAGAATTGGATGTATAAACCATATGTATCATCCCTTCCATCAGTGGCCTCAATGGGATGGCCACTGTAATCTTCAATATTTGAAAAGCAAGCTAACATCAGATTGGTTTACGGGTTAATCTGCCCTGATTGGTTTTAGTTATACAGAAGTTACAGAGTATATAGCTCTCAAATAGATATCATGGATAAGCCGTTCCTAGGATTAGCTATCCTGCTTGCATATCATGGATAAACTGTTCCTGGGATTAGCTATCCTGCTTGGATAATTTTATCTTGATTAAACCCCTCGTAATGGTATTGGCTGGTATGCTCATATAGTATGCCCTTTTCATTGTGGCTGTTCTCGACATGAACGGAGGATAGATAGCATATCCAAGGATAATATAAACCCTAGCTTGCTATCCCACAAAGAACAGCCCCAATATAACAGAAGCAACATGGAAGCACAAAGTAAAGAACTGAAATGGGACATCCTTGTCATATAGAAGAACTAGGCTATGAGGAGGAGGTGAGAGATTCAGATGAGAAGCTTGATCTGGGCCCACTTAGATAACGCCAGCATGATCTAGACCCTCCGTTGGGGTGTACCAACTGGATTCTAAAGCCTTAAAATCACTCCAATTGGAATCCCTAACCATTCAAACGATGAAAAAAATTGGGTGACCATCACATCCAAATTCACCAAACATGTGTGGTTAGGATTGTCCGAATGGAGTGATTTTGGAGGGTATGAGGACATCTTCATGGTGGGACCCTTTGGATAGATGGTCCAGATGATGCTCAAGTCAAATACGCACACAGATAAGCTTGGAATGCACTTCTAACAACAGGCACTCATCCAAGTACAGGGCACACTCTGGCACAGCGGGTCCCACCTTTGGTTGATAGGAGACATTGATTTGAGATAATACACATTATTGAATGCTAAGATTGCATTATTGAGGTGATTTTGGGCAATAGAATATCCAAAGCAATCATAATGACGGTTCAGATTAGTCGAGATTGGGTCCCATAATTAAATAAAAGTGGGTCCTAAAAACTAATTGAATGGCAGTTTTAATTAAGAGCTATCATGTGATTGGGTCATCACATAGTCTGGGTGGTGTAGTTGGTCATCACGCTAGTCTCACACACTAGAGGTCCCCGGTTCGAACCCGGGCTCAGACATCTTAGTATTTGAGTTGAGAGAGAACCTTTTTGGAGCTGTCACAGCTGGTGAAATAGTAATTAATCAAAACATGGCAATGCCAATATCAGCAGCCTTTTTTATAGGTGATTAGAGAAATAGAGATTTGTTACATAAAGAAAACAAAGTAGAAATTAGAAGTGGAAGGAGACTCCTTGAATCTGATGTGGTTGAAGGAGACTTCTTGAATGTGAGAAGATGATTGAAGGGTAACTCGTCATATCCTATGTAGAATCAAGGTTTTAAATGTTGGCGCCTTTGTAGAATCAAGGTTTTTAAATTTCGGTTTTGGATCGTGTTTCGGTGTTTCGGTACTTTGCCTGCTTCTTACTCGCCTGTGAAAACAATGCTAGACTCGACTTCCACACTTGTGCCCAGTCGGAGACAGTTCCAACGACTGACCTTACTAATAGCGGGTGGGGTGTTCATGCGAGATATCAAGGCAAGTGAGAATGGCACTTGTACATAAAAGAACAGAGGGAATGACCCTATATTAGTCAAGCCGGTAGCGCTGCTAGTGAGACCACACAATTAAAGCAAAGTCGCCACCATTGCGAGAACACTACTTGAGCCAAAATTTCAGGGAAATATTAAATAATATTTTTTAACGTGATCTCTTCTACAATTTCGGACCGAAATTTAAAGAAAACGAAAATTTGAAATTTCGGTCGAAATAAAGTAACATTTTGGATTATCCCACCTCCTGTTTGCTACTTATTAAGCATAATATGCCACTAAGGGCATCTTCCCTTGACAAAGGCGAGATATCTCTCGTTGCAACTCAATAAGTCTTAAAAAAATTCCCAACTTCTGAATATGTCTCCTCAACTGAGTCCTTCAAGAACAGAAATACTTTATCAATTGTTGGCTGCAAAGAATGTAACAGCCGCGATATCACATCTCTCATGAATGGGATCTAACTGATTTGATTCTTATCCTTCCATTAACGTACCCCAGTTTTCCTCGTCCACCAATAAACATACGGGTGGATATGATTGTGCCCATTCCAGATAGTTACTGTCTTCATACTCTACTGTGATAACCTACAACTCCCAGTTGTTATTCCTATGTTTACCCACTTGTGATACACCAATCACCACGCCATACCACGACACTTCTATCAGACATGTTGCTTATTTTCTGGTGTTAGAAAGCATCCGATCATATAAGAGAACCAGTGGAACGACACAAACAGGGACATAAAGCACTTCATAACAGCAATCAATGATCACAAAAAAAAATATTAATCAATTTATCCACAACTGTTTTTTCCTTAGAAAAAATGATCATCACTGAAATTGTATATTTCTACTGATGCCGGCACTACCATGTTTTAATAATTGCACAAACTCACCTGGTCTTTTCTTTTTTTTAAACAGCTGTAAAAGGTTATTACAGCTCCCAACAAGCTCTCAGAAGGCAATTAACAGAGAAAAGACCCAATATCGGTAGCCTTGTACACATCATGCTCTGACTATCAATATTTAATTTCTTTTCCACTATTTATAAGGAAATTATATGATTATTGCTTATTTAGAGGGATATCATTATATATTGAAAGCCCCTATAAATAAAACTTCAACTGCGGTGGTTCAATTTGCCTTTTCATGTATATTTACCTTTTTCGAACATTGGAAAAGCAGGATATTTTAGAAAGGTTACCTTTCTTTTCTAAGCTTTTCTAGAAATTTCTTTCAAATCAAACACGGCCTTAGTACAAACCTGCATATATATAAATGAATTTGATGAATCTAGGTGAATGCAAATAGCTTCAAAACCCACCTTAACATTCACTTCATGGTTTCCTTAGCAATCTAGAAGATCATCCTAGAAACATATCACCGATCATTGACATCTATGCATCGAATCTCCTGAGTGGAACCGAGAGTATAACTTAACAAATCCCCACATGTCACATGGCATGGGAAGGGTATTTTTGCCATTTTCATTGAGAAAAAAGCCAAAATCAAGGGAAAGATTTCTAATGTGTTAAGAGACTATTTGTTCCGTTCTCCAAATCCGTAACCGAGTTAGGATTCAAATAGAATGTGACACATATATAGGTAGGGCGATGATAAATTCACACCCCCTGGAGGATACTTCGTACCCGTTTAACGTTAATTGATTCAAAAAGCGTTACAG
The DNA here is from genome assembly GCF_043159265.1 of Tasmannia lanceolata. Classification (NCBI taxonomy): domain Eukaryota; kingdom Viridiplantae; phylum Streptophyta; class Magnoliopsida; order Canellales; family Winteraceae; genus Tasmannia; species Tasmannia lanceolata. The sequence goes on along the minus strand of NW_027518697.1, from coordinate 2,203,610 downwards.
TCTGCCATGTAACGACCTCTTGGTGGAGGAGTGTCCAAGAGGTGCTAGAGAAATAAATGTAGCACTGATTGGCAAAGGGACCGTTACACTCATTTGCCTTTACCAGCCCCGTCTTCATCACCCCTCAGTCCCATACCCCTCATACCTCCGCACACTCAAACTACAATCTCTAGCTTTCTTGGACATTGGTTGATATTTTATGCTGAATTTTGGTTTGTTTGACAGAGTACTCGATTCCTTCGAGTGTCTAATGCCAGGGAAGCTGATATGCACTTTACAGTCCAACCCCTTGGGAGCGAGGAAGCTTGGGATTTGTTCTATGAGAAAGTAGGGGAGGTAGTGCTTTGGTTAGACATCCAAGCCTAGCGAAAGAGATTGTGAAAGAGTGTGATGGTTTACCACTGGCAATTATCACGGTGGGGAGAGCTATGCGAGGAAAGAAAAGGAAAGAGGTGTGGCTAGATGCATGAAGGGCACTTAAGGAATCGACAGTCCCAGAAATCGAAGGTATGGAGCCTAATGTTTTTCGATCTTTGAAACTCAGTTTTAACCATTTGGAGGAAGATAACATCAAACTCTGCTTCTATTATTGTGCACTATATCCTGAAGATCGTGATATAGATGTATTTGAGCTTGTACAATATTGAACAATGGAAGGATTTGTTAATAATGTTGATAACTTGGAGGATATCAAATAAAGGACACCATATTATTGAACGATTAAAGGACGCATGTCTCTTGGAGGAGACGAATATTTAATATGTCAAGATGCACGACTTGATCCATGATTTGGCAATATGCGTCACATCGTCATCATCAAATGAAGGCTGGAAATTCCTGATAAAAGCTGGGATGGGACTAAAGGAGGCACCCAAGGAAAATATGTGGGAAAGGGTTGGGCGGGTTTCATTGATGGCAAACCAAACAGAGAGCCTTCCAATTAGGCCTAATTCCCCTGCTTTGGTGTCCTTACTCCTCCAAAACAACTATACCTTAAGGACCTTTCCTAGTAGCTTCTTTGAGCATATGCCACGACTTAGGGTTCTTGATCTTAGTGATACTAAAATTGAATCGCTTCCAATGTCCTTATCGTCATTGGTGAACTTATATGCACTCATTTTAAGATGGTGTAACAGATTGATAGAGGTACCACCCTTTGGAGACCTAAAACAACTCCGGCATTTAGTTCTTAAAAATTGTGATGCCATTAGAGAACTACCTCAATGCATTGAAGAATTGGTTGATCTTCAGAAATTGCTTCTATCAAATTTGTGTCTTGTGACAACAATTCCACGTGGAACGATATGTAGGTTATCTAGTCTAGAGGAGCTAATCATGACTGGGACACCTATAGAATGGGCAAAGGAAGGAGAGCCAGAAGAAGTGAGAGAAGGCACTTGTTGTACCTTAGCAGAGCCGGCAACATTACCGCAACTGTACTCACTTGGTATTAGAATACCAAAGGACATTAATTGCCTTGCTCAAGATTTTTTCAATCGACGGAAACCTGTCATTATTCTATTAGCATGTTTTGTGATAAAAAAATTGTGCCTACATGGATGTGAGTATTTCCCTCCTTCCAGTAAGATTATACAAGAGTTCGCAGAAGGCTTATGTGTTAGTGAGTGTAATGGTCTGTCAAGAGGAATTTCTGAAATTGTGGGTGATTCTATGACCTTAACAATGCTTCACATTGTCTCTTGTCCTCAAGTGGAGTGCATTATAGACAACGGAGAGATAGGACACAATATTGAGGTGATGTGTATCTCTTTGAATTACCGAATCTGAGGAAGCTAATCATGGGACATGGAAGCCTAAGCCTTCGACAATTGACGTCATTGACTATCAAATCCTATAATAAGTTGGGTGGTACTCTCTTCTCCTCTAACCTGGTCATCATCTGGATAAGTTGGAATATCTTAGCATTGAACATTGTGATGAACTTGTGGAGATTATAGAAGAGGGGGTTCTCGACAATGCACTCCCTAGATTACGCCAGCTAAATTTTCGTCGATTAATGGGATTAAGAAGAATGTGCAGTCCGGGATTATCTTTCACTTCCTTGCAAGAGATGCATATATCTAAATGTCCAAACTTCATGAAGCTCCCTTCCTGCCCTACTATTAGAAAGTTGGAAGCAGAAAAAGAATGGTTTGAAGCATTAGGTTGGGAAGATTGTGAGAATACCAAGTCCCTCTTCACCCATGCTATGGTTGAGTGGGTTGAAGGATTCATCGCATCCTTTGTCCATGATCTTCTTCATATAAAAGCCTAAACCACGAAAAATCGCCAGTTGTCTTCTCAGGCCGTTTCATTTTGCCACAGCTATCGTCTCTTGCTTTTTCGTGTCTTTTTCCTCAACAACAGCAATCGTGTCTCCCACAGAGGATTTCCTTCTCTCCCACTAGTTCACTTTCCATTTCTTTTACGCCTCTTCTTGAAGGCCCCAAAGGGAGGGGAAGAGGGGATTTCAGCGAAGCACCCGGTCATTTTGGTTCCAGGCAGCATCACCGGACATGTGGTAAGGACACCACTGCGCCAATGGATTTTTCCATCTCGGTTTCTGCTCAAGGTAAGATTTTTCACATCTTCTCTTTTTTACCCACTTTTACTGTTCATTCAACCATTCTCATCTTAAACTTTTCGTTTTTATATCTTCTTGGATTTGAGGTCATTAGATATGGAGCAAGTGTAAAAAGTGGCCTTCCATGTATGGATCCTCTCAGACTAGTGTTCGAGAATCTCAAGGGTTGAGAAAATTTGAATTGTAGAGACAAAAATGTTCATCTCTGGTGTTAATCGATTTTGATTTTTGAATTTGAGTTGTAATTCTCTATTGTGAATTTCCTTGTTTGACGGAAGATATTTTCTCCTCTTCTATTTTTATTTGTTAGAAAATATGATCAGAAAAAGCAGTTACGCCGAAGTTTACAAGGGATGTCTGCAAGATGGGCAGCTTGTGTGAATCAAATGGTAGGACAGAGGAGATGATTGGCCAATTTTTAGCTGAACTTTGTATCATAGTTCATATTAATCATCCAATGGCCAATGCTGCTAAGTTGATTGGATTTGGCATTGAAGGAGGAATCCACCCTGTTCTGAAGTTGTATCCACATAGGAGCTTTGCTTTTGTACTATGTTATGCCTGTAGCTTTGGTGATCTATTAAACATCTGTGGGTTTATGGCTTGTATGGTTCTTTCATTTTATTTTTCTTTCTAGTATCTGGGCTCAACGATTCGCAAAAGTGACAAAAGACACCGAAGTGATTTCTGTTTTTGTTTGAGAATTTCTCTCTCTCCAATCTAGGATTGACACCTGCCCAACCCAGAAGGTAAGATTATAATTAAAACATGCTCTCCCAGATTCAATGTAAGCAAATATTTTGATAAGCTTCCCTTACTTTGAGTGAATGGGCACGACAATAGTACAAAAATCAGGGTGCAGAACTGAATGGTATGTAAACCAAGATATCAAATTTCAAAAGCATTGAACTCTTGGAAATAAATAAAAAATGATAAATCAGATTTGAGGTTCCTAAATATCCTATTGGAAGATAAAATGTGGAGGAGTTAAATAGTAAAGGATATTATTCTTTAAAAAGAGTATGGAACCCTATCTGTAACTCTCAGATTATTTCAGTTTGGATTTTAGAGAATTGAAGAGGTAATCTTGACTGTACGTACATACAAATCACATTCTAAGCACCTATATACTAAATTTGGGTAGAGCAAAATTGAAGGATCTTTGACAATAATAAGAAATAAGAAGAACCATATGTTTGATTAACCCTTGAGGAGAAATTATATGGTATAGGACCTTATAGTCCCGTATTTTTAAAAAAGTATTGTACGGACCTTATACGATAGGATGATCCAAACCGTCCATGGGTATGATGTTTGGTCCAAGGTCCATGTATGACATGAAAGGATAAGCCTACGTCTGTTCCCCATAAAAAATATGTTGATTAACCTCAATGATATTTTGTCCGTTTCAAATACATGATAGGCATGTATGTATGTTGGATGGTCATGTTGATCTGGAAATTGCACAGCTACCAACTTTACATTCCCTAGATTTTGGTGATAATGTGCATCTTTCACTGTAATTTTATTATTTTGCTGTTTGGAAGGCTAGCTAATTAGCAAATTGTTTACTGGCCACGGGGTATCTTATTTGTTTCTTGGAATTCCTTTGTTCCCCTTTTCACATAAGAAACGCCTTGTCTATGCCTTGCTTTTCTGTGGTATTCAACAAAATTCAGTCCTTAGGGATATGCCTTAATTGTCTCCCTTCCTTTTCCTGCTTAGGAAATTTATTTTACCTTTCAAGCTCTATTCTTTTCTCTTTAATTATGACCTGTTCCTTAAAAACCCCACTAATATTTCGAAACTAATATAACATGCCTGATATAAGGGCGATGATCCCCCCCGCCCATTACACATGTGCCCCCATTTTAACGTGATCTGATGCCAAAAAGCATTAAAGTTCCCCACTGTTCACGTTATGATGGGGGGCGAATGCATGAACTCTCCCAAAAAAATTTCTTTTCCAAACTTTTACAGAAAATTCCTGCAATCCAAACAGAGCTTGAAAAAAGGTGATAAGAAAACAGATTTAAAATAAACTTTTAGATCAATTTTCAGCTCCTTAGAGATTGGTTGAAAATTGACCAGTATAGTTGAGGGCATTCGTTTGAATTATTGATCCCTAAAAAGGAAGATAAACCCACAGCAAGCAAGATTCATCACTCCAAATGAAAATTACATCATTCCGAACTTAAACAATGAGAAGTTAATGAAATCCCCAGAGTTTTGATTAGGAGGTCAAGACCCCCGGGATATTATTGAATAGGTAAATTGAAACATGTTCGCAGAAGCACCAAAAAAGTACCAAAAAATCTTCATCATAATAAAGATTTTTATTTTGGGGATACTGGATTTCAAGACCTTTCTCTCTATCCAGTGAGCGCTGAAGCTCCAGATATGATCTCGCTCAGCTCTGTGGTGATAGATGCTTGACGGGTTCTGTAAATAGAGATCACACAAAGAAGGATGAGAGAGAGAGAGAGAGAGAGAGAGAGAGAGAAGGAAAATAAAAGAAGAGGCTCTACCTGTTATAAGTAAGGGTGAGGCGATCAAGCATTTCTCCAGCATTTCTGCTAGAACTATCCATGGCAGACATCCTCGCTCCTTGCTCACTGCAAGCGTTCTCCAAAATCGCATTGTACATAACCTGCATGTGGCGTTGATTTTAGAAAAACACCATTTTGAGGTAAAATAGGGAATGGATTACTTGGAGGAATACAGACAACATGCACCAAACACACCAACCAGCATTTCTTCTGTGTACAGTAGAAAATCATGTCAAGGATTAAGGGATGCTCTCATTTCAAAAAATCAAACATTCTGTTGTAATGGTAAAGAGGCTTTCTTGAATGAGAAACACAAGGATAAAAATACAGTTGAAAATGTCGAGATAAATAGCTACCCAAGACAAATTTGAAACATTATTTTCTTCTTTCTTTGTTTATAGATATCAATATCAGAACTGTTCGGTCTAGTCCACCTTAATATTTTGTAATTCAGTATGGGACCACTGGTCCCGGCTGTTATCTTAATATTAATGGGATTTGTTAACTTTAAAAAAAAATAGATATCAGAACTGTTTAATTCATGCAATAAAATCCTCTCTCGAGGTGGAAATATAGATTGGGTTGGATCTCACCATGCCAAATAGAGTTTTATGAATGCCAATATTATTCTCGAGTCATAAGTTCAAACCCAAACTACCAACCGACCGACCAAACACAATATTTCAGCCTCCACGAAACAAACAGGGACTTACACAAGAAAACTGGAACTCCACCAGATTCTGAAGCACTTCTGCCTTTGTTTCATCCCCTTCTATTTCATAAGAATCCAAATCACCGAGCTTGCCACCAGTTTCACTCTCTCTCTCCACAACCTGAATCCATCCAGACTCAACATAAATGTGGAACAAATTATATTGTAAAAAAAATGACAAAATACAAAAGGAGATATAACTCACATCTGGAGATAATATAGTTGATAACGTTGGCATAAATGACACAACGGAACGGAATTTATTGAAGATAATCCTCAAAGCATCATATTCGACGTTCTTTAATATATCATCTGCAAGAACGGAAACCTGAAAGGACAAAAAATCCAAATGAGACAAGAGAGAAGAAAAGAAAAGCTTTTACCACCCCGGCTTTTATTTATAATGATCCCTAGACTAACAAAATGAACATTTATCAGATAGAGTTGAGTAAAATCCAAATAATTTCAATTCAAAATCGCATAAAACAATTCCCAATTCAACTGAAGTCATATACGACAAAACACAGCACTTGTTGAGTTCCCCTTGCCTGCCAGTGTATATGAGCGAAGGTCTGGGATTTTACAAAATAATTTAACCTAATCAACAACCTCATCCACTAGCAAATTCAATCCCTCCCTCCTCCCTCCTCTCTATGTGTGTGGATACATATAAATATCCCATTAGGTGAGGTGCTTCGGAAGTGATGGCTTTAGACGGATGGTTATTCCAGCTGTATGGTAGGGATACATGATACGAGATATTGCAGCTCCAATTGGGTATTTGAGGCCACCCATCTGTGCAACTCTGCCAATGAAAACTACAATATTACTTCCTAAATCAAAGACATAATCGTGGATAACAATGCCAAAAGTGTTATACTGAATTCTAGTTTTTTCCTCCTTTTGGAGATAGCATTTTGAGTCTTGAAAAATAACAAAGATTTATTAGAACGGAAAAGAAGATAGTGTGCATCCAAAGTCCATCATAAAAGAGGCAACTCCAATGCTCCAAAGCAGTAGGCAATGCATCCCTACTTCCCTAGATAAGAAATCCACCATAGTCCGAAATACTAGAGATCTGCTCCAAAAAAGGACTGGGCTCTCTTTCTTTCAAGTCAAGAATCTCCAGTATATAATTAGCACGTCTCTCTACCTGAACACTCATCTTATCACATTGGTTGAGTTACGCTCTTCCCAAATGGACACAACCCCAATTTGAAGATGTATAATACCAAACAGGAACGTGCTTCCTAATGCAGCGAAAACTGATAGGTTCTTCAAACAAGAAATAAAAGTATAGCCTTTGAAGAATGAAAATTTTATGAATTGCAGCCAATATTGTTTAAATCTACTCTCATTTTTCTTTTTCTTTCTTTTGCTTTGTATCTTGTCCATCTCGGTCGTTTCTTTTAATATATTTGGCTACCATTTTCAAAAAAAAAAAAAAAAATTGTTTTAATTTTCAGAATAATTTAGTTCTTGGTTTAAATTAAAGTAAGAAGATCTGTGATTGACCAGAAAAGAAGAGAAATTAAACCATATTGATAGCCATGCTTACATCAGCAGGCTCGTAAGGACTAAATTTATATGGAGTCATATGGGTTGGATGATCATGTGGTTTGATGGGACAAAATTTAGAAATTGGGTTGGATAAGGATTAAATTGCAATCCAAATTAGATCGAAAATGTGATAAAGTGTCTTCTTAGAAAATAGAGGTTTGCTCATTGGTGGTTGTGTGTGTGTGTGTGTGTGTGTTAGTTGGGCGGGTTTTTTGGGGCATTCCATTGGACTTGAAGAATACCATGTTAGTGGGAGAAGATATTTCTGCTCCACTTTAAATCACGTGTGTGTGTGTGGTGGTGGTGGTGGTGCGTGAGGTGCGGGGGGGGGAAGGGAAATTTTCGCGGAAAGACTCCACGAAAAGCCCTACTCTTTACAAAAATGCCTAGATGCAAATCCCTAATAAAAGGGTGGAAACTCAATATCGGGCGGGCGCTTCTTCTCACTTCTTCTCATCAAACCTTCCCAGGGAAGATCGACTCCTCTCCCCCCTTGGCTGAGCTGCTCCAGACTGGAAGAAAGTCTCTCTCTAGTTGAGGAATACAAAGGACAAAGGGGGTTTTTCATATCACTCTCAAATGAAGAAAATGTGGATTTTTCATTTCTTCAATATGGATCTTTTCGTTTCCCCAACTGTTTTTGTTTTCGATGTTGGGCATGCCTCTTTATGCCCGTGTTAAATGTCTTAGAAGAACAGTTTTTTAATGGATATATATCAAATATATATTGGACATACCTCGTTTTCCCAACTGATTCTCTTGATGGACTGTTTCTGATAATGGGAATACGGTATACCTCATTTCCCCAACTGGTTATTTTGATGGATATATAGCCAATATGGAAAACAGAGGTATGTTTTCTTAACTGCCTTACAAAGTATAGATTTTGTATCATTATTCTTTGTGTTTTTCAGAAATCTGTCCTTTGACATGGTTGATTGCCCTGTGCAACATTAGCCTTGAATCTGAATGAGTTAAACTTATTATTTTTTTATGGATTTGAGGGTTTTATGCCTCCTTCATTCACTTCAAACTCATCCACTACACCTCAGGGCCTTTTTAATACTTTTATGTTTATAAGATTTGAAAGTTACAGCTGTGTTGTAATTTGTGTGCTTTTTATTGTATTTTCTGGAAATAGAAGCCTCAGAAAAGTTTCGGGTTTGATTTTGCTTGCTTGTATCTATATTTCTTTTCCTATTTTGCTTGTTTAGGGTTTGGTTTTGCTTGTTTGTATCTATATTTCTTTTCCTGATGTTACATCTGGTTGTTTGTATCTATGTTTCTTTTATCAGTTTGTTGAAATTTTGACTTCAGAATTGTAGATTTTTGTTCTTGCAATGTACATATTCTCTAGGTTTCAATTTGAGAATACAACACCACTTTTGATAGGGATATGCCGAGGGCTAATAAATATCAAGTCAGAGCAGAGAAACCTCAATCTATTTGATATATATATATATATATATATATATATATATATATATATATATATATGAGAGAACATTTCCTACACACTTGTGTAGGTAAGTTACCTACACACTAGCTTAAAATACAGTGGGGGCCCACATTGTTTGGGTGATCCAAACAATTCATTTGAATGATCCTCACATAGATAGGGGTGTCCACAAAAAATCAGATCCATATATATATTGGAAATATAACTCGTTGACATTAGTTTGGCTAACAGTGGAAATGAGTTTCTCAATGTGATATGATTGTCTGACATGATTGTTTGATAAAAATCAAAATCTCAGAAACTGGATTCTTTATTTTACTCACAAGACAAAAATATAATAGTAGTCAAATTTATTATTCTGTAACAAAGAATACGATGGGCAATATATACCACAAGCAGTAGCGAAAGAACTACCCTCCTATGCCATGTGGCAAAGTAGTGCCATGAACTTTCATGAATCCTCTTCTGAATTGCATGAAAGATTAATTTCACAAAAACTAGAGAGATTTACAAGAACACAGATTATAAATTCATAAAAGGTAGCACTTTTCTCTTCAATACACTCAAATACAAGTACAGGAAACAGTGACTGTCTCCATCTTGGATGTCGGTGCATATGGATCAAAAGTAAAACAAGAAAGAGCATACACAGAACTAAATAGATGACAAACAACTTAATGCCCCTTGTGGCCACCATGGTGTCACCTTGTCATCAATAATCCACAATTGTAGAATGCCAACAATACAAACTATGGTTTGATGTTCCAGAGAGAGAGAGAGAGAGAGAGAGAGAGAGAGAGAGAGAGAGAGAGGGAGAGTACACTTCCTGAAATGAGCATAAAGTCAAAACATCTAATGCCATTTATAAAAACATTGTGCCCATTGCAAAACATGCAGTCATCAACATTCAAACCACATGATGTAGAATGCCAACAATACAAACTATGGTTTGATGTTCCAGAGAGAGAGAGAGAGAGAGAGAGAGAGAGAGAGAGAGTTCAATTCCTGAAATGAGCATAAAGTTGAAACATCTAATGCCATTTATAAAAAGATTGTGCCCATGGCTAAAACATGCAGTCATCAACATTCAAACCACATGAACATTGAAATAATTAAAGCAAATAATGCTCTGCAAAAGAATATTACAATTTCTTAGATGTATGACAGACCAAGTGGCGATCAAGACAACTAACTGACCTGAGTATAGTTCAGAGGGTTTTTCTGTAACTCAGTTATGGATATTACAATGTCCTTCTTAGAGTCACGCACTAGTTGAGCCTTTGCCTTTTCTCCCAAAACGACATATTTTGTTTCTTTATCCGGACCTGATGGCAAGAAACAATATCAACAACAAATCGCACCAGAATCAAATGAAATGAACAATGACCAATATTAGAACCATTTCCACATAGTACCAGAACTCATTTTGTGAAAAGCCTTGCTCATCTTGACTGCTGTAGAATTGATTCCACCACAAAGACCTTTGTCAGAGGAAATTGTGATAACAACATTCTTCTTCACACCAATGCCTAGAAGTGCGATAAAATAAAATAGAGCAAAGTCAGAGAAGTAAAATCTTACTAGTAAAGTGAAACGGAATGACAAGCAAGTAATCTAATAACCAAACAAAATTAAAACAATGAAAAGAATGAAATCCTCACATGAAAAGATATGCAGTTTACCATTGGTTTCCTTATTATTCAGTAGCACATAATCTTCTCCAATCTGAGTTTTGCTCAAGTCTCGAATGAATTCAAGTACATATTCGAAGAAATTCTGACTGTTAGTTGGAATGGTTTGTGGGTTCCGAACAGCTATAGTGGCTGAACGGGAATGCCCGACTTATCAATTTGTCCGGTAAACTACTCGGGGCTCACGTAGCCCATGCCGGATTAATCGTATTCTAAAAATGCAGTTAAATGCGGTCATGAATACAATGATTTCCAGACAAAACCATAATAACCAAGTAGTCTAAGGCAGTTTCAGAAAATCCAAACAATCAGCTTGGTGTATCTGATCCTAGCGCCATCCTTTAGTCTCAAGTTCCAACCAAAAACAAAAAAACAAAAACAAAAATATTGTTAATTTTTAGAAGCAACCAGAGTCGGGCTCAGAAGCATTTAGCTCTGAGACATACAAGATGATAAGAGATGTCAATCCAGTTGCAAAGATCAGAACATTTCCTCAAACAGATCCATTAAGAATATAGTTATAAATTTCGTTTCGTTTCGTCCGAAATGAACGAAACGAAATCTGCAAAATTTCGTTTCGTCCGAAATTTCGGTTATTTCGTTCGAAATTGACCGAAATTCCGGATTTCGGACGAAATTTTGAATTTCGTCCGAAATTGGCTATAACGGCTAGTTTTGACTGAATTTTGCAGAATTTACGACAATGCCCCTGGAACGGCTCTTTTTGGTTTTTGACCATTTTAACCTCAAAATGTGACCGTTTATAGCTGTTGAGAAGGGTATTTTAGTAATTTTTAATTGCACAATCAATTAAAAACTCTATAAATAGCCTTTTGCCTACCTTCTTATCCTCCACCTTCACATAAGTGATTCTCCTTCTTTCTCTACTTTCACTTATATTATCTATTCTACTAAATTTCCTACAAGTCTACCCTCTTCTTCAACTCAATCCAAGTCTATTTTGGAGCAAAGGGAAGGCATACATTCAACTTACCACTTTAAGAAGTCAAGAACTATTTCCAAAGGCTTATTTCAAGTGAGTGAAGGCTAATTTTTTCTTCTTCTCTTGAACTCAAGTTCAACCTCAAGGTTCTCTTTATTTATTTCCATTTCCTTTCTTTTATTTCTTACTTCATTTGTCCCCTTCTGCTTCATTTTTTGTAATTTGTTTCAATTTTCTTTCTTCTAATTCATTTTTCCCCTTCTTCTACTTCATTTCAGAATGAGTGGGTCGGGCTCGGGACCTTCTGCAGGAGTATCCTCTATTGGTTCGGCACCCGCTAAATCGGATGACCCGGCATGGGCTTACGGTACATTGGTTCCGAGTCAAAAAAATAAAGTAACTTGCATATTCTGTGGCAAAGTCATATCGGGTGGAGGTATAACCCGCTTGAAAGAACATTTAGCGGCTGTTCCTTGTGAAGTAGCATCACGCAAAAAAGTGACTGAAGATGTAAAATATCGAATGAAGCAACTTTTAGATGCAAAGAGAAAAGAAAGGGCTAGGATGAGCCTATCTAAAGCAGAGGTTGGAGGTTTTTATGGCACACCAGACGAAGAAGAAGAGCAGGATGAAGAAGACAATGGCACACAATTTCCTCAACGAAAAGGTAAGGAAGTTCTTGTAGAACCGAGTGGTACAAAAAGGAAGAAGAAGGGAATCACAGGAGGAATCAGGAATTTATTTGCACCACGAACAACCCCTGGAGCCCAGCCAAGCATTAAAAGTGCTTTGGCTAGTAAAGAAACAATGAATAGAGCAGACATGGCGGTTGGCATGCTTTGATACGATGCCAATCTCCCTTTCAACGTTGCCAATTCACCTTTCTGGCAACCTATGTTTGATGTTGTGAATGCCGTTGGTTCGGGTTATAAGGCACCTACTTATCATGCTTTAAGGGGTCCCATTTTGGAGAATACGGTGGATGAGGTAAACAACTACTTGGAGGAGATTAAGATGTCATGGAGATACACTGGTTGTAGCATTATGGCAGATGGATGGACAGACACCAAACAACGTTCCCTAATCAACTTTTTGGTGTACTGCCCTAAAGGAGTCATATTCCTCAAATCCGTTGATGCATCTGGCATAGTGAAGAATGTCGATGAATTACACAATATCTTTGCAAAGATTGTCGGAGAGGTGAATCCGGAATATGTGGTGCAATTTGTAACTGACAGTGAGCCAAGTTACAAAGCTGCTGGGAAAAGACTAGAAGCCGCGTTTGGTACATTCTTCTGGACTCCGTGCGCAGCTCATTGCTTAGATCTCATCTTGGAGCATCTGTGCAAACTGACTGTATTTCCTCACATAGCAACCACAATTGAGAGGGCTCGGACGATTACAAAGTTCATCTACAACCATGGAAGCCTCTTGAATTTGATGAGGAAGAAGTTCACAGGCGGGAAGGAGTTGTGCCGCCCTGCTGCAACCAGATTTGCTACAAATTTCATTAGCATACAAAGTCTGGTGTTTCATCGGAAAGCACTTCAGCAGATGTTTGTGTCTGATGAGTATAGTACTAGTAGGTTTGTCCAACACCCACTGAGTGAAGGGGTAGTTAGTACTGTGTTGGATAAATCTTTTTGGGACCAATGCAAGTACATTCTAAACATTAGCGAGCCTTTAGTGAGAGTGCTGCGTTTGGTAGATCGGCAGGACAAACCGGCGATGGGTTACCTATATGAGGCCATGGATAAGGCCAAAGAGAACATCAAGGAGAGGTTGAAGAAAAAATTAGATTACAATCCCATCTGGAGGATCATCAACCAAAGATGGGATAAGCAACTCCACAGTCTCCTCCATGCAGCAAGATATTTTCTTAACCCTGCTCTCTTTTTCACTCCTACCTTCTCTAGGCACAGTGAAGTAACCAGAGGCTTGTTGGCATGCATCACTCGACTGGTACCTGATGAAGGTACAGAAGACCTCATCACCAATCAGATTGAGGATTATCGAGAGGCTAAGGGTATGTTTGGAATGAGCTTGCAATCCGCAACCGAACGAAGTTGGGACCAGGTATATTTGAGTTGTTTGTTTAATTAAGTATAATTCATTTTAACTTTCAGTTTCTCAACAAATAATGTTTTACTATTTGTTACTTTACAGTTGCATGGTGGAATCAATTCAGAGGTGACGTGGAAGAATTACAGACCTTTGCGATCAGAATCCTCAGTCAGACCCAAGGTTCTGAAAATCGGAATCGTATCGTAAATCGTAAGAGAGGTCGAATCGTATCGAATCGTAAATCGTAAGATTTTTCAGATTTATATATAAAAATCAGAAAAAAATAATAAAAAATAGGAAAATTTATAAATAAGAATAAAAAGAGTAATTATCAATTTTCCATTCAAAACCATTAAAATAAATAACATGAAATGCTTGATAACCACTAAACCGATTGTCCTGATTAAAATTAATTAACCATTCATTACCAAAATGGCAAAATCCATTCATTCTCTCTATAACGATCTCAAAAAGAAAAAAAGAAAAACTTAAAATCTCACATATGAACCACAAAACAAAACATGTAACATATCATGATTGTATAAAATATAGATCGTGGATGTCGTCGATCCCATTCACATCCTCATCATTATCTTCGTCATCGGCATCGGTAGTTCTTCCCTCAATATTAACACCCTCATCTCCATCATCTGTGTCGGAAGCAGAACCAAATTCTTCTTCATCTTGCAATTGGCGCTTGTCCTTCCTCTTGTTGAGGTTTCCAACGCCTATTACATTTACAAGAATGAATATCAATAAATCATGTCTTTCACTCTTTATTACTAAGAAAAGAAATTACAAATAACTTACATCTTTTCTTTTGTTGAGGCGCATGGCTGGAGCCGGCGCCCGTCTCATGTCCTGTAGCTTCTTCCACAAAACATTCACCCATATCCAACCAAGTCGTGTCTTCTGGAAGCACAGGTCCATCCTTTTCCGTTATCCACTCATCATCCGAGTCCATGTCAGATAACGAAATAGGATCAAATCCTTTGTTGTCCTTCCTCTTTGAATTGCGAACTCGAAGTTGAAGATTATATTTGACAAAAACAAGTGCAGTCATCCTCTTTTGTTCAAGTCGGTTTCTTCTTTTTGAATGTATCTAAAATAAAAAAAGTTAATAATAAAAATTAAAGGGATACAAATAAAAAGATATGAATAAAAAAAGTAGACTTACTAACATTTACCTGCTCAAATGTGCTCCAGTTGTGCTCGCAACCGCTAGCACTACACGTCAGGCTTTCAATTCGAATTGCAAATTTTTGCAACTCGGGACATTCATCTCCAAAGGCGTCCCACCATAAACCTATTTTTCCAAAAATAATTATGATAATTTCTAAATACATAAGATAAGAATTCAATTAAAAAAATTTAGTTAAAGAATTCACCTGGTAACTGTTCTTTCCTCATTAACTTTGCCATTTCCCGTCCAAAGAGACCCTCTGCTTTCTTGAACTTATCAATTTGGTTACCAATTAACACTCTCTCTTTTGAACTTGGAACCATTCTTTTTAAGCAATCAAATAGCCCCACCTTAATTTCAATGTCCACGTCATTTGAAGTCTCATACTGAAACCGCGGATTTAAAAAGTAACCCGCTGCGTGCAAGGGCCTATGAAATTGCCTGTCCCAACGTTCATCAATGATATTCCAAATTTGCTCATATTTCTTCTTTATGTTGCCCAAATTCTTTGCAATGGCTTCTTTGGCTCGGCTCGATCCATAGCCTCATAAATGTACCCCATGGCAGGCCTCTTATCTGAATCTACTAAGCGTAGGACTTTCACCAATGAGGATGTGCATTTCAAACAATAATACACACTGGGCCAAAATGTGGAATCGCCCAACACAATTCTGCATATCTTGCTCCATCGGCTTTTTTGGAATATGGGCTTTTTTGCCAATCATCCGAGGCAAACATCTGCATCAAGCCCGTCTTTCTCTCTCTTAGACTCTTCAATGTCAGGAAGCACGTTGCAAAACGTGTCACAGCTAGCCTTGTCAATTCCCCTTTCGTATGCTTACGCATTAGATGCAAAACCCAACTATGATTGTAAATGTATACTGTGATCATCCTGGCCTTTGCGATGGTCTCTGCATGGGTCTTCAAGCATTGAGCGGCAAATCTAATCTATGCAACGTCTTCAAGTAGAGAATTTTTTTCCAACGTCTTCAAGCATCAAATCTATGCAATGAGCGGCACAAGGAGACCAAAATAATTTTTTTCTCTTCTCCATTAACAACTCCCCTGCTCTCACATATGCAGCCGCACTATCCGTGATAACTTGGACTACATTTTCCTCTCCCACTTCTTCCACAACCGAATCAAGTAGAGCAAACAAGTTATCTGCATTTTTTGAGATATCAGAGGTATCTACTGATCTCAAAAAAACTGTCCCCTTTGGACTATTAACCAAGAAATTAGTAATGGATCTATTCACCCCATCTGTCCAACCATCTGACATAAGCGTGCAACCCGTCTTCTTCCATTCTTTCTTATATTCATCCATCATAGACTCTATGTTCTCTACTTCTCTTTTAAGGAATGTATTCCTCATCTCATGGTAGCTTGGGACTTTTAATCCATGTCCAAAATGGGTTATGGATTCAACCATGGCGTCAAAAAATGGGCATTTAACAAGGTTGAAAGACAATGCATTCGAGTAAAAGAACCTTGCTATGTTTTGGCAAACTTTATCCCTATCCCCCTTTTTCCAAATTTGATTGATAGTTGCTTGCTTGCCCCTTTTTTTGTCCCCCCTCACCACAAAATCATCCATTTTCCTCTTCCCTCTAGCAATACGTGCATTCTCTATTTCCTCTCTATCTTGATAATAGAAGTCCAGCCGCCCCACATCATACTTTGCATCATCTCTTTTCACCTCCTCTTCTTCATTTTCCTTCAATGGTAACTAAATTTATCAACAACGTCATCCGGATTTTGTGTACAAGCAGCTACATTCTGTTTTGTACGTCCCAAATGATGCTTCATTCTAAATACACCTCCAGAATACTCTTTCCCACAATAATTACATCGTAATCTTGTCTTGTTATTAGGAACGGCCATCGTACAATGCTCCCATGTCACATCGACTTCTCTAGCCTTAACCATCTTTCTTTATACTACACTTCAAACTTCTCAAGGAAATACAAACTTGTAAATCCAATGCCTGAAATAAAAATAGATGACAAAAGGAAAAATAGCCTTATGGTCCCACATTAAACCAATCCAACAACAACACATTAAAGCAATCAAATAGCCCCAATGCCCCACATTAAAGCAATCCAATACTGAACATTTTGACCTCAAAATTAAGGGCTCTGTTTGTTTTGGATTTTGAGAACAGATTGTAAGTCCATAACCAGATTATTTGACCCAGAGATTAGATGACTTGGTGTTTGTCCATTACAATCTTAAGTTTCGAGAAAGGTATACAACGTAATATAATGTTTTCAACTCTCACCTCATCACTTTAAGCTTTTAAGTTTAACCTTTGACATTAAACTTAATGTTTTCCTTTTCAGGGACTTGTTAAGGAAATCATCTACCACTAGTGACCCTTTGAGCATAGACCATCTGGATGTCATGATGAATTGGGTTGCAGAAGAAGAAGATGTCATATTCACGCCGGAAGACATTGGGTGGGAAAATCTTGAAGCACCTACTGCTGTGGTTGGGGCCGGGGACGACGACGACGACTTTCTCATGCCTCTTGAAGAAGATGTCCCTACTGGTGGTCCAGGTGGTGATGACGGCGACGGCGGCGACGAAGAAGACATTGAGTATGATCATCCGGGTTATGATGACTGAGAGTTGTTGCTACTAGCTATTGTCTATGTTTCACTTTCATGTATCTCTTTTTTTTTATGTTTTTCTATGTATCAAACTATCAGTTGGACTTGTACAAGACTTTATGTGTTTAAGTAATGAATATGCCTTTTGGGACACATATTTTGGACTATTTATTAGTTTTTCATCTTTTTCTATTGATTTTTATTTTTTTGGATTTTTCTCATATTTTTTAATATATTTTTTGTGTGAACGAAAAGTTTTGACCGAAATGACCGAAATCCCACCGAAATTTCGTTTCGGTGGCCAAAACGAAATGGCGACCGAAACGGAATTTACAACTATATTTAATCGCCAACGAAACCTATAATCCTCACTAATTCGTCTCATCACATTAAGTGAGCATCTCTTGATAATATGAGCACTTTGAAACTGCACAACAGAAGCTTCACTCATTCTTTTAATACTAGAATCGCTAGGATTACTAAGAGACAACATGTGGACACGTAAAAATGGGATTACTAAAATAACCTACTTCATCCAAAATCAAAACCTTGGTTTATGACTTTTATGTTGACCAATTAAATCCAATTACAAATGCATCTTGATCGTTACCTAAATTATGGGTTAGTAATGAAACGTAGAGATCTCTTGGGCTGAAAGACACAGCATCCAAAACAAGTCTTCTTTGCTTATCAAGGCATCACCATATGCGTGGCTCTCATGGATTAAATTATGCAAATGCAAGCTGTCCAAGCCTAGACAGCATCCCATAGTGTGAATGTAAGATCCGAGATTTTTAACATTAATAATTTGGTCATTATCATGACCTTACCAAGTTTTTTAATTGCTTGTTTTGTACATTAATTTTGACATCACTTGAAATATACTTTTAGACTATGAAACTTGCATGAAAACATCACTTGAAATTCATAAGATATTTAACATAGTCAAAACCCAAAAGTAGAGAAATTATATGGTGAATGCGGGTTAACTTTCTCGGGATGTAATGAACTTATATGGATGTTTAGCCTTGTGGGACTAGCAGTACCCTTGGTCAAGCCTATGTTTGGATTTCATATTTAGTTTTTATGCTTCTGCTTTAGAATTATAATTTGACTTGTGGATTTTTTTAGTGCTCTGATTAATGCCATTGAGGATAGTTTTGAGTCATAATTGCTCCCGGCCACAATGTTCTGCCTTGCTCTTAGGGACCTCCGGGGAGGGGGTCATGACAGTGAATACCATCAGTACCTTCAAATGATATTTGAATTGTTCTCCTGAAAATTAAAATAGTATTCACGAATGGTGATCTTAACTGTCAGTTCCATACTCTTCTCTTCTATGTGTGTCTATAAGTATAAATTATAAATACTGATTATTAAACTAGCGCCACATTAGAAACTAATGAGGAATCAAAATCCGTGCCTGATGTGAAGGCAAACATTCATTCAATATCTTCATATGCACAGATTTGAAGGGATGCTAAATGAATAATATAATGCATTGGCATAGCATAACTAGCCAAAAAGGACAGCATAGAGCAAAGAAGTATTGTGTGGGGAACTAAAGTCAGTGGTCACCCAGAGGTTCCAAAATAATTCTGACGGATAAAGCAAAAAAAAGCAGAAACATATAAATACGGTGCCCTTTTACAGTGATCAATCATAGCGACAAAATTCAAAAACTGAGGTTCCAGAAAAATGCAGACAGATGAAGAAAAAAACAGAAACATAGAAATACAGTGTCCTACAGTGATCAATCATAGCCAAGGTTTAAAATTTCAGTTTCGGACCTTGAAATTTCGAAATTTCGGTCGAAATCTGGTACAAAACGAAAAAACAATATTTTATTCATTATTAAATTTCGGTGAAATATTAAATTAATATTTAAAAAAACAGATTTTTTGTGTCAAATTTCGGAAAAACCGAAATTCCGACCGAAATAAATGACCATTTCGGTTTTGTGTGGTTTCGGTGTCGGTCTCCTCCGAAATTTCGGATTTCGGTTGAAATTTAAAACCATGATCATAGCACCAAAATTCCAAACTATCAACAAGTAGAAAGAAAGAGTTGCAATATATTTAATAAACGGGGAATGGTACAGGTAAGAAACTTAGACAAGAGTGAGGCTCTGAGTATCCTAACAACAAAATAATGAAAAGTAAATAGACCTACTAGGGTTGTCCCCAAGAAGTGCGGTAAATGGCTGCCACAGGCCACGTGAATTTTCAGCCCTGACTTGAACTGCTCGCAGCTTAGAGGCTGCAACCATTTTCATTGCCTTTGTGATTTTTTGAATGCTTTTAACACTCTTCATCCGATTTCTGACTGCATAAGCAGGGGAAAAGAAATTGTCCATAAGATAAAGAAAACCATATATCTCATAGGAACTATTACGAATGTCAAAGTCTAACCTCACCAGAAAAAGGGGACAGCACGTGGGAAAGCATAAAGAATTTTACCTACTTGAGTGGAAATTGAACGCGCTCCCTGAGGGCCCAACTCTCTGATCATCCAAGCCATGGTTAGTTGTTTGAAATAGAAATTAATACAAATGTGGCTTTGAAGTTCCAAAGAAAAGGCCAAAAAAAAAAAAGTACATAAATAGCATTATAGAAAGGCAGGATGGGGAGATTCACTGAGTTTTGTGAGGAGATTGAGTAGCTCTTGAGCAGTTTGACTTCTTACCACCTTTGACCTCTTACGGTCTTTAGATTCACTTGTTTCATCTTGGTTTATAAATTTCCTTCTGTTCTTGTATTCTATATCCTTATGCTTTGTAATGAACACGAATGAGCTTCAGCTAAAATATGCACTTCCAAGATAAACACATAAATAATATGATGAATTTACTAGTTACTACAAATAAATGGGAAACAAAAACTCTCAAATAATGAAAAGAAGTAATTTTGGCCCCATTTGGATCGCAAGAAAAACATTTCTGACTGAATATTTTTTTCTTGTGGGAAATGATATGATTATGGTTAATTTAAAGGGTTCATCATAAATGGAAGGTCAGTCTAGATAAAAATTGAATAGGGTTGGTCCATGTTATCTTTTTTCGCGTGTAAAAAAATACATGAACTATTAGAAATATTTTTTCAGAAAAATCCTGCAATCTAAAGAGGGTTAATTAAGAAACAAAGTTTCTCCTAAATGGACAAAAATGACGATGAGAATACATAGGAGAGACAATGATAAAATCAGAAATGAAAAATAAAATAAAAGGGCAGATCTTTTGTCAAATATATCAGATCTTTGTTTATGGATTTAGGGTTTCGGATTCGTTGAACATCGTCTATTTTTATTCATTCTTCTGTCAAACCCTAGTTTAGCCCAACCACATTTCAATCGATCTAAATTAAATGGAGAAATATTAAAAAAGAAAAGATGTCAAAGGATTATGAATCAAGAAGTTCTTACTCTGAAAGAAGCGATGATCGGACAGCGTTAATGGAGGAATACAGAGGAATCAAACACCTTCCTTCGCGCCGAAGAGTAGCCATGGCCATTGCAGAAGATCTAGATTTCAGAAACCCTAGAAAAAAAGCTCGTCACTTATTCCTTGAAATGTTATGTAGCGGATGGAGATGAAATAAAACTTAGGGGCTTTTGAGTTTTGAGTACCCCTGTTTTTACAATTTCACCCTTCTTTAGCCTACTGATATTGGCAGGCACTAGTGTCTAGTACTACCATGCGTTCATAATAAGGCGAACTCATCTTGTCTTTTATAACTTATCCAGCTGTCAAAGGCTATATTCCTTTACAATTTTACATTCCCAAAAACTCTCAGCAGCCAATTAAAAGAGAAAAGACAAGGTGAGTTCGTCTTTTTATCAAAACAGGTTAGTGCGAATATCAGTAGCCTTTTTTTATTGGGTATTTTTTATGATATCCTCTGGTTGGGACAATTATAGAATCAAAGAACTGTATAACAGTGAATTTCAGAAATTCAAGTCTTTGTTTTTTATCTCTTCTTCTGATTGTTTGATGTTGTAGGAATTTGGTAGGGGTGTAAATGGATATTCGGAAATTCGATTACCGTCCGCATCCAAATCCGTTTAAAGCGAATATTATCCGAATCCGTCTCAAGCGGATATTATCCGAATCCGTTTATGAGATATCCGACTCTTAGCGGATGCGAATCTGATAAATGGTATATCCGATCCGTTTAACATCCGAATCCGAGAAGTAAATGCTTTTTATTTATTATTAATAATATCATTAATATTTATTTTTAGTAATGACACACTATCTTTTGTTTCTAAAAGAAAAGTGAATTTTCTTTTTAGAAAAAAAAACAAAAACAAAAATGGCCTAAACCCATTCCATCAAAATGGCCCAAACCCATTCCATCATATATATAAAAAAAAAAGAGGAAAAACCCAAAAACCACCACCGACACCATCATCCATCCCCACTGCCTCCCTCTCTCTCTCTGCCTTTGTTTTAAAAGGAAGAAGAGGATCTCATATATTTTAAGGTTTGAGAGTTAATTTTGTGAAGAGAATGTAGAGGTCTAGTTTTAGGGTTTGGAAAATTCATTCGAGTAAGAAGGAGAAAAAAGATACAGTGCCGCAATAAAATGTTCGAATTTACCGAATAAATGGATACGAGTAATATCCAAATTTGAACAATATCCGGCGGATACGAATTCGGTAATAGATATTAAATATCCATCGAATCCGAATTTGAATTCGGATAGTGTATACTGTAATCGAATTCGGATATAGCCATATCTGCTCCGAATTCGATCCGTTTACACCCCTAGAATTTGGACAGGGAAGTGATATACTGGCCCCCTTTTCTTCGCTGGGTAGCCCCCCCTTTAGTGTATTTATGACTTTTTTTTAGACTAGAAGGAGGGGTGTCAACGGCCACTTCGGATCGGATCCACCTATGTCTTAATCATGATCCATTCAAATCCCTTATTGGTCGGATCGGATTCGGAGTGTTCATCGGATCCTACTTCCATGTCCCAGTCACGATCCATTTCAAATTGGACCGTCCATCGGAGTGTTACACGGATCCTACATCCATGTCCCAGTCACGATCCATTTCAAATCAGACCGTCCATCGGAGTGTTCTAGTATGTCCTACTTACAAAAATCAAAAAATCTCAGCTTTCTTCATTTGAAATGAACTCCAAAACTTCCTCATTTCAGAAAGGAATTTGTCACTGTATCTAATAACAACCCATGATTTGATGAAGAATAGGATTTTATTGTTGAAAAGAACTCCAATGTTCGAGGGTGCGTGATGATAAAACTTTCTAGTGATACAGGAAGAAAAACTGATTGAGGAAAGGAAGAGAAAAAGATATTTGGAAAATGGGGGAAGTGGAAAGTCGTAAGCTAAGCAATATTTAGTTCATTTTATTAAAGTACCCCTCCTTTAAGACTTAACATAAGAAATATTTTGAGGGTATTTTAGTGAAAGGACTTCGGATCGTGACTATAAATCAGATTTTTTTGCCATGTCTGGATCACGATCCAAAAATTTTCGGATCTTACGAAGAGGATCCAAATTATGTATATGGATCCTTCTAATGTGTCTAGATTATGTCTATTAAGGTTTGAATTCGGACCATCCATCAAACCGACTGGGTCCATTGACACCCCTATAGAAGGGGGTTTAGAGGGAAGAAAAGGGGGGCGGATATATCAATGGGCATTATTTTTTCACTTGCGCATGATCCTCATCGGATGATTCTAGAAATCTGATCTAACACGATAAAAAAAAAAGAAGACTGCTCTTAAGATGTCTTTTAGGCCAATGAGTTTTACGTCTTGCAATCTTGCAATTGTGATCTTCATTCTGCAACAGATTTTGACCCACTAGGTTGCCCTGTGACGGGGTTCAAAAACTTGGGGCTATGACCTATCTAGTGGGGCCCATTAGATGAAAGATCTTGATCTTACAAGGGATCAGATTTATTGCGTAGGAAAAGAAAGCAACCCAAAACCATAAACCCTAATCTTAAACCCAATACCCTAAACCCTGTGTAAGCTGGGGTTTGGCCTCAGATGGCAAGTTTGGATGACGATACATGTTGTAGATTAGGTCAAAGTACATATTTAAGTGGCATTGTAACTGCATTTTCTTATGTTGTATGCATTTTCAAGAAAAACCCTCCTCCGATCTTCCTCTTCCTTGGGTCTTTTCTTTTATGTTGTCTCACCATTGTAATTGCATTTGACTCCATACTCGAGGTACAATATTGTCTTTCCTTTTGCATTTCCGTCTCTGAAGGATGTCTCTCATTCTTTTATTTCCCAAGCAAGAGATGGGCTTGTGGCCCTAAGATACTTATAGCTGCTCATCAATGAATAGAGAGAAGAAGAAGAGGGGCATACTAAGTACCCAATTTCAATTAACACAGAGATCATGGTTCAAGCTTTCTTATTCCTAAACATGGTTTTGTAGGTTGTTGAGACATGGAGGAATAACATGTATGGCATGTAAATTCCTAGCTATAGGACTGACTGAAGGTTAAAATCAGGAGCCAATTTTTTAAGTTAATAGAAAGTTGTAATCCATATGTATTATTTTTCCTACTTTAAATTAATCAAACAGACAATAACTTCTCAAAAAAAAGTTAAGAGGCATGTAAATGTAATTATGGATACAATTTCAAGGTTTCAATAATCTAATTGGGTTAACTGACTTGGAATATGCCTTTTGTGAGTCCCACCATTTGGGGGTCCTACCTTTTGTTCAAGAGGAAACTGCATGACGTTGATCAAATTCAAAATTTTACCCAGGACCCCCTGTGCAAGGTGAGAACCAGTACTCCAAATGAGCTGCTGCTGGGCTTTTTAGAGAACTCTCTTTACTTAAAAGAAATCAGGCCTCCCCTCATTTGCTGCAGCAATATCATCTTCTGATGCAACTGCAACCACAACTCATTCATCCTTAACTGCCTCAATCGCGTCTGCAAACTCCTTCAAGTCCTTCGAACTGCACAAGGAATAGTGAAATTGTCAAACAAGATACTGAGGTGGTGGAAAGCTTTAAGCAGAATGGTCGATTTTTTGGAATTCGGCTTCATCTTAGGTATAAAATAAGGTTGAATTTGGGTTGTTCCAATTCATTTTTTAGCAAAAGCTCAACCCGACCCAAATTGCACCCCTACTGCAAGGTTAGGCTGTGAATGAAGATCAAGTGCCTATATAGCATAATTCAAGCATCGGATAAATTGTATATAGTGAAATGGAACAGGTACATGGTTGATAGGACCCTTTCGCGCCTTTTCTGCCTTCCTCCTCTGTGATGCCTAATAGATATCGACACATACTGAAAATGCGCCACCATAATTTCATGTTCATTACTGGCTAAACATGCACTAATACACCATTAAGGCACTGTTCGTTTTAGATTTTGAGAATTCTTTTGAGTCCAAAACTGATCATTGAACTCAAAATTCAACACAATTTTTTACTCCGATAATCAGTTTTGGGCTCAAAGCGATTTTCAAAATCTAAAACAAACAGGGCCCAAGGAAGCAAATCTACAAAGTTGAAATACACAGCAAACCACAAAAGGGAACAGGTGAATAGGATGTAGACAAATAATACACAGGTCATATGAATCTCTTTTCAGGGTCATACCGTTTTCTTATCAGGACTGTTGTTTTGAACTTTTGATAACATAGGTTCAATCACAGCTTACCTACCAAAAAAACAAAAAAACAAAACTAAAAAAAGAAACCAGTTACTTGTTTTAAAGGCTACCAAAAAAAAAAGAAGGGGGAATCAGGCATTGTGATATGTGCAAGTTAATCTTGTATATGGGGTTAGTTATTATCTAGTTATTATGTAGTGACTGTGTTTTAGAGTTATGGGGTTAGTTATTGGTGATGTGTCTAGTAAGTGGGTAGATGGACTTGTGATGTGGCATTCTCTTTTACTTGTATTTATTTAGTTGTGATTGAATGAAAGGAGAAGAAGAAAAGAATTCTACAGCAAAGGAAACTTTGTAGGAGAGTCACATGGTTCCTCTCGATTTGAACCACTAGGAGGTCCGGTTGCCTCGAATCAACCATTCCATCACATCTTTCTATCTTTTTTCTTTCTTAATTCTGTTACAGCCGATTAGGCACGTAACACATTGGAAGAAAGAGCCCATATCCAGGACACACCCTAATCCATCTCCCTCGCACTAAGAAGATAATATCATCTGCAAATTGAAGGTGTGAGGCAATGAGGTACTTCTGCTTCCAATCATCCTATTTGCTTTCACAATACATAGAAACAAACGTGATGCTTCAACTGACATTATAAAGAGGAATGAGTAAGGGTCATCTTAATTACCAAAGAAACCCACTAGGAGTGCCATTGATTATTGCAGTAACTCGATCTTTCCACAGAACATATTCTCCATTGAATATAACCCAGACACCCTCTTTACATGATCATATACAGCATTCCCAACTTTCTTTCCCTCCTTGAGTAGAAAGTTGAAACATTCGTTAGCAATCAATACCGCATCGAGGGTTTGTTTTTCCTTAATGAATGACCACTTGGAACCCCTGGAAAGATGACACCACTTCGTTCTTCAATTTTTTCAATAGAACTTTAGGCCCTGTTTGGATTGAAAGAAAATACATTTCTAACAGAAATTTTTCTCGGGATTTTTTTCCACAATTTTGAGAGAAATTATATGATTATGGCTAATTTGGAGAGAGATCATCATAAATTGAATGTGCCTCTAAATAAAAAATTGAATCGGGATGGTTCAATTTATCTTTTTTCGAGTGTACAAAAAGTAGGAACTTGTAGAAATATTTTTCCTTTCCAAGCTTTTCCAAACAATTCCAGCAATCCAAACAGGGCCATAATCTTTGTTTCTTAAAATGATGGTGAATAAATAAAAGAAGGGAAGAATGCCAAGATTGGAATGGTCAAACAGCAAAACATGCCACAAAGGGAAATACAAGATAACAGAGGCACAATGAAATATAATAGAAAGCAGAGACACGGCAAAAGATAAGCATATGATCGACAGATTCAGCATCTTGCACAGTAATCAACAATAAACATGTTATGGCGGCGAAGGTGAGGAGTTCAAAATCCAAACCCTTTTGCCTTTCCAATATATTAATGGTTCTCCAAGAGATGAGTGAAAAGAGCAACTCTATCAACTTCCCAATCAAAGAAGTGTTGATTTTTTTATTTAACTCTCTCACTTTACCTTGGTTTTTCTATAAAAAAATAAATAAATGAAAGAATATTTTCATTTTCATCAAAAATGAATAAAAAAAAGATAAGAGTTCCTTCCCCTTACCGTTTTTCAGTTATCAAAGTAAGTTATCACAATGCGAGATGCATTGCTCAATCAAGAAGCGTATGAAAGCGAATAATTGAAGAGCTATGCTTTAATAGACGTTCTTGAGTTGCCCTATCTCTTAAAGGGACTAGAAGAAGGAAGGAAAGACAAGCTCAAAGGATAGCTCGACAACAGCCCAGAGTGCTCCTTGTTCAACAGTCCAATTTCCAAGGTCACAGAAGTGGAACGGGCGGACAGTTTCAATCACCATTCATTTGTCAAGAAACCTCGGACTAAAGGTGCTTTAAAAAAGCACATGCCACTGGAGCAGCTGAATATTTCGCTTAATCAAAAAAGGAGACCTTTGTCTCTGGAGTGCATTCCCCATCTAGAGCGGAGATTGTCCGAAGGTACGATTCCGATCCTCGATTCGACGAGTTTGATCTTTTCTTTCGAGGGTTGAGGACAAGAGAAGAGTAGGGGCAATCAAAGCCAATGCCACAGGGAAGGTAAAGGTGGCACGAACCGATTCAACATAGGAAAAAAGTCATTATTGCAAGGGGGATGGACATGGACATAGGGAAGTGATTCCGACCAAATATTAAGAAAAATAAAGCCACTTTTAAAGCACAGGGCCAGAGAACAGGGCCGGTAGGGAAGGTGCGATTGAGCGACCGTCTGTAGCTGAACTTGCCTAAAGGCTCGGTGTCATTATGTTAATAAAAAATGGCTCGGTGGTATGTCAACGAATTGGTCCACTACAAAAAAAGTTACTTAGAAATTCAAAATTTATTTATTTTATATAAAAAGTCACATTTTAAAATGAGGAGAAGTGTCTCTTCAAGTGTCTTTTCAAAATTCCTCTTCAATTCCTATAAATATAACCTTTCCTTCTTCCCCAAGGAACAACTAATCTCGTTCCCTCTGATCAAGGCAACACTATGTGTGTTCGCAAGGCTCCCGGGCTGCTTGAGTGCACATCCCTGGAGCGGAGTCGTTGTATCCTGGAGGCACATGCTAGAGACCCATTTGCACCGATGATTCATCGAATGTGGGTGTTATTTGCCTTAAGGACAACGGATTTAGATCCGTGCCTCGACTCGGATATGTTCTTTCTTCTTTACATTTGATTCCCTTTGCAGGATTGAATTTGATTACTAGCGCCTATTTGATTGGTATGATTTGCTTAATTGAAATTTCTACATTTCTTTTATTAGTATAGTCTGAAATCACATAAAGCATATATCTTTTTGGTAACAAGAAGTACCACCTGAAATCGAGTTTCCAAGGGACTCTAATTATTTTCTCTCAGAAGACAATCCTGCAGAAACGCTCTAAAACAGATCAGGGAAATGATCTGTCTAGGATTTGGTAAATATCCAGTAAAGCACTACGTGCACAGAATGAACATGCTTGTATTTTGCAAAGTAGCCATATTATATTTATACTCACTCTTCTTTACAACCATCTCATCATTACTCTTTAATCATTAAAGTGAAATCATTATATAGCAAACTCTCTACTCATGGAATAAGGCTGAAATTTGAACACCATGGCAGTGGTTTCCAATTCACTTAGAAAATGCAGCATGACGCTAAGGCTGAAATTTGAACACCAAATGAAAAGAACATAAGAGAAGTTGATGTCTTTGTTTTGGTGATTACATTATATTGATTGGTGAATTCATGAATAAAAGAACAAACTGGACATCTTGTCATCTCACTAAGAAGTTGTTATCTGCCATCACCCATCCATGCATTGAGAAACTGGAGGAAGACTAAACACATAGTCTTCTATCCACATGAAACAAGAAGAGCCAAACAGTGCTCCATCTTTTTCCCAAACAACCATGAAAAATAAGAGATTCCCTTCAATCCTCTCTAAACATTGCCATGATTGAGTCACATTAACAATAAATTACATCATCAAGAATGTTAGAAGGTGTATTATTGGCTAAGGGCATTATGGTCATTGTACTCTCTCTCTCTCTATATATATATATGTATGTATATATATGTATGTATATAGACATATTAGTGAGGGGGAGCTTATTCCAAACTTACTCTCATTTCTCATTCTCTTCTCGTCTCTTCTGTTCATCTCTTCTCCCCTCTCAACAAATAATATACATTCAATTGATAGAAAATGTAGCAGGCTCCATGATACAAGTTGAGGATAAGCCACATCAACACTCCCACATTTCAATATGTATTAACAAAAAGGCATTGCTCATTTGAAGGGCCTACTAGAATTCTGTTGGAAAATACGAAGACCTCATTGGATTTGAAGGAAAAAACTATAGCCTCCCTAAAATTGTTGAACCACTGAACTATATATTAGCTGAAATTACATTAAATAATGTATCTTATCTTAGAAGGGCATTTTGTTGTACAATTCTAGGGGTAATTGGCAGTTGAGAATTTATATAGGTTCTCACTTTGATCTAATCAACTGTGTAAAACATGATCAATTTTAACTATCAAGCCTTCACATTCAAATCTGACATGTTAGACACATTTATGCCTGTAAAGTACTCAGTCTGAAGTTTCCAGGTACCATATCTTGTTAATATTGCCCAAGCACAAATGTAAATCCATACTCCCAATATTCATCTGAAGCTGGTATGCAGAGAATTGGGTTTGATGCTAAGACAAAGTGGGGGCCAAGCTCAACCACACAACAATCTGATATAGCTTTGGTTTTACATATGCTAAGACATTTTTTCTGTCTTTTTTCCCTTTTTTGGCAGGTTATATATATACTAAGACAATTTCTTAAAATTAAAACAGACATAACTAAGCACAGTTCAAGGTACTTGTAACAAAGTTTTTGAGAGTTTAAATAGGTAGTGAACAACAATATGTGGCTCAATGCCAAAAATGATAAGCCCCAAACTCCATGGAATTATTACACCATTATTACGCAGATGTGCACTGATAAAAACTAATAGAACCCACTTAGCCCAAGGAGAGAACTCCTCATTAAACCAAGGTTCCAAACTACCCATTGACAGTTGCACTTCTACATTCTTGACTTGGCAACCACAACTGTACCTTCATTCATACCCATGGTACCAGGTGCACTCCATGTTTCCTTGAACTGATCCTCAGTCACTCCTACAAACATTACAACAAGATTAATTTCTCAACTTTAAATAAAAGCAAGAAGAATTATTGAATTGTAGATTCCTAGGCAAAATAATCAAATTTCAGCGAAGCTTGTTTTAACCCATAAATTATAAAATCAAGAAAATGAAGAATCGACAGAAAAAGCAGGGTATTAATACAGAAAATTACCTGGAAATTCATGCTCTATAACTGTAAAGTTCCCCAAGTATAAATTATAGAATGCATAAATGCAAGTGTGCATGAATGTTATCTATAAACTTGAGAATTTATTTATATGAAACAATGAAATGAAAGTACAGAAGGGATTGGATATTTACCTTTACCCATGGCAGCAGTAGAGGACATACCACCCTGGACAGTCTTGAGCACCCTGTCATAATAATTTGCTCCAGACCATTTTTGGTGAGCCAAAGTGTCAACTCCATTGCTCCTCTCCTCCCGCTGGATCTTCTCCACATAAGCCAACATTCCACGCCGAGCGAAATCCTTAGCAAAAGTGTCAACCACCAGTGCATCAGCATGGAATCCAGCCAGTGTTATGAACTGCCAAACAAAGCCCAATCTCGCAATCCGAGGTATGAAATCCTTCATCTGTTCATCACTCATCCCTGATGCATCCCAATTGAAAGATGGTGAAAGATTGTAAGCCAACATAATCTCAGGCTTCATTGACTTCACCCCGTCTGCGAATGTAGTGCACTCGACTAAATCGGGGCTTGCAGTTTCCATCCATATCACATCGGCGTGTGAAGCAAAAGCCCAACCTCTCACAACCGCAGCCGTGACAGAACCTTGAAATCTATAGAACCCTTCTCTAGTTCGCGGCAAATCCCAGTCCCAGAACAAATTCTTAACCCCCAATCTCTCTGCGATTTCTCGACCTTGCTCATTAGAAAGACATTTATCGTAACCTGAAAGACCTATCCATTCATTCAATCTCCTCCTTTTATCTTCCTCCCCAATATTCATACTATTAATCACGTCCTTAACGCAATCAGAGAAAGATTTCAACTGGGCCATGGCTAACCAATTATCCTCAATTGCTTGAAGCTCTGCTCCTGATTTTCCAGCAGCCATTGCCTCTGCTAAAATAGTAGCCAAGCTCTTTCCCTTCAGTTTTGGATTCGTTACACCCAATATAAATTGATGGTCTCTAAAGTCCACATTGGATTGAATTAAATTTGCTGCTACCGCATCAGTTCTAGCAACCAAAACAGTTTCAACACCCATGATATCGAACTGTAATCTTGCGGCCACAAGCCTATTTATGTGTTCACTCACTGAAACCAGAACCTTACCAGCCATGTGTCCACATTTTTTTGTCACAGATGACTGATCCTCAATATGAACTCCAGCCGCGCCGCGCTCCACGAAAAGTTTACAGAGCTTAACAGTAGCAGTGGCACCGCCAAAACCTGTATCGCCATCCGCAATTATCGGTTTTAAGTAATCCACATAAGGTGTTCTTGCTCTCTCTTCTCTGGTCATACTCATCCTAGCCTCTCTTTGTTTTCTATCATGGTACTGTTGAGCAAAGAAGAGATGTTCCACTTTGTTAGGCACAGTGTCATAGGGATAATCGGCAAGATCAGGGCCGGGTTCATTGGTGGAAGTATGAGTAGAAGAGCATTGCCAACCAGAGACATAGATTGTGTCTAAGTACTTAGCCATCATGGTGACTTGAACTGGGTCGAGAGCACCGAATGTTCTTGAAGCCGTGCCATTTGCTTGGTGGGTTCTTAGAGTCCTCCATAGCTTTTTAGCTAGTTCATTTGAGGCATAACTTTGTCCGAGGCTTCCTCTTAGAGAAACAACATCTCTAGCTGTGTATGGCCGATGAGTTAGTTTGAACCTCTCAGAATTCCACCATGCTTGCACCTCTGCAACTTCTGCTTCAAACCTCCCTTCTTCCTCCATTATCTGCAAGCCCAGTTTTTGCAACTTATTAGAATAGCATATTTTCTTTACTCATGAAATTCCAGTCTAATTCCCAAACTGAAAGCCAATATCCAAATCACAAAACACTTCAGAATAAGCTATATTCTTCGGTTCGTCATTAATTTAGTAGCAATATTAACACCCCAACTAATGAAATTTCCAAGAAAACTAAAATGTAGTCCGTTAGACAGGGTAAAACATTTTGGAGTAATTAGGAAGAAAAACATTCATTTACCCTTGGTAGTTGTACTAGTTAGCCTATTTTACTATATTTACCCTTTCCTGAGCTCCAAGGAACATTAACCAAAGAAACCCATAACTCATGAAAGAATGATAAAATATCACCACCTCATGCACATTAACTTAAGTACCCTTCTCACATATAAATTGAACAAAATACACAAGTATGATAGTAAATAATAAAAATACACCTATCTCATACCCTTCAACCATTCATTCTATAGGGTGAGTGAGAAAAATCCCCTTATCAAACAAGAGTGACCCAGATTCGCATCATGGAGAGGAAAATCGGATCGGATGGATGCCTGCCCGGTTTTCAACAAACTTCTTTGGTTGGCGGGGATTGTATTTTTTTTAAATGGTCGAGTGGTGCCCCTCTCCCGCGACTTCACTGTTGAAAACCAAAATACCCATATCTCATAGAAAATAACCAAAATACCGTATCGTATAAAAAATAACAAAAATACTCAATCTCATGGAAAATTATCATAGTACCCCGAAATGATTTTTCATGAGATAGAGGTAGTGGTAATATTTTTTGAGATATGGTTACTTTAATCACTTTCCATTGGAAATGGGTAGTTTAAAATTTTTATATGAGATAAGGGTATTTTGGTCATTTTCACGATGCAGGGGGTATTTTGGTCATTTTCTATGATATCGGGTTACTTGGACATTTTCTATGATGTGGGGTTACCTGGATTAATGACTTCTGTGGCAAATTACGAAATTGTAACAAAAAATGCTATCATGGTTCTCTTGAGCCATCTAAACCGTGGATCACCATCTCCATCATACACGCCACATGTGTATGATGATCAAGACCGTTGCTCTGGTGGACGTACAACAGCATGGATGGTCCTTTAGCCACACCTAATCGGTGCAATTTTCGCACATCGAAAATAGACATACTTCTAGCATAACTTTTTTCTGATCTCCCACACACACACACACACGGCAAATGTCATGGGTGATCGCGACCATTGATATAGGGAACAACCCATTCGGATGGGGTCATATATACTCCAAAATCACAACAATCTTAACCATCCAATCACAATCAACGAACAAAATTTGCTTTAGGGTGTGGTGGACCCACCGAGCCTTTCTCTAATGAATTGTTTTTCTACAAACAAACCAATGTTCTAAACTTTAGTCTGACTAGGCAGATGGTCACAATCAAGATCAATCCAAAGTCCAGCATAAGAAATGTATGTTTAATCATGACCGTTGATCTTGAAGACCATGAGGCGACTCAAGTGGTCTTGGTCTCATGCCAAATAGACATCCTATCCACACACAAAAATCAATTAACGGTCTAGCTTTACTACATAATACAGTGTAGAAGACCTTTTATTTATTTTTCCTTGTAAGACATGTTTAAAAGCAGAGTGTTATGATTTCAGTCTCTAGAGAGGACACTTGCAGAATAAACAAATTTATTTATAAACCTGCCAAATTAGCTGAAACTAAGGTCTTTGAATGCATGGTTTAATCTAGAACTTATTAAAAACTTATTTTGATATTTTTCCTGTAGCTGAATCCTTTTTTCCCATAGAGAACATGGCAGTGACTAAAATAGAAATAAAACAAAACCAATAAATAATAATTTCTTAACACCCAAAAGTTACTGAATTTGTTTTGAAACAGATGGAAGAAGCCAAATGATTAAAAACAAAGCAAGCCGAATAGCTAAATCCCTGTTAATTTGTTAAGGAATTGTAAGAAAACATATCACTTGACAGAAGATCAAAGGAAGAAAATCTTAACAATTTAGTACTTAACAGACCAAGACATAGCCACAGAACAAAAGAACATGAACGTGCTGGTAGAACTCAATGCAAACCCACACACAACGGAAAAAGATCGAAATCCATATTCTAGTTCTTCAAAATTCCATGATGCACCAAATACAAATTGCAAAAAATCATTTGACTTAGAACCTAACGAAAATGATTTGTTTTTGCAGTCCATTTACGTACTAAAAAACAATCGATGCAAAACCCATTTAAAAAAACAAGCAGAAATGCTTAAATCCATAGGTCCTAAATAACACACCAAAAACTGTTAGTTAGCTAACGATTACACCAAAAGCTCCAGAGAGCTGATGGAACGTGTTAGGCTAGGCCCTTTAAACATGTCCCATACCGGCTAGGTCCCACCTAGTCACATACCTAGGCAGGACCCAACCCAGGATCGTAACATTACACCACGCTTCTGCATCAGCCATCCTCGACGGCCCATCTGTGACGGCTTTCACTCTAGCCTTTTTCCAAGTAGCCCTTTTCACATGTCACCCCCTCCCTGACTTGATCACAGAACGCGGTGGCTGCTATAATACCAAATGTTAGGTACTTAACCTGTTAACCAATACACCCAAACATCCAGAACTAATGAAACATGTTAGGCAAGGCCTTTTAAACCTGTCCCATACCAAGCTGGATCCCACCTAGTCCCATTCGGCACCACGCAGGACCGTCACAAAAACCAAATACAAGAGATATAAACTTATTTCACGAAACACATCAGAAGCGATAAATACTCAAAAGATGAGAAACCCATTTCATAAACATAACAGAAATGCTCAAATCCATTGTTCCTGAATAACACACCAAAATCAATTAAATACAAATACAAATGATAAAAACCCATTTCATGAAACACATCATTAGTTCTAAAATGCGTAGTTCCTAAAATTATTCAATCCACTACATACTATGAAACAAAACATGCCAAAGGAACCAATAAAGAAATTACTATATATACAAAAATCCAACTCTACTAACCATTGAAGGGACTGAGAATGATGCAGCCATGGAAGAACCTTGAGAGAGAGGGAAAAAACTATATGGAAACTACAAGATGTTCTTGGATGGGTTACTCCAAAACTTTCTACTATTTATAGCAGAAAGAGAGTGCAGTTCTTGAGGATTTGGATGAAGTTGGCCTAATAAATTAAAGTCTATTTCTTCCATAAAAAAACAAAACAAGATAATTTTTCTTCATTTTTTTCTCAAGATAATGAAAGTGGGTCCACTTTGATCTGCTCTTGCAGGCACGTTGCTGATGGTGACTCACGAGTAACAAGCGTGTCGATGGGATTATCAACAAGATTTGTCCTCTTCCATTTTTACATGCGGTCATTTATTTCAATTTTGAGGGTCTTTTAACGTTAGGTTGGAAACTGCCTCAGTTGGCACTTCCATGCAAGTGAACACTTTGAACGTATTTCCTTCCATGCATTTATTTATTGACGGATTTATCCTCATTTCTTCCATAAAACTACATGCAACAGTCCAACCGCAAAAAGCCTTATACGATTGTCCCTAGCAAATCCCAATTTTTTTTATATTTTAGTATGGTGTGGTTGTTACAGTGAGGTAGGAACGGTTACTTGAGTTTGGAGTCCCGAGGAGAAGATAAGCCTCTGTCTTCCCTCCTTTCCTTTTACAGTTCACACTTTTGCAGATTCTAATCTCGCCTTCTTCTTTTCACAAAACAACACATACGAATCCGAAGTTCGTTATTTTGAATTCCAAGCAAGGGTTAATGGTAAATGAGGTCATTTGATAATCATGACCGTTGATCGGATGAGTTACATCATAAGGAACATGGGTCCCATGTCAAACAGTGATCTAATCAACAAGGTCATGGCGTACATGCGACCAATGAATGACATGAAGGTATCTAAAAAGGACTTTTTATATGGTGATAGTATCTTAATTGTGCTGATTTTGAAAAAGAAAAAAAATGCTAGGGCCCACTTTGTTCTATGATCTATACCATTCGTTTATTGGGTCCCCTCGGCACCCCAAAATTCATCTACATAGGATGACTCTAACCCTCGGATCTGTTGTGGTTTCCATATGATGTCATCTGACTACAGATCGGATGGTTAGGATCATCCTATGAAGATTATTGTTGGTGCATTACCTATTTACATGAAGGCCCAACAAATGAATGGTTTAGATCTTCACACAAGGAGGGCCCCACTGGATGTGCTAGGATTCAATGATGGATGTTTGAGATCTATGGACTCACTCCCACTTGTACTGGTGGGCCCATTCCCTACAGGGCAAATAGGGATTGTCTAGAAAAAAAAATCTTTAATAATAATAAGATAAGGGCCGTTTGGATACCTTATATTTTGTATTTGGATATGGAATTAAGTTTTTAATACAAAATAAGTAGATCCGCCAGCTCATGTTGAGGGATACTGAGAGGGAAGGGCCGGGAAACTTCGGGCTGGGGGAACTTCGGAACGGAGGAGAGAGGTAAAGGGCAGAGAGGGTGAAGAAAACTGCAGATCTCTGGATTTCTAATTACTTATTTCCACAGCATATTTGAAAATCTGTTTTTTTTTTTCCAGTGTGGTCGCTGAAATCCATGGATTTGATCCGGGTCCAAATCACAACTCAAAAAGGCTGCAAATGAGAGAAATCCAAATCAAATCTTCTCGGCATCTATTTTTCATGCAAATTTATGTGATAGGCCTTGGGATTTTCAAAGGGCTCGTGGATTGAGAGGGGACTGATTAATGGCCATTGAGCAGTTCGAGAGAAGCTTCCAGTCCCTTCATTGATGAAGTCACATATTCAGATTCGTCTTCGTTTTGATACTGGGACTCCTGACTTTATTAGACTGTTTTGGGATTGGCTCTTCATATTTCTTCGGGAATTGTAAAAGTTTTGTAGGATGAGCCAAGTTGAAAGCATGAATAAAAGGATGTTACTATTGAGAAAATGAGTGGGAATGTCATTTCCCTTCTTTTCATTGAGTCATGCTCGGGGAGCCTGTACACGTGGCAGCAATCAGGCTTGGTCCCTTGATGATACGATGATATTAAATCGTTGATCTATCGATTGTTCATGCAAACCAATCAGGCTAGGGTTTATTTGGAAATGGACTCCATATGTGCAGCAATGTATAGATGATTTCAATAATCAAAGTATTTGAAATGTGTTTTCATTCCTGGGTGGCCCACATTGAAAAAACCTAGTTGATTAGGGAGTCTCAGGCGTTTTCCAATATGAGTTTAAGTTAACTAATGATAATTCTCATCAAATTAGGTCCTATATTAGCAAGTCTTAGTGCAATGGGAAAACTAATCCTAATCCCTAAAGTTTATGGTTGGTTGTTTAATGAGAGCAATACACATTAAGGAAAAACAAGATCTGTTTGGGTTCTTCTTCTTCTTCGAGGTCCCTGATCTACCAAGGAAAGGCCACTGATTCTATTGATCTAAGTATAGGGACTTGATTAGATTAGAGGGGCCTCTTTAATGTTCGCTACACCATATTTGTTGTGATTATCTTCAACACTCGAATCGCATGCATGGAAAAAACAAGATCTACTTAGGGTTCTTTAGGAGGTCCCTAATCTTCCAAGGAAAGGCAGGTGATTCTATTGATCTAAGTATAAGGACTTTCTTACATAAGAAGACCTCTTAGATGTTCGATAAACCTTGTTCGTTGTGAGTCTTCAGCGGTCGAATCACATGCATTGTCTATGGTTTCCATCTGATAATCATACCCGGAAGTAACGATTCAATTTCCACCGAAAGTATGATTAAAATTCCAGCGCAAAGAGCTTCTACTATCCAAAAATTACAAAATTACATTAAGGGCCCGTTTGGATACCTCATGCATTTGTATTTTGAATTGGATTTGAGTTTTGGATACAAAACACATCAATCATCTTCATTATCATGTTGAGAGAGAGAGAGAGAGAGAGAGAGAGAGAGAGAGAGAGAGAGCGCTGTCCGCTGCTGCACGAGCAACGTCGAGGAGCAGCGATGGTGAAGGAAGTTGCCACAAATATTAATTTCCAAATAATGTCTCACAAAACAGATTTGAAGATCGGAATTTTTGCACAGTTGTAGCTGATTTGGAAATCTAAGGATCTGATCTAGTTCAAATTATCAACTAAATCCAAATCTAAATTTTGTTGGTATCCAAACGTGGCCTAAAGGTCTACAACAAAGACCTTATAAAATAATACTCCAACCCATATCGTTGCATAAAATTTTCAACGAAACATAAATACTACGTAATTTTCACATTACTTCAACCCCCCCCCCCCCCCCCCCCCCCCCCCCCCCAGCAACATGTGCATGTGGCCCTAGGGACCCATGTTGCAATGGTAGGGACTAGGGAGTCATAGAAGTATGCATGAGATAAAATTCGAGTCATAACTACAACAAGAACTCTATTTGTAACCAACAAATTACTAGTTCCACATTCCAAATTCTTTTGGAAGCGCATTAAGTAGAAGTGGAAGGAAAACGACCCTATCTGTAACTGACAAATTATTGGTTCCTCAAGTATTTTACCAAACGTCCTAAAAAGGGGAAATGACATTACTGATATCTGCACGACCATGTTTCTGAGATGGACTAACTCACCTTATTTTACATTGCTTTACTCAATGGAATAGTTAATGGAGGTTTTAAAGTTTCACCTAAGGTTTTGACCCAAAGGTAGGCAAAAAGATTTTTGTATGCCAAGTGGGAGAATGTTGGGATTAATCTTAGCCTTAGATGGCCTTTACAATAATCAATGCCTAGGATCCTTAGTTTGCGATAAACCAAAATTCTAACTATATGATAAAAAACAATTTACGTGAAGGTTGTGAACTATATCAGTAGGGAAAATCGTGTTGTGTGATGAGGCCCTCTTCTCCCATTGTCCCAATCCTCTATAAGTAGGCTTCCTTGGGTCCCCTGCTCGCACACATAAATCTGCTTTGAATCTCTTTTGTAATCCACGTCAAAGGAGAGCTATAAGCCAGTTTCCATCACCATCACCAAACTTCGTGAAGTTAGGAGAAACATAGAGGAAGAAAGGTTCCTAGTGAGCTTTGAATCTCTTTTCACTAAAATGTTTTTGGCCTTTGGCCATTTGCATTTACAGCTTTTTAAACCAGAAACTAGGACCAGAAAATGGCATCTGATTCCAATGTCTCTAATCAAAGGGATTACACCACAATTACCATTAATTAACCCCCCAAATAGAGAGATATTAATTCTTCGAAATCGCAAAAATCTGCATGGATCATACCAAAAAAATCCCTTTCAATGCAATATCACTACAATTTTATTTTTATATTTTTATAGTGGAGAGAGAAAGAGAGAAGAAAATTAGGAGAGAGAAGTAAATGAAAGATCCTAAGGATTCCTCTAAAGAAAACCCAGAAAAGGAAAACCAACTAGATCTTCAAAATTACATTCAAGCATCCATCTCACATTCATGAACTGAATCATTCTTTTTCTTCTTCTTCACTCTCATTATCTCTGTCTCTCTCTCTCTCTCTCTAAGCCTGGGCAATGTCACCGGAATCAGCATTGGCAAGGACAAGCTCAGGGTGAACGTTTCCGAGGGTGTAAGTCCCGTCCAAAGCGTTTGGTAAACCCAATGCCTTCAATGCCACATGAGCTGCTTTTTGTCCAGATATCATCATAGCCCCAAAGGTAGGTCCCTGTTCAAACAACAAAGAAGAAAAGGGACCCACTAATAAATTTCATTAAACAAAATTAAAAAAAAAAATACAACCTAGCAATGGTAACATAAAAAAATGATTTTCGACTATTTTCCAATGATAAAAATTGAATCTGCTTAAGGACCGGTCCAAATTATGATGAACCGGCCGGTTTTCATTCTTTTACCAACATCCTCTCCTCTCTTTCTAGCTAATTCAGATTAGTTGAAAACAGCCGGTTTTATTTCTTTTACCAACATTCTGATATTCTAGCTAAGTTCCGTTTCCGATCAGGGCAAACCGGCCGGTTTTTATATTTACTAGAAGTAGGAAGGTCAAACAGGCCGGTTGGTCCCGGTCATGAAACAATCAGGTAAAGCAAACACACAAAATTTCCACTAGAAGGCATGGAATTTGAAATCTTGTCCTGAAAAGTAACCGCACTTTCGCCTCCTTGTTGTAGTCCTTAATTTCTCGAATATAAAGCCATTTTAATAAAAAGACAAGCAAAATGGGGAGGGAATATCATTTCCCTAGGACAATGTCTGGATTGATCTGGAAAAGTCTGGAAAGGAAAAAAATTTCTAAAATTTCCAGCTTCTTTTACTCACAAAAAAAGATAACTTCAATTAACCCTATTCAATTTTTAAGGGACCTTCAATTTATGATAATATGTCTCTAAATTAACAGCCGACCCCAACTAGTTTGTTACAAAGGCTTAGTTGAGTTGAGTTGTATGTCTCTAAATTAACCCTAATTGTATCAGTTTCTTCTAAATCATGGATAGAAAAAAATTTCCCAAGATCCAAACAGGGCTTAAGGATTAAAATAAACAAAATTACCATTCTCGGCGCTCCGTCGATCTCTGCAACTTCCATTCCAGTGACGATCATACCGGGGACGATCTCCCTGGTCAGACGGACAATCGCATCCTCGGCTGTGTTCATGTCGAGAGCCTTCATCCCCGGAACGCAATCGATCATTCCAATGCTCTTCAGCCTCTTAACTCCGGTGGCTCCGAACGGCCCGTCATGCCCACACGAGCTAACTACCACTTTTGCCTCCATCACATTCGGATCCATGCACGATTGTGTGTCATGGTTCATCGAAACCAATGCCCAATTCGTCACCACACCGGAAACCCTCCCGCCCTTCACGATCAAATCCTCAGCGGCCACGGCGTTGAACAGCTTCACGTTTGGCCTAGCGAGCAACTTGCTCATGATAGTTGATGTGAAGAGAGCGGCGTGCTTTATGACAACGTAGTCATCTTGCTCGTCGTACTCTACACCAATCTCGTCGAGGAAGAGGTGAGCCGGCTTGCGTACCTGTTAATGTGTATGTAACTGATTAAATAACACCAACTATAATAGCTTAAGCTTATGGAGTAATTGGTTGTTTCACATGGTATAGAGCTAAAGCCTTGGCAGGCCCGGTTACTTGCCTAATTTCTGCAATAAGTTTAATCCCAAAAGATATGTTTGGTCTTTGAGTTTAAGGAGGCAAGGGTATCCTCCGTTTTAGCCAATTTTATCACATATTTGGTCTTTGAGAAATTAGGCACATAACAGGTCCCGAGTTCAAAACACCCCCCAAGAACAAAGAGGAAGTGAAAAAATAACATGGACCGGGTTTACAAATCATGGATCTTGGGTGGGGTCGGGTTTCAAGTTGAAAAATCTGACCAGGGGTTGGTTTTAAAGACCAAAAAAACCCAGAACCCTACCTGACATTTAGAGTTGTGCTATGGTTTTCTTAAATAACATACAGGATGATTATCAAGTATATGTTTCCTTCTTAAATTTATGCACTTGATAACTTAAAATTTAGAGTCACTGTAGTATGCTAAACATTAAAAACCCGACCTGACCAGACCTGAGAAACTATATTGGATAGCGTCGAGTTTATGAATATCGGGTTTTCCCATTAAGTCTGACCCGAGATAATATCTCGGGTAGAGTAGGGTTATGGAAAACTCAACCCATCCAACCCGAGTTGCAACCCTAGTTATAAGCATAGATGATTACATAACACAACTCCAAAATACGTTAAGCTTTTGGGGTAATTGGTCAGTTGACATTACCACCATTGCCGAGAAGAGCTGACCGCCGAGCCAGGCTCCACCGCCGGGGCTGACGGATTGTTCGATGATCGCGATCTGAATATTAGGGTTTTTGCTGAGCTCGTAGGCGCAGGATAGACCAGCAGACCCGGCTCCAACGACCACAACATCGGTTTCGGCGTAGGTGATCATGTCGGTCATGTATCGGCGGGTCATTTCTCGAGAGACGATCGATTCCTTGATGGGTTCAAATTTGAAGGATTGGAGGTCATATTTGAGAGAGTTTGCAGACATGGAGATGGAGAAATTGGAAGAGCGAATAGGTTGTTGGGTTCGAGAAGGAATGGGAAGGCCATGGAATGATGACTGTTCTAGGAATGAGATTTTGGGTTTTGAAGTGAGGGTGCTGGTCATGGTAGCCATGTGGAATCTAGGGTTTTTCAGATGAGATGTTTGGGGTTAGAGATGGAGGAAATGCGTTTAAGTAGGAGAGAGCCGTGAGGAAATGAAAATATCTGTACTTTGGATATGGAGGATAGTATTTGAACGGTCTAGGATGGAGTTCTAAATGCATGCATGGTGTTCAATAACTTTTGAATGCATATACTGAGTACTCACTGTATATACTTGTAAAAGGTAGTAAGGCCCATTAAGTTGCACTATAAAGGTACTGGGACCCGTGCAGTAACTCTGTATCGGTGGGGGGGGAATGATATACACCGAATCGTGGGTGAATAAGATTAGATAGATATGGTGTAACATTTATCTGAAGCCAAAAAAATCTGAGTGTAAGATTGCAGAGATATTAATAGTAGGGTGGGTCTTATATGTAAGGAAGTGAAAACGAAAGAAAGGTACGGTACTCAGATGTGGGGCAACATTTTCTTTTTAGATTTGGAGGCTTCTTCTCGATTGGCAACGACTAAGTTTCTCTTTTACATATGTAAACAAAAGTGTGGGGTAAAGCTGATTTGGAGCCCTGCTTTTGTTGTGTGTTGTTTGATCTTCTGATGTTAGAATTGAGTCTAAGAAATTAATCTAATGAAACATAGTTTGAAAGGATCTCATTTTGTCCCTTAATTATGAGGGTAAAAATATTAGTATGTAACAACATAGTTTAGTGTAGAAAAAGAAAATTACTGGGGTCCATATTATTGGGTGATCTGAACCATTCAAAAGTTTGGGTGATCTTTCCTCATAAATTTTCTCTATAGAATGATCCTAACATTCTGATCTAAGGAGGTTTAAAATAGATGGCACGGTATACCAAGTGAGGAGGTACCGAGTACATGCAGCTGGAAATCTTTAGGAAGCTCTTGACTTACTTAATCCATCTGAGGTAAATATAAGTAGAGGGTTGCTTGCAAAATGGAAATCCCGTCTTGAAAATAAGACGAGAGCCTCTCTTGAGACATGTGCGCAAGAAGACAAAAAAAGGGGCACCAATCCCTACAAAAGCCAAAAATCAATTTCAAATTCACCAAATCATCACTCAATTTCACTATCGTCTTTATTTTCTAAATGGAATCCTGTTTTAAAAGTGTTTTCCCATATAAGCATATTTTGTTTGGGATTTGCTAGGGACGTTTGCATAAAGGCATTTCGGACTGGGTCGCATGAGAGAGCAGCCACACAGGCTTACTTTTCAGCAGATTTTATCTTCATTCATTTAATTCATTTGAGGTGGCTGTTCTGACGTGCAACAGCCAACCACAAAATGCCTTTCTGCGAGAGTCCCTAGCAAATCCCTTTGTTTTGTTATGTTATTTGTTGGTAATTTAAATCTTTTTATGGGATTTGCTAGGGTCCATTTCGAAAGGCATTTGGCAGATTGTCAGACCAGCTACCTCATGAAAGAAGACAACAGCTTTTGTCTCCATTCATGAGATGGTCGTCTGACATACTACGACCGACCAGCCTCAAAATGCCTTTTGCGATGGACGCTAGCAATTCCCTCTTTTTATGGAATGATTATTGTGCACATGAGTTTGATAGCGCAATTGATAAGTAGTCGGGTTTTTTTTTTTTGGGGGGGGGGGGGGGCGGTGTGTGTTACATCCATATATGTTTATTTATTAATGAACAAGTTAAGAGCTTTTTTTTGTCTCCATTTGTAATGAGCATATATCATGCAACTTAAAAACCAATTAAAATTTGAAAGGATGAAATGACAATTGGCTACTAAAGAAGGGAGCTTTTTAGAAAAGATTTTGAGACAGCTAGAAAAGATGTGGCTATCGTTCAAAAGAAGGGTTAAAAAAAGAAAAAGTTGGAGAATGAAGTGGCAGTCTTAAAGTTCAAAGAGAAGCTACAACGTTCAACTATAAAGAAGATAAAGACAGATGAACTTGACTTCTTGTCACATGTTGGTGATGTAATAATATTTGCGGGTGACAATGTCTGTGAAGGTTCTCAACTTGTGATTAAGCTCTTAGCCCAAGTGGCTGAGTCTTTGTATCTAAACCTTAGGTTCAATTCCAGCTTATCTTCTAAAAAAAGAAGTTCCTCAACTTAATTCCAATGAAGGGAATGTAGATTAATAGGAATAAAATGCCTAATGCAGCAAAGCATACATCTTTTAGCACTAACAAGAAAAGGAAAAAATGACAAAGATCCAGGCAGAAATTATAAACCGACGAAGAAATGGCTAAAATAATGAAATGAAGAAACGAGAAGCCGAAATAATGCAATAATGGTTTATAGTGGACCTGATGTAAGCCTAATAAGATAAGTGGGGCTTATTTGGGGAACAAGAGTTCATTTTGGGTGGACTCTACGGTTTCCTT
Organism: Tasmannia lanceolata; assembly: GCF_043159265.1. Classification (NCBI taxonomy): domain Eukaryota; kingdom Viridiplantae; phylum Streptophyta; class Magnoliopsida; order Canellales; family Winteraceae; genus Tasmannia; species Tasmannia lanceolata. Next base: position 2,159,358 of record NW_027518697.1, on the reverse strand, counting down.
TAAGTTATTATAAATACAATATTGGTCCTTACCCTCTCACATGAGCTTGTTGTTTCTTCACATTGGAATACACATAAGGAAGTGGAGAGAGTAGGAGACTGTCTGAAATCGCTCTTCATTTTGTAGAGTATTAGAGTCATCCTAGGATCGAGAGATCGTATCATATTTGCCATAGAGTCAGAAGTGTACAAAGATATTTATGCACAATCTCTTATTGTGTGTAATTTCTTGAATCATATGCTTATGGTTTTGATCACGCAATTTTAGTTTTACAATGAATTCTACCCGAGTCTCCACGTATAAATCTCTTTTATAACTTCTGAGTATATAATCTCTAGCTATACTGTGTTAATTATTGTGCGTAAATTCTTTCCACAACTACAAATTGTCATTGCAGTAACCAGATGGCATGCATTGAGCCTAGACATGTTGACAATGGTGACAACCAATAGTTGTCCTCCTCAATGGTCTTGAAGTATGCTTACCAAGATGGTACACATTGATCTTGTATGGTTGTATATGTTTATAATAGCGACAACAAACAGTTGGAATCCTTAATGGTGGTAAATTAGGAGCAAATGACACACATTCATCACTTTACAGTTTTGATATAAATAGTTTTATGGAATTCACACTTACATTATTGAAAATTTTTTAATCGCTGATAGGTCACTGCCATTTACATCCAACACCATCATATGTGATAGCTCCACTAGCTAACGATATTTTGGGGAGTGATAAATCGACTCCCATATATCTTAAATCGACCCCCCGATGTGTCTATCTCTCTCTTCTTTCTCTCTCTAACTCAGAGGAGAGAGAAAGACACATAGGGAGTCGATTTAAGATATTTGGGAGTCGATTTATCACTGCCCGATGAACTTATCTATGAAGACTAATTTTGATCCTTCTATAGATAACCTATAATAGATCAAAAAATTTAAATGTGCAGCCGACAATAATTAACATTTTTATCCTAGATATATTTCATTTGAATAATTTTCTTTATTATATTCATTAAAGCAAGGATAAACCACACACATAAACCTCTCTTTGTCCATCTCTTGTGGCATGTGACGTTAAGATCGTAAAAAGATAAAGGAAAAATCAAATATAATGTTTAAACAAAGAAACTAAAAATTGAAACAAGTGTTTGATTAATTTCTGATGCTGAAAAATATACATCTTTACGACAATAAAAAAATGACCATAAAATTATAGAAAGAGAATAAAAGCGATTGCCAGTTTCTTGTGACCACGAATGGTGATTATGTAGCCAGAACATGCTATAGACACGTTAAAGAAGAGAGAGAGAGAGAGAGAGAGAGAGGAGTTAGGAAAAAGAATAATTTAAAGTTTTTATCATAAAAATTAGGATATTAGGAGTTTTTAAAAAGTTACTTGACAACTTATCAATTTTGTCAAAGTTACTTGACAACTTGATAAGTTGTTAAGCTTTTGAAAAAACTCTTAGGGTATGTTTGGCTACCATGAAATTTTTTGCTTGGAATATTAACTTACCCAATGGCCAGGGTGGGTGCATGGGAGATGGCTAGACAATAGAGGGACTTAATGAGGAATGGGATGGAAGGGTGGGACTGAATGAAGAGTCGGTAAAAAAGCCTGAAAAGCAATAGAACAAAAAACTCCACCCAAAAGTATGATTGATTTTTTCCTTGTTTTTTAGCCACTTCTCACACTCTCACTCATCCCCTCTCAAGTCTGCCCTTCTCCCACCAGCCCAACTCCGGTCTCACCACTTCAGAAGCTAATTTATCATGAAAAAAAAATAATGATTGGCCAGAAATGGCCTTAATATCCCAATTTTTTATGCTCTCTCTCTCTCTCTCTCTCTATATATATATATATATATATATATATATATATATATATATATATATATATATATATATATATATATATATATATATATATTCACGTGCTAGCTACCGTTTCCATTCAAGTAAAAATCACCGTGCCTCTCTTCAACTTAAAAAAAAAAAAAAAAAAAGGAGGTAAAAGCAGTATAGTATTGTATAAAAAGTCACGGTCACTAATTCCCGAGACCCGAAGCCAGTTGTCAAATCCAATAAGCCTTTGTATTATTTTAGAGACAGTGATGCACTCCTTTGCACACAACATGTCCCCCCACTTGCATTATTTCTGTCTTCCCTTCACTTTCTTCCCTAATGCCAATCAAAGGCAGCCTGGCTTTACTAATCATACTTTTTTTTTTATTCATTTCCATTTCAAATATTAAAGCTAATTTTACCATAGATCTATATGTAGAAAGAAAATGCCCTCTCTTTCAAGCAAAAGTGTAAGCCAAACCCATGTCCAAAATCCTTCAAATTTTCATTCAGAGGCAGGCCTTCAAGATAAGTTTGTGTTTGTTATTTAGATATCAGTCATTAAAACTAATTTTTCCATCAGAGTAGGGAATCTTCAAAATGTTTAGTTACTAGCATGAGTAAATTGCAGTACTTTTGCATGAAAATGACAAAACATTCACATCCCATTTCATCTTTCCTATTTTGCCCTTGTGCCAGAGCTTTAAATTGCTCTCTTTCTTTATAAGTCCTCATCCTCCTTCCTGCTGAAACCACCATCCCAATACCACATTTCTCTAAGCCAGCGGCAAAAATGGAAAGGTGGGCTTTTTCATTGGTCCTCTGTCTCAGTGTTGCAGGTTTCATGGCTTCTTCCCATGCAGGACAATCCAATGGCTCTTTCTCCTTTCAAGATAACTTTGATATAATGTGGGCACAAGATCATTTCAAAACATCTCCAGATGGGCAAGTCTGGTACCTCGACCTTGACAAAGAAACAGGTAAAAAGGAATCCATTTTTCTCTTCATTTCACTTCTAATCTTTGTATGAAATAAGATCTCAGAAGAACTAAAAGAACCCAACATGATGGTTGTGGATTCAGATCTAAATGACCCACAATTTTGTGTGTTTCAATTTCATTAATTTCCTAAATTATTTATTTATCTAGGTTGTGGGTTCCAAACAAGGCAGAGATACAGATTTGGGTGGTTTAGCATGAAACTGAAATTAGTAGGAGGAGACTCTGCCGGTGTTGTCACAGCTTATTATGTGAGTATCTCTGTGTTACAAGTTTTAGAGAACTATAGATCTACCCTTACAATTTTTTTCCAAAAAATACAGAAATGCCCTATGAAAATACAAAATGTGCCCCATCTGTAGATCTTAATTCTTAATCTGAAATACCCATATTCTACTTTTTTCTAATATTGTGATTGTGGGTCTAGATTTCTTCTAATCCTAATTAGCTTCCCAAAGCAATTTTGAAAGAAACAAAGAGGATTGGTACTTTGGTTATTTAATTTGTTGCTGCAATTGGGGAGAATAACACTTTGAAGAAGGGTATTTTGGTATATTAGGAAATAATTTGTTGAATATCTTTGTTTTTGTATTGTAGATGTGCTCGGATACAGGGCCAGAAAGAGATGAGCTTGATTTTGAGTTCTTGGGTAATAGAACAGGGCAGCCCTATACAATACAAACCAATGTTTATAAGAAGGGTGTTGGAGGAAGGGAGATGAGACACATCCTATGGTTTGATCCAACTGAAGACTTCCACACTTACGCCATTCTTTGGAACAACCACCAGATTCTGTAAGTGAAGCTTCCTTTTTGTTTCTTCTCTAGTAAATGCCACTCATTGTAGATCATTGTAGGGCCTACACATTTGACATTGAATGATATGAACCATTCATCAAATAACCCCCACAATTGAGATGATATTGCTTACAGATTTGACATATGAATGATCTGGATCATTCATCAAATATGATCCACAATTGAGAGGATATGAATAGAAACCCTAAATATCTTGGGTGCTTTTGCATTCAATTTAGGGAAAAATACACTTAGACCACCGTGGTTTCTGACACATTCAACTTAACCCCTAATGTTTAAAAAGTTACAAGTAGACCCCCCTGGGGTTTCAATTTGTGTAAGGTAGACTCCCTCAGTTGACGGTTCGTCCACAGATTGAAGGGTTAGGATGATCCTATGGAGCTGATTTTTTGGGCACACCCTATCTATGTCAGGGCCCATCAAATGAACGCTTTGGATTATCCAAACAATGTGGGCCCACTGTGTTTTTGGTAGTGTTTGGGTTAGGGTATGGAGTTTGGGCCCACTACCAAAACTCAGTGGGCTCACATTGTTTGGATGATCCAAAGCGTTCATTTGATGGGCCTTGACATAGACAGGATTTGCCCAGAAAACAGCTCCATAGGATCATCCTAACCCTTCAATCTGTGGACGAACCGTCAACTGACGGGGTCTACCTTACACAAATAGAAACCACAGTGGTCTACTTGTAACTTTTTAAACATTAGGGGTTAAGTTGAATGTGTCAGAAACCACAGGGGGTCTAAGTGTATTTTTCCCTTCAATTTATAGAGGCTTTTACATGAAATCCATGAGCAAAACTCTTTCCTTTCTTTTCTTCTTTAGAAAATGCCACACATCTTAGATCATGGTAGGGCCTGCACATTTGACACATGTGAATGATATGAACCATTCATCAAATAAACCACACAATTGATATCATATGGCCTACACATTTGGGATCTAGATGATCTGGACCATTCATCAAATAGGAGCCACAATTGAGATGATATGAAGAGGACCCATAGATATCTCTAGTGCTTCTGCATTCTATTTATAGAGGCTTTTACATGAAAATCCATGTATAAAACTGCTAAAACTACCTATATTTGACGACCAAGTTTAAACTGAAGGGTGCCCTTGCAAAAAGGAGGTGAAAGGGCGTCCAGGATGCTGATGTGCAGCCAATGGGGTATCCCTTTCATCTCCTTTTTGCAAGGGTTCCCTTCAGGCTAGACTTCCTCATCTTTGAAATGCTACCGATATTGGAGCTGCCATATTTTAATATTTGCACTAACTCAGCTTGTCCTTTCTTTTTTTAATCGACTTGTAAGTGCTTTTTGGAAACTGTAATAGCCTTTGACAAATGTTTAAATAATAAAAGACAAGAGTTAGTGCAATTATCAAAACAGGGTAGTGCCAACATCAGTAGCCTATTTGAAATTCAAAACATAAACTAAAAAGAACTATAAAATAACCACTAAGCTGCCTAATCTACCCCCCTAATGATCCTACTGTTACATCTTTTTAGACCTGATCTGATATATTCTAACAAGGGCCTACACATCCAAACCTCTAGCTAAAACACCACTACTATTTTACTATCTTTTACATTTCTCCCGCAGGTTCTTTGTTGACAGAGTTCCCATCAGGGTCTACAAGAACACAGACAAACCCAATGATTTCTTCCCCAACGAGAAGCCGATGTACATGTTCTCGAGCATATGGAATGCTGATGACTGGGCAACTAGAGGTGGCCTCGAGAAAACGGATTGGAAGAACGCCCCATTCGTCTCTTCTTACAAGGATTTCAATGCCGACGGTTGCCAATGGGTAGATCCTTACCCTGACTGTGTCTCCACCACTACTCAGAACTGGTGGGACCAGTACGATGCGTGGGTCCTCTCTGATGATCAGAAGAAAGATTTTGCTTGGGTTGAGAGGAATCTTGTTATCTATGATTACTGCAAGGACAATGAAAGGTATCCTAAGTTACCTGATGAGTGTTCTATATCTCCATGGGATTGATGAGGAGACGAGAAGATCAAGGTTTTTCTCTTTTTTGTTCCTTATTTTGGGATTTCTAGATATGTAGTCATATTTTTGTATGGTTGAATAAATGGATGTATTTATTTATTAATTCCTTATTGGTTTCTCTAGGTGATTTGTATGAGAATGGCACTTGGTACTTTAAAATTTTTGAACTTCTATTTTTCTTGGTAAGTTCTGCGTAGTGATGTTGGATTTGAATATACTCATTTTATGTGTTTCAAAGATGTTTTGTTCTTCACAGTTTGTGTTCTAAGCTTCAGTAACACAGTACATAATCATCGATGATGGTTATAAAATATTCAACACAGATACGCACAGTTGCATGTTTCATCGAGTAACAAATACCTAAATGTATAGTCCTTAGTTAATTTGTAATCCGTATATAGACCGGTATCTTTCTTTGCAAGGTTACTGAACTATTAACCCACGTCAAAAGGTTCGCCCAGGTAGAATAATCTAGTTTCCGAATTTCAAGTGCAAGAGTAAGAGCTTACTTCATTTTCGTTTGCTATAGTTCGCTAGTATAAGTTCTCTAAATAATGTGTTAACCATCTTTATCAGTCTAGTAGACTTGAATCATAAAACAGTTGTATGGTAGGAAAATTATATCAGACATACAACAATTGAAGCTTGTACACCAACCAACACCAGTAGACCAAAATCGGTTCCATTTCCCGTTGTGCCTACAACGATTTCTTAGGACACATCTACTGCGATCTAGCCCTGAAGTCATGCCATGAAGATAACGGGTTAGGGGCGGCATTTGCCACCATAAATGTGATATTTGCTTCGATTCTCCTGATGCCCTTGATGAACCATAAATGATGAAATGTGAGGAGATTTTATGCTCACTGGGATTTCGGCCCGGCGTTTGTCTGATTTGTTTGTAATAATAATGATGCTCAATATTTTTTCTGCTTTGAGGAATTTTTCATCATTCTTTATGGTAGCAAATGGTGCCACCTATCATCACAACAGATGTAAATATGATCGCTAAATATTTGTCGCAACTTTTTTTCTCCAGGAAGCTTCAAACCCGTAACAATACAACATTGTTTTTTACTTGCCCATTAGGGAGATATATTGAGATGTAGACCAATTGTGATTAGGGTCTTCAAATAATTCAGTAAGGGGAATACTCTCTGATTCGCAATCACTGTTGATTTAATTAATAATAATATTTTGTTGCACGGGCTATTCGATCATACTGAGCGCTTGAATCTCTCTTCTCCTTTCGCTGAGATAGCTTGAGAATTCTCTTTTGAACTCGAAAAAGTATCGAGCCTTTCTAAACTTAATATGAATGTTCTTGTATATATCAAGACATGGTTGTGTTGATATCATTTGCCTTTATGTAAGCTCTCATATATAGAGAACTTGGTGCGGTTCCTGTAATACTAAAACATATCAAAACACTATTTATTTACAAGAAAGATCTCTAAACCTTAAACCAACACGTACTATGAACGTAAAACGAAAATACACAGACGAACATTTCAGTCATTATGATCCACTAGACGCAGAAAACATATTAAAAAGACGATTTATTTAAAAGGGGTCAGAAAGAATCCCCTCCTTGACCTTGTCCTTTATTTTTGCCTTCTCATTATCAATCGTATCAGAACTCTCCACCTCCAGTGTAAGAAGAAGCACTATATGAAGAGTCGACTCCAGAGTAAGATGAAGCACTTGATGAAGAGTCGACTCTCCATGCAGACGAAACACTAGATGAAGAGTCTTGTGATCGGCGACGGTCCTCCCTTGTTCCACAGGTTCTTCCAAGTTAAGATACTCTGGTCGTATGGAAGAATAACTTTCTTATTTTTTGCGTTTCTTTTCTTCTTCTTCTTCTTCTTCTTTGCATTCCTTTTCATCTTCTTCTGAATCTTTACGTTGACATTGTTGAGTGATCGTTTCCCCGGTAGTGAGTGTCTTGACAAAGTTCTGCATGTGGCCTAGGGGACGCAGGCCCTTTTGGGTTAGGGCTTTGACGAAGATCTGCATCTGTAAACACAATAAAATTTACAATTAAGCACAGATTCATAATGATGGAAAAAGAAAAGTGGAGAGACAGATCCAAAAGATATGGAGAAAACAACTAAACGTCGTCTTCTACAGATCAAAATCTAGAAATGGAAGAAGAAAAGAAACGCAGAGGAAAGAAGAAAACGAACACGCATGCAAATATCCTGAAAGTTTGTTAAAATAAAATATAGCGAATATATATCACAATTTAAAAAGATCAGAGACTAGGTAGAATGAAAAGGACATGAATCACCACATGGATTGTAACAAAGACGAAAGGAAATCAGATCAAAGATCACATCTTCATATAGATCTAAAATAATCATTGAATTTCTTCATAGCGAAACGATGAAACAAAGTAGATCGAATAGGCCAAATAAAAAATTAAAGATCAGATAAAACAACTGCTGGAAATAAAATCTAAATGGCTACAAAAGCAAAGAACATCGAAGCCATCCAAATTGATTACAAAGACTAGACATCATCAAGCACATTCAAATAAATTAAGATCTAACCATCCGCCAGAAATTATATGAAGACTAGAGATCATCAAGCATATTCAAATAAATTGACCACATTGAGAGAGGACAAGAGAACCTTGAGAGCTTTTCTTGTATTGCAAGACAAAAAACGAATGGACATGCAAAGGCTCATCCCCTTTATTTATAGTTGCATTAGGCGACTTAAATCCTAAACCTTAAACCCTAAACCCACTCAACCAATCGAAACGTATCTATTATGAGCTGGCAAGAGGAATATATCCACTAATGTGGGGCATTGGAAAGAGGAATTAATCCCTTAATGTGGCTAGTTGATACAACAATAGGGCCCACCTAATGCATAGTAGGGTGCTACCTTGTTTTACATGCCAACTATTATTAAATAGTGGGCCGCATCTCATGTCCAAAATGTTCTTCTAGTAGGCTTTAGCTTGGATCATACACTTTCAATAACAAAAAAAAAAATAGCTATGATCTGATTGAATATTAAGATTTTTTAACTGCTTTGATGTTTGGAGTTTTGGACATTCACCAAATTAACAGCCCATATCGACCAAGTATAAGGCTCACTAGTGTACAGAGATTAGGACTTGCTTTTGAAAGTAGTCTCACGATGGGAGTCTATAGTTTATTTATAGTAGGAGTTGCTAAAGCATATTTTGAAGGTCATTTATGTTCTTAGCCATCATAATCAATAGTGCAAAGGACAAGGCAAGGGTGTTATTATAGTCTTCTTCTTACCCGTTATTAACTAAAGTTGTGTTCTTTTAGCTTGTAGAAATTTGATTATCCCTCTTTTCGCTCCCACAAAGAAAAGAATTGCCGATTTGGGTTCTTCAACTCCAACTCGTTCGGCTAATTTCTCCAATTTCCACCCCACCAGCAATAAAAAAATTCAAAATTCGAAATTCGCAAAGCATAGTGGCTTTTGTCTATATTCAATGCCTATTGCAGTTGAGAAGTTTAAAAATAAGATACATCAAAGTTTCAATATAAGAGACATCGATCAGGACGTTTCTGCTTAGCGGAGTGTCTAGACATATACAGCATGTTTATCTTCCCCCGTTCCCTCTCTCCCTCCTTGATGTCTCCTCTTCACGTAACCACTATAACCTCAACTTCTAATTCTTTTGCTACATGATATTCCCATGATGAACCCTTCACCAGCCACTTCTTTGGCTTCCCCAAACCGGATTGCGACAAGATCTTGACAAACAGCCCTTCCCAAGTTGGTCTTAAGGGAAGCAACCCTCGCGGGAGGAACATGCAACCTTGCAATATTTATAAAGGAAATGATATTATCGTTATAGCGTGACTATGCTAGAAAAGGAAGGATGCCTTTGGAGAGACAATTACAACCCAGATCAAGGAAACATGCTCCAAGGGTGCATTTGGATTGTCGAAATCAGGAATCGAAATAGACACCTTATTCCATTCCTACTCTATGTTTAGATAAGCATTAGGGTTCATCAAAGGAATCAGTGAAGAATAACGATTCTCCATATTGCTCGAAAGCGGAGAGCGGATGAAGATCAGGATGATGATGCTCACAAAGATGAAGGATCCCTTTTTTCTTTTTTGACAAGGTATCCCCACCCTAATTTTTAGGGTGGGACTAATCCCTACGGATGCACGCAATCACCTGTAAACCACACACATCGGCGAAGCCCGGGGGATTTGAACTCGTATCAATCAGGAGCGTACCCATGAAGTTAAGCCAAAGAGCCACACCCTTTTATGGAGAGCATACCCATAGACCTCCTAGAACATTAGGGACTTCGTATATTTCTTCTCTTGCTTGTTTGAGTTGGTCTTCAAGGGTGTTATAACCCCGGTTGTTCTGTCCTCTCCCTTAGGCTCTGTTCACTTGCGTTCCCGGGAAAGTAAATCCCTGGAGGGAAAGTAAATCCTTGGAAAACAGCATCTTTTTTCCTTGACAAGACTTTGACAAGACAGAATTCTGGTGTTCACTTGCTTTCCTGAGAAAGTAACAAGCCTAGGTGGAAAATGTCAAATAATGACATGGAAATTGCCAAAGATGATGTGGAAATGTCCTTTTCCTGCACAGTTCTTGCGCACGTGAACAGGCGCGGGAAACCTTTTCCTACACAGTTTTTCTGGATTTCTTTTCCTAATGCCACGTCAGATTCCCGAGAAACCTTTTCTTTTCCTTTCCCAGGAAAACAAGTGAATAGAGCCTTAGATGATGTTTTTAGGATGGAACAGTGGTATTGCTCTTGCTACTGTATCATCTTTCTTTATTTAATATTTAATATATCTTTCTTTATTTAATATTTAATATACTGGTAGGAGTCCGCCTAACCCAACTTACCCATGAAAAAAAGATGAATACCAGTGGAGGCGGTTGATGTAAGATGATTTCTCCATCTTGAATTTCCTGGGTGTGGAGGAAATGCTGTTTAGATGAGAAATCGGCCAGGGTGAGGGATTGCTCAAGAGAATCGTCCTCGGAGAGAGAGAGAGAGAGAGAGAGAGAGAGAGAGAGAGAGAGAGAGAGTTTCTCCAAGATTTCTTTTGCACCATATCAGCTACAGATTCTGGTTCTCGATTCCAGCAAAGTCATCTCCTTAGTAGATACCCTAATAAAATCTCATTTTTCTCAAGTAATGATAATGGTGCTCACTCTTTTTTTTCTTTAAGGTCATTTTCACATTCTTTATATTAGCAAATGAAAATTGATTATGGCAATAGGACAGATGTAAATAGAATTAGTGAACAGCTTTATATCCCCCACAAACGTGTAGTAACAGTCTTGTTTTTTACTTGACCATGGTATTGCTTCTCAGCCTAATAAGATATATTGGGATGTAGACATTCTATCATCCTGTCTTCAATCCTTATATAATTAATAAATCATAATTCCTTGTACGAAGGCTTGAATCCATCCTTTCCCTCATATTACTAGATGGTTGCCCATATACCCTATTACGGCTTCTTATACCAAGTTCTTCTAACACATTGTTGTCCAATATCCATGAAATAGCTATGGGATACACTAAACAGTGAGAAAAATTTGAGCCAAAGAGTTGACCCAAGGAAAAGGAAGTCTGAAGAGCCTCTTAGAGAGAAGGCCACGGGCATCAACCGACTCAGTGCGAATAGTGAGATTGGCAAGGCTGCTGCTTGCTGGGTTAAGGCTTTCCAAATGAGGAATTGGAGCTTGGTGTTTAGAGGGGTTAATGGATTCACTTAGGATATGTGGCTGTGGCTGATTCATTTCGAATGAAGTAACTCTAGAAAGAGAGGAAAATTGTCAAAAAAAATTGTTCAGATGAGGAAAATCCCTAATTTGTTCTCCCATTTCCGAAGTTTCATTTTGATCGTACTCGGCCCCACCCATCTTCTTCTTCTTCTTCTTCTTCTACAATCAAGATATAACATTAGTAGTAAGATAAATAATTAGATCAATCGATTATAGAACATGTTTGCGGGATTTGATGTTTCCACCCCTGCCATCTACCTTTCCATTTTCCCAAACAAAGTCACATTGTTTGGTCCCTCAACAATGCAACCCCGCCAAGATCATCATGGCCTTCAAAGAGTAGCCCTCTTGATCTTCCATGCGCAACTCTCCAACTAGACTATTGTGAAACAACCAAATTACTCCAAAAGCTTAAGCTGTTGTATTCTTCAACAAATGTTACCAAAGATTCAGCTCCGTCGATGCCACTGTCATATACAAATGTTACCAAAGATTTGCTTTGGAGATGAATGGCATGTCCTCTTTATAAAAGTTGAAGGAGAGGCAATTCACACTGAATGGATGAGGGTAGAATTAAGGAGGCAAACATACATAAACTACAGAGATGTTATTTATTTGATATCATGCTAAAAAACAGTGCACATCTTGATGGCCAGTATTACACATGAAGAGAACTAAAACATAGTAAAAAGACGATTCATTTAAAAGAGAAAAAAAAACACAAACAGTTCAGTCATTGAGACTCCTAAAACCCAGAAAACATAGATGGTGCTGATGATAAAGAAACGATTCAGAAACCACCACGGAGACGGAGGACAAGGTGCAGAGTTGATTCCTTCTGAATATTATAATCGGCGAGGGTGCGTCCATCCTCAAGCTGTTTACCAGCGAAGATGAGACGCTGCTGGTCAGGAGGAATCCCCTCCTTATCCTGGATTTTCGCCTTCACATTATCAATCGTATCAGAACTCTCCACCTCCAGAGTTATAGTCTTTCCAGTCAGAGTCTTAACGAAAATCTGCATCCCACCACGCAGACGAAGCACCAGATGAAGAGTCGACTCTTTCTGTATATTATAATCAGCTAGGGTCCTCCCATCTTCAAGCTGCTTCCCAGCGAAGATCAACCTCTGCTGATCAGGAGGGATCCCTTCCTTGTCCTGAATCTTTGCCTTAACATTATCGATCGTATCAGAGCTTTCGACTTCTAATGTGATGGTCTTGCCGGTAAGGGTTTTGACAAAGATCTGCATCCCTCCCCTGAGACGAAGCACAAGATGAAGGGTGGATTCTTTTTGAATGTTATAGTCCGCTAGGGTACGGCCGTCCTCCAGTTGCTTTCCTGCAAAGATCAGACGCTGCTGATCTGGAGGGATTCCTTCCTTGTCTTGGATCTTGGCCTTGACGTTATCGATCGTGTCCGAGCTCTCCACTTCAAGAGTAATTGTCTTTCCCGTTAGGGTTTTGACAAAAATCTGCATCCCGCCTCTGAGACGGAGCACGAGGTGGAGGGTGGATTCCTTCTGAATGTTGTAGTCGGCGAGAGTCCTGCCGTCCTCTAGCTGCTTTCCGGCAAAGATCAGACGCTGCTGATCCGGAGGAATGCCCTCCTTGTCCTGGATTTTAGCTTTAACATTGTCAACAGTGTCTGAGCTCTCGACTTCCAGAGTAATGGTCTTGCCGGTTAGGGTTTTAACGAAGATCTGCATCCCTCCTCTGAGACGGAGGACGAGATGGAGGGTGGATTCCTTCTGGATGTTATAGTCGGCTAGGGTACGGCCATCCTCAAGTTGCTTGCCGGCGAAGATAAGACGCTGCTGATCCGGGGGAATTCCCTCCTTGTCTTGGATCTTAGCTTTGACGTTGTCGATTGTATCGGAACTCTCAACCTCGAGAGTGATGGTCTTGCCAGTGAGAGTTTTCACGAAGATCTGCATCTGTAAAAGCAACAGATAATGACGTAAGAAAGCTAGAGTAAAGAGACAGATCCAATGATCTGCACTAAAAAACGTGAGAATTTATATTCTTCAGATCAAAACCAAGAAACGGTAGAAAAAAAATAATCAAAGAAAGAAAACAAGAAAACAGGTGTTCAAATCATAAATCAAAGCTTAGGTCGTTACAATGATGAAAGGAAAACAGATAAAAAACAAGCAATATCATATCCTCATATAGATCTAAAATAATAGTTGAATTTCCAGATCTTCATATAGATCTCAAATATTAGTTAATTCCTAAACAACGAAACGATAGATGAAATCATTAATCAAGGTGAAACAAAGAAGATCTAGCATGTCAAAGAAAATGAAATAAAGATCTCATCGAAGGACAACTGAAATTAAGATCTAAACCTCAGCAAAGCAAACAAAACCGAAGCGATCCAAATCGATTGAAAAAGAAAACATTAAAAGCAAGAGATCATGATAGAAAAATCATGCAAATTGATTAAATAGAGCATAAAAATATAGATCATGAAGAATATTAAAAAAAAAGGATCTGAATAAAGGAGATCTAACAGGTCAATGAAAAGAAATTAAAGATCAGATCGAAGAACAACTGAAATTAAGATCTAAATCTCAGCAAAACAGAAAATCAAAGCGATCATAATCAAGAGAAAAAATAAAAAGAAAGAAAATATGATGGAGAAATTATACAAATTGATTAAATAGAGACTAAAACTATAGTTCATGAAGTATATTAAAAAAAAAAGGATCTAAACAAGGAGATCTAACAGGTCAATAAAAAGAAATTACAGATCAGATCGAAGAACATCTGAAATTAAGATCTAAATCTCAGCAAAGCAAACAAAACCGAAATCATCCAAATCGATTGAAAAAAAAAAGCATAAAAGCAAGAGATCGTCAAGGAGAAATCATCCAAATTGATTAAATAGAGACTAAAACTATAGTTCATGAAGTATATTAAAAAAAATAGGATCTAAACAAGGAGATCTAACAGGTCAATAAAAAGAAATTACAGATCAGATCGAAGAACATCTGAAATTAAGATCTAAATCTCAGCAAAGCAAACCAAAACCGAAATCATCCAAATCGATTGAAAAAAAAAAAACATAAAAGCAAGAGATCGTCAAGGAGAAATCATCCAAATTGATTAAATAGAGACTAAAACTATAGTTCATGAAGTATATTAAAAAAAATAGGATCTAAACAAGGAGATCTAACAGGTCAATAAAAAGAAATTACAGATCAGATCGAAGAACATCTGAAATTAAGATCTAAATCTCAGCAAAGCAAACCAAAACCGAAATCATCCAAATCGATTGAAAAAAAAAAGCATAAAAGCAAGAGATCGTCAAGGAGAAATCATCCAAATTGATTAAATAGAGACTAAAACTATAGTTCATGAAGTATATTAAAAAAAATAGGATCTAAACAAGGAGATCTAACAGGTCAATATAAAGAAATTACAGATCAGATCGAAGAACATCTGAAATTAAGATCTAAATCTCAGCAAAGCAAACAAAACCGAAATCATCCAAATCGATTGGAAAAAAAAAAGCATAAAAGCAAGAGATCGTCAAGGAGAAATCATCCAAACTGATTAAATAGAACATAAAGTTATAGATCATGAAGCATATTAAAAATAAAAAAAAATCTAAACAACAGAATCGAGAACCGAAGTCAACCAAACAGACTGGAAAAAAAAGCATAAAAATCTAAATATCCGCAATGAAAAATTATGCGAAGAAATTCAACAAGAAAGCAAAAAACGCACCTTGAGAGAGAAAAAGAGAACCTCGGGAGCTTTTCTTTTGCAAGAGAAGAGAAAAAGGGAAAAGGAATAGAGATGCATAGACTCATGCCCTTTATTTATAGTCGCGATAGGCAACTCGATTACGCAAGGGATTAGGGCTACGGCGAAAGAACCAAGAAAGCTTAAGCAATCATAACGCGACACGTGTCTACTATTAGGTGGCAAGCAGTTACGTACACGGAACGGGTGGAATCTAAGAATCTTTATATGGCAGGAGGTGTTGGATTTTTATGGAAAGTCTTTATTAACGGCCATGATATTTTCACTCCCCTGCATTACGCATGCGCCCCCTTTTAAAGTGATTTGACGTCAAAAAATAGCGTTAAAGTTGCCCCTGTTGACGTCAAATCACGTCATCAGGGGAGCGTATGAGTAATCCAGCGGGGGTGAAAATATCATCTCCCTTTATTAATTAATTGATAAGGAAGTCTAGGCCGAGCTTTTACATTCAAAAGAGGAGTCTATCCGTTAATTGTGCAACAAACGGCCCCACCTATTGAACGGTCCAGATTGACCAAGTATGGGACCCACTAGGTACCTCTGTAAGGACTTGCTTTAGATAATAGTCTAGTGATGAGAGCTGTAGTTCATTTGTAGTAGGAATTGCTTTTGATAGGAGTCGATTGGTAGAAATTTCTTTGTAGTTGGAATTGTCAATTGATTAGAAAGTCTGTAGCCTTGTTTCTATAATTCTAGAGACTTCTTTTGATAGAGTCTATGGGTAGAAATTTCTTTGCAGACGGGAGTTCTAATTGATAGAAAGTCCATGGCTCAGTTTCTATCATTCTAGTGACTTCTTTTGATAAATCAGGGTAAAAGGTTTCATCACAATCGCTGCTTGTAATCCGGGAGCCACAAAGCATATTTTGAATGTCATTTATGTTCTTTAGCCCAAGGGAGCAGGATTCTTCCTTGTGAGCCTTCGATTCCCGCTTCGATTTCCGTTTCGATTCCAGCTTTCAATTCTCACTCTGGCAACCTTTAGTAGTATTCTTCCCTGGGAGCCTTCGAGTCCAGCTTTCGATTCCCGTTTCGATTCCAGCTCTGGCAACCTTGCTTGAGCCATCAAAATGGCCAATTTTGTATCATATTATTGAATGGAGAAGACAATGCAAGGGTGTTAATCTTATTACAAGTTATCAATGCTAATTTGATTGTGAAAATTTTCTGAAAAAGTTTGGAAAGGAAAAATATTTCTAAAATTTCTAACTTTTTTACACATGAAAAAAGATAACTTGAACCAACTGTATTGAATTTTTATTTAGAGAGATCTTCACTTTATGATGCTATCCTCTAAATTAATCACAATCATATTATTTCCCTACAAATTGAGGAAATAAAAAAGTTCCCCAAGAAAAGGAATCCGTAGAAATGTTTTTCTTGCAATCGAAGCAGGGCCTAACGTTTTGTTCTTTTCCCTTCCTAATGGAATGTTCTTTGCCCCTCTACAACTTCAACCTGATCGGCCCATTTCTCCAATTCCAACCTCTCAAGCAATAAAAAATGAACAATTTGCAAAGCACAGTGGCTACTTCCAATTCGGTTCCTCCTTATTTGCCCGCCCTGAGAATCATGAAATAGTTAAGAGAACACTACGTAAAGTGCCATTATTTCAAGGATTTCCTAGCATTGAGTGTCCCAACTGGCAACCTCTCTACATTATGCCTACCAAGTAGGGGTGTAAATGGATATTCGAAAATTCGATTACCGTCCGCATCCGAATCTGTTTAAAGCGAATATTATCCGGATCCGTTTCAAGCAGATATTATCCGAATCCGTTTATGAGATATCCGGCTCTTAGCGGATGCGAATCTGGTAAATGGTATATCCGATCCGGTTAACATCTAAATCCGAGAAGTAAATCATTGTTATTTATTATTAATAATATCATTAATACTTATTTTTAGTAATGACGCACATTAATAATATCATTAATACTTATTTTTAGTAATGACACACTATCTTTTGTTTCTAAAAGAAAAGTGAATTTTCTTTTTAGAAAAAAAAAAAAGTGTTTTGGGTAGGAAATGAAGTAATCTCTCATTTTAAGGGCATTCTTGGAGTTTGACATAAGCAACAAATGTGGCCTGTAGGATGAAAGACAAATGGATGATGATGATTGAAAGAAGATAGTTTATAGAGAATTCTAAAGCAAAAAGGCCATCTAGGTCATTGATGGTAAATTGACGGCTCATATCAATTTTTCTACTTAGGGATATATAAAAACCCAAAATGTAATTAAAAGAGGGAACTTCTAAGGTTTGCAAGGAGAAACAAGAGAGAGGAGAAATGAGGAGGCTGAGACACCATCTTCGGCATTTCTTGGTGCCTCCAACCCCACAAAAATCCACCTCCGCCCGTCTCCACCTTCTCACAGCCACCTCCATCAACGCCAGTCACCTTCATCTCTAACCCAATCCACATCTCCATCCCCATTTCTCTTCATCTTTCACAGTCAGCACCCCCACTTCTCCTGTTCAAAATAGCCCAACCCATTCCATCATATACACACACAAAAAAGAAAGAAAAAACCCAAAGACCACTACGAACACCATCATCCATCCCGACCGCCTCTCTTTCTGCCTTTTGTTTTAAAAGGAAGAAGAAGATCTCATATATTTTAGGGTTTGAGAGTTAATTTTGTGAAGAGAAGGTAGAGGTCTGGTTTTAGGATTTGAAAAATTCATTTGAGGAGTAAGAAGGAGAAGAAAGATAAAGTGTTGCAATAAAATGTTCGAATTTACAGGATAAACGGATACGGATAATATCCGAATCCGAATAATATCCGGCGGATACGAATTCGGTAATAGATATTAAATATCCGTCAAATTCGAATCCGAATCCGAATTCGGATAGTGTATACGGTAATCGAATTCGAATATAGCCATATCCGATTCGAATTCGATCCGTTTACACCCCTACTACCAAGGTCCAGAGAATTAGAGAAAGGGTTTGTCAAATTTTCAGGAAGGATTATCAAGGATTGGTTTCATAACGTTGAAGTATAATTTTGATTAAATAACACCGTCTTTAAGCTTTCTAGATAATTGGTTCTTTTCACTGTCATTAAGCTATTGCGCCAGGTCCTCAGTTCAAACCCACAATTCCTTATTATTATTAAAAATCCAAGTGAAGGGCAAGAGCCACCCGTGAGGGGGAGAGCGTTGAAGTATAAATGATTGGATAACACCTTATCTAATAGCTTAAAAGCTTTTGGGGTAATTGACTAATTGGTTGTTTGTTTGACACATAGTAAACATATTTAAAATAAAGGAATGCTAAACTGAAAGGCGCCCTTGAAAAAATCAGCTACAAGGGCTCCCCATTGGACCACCTCACCAAATTTATAATAGCAAAGGAAAATATGAAATTAAAAGAATAATAAATGCACTTTGGTGAGATCGTCAAATAGGGATGCCCTTGTGGCTATTTTTGCAAGGATGCCCTCCACTTTAGCATTCATCTTTAAATATCAGGGAATCAAACTTATTCTATTTCAAGGGATGAAATCATTGGATAACAAACAAACAATTTAGAAGTGAAAGTCCACTTTGTTTATACACTTTTTTAACTAGATGTCAACAAAACATTACAATTCACAAAAAGCTATGCAATACACTAAACAGGGAAAGAAAATTTGAGCTACAGAGTTGATCCATGGGTTGCCTCCACGAGCATCAACAGACTCGTGTTAAGGCTTTCCAAATGAGGAATTGGTGCTTTGTGTTTAGAAGGGGTTAATGGATTCACTTTGGATCTGTTCAAATTGGGCGATTCATTTCGAATGAAGAAGCTCTAGAAAGAGAGGGAAACTGAAATCGAAAATAGCGGAAAAGATTTGAATGTTACAGAAATAACTGTGTGAATAAACACAATTAAACAAAAATATAATGGGTATTATAGTATATTAGATGCTCCTTCAGAGTTTATGGCTGCCTCTTGGTCACATCCGAAATAATTTCGGATCTTAGGATATGGACCCAATGGAGGTGGTTGGATCATCCAGCTACTGTGCCTGGACGTGGTGAGTTTCCAAACCAACATATCTTTTGTGATGGAGGTTGGCATAGGGGTTTGGAGATTTATTATGAGGTACTACCAAGAGCCGGCTGATCCTGGATCATTGGCGTGGGTTTTCCACCTAACTAGTTGTAACCAATGTTTTAAATTTCAGCCGGACTCCGAAATTTCAGATTTTGGCCAGGACCGAAACCGAAACGTTCGGAAACAGATTCAGTTTCAGCAATTTCGATAATATATTTATTAGGTTGGACATCATGCTTTCCCGAGAGAGATATGGTTTTTCCACCCCTGCATCTTGCTTTTCATTTTCTCGATGTCACTTTGTGGTCTATCGACAATGCAACCACCATAGCCTTCTAAGACCAGCCCTCTTGATCTTCCCCGGTCGCAGCTTAAGCTGTTAGAGATGGTTGCTTGAACTGTTGGGAAGAACAAAATTCTTCTCAAGCTTATTTTTGGTTCCTGGGATTATTTTGGTTCCTAGGATTATTCTTTTTTCCTTCCTCGGGTTTCGTGTGGGGTTATTTTAGTTCCTGGGATTATTTTGAGCCCACCAACCAAACGTGGGTTTCCTGAGGAAATCCCACAAGAGTCTTAACAAATGTTATCAAAGATTTGGCTTGGTTGATGCCAATGCCACATACAAATGAGAACCTCGGAGAGATGTTTTCTTCTCTAAGATTTGCTTTGGAGACAAATAGCAAGTCCAAAGTAGTAGTATACAGCGAAGAGGCAATTCCCATTTAATGGATCAGGGTATAATAAATGAAGCAAACATGCATAAACATAGAGATATTTATTAGATACCGTCATAAACAGTACACAGGTCTCAAGCTCTCTCATATATAGAGAACCTGGTGTGGTGCCTGTATTCTTCATTTAAAAGAAAAACAAAAAAACGAAACAAAAAGACAAACGAACAGTTCAGAGTCATTGAGTCTCCCAAATATAAAGAAAACGTAGATAATGATGATGATTATAAAGAAACGATTCAGAGACCACCACGGAGACGGAGGACAAGGTGAAGGGTTGACTCCTTCTGGATGTTATAATCCGCAAGGGTGCGTCCATCCTCAAGCTGTTTCCCAGCGAAGATGAGACGCTGCTGGTCTGGCGGAATCCCCTCCTTATCCTGGATTTTGGCCTTTACATTACCAATCGTATCAGAACTCTCTACCTCCAGAGTAATAGTCTTTCCCGTCTATTAGGAAATAAAAATGGCTGTCAAAGCATATTGGGAAAGGCTTGGAATATGAAATGGTTGTCACAGCATCTTGGGAAAGAATCAACTTGATACATAGCTGTATCCTCACCTAGATTACACTGTATATTCCATGTATATAGCCTTTCCTCTTCTACATCAATTTAGGACCCAAAATTTTATAGTTTCTATTCTTTTTTCCTGCAATCAGTATCCTAATTATAGGATATGTGTTACTCTCTTTTGTATATATATACACCAACGAAGTGAATGAAAAGTAATAGAGAATATTAAAATCAATTCTTTATTCTGATATTTATCATGGTATCAGAGCTATTGGGTCAAAGTTCTGCCATTTTTTCTTCATATGAAGAGAGCCTCCGCTTCTGCTAGTCCCATTTTTACCCATTAAATCATTTTTGTATTGCTGTAACAGCCATTTTTGGGAGACGAGTACTTTAGAAGAGTCTAGTAAGATTACAGTTCCTAAGACCGTTGATTTTAACAACCCTCTATTCTTGCATCATTCGGATAGTCCTGGCACTGTGCTTGTTTCTCAAGTTCTCAATGGAGAAAATTACTCCACATGGATCAGGGCCATGATCAAGGCCCTCAATGCCAAGAGTAAGCTTGGACTCATTGATGGTTCAATAAAAAAGCCAACAGATCCAAAAGACGCAGATTTTGCTCAATGGGTTCGTTGTGATAATATGGTAAACTCTTGGCTTCTTAATTCCCTGTCTAAGGAGTTAGCAGCTAGTGTCATTTATGCTGAAACAGCATATGAGATTTGGACAGATCTTAAGGAGCGATTCTCTCAAACTAATGCTCCACGAATTTTTCAAATTCAAAGGGACATTATATCCCTTGCCCAAGAAAAAATGTCTATTGCAAATTATTTCACCCAGCTGAAAAGTTTTTGGGATGAACTTTCAGCAATTCGACCCATTCCAACATGCACTTGTGGTGCTCAAAAGTTGTTGCTTGAATACCAGCAACAAGATAAGATGATTCAGTTTTTGATGGGCTTGAATGAGTCTTATTCAAGTGTACGTGGACAGATTATACTCCTTGATCCAGTTCCATCCATCAACCGAGTCTTTTCACTTGTAGTACAAGAAGAGAGGCAACGAAAGGTCTACTCTACAAACTCACAAGTCACAGATGCTGCTGCCTTTTTTTATAACTCCAATCGGAATCAAAATCCCTTTCATCCCACTCAAGGCATCGATAAGAAGAATTCAAACAAAGGTTCCAAATGGGCAAAGCCTACTTGCAAACATTGTGGCTGGACTGGCCACACCATTGACAAATGTTATCGATTGCATGGATATCCTCCGGGCCATAGACTTTATAAAGCACAACCACAAAGTTCTGCCAATCAAGTGGTCGCTTCCAACAGTGTCACTCCTAGTGCTGAATCATCTTCTGACAGTGTTTTTTTCACTCCCGAAGAGTACCACAAAATACGTGCTTTAATCAACAAGCCACAGATTAACCCACCTCCGGCAGGTAGCAACCATTTGGCTGCAAACTTAGCAGGTATGTCCTTGAGTTTATCCTCATCTCTTAATCAAGTTTCTTGGATTATTGATACCGGAGCCACAGACCATATGGCTGCAAACTTAGCAGGTATGTCCTTGAGTTTATCCTCATCTCTTAATCAAGTTTCTTGGATTATTGATACCGGACCCACAGACCATATGGTCAGCTCTGTTTCTCTCCTTACATCCGTATCTTCATTGGGTTCATCCACTGTTAAATTAGCCGATGGACGTCATGCTCCAGTTACGCATGTGGGTATAGTTATTTTATCACCTTCATTGGTCCTCACGAATGTCCTATGCGTACCTTCCTTCACTTTTAATCTTATATCTGCCAGTAAACTTACTAAAGTCTCCAATTGCTCTTTAACTTTTTTTTCGGATTCTTGTGTCATACAAGACCGGTCATCGAGGATGACGATTGGAGCGGGTAGAGAGCGGGATGGCCTGTACTATCTCTTGAGTCCCACTAGCACAATTTGTAGTTCTGCTTGTTCGGTTTCTTCCTTTGATCTTTGGCACAGACGCTTAGGACATTTGTCAAATAAGTGCCTGCATTTCTTGTCTCAAACAGTACCTAATATTTGTGTTTCTAATGAACATGTTTGTTCCATTTGTCCACTTGCCAAACAAACACGTGCACCATTTCCTTTAAGTTCCATTACTTCTGTTGCACCATTTGATTTAATCCATTGTGATATTTGGGGAGGTTACCAAAATTCCTCTCTTAGTGGTGCACGTTATTTCTTGGCTATAGTGGACGACTACACTCGCAACACATGGGTTTACCTTATGAGAGAGAAATCAGAAACTAGGCAAATCCTTCAGTTTTTTGTTAACTAAATTGAAAACCAATTTGATCAAAGGATAAGGTGAATCCGCTCTGATAATGGCTTAGAGTTTAACATGAGCAATTTTTTTCTTGAAAAAGGAATTATACATCAGCAAAGTTGTGTTGCCACTCCACAACAGAATGGGGTCGTTGAGCGCAAACACCGCTACCTACTTAATGTCGCACGAGCATTACGTTTCCAGGCTCATCTACCAATTAAGTTTTGGGGCAAATGTATACTCACCGCTGCATATTTAATCAATCGAACTCCCATACCAATTCTTTCAGGTCAAACACCTTATGAAAAATTATTTCATACAAAACCGCCATACTCTCACTTAAGGGTATTTGGATGCGTTTGCTATGCTTCAACTCATGCATTAAAAAGGACCAAATTCGATCCTCGAGCTAAGCGTTGTGTTTTCCTTGGATACCCCTATGGTCAAAAGGGTTATAATGTATATGACCTTGAGACAAAAAATATGTCTGTGTCTCGTGATGTCATATTCTATGAAGATATCTTCCCTTTTCAGACAATTCCAATAGAATCTTCCAACATTGTCTTGCCATTACCAGTAACGGATTGCACTGAATTTCTCATCACCACAACACCCATCATCAATAATGATGCGCCCAACATGACGCCACCAACCTCACCTTCACCTTCACCTCCTCCTCCATCACCTCCTACACGCCACTCCAAAAGACAAACCAAAGCACCGTGCTATCTCCAGGACTATCACTGTACCTTAGCCGTGCAACCTCTCCCCAATTCGTCACATACCTTGACGACCGGCCCTCAAGTAAGTACCTCTCACCCTTTGTCTGATTCCTTGTGTTATGATAATCTCTCCCCATCTTATCGGGCATTCTCTGTAGCAATCTCTTCTATCACAAAACCTAAGTTTTTCCACCAAGCTGTTCGTGATCCCAAATGGTGTGAAGCCATGGCGGCAGAAATAAGGGCCCTTGAGGACAATCACACTTGGACTCTCACCCCTCTCCCTTCTCATAAAAAACCCATTGGATGTAAATGGGTCTACAAAATTAAGTATAACTCTGATGGCTCTGTTGATCGCTATAAGGCGCGCCTTGTTGCCAAGGGTTATAGTAAAAAAGAGGGCTTGGACTACTAAGAAACATTTGCTCCTGTTGCCAAATTGGTTACTCTTCGTACCCTATTAGCCGTGGCCGCTATCCAACACTGGCATCTACATCAGTTAGATGTCAACAATGCTTTCTTACATGGCGATCTAGAAGAAGAAGTCTACATGCAACTACCTCAAGGTTTTTCTCGTCAAGGGGAGACACGAGTTTGCAAACTCAATAAGTCATTATATGGTCTTAAACAGGCATCTCATCAATGGTTCGCCAAACTCTCAACTACATTAATGGATGCGGGTTTTGTTCAATCTAAGTCGGATTATTCCCTCTTCACTCAGCTTTCAGGATCCTCTTTTACAGCCGTGCTCGTTTATGTTGATGACATCATTCTTGCTGGAAATGATCTTTCTGCCATTACTACTCTCAAAGCATTTCTCAATAGTCGGTTTAACTTGAAGGACCTTGGAAATCTTAAATATTTCTTAGGCATTGAGGTAGCTCGTTCAAAGCAGGGCATACATCTTTCTCAACGCAAATATGCACTTGAGATCTTGGAAGATACTGGCTTTCTTGGCTCACGACCAGTCACATTCCCCATGGAACAAAATCTTAAATTGACATCCTTGGATGGTGATCTCTTGCCCGATCCTAGCAGCTATCGTCGTCTTGTTGACCGTCTAATTTATCTTACAATTACACGCCCAGACATAGTATTTTCTGTACAAATGCTCAGCCGATTTGTTGACAAGCCTAGACAGTCACATCTTGATGTTGCACATCGTCTCCTCTGATATATCAAGCAATCTCCTGGTTAAGGCATTCTCTTATCATCTTTTAGCTCTCTTCAGTTACGGGCATTTTGTGATTCTGATTGGGCTAGTTGTAAAGACTCACGAAGATCTACGACAGGATATTGCATCCTGTTAGGCTCGTCTCCTATCTCATGGAAATCCAAAAAGCAAAGCACGGTCTCTACGTCATCAGCCGAAGCCGAATATCGTGCAATGGCCACTACTTGCTGTGAAATCAAGTGACGCATTTTCAACCTGCTTTAATGTTTTGTGACAATAGAGTTGCCTTGCACATTGCCGCCAACCCGATATTTCATGAACGCACCAAGCATATCAAGATTGATTGCCATATCATTCTAGAAAAGATTCAAGCGGGCCTCCTTCGTACAGCCTACATTCCTACTCATGAACAGCCTGCCGATTTATTCACTAAACCTCTTGGTGTTGCACAATTCCATACACTCATTCGCAAGTTGGGTGTGCTCAACATTCACACTCCAACTTGAAGGGGAGTATTAGGAAATAAAAATGGCTGTCAAAGCATATTGGGAAAGGCTTGGAATATGAAATGGTTGTCACAGCATATTGGGAAAGAATCAACTTGATACATAACTGTATCCTCACCTAGATTACACTGTATATTCCATGTATATAGCCTTTCCTCTTCTACATCAATTTAGGTCCCAAAATTGTATAGTTTCTATTCTTTTTTCCTGCAATCACTATCCTAATTATAGGATATGTGTTACTCTTTTTTGTATATATATACACCAATGAAGTAAATGAAAAGTAATAGAGAATATTAAAATCAATTCTTTATTCTGTGATTTATCAATGTTTTCACAAAAATCTGCATCCCTCCACGCAGACGCAACACTAGATGAAGAGTCGAGTCCTTCTGTATATTATAATCAGCAAGGGTCCTCCCATCTTCCAGTTGCTTCCCAGCAAAAATCAACCTCTGCTGGTCTAGAGGGATGCGCTCCTTGTCTTGGATTTTGGCCTTGATGTTATCGATGGTATCAGAGCTCTCGACCTCAAGAGTGATGGTCTTGCCGGTTAGGGTTTTGACGAAGATTTGCATCCCGCCTTTGAGACGGAGGACGAGATGGAGGGTGGATTCCTTCTGGATGTTATAGTCGGCTAGGGTTCGACCATTTTCAAGTTGCTTTCCGGCAAAGATAAGACGCTGCTGATCCGGGGGAATTCCTTCCTTGTCTTGGATCTTCGCTTTGACGTTGTTTATTGTGTCGGAATTCTCGACCTCGAGAGTGATGGTCTTGCCGGTGAGAGTTTTCACGAAGATCTGCATCCGTAAAAGCAATAAAACTTATAAGCACAGAGAGATAATGATGGAAAAAGGATAGAGAAGAGAAACAGATAGGAAGAAAAAGATCCAACGAAAAGATAGCTGAATGTTAATTCAAGGTGATATCTAACCATCCAGATAACAAAATAATAAAGATCAGATCTAATAATATATGAAATTGAGATCTTAATCGCGGCGAGGCAAAGAAAACTTAAGTCATCTAAATCGATTCATAGAGGCTAAAAGATCAGATCTAACAACATCAGAAATTAAGATTTAAATCCCCCTGCGAAACAGAGAAAGCAGAAGTCATCCACATAGAGGCTAAATATCAGATCTAACAATATCTTAAATTAATATCTAAATCGTGGCAAAGAAAAAAATAATAATCCAAAATGATTAAAAAAACATAGAGGCTAGAAATCAAGAATAAAAAGTCATCCAAATCTAATGCAAAAGCCAATGGGTGCGACTATGCTTATGAGTTACTAAGCGGTTAAACTCTATTTGGATTGCAAGAATTTTATGGAAAAGTTTGGAAAGGAAACAATATTTTTAAATTTTGTACTTTTTTTACACGAGAAAAAAGATACGCCAACCAACTTTATTCAATTTTTATTTAGACACCTTCACTTTAGGGAAGTGATATTTACACCCCTTTTGATTACTAAGGACACCCGGCGCCAGTTTATCAATGACTAAAGGGTGGCTGATGTACTTGATGTCAGAAGAATCCAGTGAGTTTGATTGCCACGTACACCGGCGCTGGGTGTCCCTATGATAAAAGGGGCTTAAATATCTCATCCCTCACTTTATGATGATATCCTCTAAATTAATCATAATCATATTATCTCCCTCCAAATTGAGGAAAGAAAAAAAATCCCTCGGAAATGTTTTTCTTGCAATCGAATAAGGGCTTGAGGTTTTATTCTTTGCCCTACTAGAAATTTGATTTTCTGCTTTTTCTGCACCGATAAAGAAAAGAATTATCGATTTGGCTTCTACATCTCCAACCCGATCCACCCATTTCTCCAATTCCCACCTCTTGAGCAATAAAAAATGAAAAATTTGCAAAGCGTACTGGCATGAAACTATAGTAATTTGAGAACAGTAACTAAATTAGCATTATTTTAAGGGTTTCCGAGCATTGAGTGTCCAAGCGGCAACCTCTACATTATTTCTAATAGGGGTGTCAATGGATGCACTTCAGATCGGATCCACCTATCTCTTTCTCACTATCCATTCAAATTCATTCAAATCCCTTATCTTTCAGATCAGATCCAAAGTGCTCGTTGGATCCTAGTCCCCATGTCTCGGTCATTATCCATTTCAAATCGGATCGTCCATCAAACTGTCCTAGTAGGAAAGTTCCTTTCCTTGTCCATCTCCTCCTTCAAATGTATGAACTATATGGGCCCAACGTTGGATCTAGTCGCCATGTCTCGGTCATGATCCATTTCAAATCGGATCGTCCATCAAACTGTCCTAGTAGGAAAGTTCCTTTCCTTGTCCCTCTCCTCCTTCAAGTGTATGAACTATATGGGCCCAAGTTCATCATCTCAAAATGGTTTTGGCGATGTTCATTCTCACCTCGGTTAAATCTAAGCAGCCTCGTAGTTACTCTCTTGCCCATGTGAGCAGAGAATTGTTGGGCATTTTAGCCAAAGACTTGAAGTATTTTAGAAAGAATGAGTATTTGATAGAACAACACCCATCGCTAGCCCTACTAGGCCTTTAGGAAATCAATTTAGTGTCGCGCAGCTAACAGAAATTTCTTTCCTTCATCTTCTCCCATCCACTCCCTCTTTCTTCGACGTCTCCTCTTCCTCTTCGCCAAAACACTTCATTTACTCCCTCAAACCCGATTGCAACAAGATCTTGTCCAACAACTATTCCCAAGTTGGTTGTATGGGAAGTTCCTGGGATCTTGTCCAACATCTTTTTCCCACCAATCTCCTGGGATTTTTTTTCTCCCACATAAATACCAGGAACCAAAAAAAACCAGGCAACCAAACAGAGAGAGTTCTAAAGAGAGGAGAAGAAGAAGAAGAAGAAGAAAGCCTTCATCTTTCAACCCCATAGCCACCGGTCACCTCTACCACCACCACCCATACTCTTCTTCTCCTTCTATCTCCAACCAACCCCATAGCCGCCGGTCACCTCCACCATCCCCACCTCTTTTCTGCAAACCCATTTCCTCCGGTGAGGCCATCCCCATTTATTCCGGCCGGAGCACCACCATAACCACGATCCCCATTATTTTGAGCTTGAAACCCAACATCACCTTCATCTCCTTCTCCATTTCCACCCATTTCATTAACCCTAAACCCAACCTAAACCCCATCTCTCATTTCTACAAACCCTTTTTTTCATTTACCCAAAACCCAAATCCGTTGATTCCGGCTACCTTGCCGGAATCAGACCAATTGCCATTAAAACCGACCGGTTGCCGGAATCCGACCAATTGCCATTAAAACCGACCGGCCATCACCTCCATCTTCTCTTCTACTTCTTCTTTTTCTTCTTCTTCTTCCCCAATCATCACTACCTACCACCGAGCCACCAATCGACACAACCATCTTTTTCTCCTTCTTCTTCATTTATTTTGTTTTCTTCTCTAAGACCCATTCCAAAACCCACTTCATTTTTACCTCTGCAAACCCTTTTTTTTGACCCATCAATAATCCGATCTCCATGGATGCGATCAACCCCATTTAACCCAAACCCATCTCAGCCACTTCTCATTTCACTTCCCAAAACCCATTTCATCGTCTCTTACCTCCACATACCACCCAGATCCGACACCTCCTACCTCCTACCCACTATCATCTCCCCTGTTTTCCATCTCCACCCTCACCATCACCATCATCTCCGTTCAACCCCCCCATCAGCCCATCACCATTTCTACCTAAACCCACCTTGAAACTCTAGATCCCTCTCTACCTTTTGTTCTGTGTTGCGAATTTGAGAAATTGAGGAAGGTTCAATTGCCAATTTCAGATCGTCTGCAATAAGCTCGACCATCATCTCAGCCTCTAATGTAAGAAAATGATTTATATTCTTTCTTTATTTTTGTCCCTTGAGGTATGAGGGATTCTTTTCTCATTTTATGCCTTAATATAGATGTGGTTTGACCATACATTAAGATATTGTGAGAATCTGCGATATATGAATTTTGAGTGAATGAATGTGTTGAATAATGAATTTTTGAAGCATACGGTGGAATTAGAACTTAATATTTTGTGCAGTAGATTTTTTCTATTTTGTTGATTCGCTTTGATATTTCTGATTGGGTCTTAGGCAAACTGGAGATTGAGTTGAGTAGATAAAACTAATGAACTAGGATGATGTGAATAGTATTACTGTGCTACTCGGCACCTGTTTTGGCATTTGAAAGGAACCAAAATTATGTTTCATCTTTAAAGGTAGATTATCAGTTATGTGGATGAATTAGTTTTGTAATGCATAGGTCTGTTGCTCCTTTTATTCCATTTAGAGTTGGCATTTGTGATCATGATTCAGCGAAACTAGTGCTTCTTGCTTATTTGGATTAGTTCCATCTATTAAGCTCTCTAATTGTAAGGTTCTGGAGTGTTTTTTTTTTCCCCCTCTCATCAAGCGGTTGATTGGGCTGTCTAAAGGTGTTGCTGTCAAAGGACCTTATTGCCAAACCCACTAGAATCTGCTTGAATTTGACTGATACTAATTCAGAGTGTGCTCAGCTAGGTGACGCTTGGTCGGTTGCATGTTAGATTGGAATGCTTTAAACGCAAGCCATAGTAGCAAGTGTCATCCCTGCGTACCTTTGAATTAGAAAGATACCAAGGTTAGAAATTATATCCAAAATACAAAATGTTGAAATTCACATCAAAAGGAAATTCCGCTTTATGCTTGATCGTTCCCTAGAAAAAAAAATAATAACTATTGATGGTCACTTCCCTTACATTGGTGTTTTGAAAGTTTTGAGTCCTAATACTTACTGTTGGTTTGAGGAATTTTTTGATTGGAGAGGACATCAGTCACAATTCAAAGAAATGTTCAGAAATTGGCAATGGTTGCACTGTTTGTTAAATAGTGTGGACAGAATTTCATGCCTTGCTTGCATGCTAGGTGCTTGTCTAAAGTTGTGAGAAAGACAGCAAGTTCTGCCTCTTGAAATTTCTTAAATTTGAAGCTGTAGATTAATATTTGGCACTCGAGTTCAAGGTGCTTGTGGAACTAGTATTGTAGATAGCATCCCACTATTGAAGAAGATGACCTTGCAATTGTGTGGAATTATAAACTAGTGACTTAAGTGATAGTAGTTGCAGTTCACTGAGATGCTTGCTTTCAGCGTGAGATGATCGGAAACCTTGCTTTGGTAGTGTTCAAAGATATTTGCATGATGGTCACGGAGTTTTCAACTTGTCCCAAGAGCTTACAATTGAATTCAGTTTTGAAGTTTATTACCTGAACCGAATTTATATGGATCGGACGCTTGCTGCTCATATATAAAACCTTAGGCTTGGTCTCTGGGTTCTGGCCAACATTCGGAATTCAGTGATGAACTGAGTTCAAGCAGCTCCATTTATAAATGCTTGGAGCATCCCTGTTTCCTGAATTGTCTTTTGGTTTCGAAAGTTCAACCTGAATTTTGGGTGAAGGAACAACTCCCTGTCTGCAGTTTGTTAGCACCCATATCAGCAAAGAGAATCTTCAATCGACTTCTAGTACTTGCCTATACAGAATTCTGTCCACATTGATCACTTTTGAGCTACTCATATCCTGATCAATTTCAGTGGAAAATTTGGATCAGTCATCATCATTCTTAGAAATTGGTCTAAAGAAATACAAGGCATGCAAGGACAACAACAACATCTAGACTCGAGGTACAGCCGGTCCCTTCCCTAGTTTTTCAAGAAGGGGAGTTTGATGCAGGAGCATCCCCTAGAATCTCTGTATTGACCCTTCCATGCTCGTAAGTGTAGTAGTTTTACCATTTGATGCATTAGCCTAGCTGTATGTTGGTGAATTTGATCATCTTACATGTTTTCCGTGTCTTTTGGTTCAAGTAGGGATAGTTTGGTTATTTTAGCATCACTCATGGTATTTTTGGTCATTTTATATTAGTTAGGGGATTAGTGTCATTTTACTATTGTAATTGGCTATGAATAGCCATTTCCATCTTTTTGGTAGAGCGGATTGCAGACTTTGGATTTGGAAATAATATTTACAGACATATATCTGCAAGTGAAAGCCTTTGCCGGAGCCCATATATTTTATATGGCCAGGTTTTGAAAGGAGGATCCAGGAGATGCCAAAGGAAAAATGTGGTTGGTGTATTTCATGGAGCGGTCCAGTAACTAATGGAAGAGGATGACTTTGTTTTCACTGGAAGATGCTATGCCCGGCTTGGGGTGCCTCCTTTTTAGGAGACATACCTTGTCTCATTAGATATTTTCCCTATTAGGAGATACACTCTGTCTCATTGAGACAATTTTCCTGTGGAGACAAGTTTCACTTAGAATCTACTCTTAGGGAGTTTACCTTAGATACATTAGAGAGTTTACCTATAGGAGGCATGGCTTGCCTCATGTATAGAACCCTTTCTAAGTTGTACCTCAATTTGTCCTCCCTACTAGTTGAAGACCAACTTGGTCTGTTAGTTGTCCGTGTATCCTTCTTATTCATTACATGGGCAATAATGAGGATACTTGGAGCCCACCTTTGTGTCTAGGAGGCATACCTTGCCTCATTTGTAGAGCCCCTACTTGGAGACAAGCCTGGTCTCATTTAGAAAGTTCCCCCTTTAGGAGGCTTTCCTACCTAGCCTCATGTTAAAACCTCCATTTCTTCTAGAGCGAGTCTTTGACTCATTTGCCCTCCCTTATAGAGTAACAGGGAATCTTTGATTCATTTGCTTCCCATTTAGAGTTGGTTATCCTATATGTTAGGAGTTCGCCCCATAGCCTTTTGGTTCCTCTATTAGATAGGAGTTTATCCTTTAGGGTGCTTTTACCTGCTAGGGATCTTAGATCATTTTCATTGTTCTTGGGGCACCAGTTTACTTGTTGTGGATCGTCTCTTTGATGCGTTAGTTGCTTGTTCGGGATTTCTCTTTTAAATTTAAGGCTTTGCCCTAGTTTGTGCTTGTACTTGTGTGTTCCCGTTAGGAGTGAAAGCATTTAAAGGTCCAAAAACATTGAAAAACTTTAAACTCCAAAAATATTAGAAATTTTAAAATCCAAAAAAAAACTTTTGAAAACATCAAAAACCAAAATAAGGTCTAAGGCGTTTTTAGAAGCGTAATTTAAGAAGTCTCTTCCGAACTACGTTGGCTTGATCCGCTTCCACGAGGTACGTAGTACAGCTTGGGATCATTATCCCAGGTTCAGCCAAACTTTGTAAATAAATCTTTTAAACCTTTCAAAAATATAAAAATCTTCCAAAACATTGTTTTTCGAAAAGATCTTCCTCTAGAGTTAGGACTTTGTGCTAGATAGAGAGTTTTAGAGTTAGGAATTTGTCTTTGATGTGCTGTGTGTTTTGTTTGTGTTAGAGTTAGGAGTTTGTTACGCCTCCGTTCGGTTAGTTGGCGATCCACATCGCCGACTGATGACTAGAATAGGATGCGTTAGTCCGCCCTTTGTTTTCCTTAGGAAACACAGCCTAGTTACACATAGGTTATAGGAACCACCTGCATTAGCTTAGGACTAACCTGCATTTAGTTAGGACATATAGGGTGTCCTAAAATTCACAATCCACTGGAATTTAAATAACCGCACAAGAAGCTTTAATAACTAGTCCGGTCTTTTAGGTAGAGTCTAGGATGGAGGCCTAGATGTCTTAGGCATCATAGCTTAGAATAAGTGCGAAGAGCTACTTTACTTTGATTCTCGTGGAGACGGGGATACGTAGGCTTCTTTGGATGAACATCAGATCACCTAAAGACTCGGATTTAGGCATTAGAGTCTTATGATTTGTTGTTAGTACTTTAAGGTTTGTGTTTGTATTTTGATGATGATTTTTGCATAGGATCTTGATAGTGGGCGTTCATTTCTTTGATTACTTGCATGTTTAGCTGTAATATTTACCTGTTTGTTTACCTTGATCATATGTTTAATTGTATCTCATTTATCTTGTTTATTGTATTTGATATATCTTGTGCAGAACTTATACCTATAGTTGTAGCATGCATGTGTCTGTCCACTAGAACTTAGACACCCATTAGGAATGTCACTCATAACCTAGCAATGCTTAGGTAACACTTCTTTCATTTATTTTGTGTGCTTATTATTTCATTCCCGGGTCATGCATGATTAGATAGACGCCTTCTCGGGGATATTTCGTTCCCATTTTACATGATTTTCGCCCAAAACTCTTCAAGGTTAATAAATAAATGGCATAAGAGACTAAGTGTTCGCACTCGGGCGAATTGGAGGCGCTCTTCGGACCTTCTCCATTCGTCACCAGGCACGAACCTTTTGTATCTCTGGATATCCATTGCAACAGACCATTTGTTTTTGGTTCCATGGCGTATCCATGGATGACGACTCTGAGTTATTTTTAGGTACATCTTGGTTTCTAGCCCTGGCTCCGGATCAAGATGTATCTCATTCGTTATGTATCGCCACTCGTGCTATGCTGTGAGGGTGACACTTATTTTGAGAGTTCCTTGGTAGAGCTCTCCTTCACACGTGGATGATCCAGAGGCCGCTGGGGGCTCGTCCCCCACCTCTCTCTCGGATCGGGGTCCACACCATATAAGCTCACTTCTTGTCTTATTCATTTAATCCATCACATGTGGTTGTTCTCTCATGCAACAGCTGGTCCGTGAAATGCCTTATGCAGTGGTCCCTAACAAATCCCTTAATAATTTACTAAATTTAAAAATAAACCAAAAAAAAAAAAAAAAAACTCAGAAAATTGAATGATATACATTATCTATGGATTACACTTAGTCAATTTGAGCCGGGTAGATTCTTTCACCTTCTTCATGAAAATTTTCTAAAGTATTCATTAGCCGAACCCAACTAGTTTGGGACAAAGGCTTAGTTGAGTTGAGTTGAGTTGTGTATGCATTATGTATGCATGTTCTTGTGGCTACCTGACTCTGCAGAATTGTTTGGTTTACTTGAAGGCACAAGGGTGCCAATAGTGTGTGTTACAGTTTTGTCAAGGATAGTTTTCTTTGCTTTCTATTGGTTCTATGGGAGGGATTTGTTTGTTTTTGAGCTCAATAATAATTTAAAGTCGGTTAGAGTTCCTGTTGTTTTTCTTCTCACCCTTTAGGCCCTGTTTGGATTGCAAGAAAAACATTTTTGTTGGAAATTTTTTTCTCAAGAATTTTTTTTTCCCACAATTTAGAGGGATATTATCATAAATTGAAGGTCCCTCTAAATAAAAATTGAATAAAGTTGGTTCAAGTTATCTCTTTTCCTTCGTAAAAAAAAGAAGGAAATTTTAGAAATATTTTCCTTTACAAACTTTTCTAGAAAATTCTTGCAATCCAAACTGGGCCTTAGTCTTTTTGTTGGTAGCTTTTTTCTACTTATGTTGCCGGTCTGTAGTCTAATTAGAGGAAGTGATAGCGTTGAGCTATTCGATTAAGTAGATCTTTCATGTTGTTTCGTGTATTTGAGAGATATTTATCACAATGAGATGACTTGATCAGAGTATCAAATCTCATACCTATGGCTAATGTGTCAAGATTCTCAAGTTTTATTGAGTATCGAATTGACTTACTGATCCAGCTTTGAAAGGCAATAGATTTTACGTAGCTCCGCAACAAAATTTGGCTGATCCTCTGCTGGTAAATGGTCGATTGTTTCTTGCTAGGGTTGGAATGGGAGGGCTTCTTCCTAACACTTTGTTCGGAAAATATATTGTCAGACAAAAAATCCGATCCAATTACACAATCAAAGGCAATATAAAACCAACCACAATAATCACAAGAGAGCAACAATACACAAAGAACACATAAATTTACGTGTTTCGGCACAATGGCCTACATCCACTGCTGAGATCACTTCTTCCACTATTAGAGAAAAGATAACAAGATTACAAAAGGGATTAACACAATCCCGTACACCCATAACCCCTCTTTAGCTCTTCCATGGATACACTTCTCTCTCAATCCCTTTCTCTATACAAGAAAGAAAACCTCCTTTCTCTACAAAAGGAAAATACAAGAGAGAAAATCAAGAACAACTCACCTTCTTCCTTCTTCTCTGTACAAGAAGAAAATCAAACAACCGTGTGCTTCTTCTCCATCACACCTTTTTTCAAGAGATGAGACTTGTCTCTAATCTCTTTCCTTCTCTCTTATCTCAAGAGAAATGCCAGAAAAATGTTGGGTGCAGTTTCTTCACCAAGAGATATACTCTCATCCTCTCTGATCTCCTTAAGAGAAAGAACTACACAAGAAGTATAATTGCACACTTCTTCAAAGAGTTTTGTCTTCTTACTCATGCTCGTGAGAAAAACCACTTTATACGAGAGAATAACATTGCACATTTTAAATTTTAAACTTCCAATAACTAGTCCACAAAATACAGTTTTGGAAACTGCTTTTTAACCGTTTTGAGAAACAAGGCATATCACAACACACTTTCTAAACAATCCTCTTGTGACATATCTTTGGTCGTGCTGAGATTCTTCTCACAACTTTGGGATGTATTCGCAGCCAGGGTCCCTCCATTCTTCTCAGTATTGCAGTATCCAACGTCACTATTCTTCCGTTCTTGTCTAAGTACGAGCTTTTAAACATTGCTTCTGACAAACAATGTGTCTTTGAGCTGTTGGGTATGCATATCGAACCCTTAACACTGCATATTTTGAAATTGTTAATATATTTTCCACAGAATCTCATCACAATGGGTTTATATTCCTTGACTTGGTTGTCTTTATTTTTCATCGTTTAATAATTTTGGTTGTACCTTGTTGAGGTTCCTCACGATATCACTCGAAGAAGAAGGATCATCTCCAATGTTTTATCTTTGGTGCAGTTTCCATGGCTTTAAGGCAGAAAGCTTGTCTTCATCTTTGGGAAGATCTTAATAGTTGCCTCATGCATTCTAGATTTTACAGTTCACAAGTAGATTGGAATAAGCTTCGGCCAATGATTCTTCAAAGAATAAAAGAGAGGGCTAAGGACTATCCAGTGAGAAGCATGGTTCCTGTTGCACATGATGTCCTTAATGCTAGGGCACTTCTTATTAAAGGTGTTTCTGCTCTTCTGAATGTAATTCCAATCCAGGCATGCAAGTAAGTCAAAGCAACATTTTTGATTTATTAACTATGAAATTCTTATGCATGATAAGCTGCATGTGTTGGATCTGAAAGTAGAATATCACATTTTATATTTGCGGAGCATAAAAGATAAACTTACGGGAAACCCGTTTATTAATATGAAAGTAAAATTTTTTGAAATGATCGCTCATTTCAAGGTGGAGCTCCTAGCAGCTGTGTACTTGAGGCTCGACACCAACTTATTTTCCATTAAAAAAGGGATAAACTTAGGGGAAACCATATATATCACATTAAAAAAATGAATAGGGAAGTCTCAGTACATGGAACACCAAACTAAGGTTTAATTGGCCTTTATGTCATATCCCCAAATCTGATCGAGGACATGTGGGGGCACCCTGGAGATTATCAGAGTTCGAGGGTGGTGGATTAGTGGACCCCTTGGGATGCTGGATTTCCTAAACAAAACGAAGATCTCAGCAACTGTCACAAATTTGATTTTATACCGTGTTTAAACAGGGATTGTTGCTTGAAAACAGGGGTTCTTCTTATCATTCTAATGTGATTGATAGGAGCTTCTTTCTACTCATTAAAATCAACTTGAAACATCCGTTGAGCACAGTTTTTTAGACGATCTTGTAGGAGTTGTTGTAGAGGAGTAATATGTGAAATTTCTTTGTATTTCATCACTTCATTAGCTGCAGATTATATCTTTGAATGTGTTCAGCTACAACATGGATTGAGAGCAGCACAAAAGCATGGATTTGGGAAGGAGATTATCAGGCTGTTGAATTGCTGGGTTATTACCTCAAGAATGTGGAGAGGACAAAAACAGATCTGAGTCAATCCTCCCTCCCTCCTTCCCTTAAATTAAATTTCAGATACTTCTCTCCCCCTTAAACTTCAGATCCTATTAGAAGTTTCATATCTTTTCACTTTCAGATCTGAGCAGCATGTCATTGGTCTCACAAGTGGATTCAAGCAGTAGATTATACATGGCTTATGTTTAACGTTTCCCTTGGATTTGATCTTGCAATCACCAATTCATGGAAACATTGGACTCCCTTGTAAATAGAGAAAGATCTGAACCAATCACAAGCAAATCTGTTCATGTTTGGTCTGAGCTTCGAATGTGAATTCAATGGTTTCTATACATTGGAATGTTGGCTACATGTAGGTTATTGATTGTCATTGGGCTTAGTGTATTGATGCAATTAGTGACTTGGGTGTCTGGATTTTATGTATCAAAATTGTGGATTGTTGGGCCTGGGTTGCATGGGGTTATAGCAGGCAAGAATAGACCTGAATGGGGCTGGTTTGGATGGATGTTTACAGTAGATTTCATCATATTTCAACAATTCTTATATTTCCACATTAGTTTAGTGACCAACATGGACACAGTTTGCTCAGTTTATGAGTGATTATCTTTTATGTATGGAATTATAGTCTTTATTGCATACTGTGTTTGTGCATGATTTCCAGGGCCATGAAACCAGCCAGCTCCTGAACTTTGATTGTAACTTCATCCGTGGGGGGTGATCAGAATCAGCCAAGTACAGATCAAACTTCCTTTGTTTTTTAGCGTGTTCACTTGAAGGTTAACACCAATATGGATCTTTTGTTTCTGTGAGTGTTCACTTTAAGGTTAACATCAATCTGACTCAGGTCTTCTATTTATTAAACTTTCTCAATTCTCTTTATAAAAATTGGGTTATCATTATCAGTTTAGTATCTGCTCAGTGCCTGAACATTGCATATCAATCCATCAGATTTTTGGGAACTCTTTCCTATGGAGATCGTGTGTTTTCCATCAGATTGCATATTTTCCAAAGGTGCACTGTAATCGCAGTTGCATATTTTGTTTTTTGAAAGGTAACAATAACTTTTATTAAAGAACAAAAGGGGGGGACAAGAAGTCCCACAATATACAACCCGAAAAAGATAACCATCGTCACAATTACATCCATGGTTCAGTTCAAATAGGCGCCTCAGAATGCAATGGATAGAGAATGCGGGGTTCAGAAAGATTAATCCCCTCTTTGGCTAAAGCATCTGCCATTGAGTTAGCAGATCTTCGCCTATGAGTAAGCTGGGGATGCAATATCCGAGCTAAATGCCTAACCACATCAATCGTCTGATAAAGGCGCCAAGGACCACCGCATCGACTGGACGCCCACGCAGTTGCATATATTTTTATCCTCCTTTATCTTAGATTTGATCTACTATCAAATATCAGTTCCTTCTGTGATTTTCATTGTGGTCTGCGACTTACTGTGATTCCGTTCCGCACATGATTATCTACTTCTCAAACATTCATGTTTCATATTATATACATACCATTCAAAAAAATGTATATTATATACATACCCAACTTTGTATATGAGGCAGGTCGGGTTTCTCAGATAGAGTAACAAGGCATACACAAATAAAATCCAATTTTATCATGGGCTTTGAGAAATAGGCCCAACTACCAAGTTTGAGGTCAGCACAAATGCCGGCTCAAGGTGGTTTACTTAGTTGGGCTTTCTGATGTGGATCCGTTAAAATCAGCTATAGATCGAGTAGGATTTAGAATTTCAACTTAAGAGTTTAAGATAAAAAAGTAACTAGGTCAATCGAACTCTCTGAGTTTGATTCCTTCTCAAACATTCACGATTCACTTGACCTTACAGTTACTGAGGAACAAGACATTGATAAGCAATGGAAGAACACAGAGTACTTAAAGCTTGGATTTTCAGAGTTACAAAATAGTAAATGAAATAGAAATTTGCAGAGAAGACAATTCGAGATCCATGCTTGACTCTCAAACTGGAAACAAAAAGAGTGAAGAAGTCTTAGAATCCAGACCTTCCTCAACTCCTCTATTCGAACTCTCTTGCTTTACTATTCCAACAACACTCCCGCCCCCCCCCCCCCCCCCCCCCCCCCTCTTCTCTCTCTCTCGCACAACTCCAAATTCTCAAATTTCAATAGTGTCAGATGATGAACATCACCCTATTTATAGAGAATGAGAAGGGCTGGAATCCAATCAATTTTGAACATGTGTCCATCTTGACAACTCATTGCCAGCTGTTGAGTCCACTTGCATGCCATGTGTTGCCTTCTTTGTGTTATCTAGGAATGGTCCCCCTTTGCCATGTAATTTCTTTCCGCCAAGTGTCCACCTTGCTTGGACATGATCTTGCCAACTAGAAGTATTGGTCTCCCTTGACATGTGTCAAGTAGGAAAGAGTTGTAATGGTCCGGTCTTTTTTACGAGCTACAACCCATACCCTAACTAGCTTGGCCGACCACTCCTCCTAATTTGACACATCTTCTCACAGTACAATAGAACCTTACTACAAGCAACTCTCAAACCTCCCTACATATGTACAACACATTCTATCAAGCCCTAAAGCTTTATTCCTTAGTATTTCATCCGAGGTATGACTACCTTTTCCATCGGCCCCGTACGCTAGTTATCGGGTCAACATCACTTTCGGGTTGTCTCAACCTAGCCATCACCCGTACTAGTTTACTAAGGGCTTTTTTAGTACATAAAATAGATGGGCAGGTTTATGGGTTCTAAGAGGATGTTGCCACTATATAGAAAGTTCATGGAGACATACAAAAAATCCTATTTATAAACATGGAAAAGGTGTTCAGTTTACTTGGAAAACTGGATATTTGTGGAGTTTTTCATTTGTCACTACAGCTTTTGGTATATTGCTCAGCTGCCATATATTTTATGGGGTATGACCATCCTAGTTCTCACTGTATGACTAAACCTCAGAATTTTTCTTTTTCAAATGGTAGTTGTTTAGTAAGTTTGGTGAACTAGGTTAACGGTATTCCATTGTGAAAAAATGTGGTGGATTTTGTTAGTTTGGCTTGAAATAGATAAATTTTAGCGATTTCCGTACTACTTTGCTTTAACTTTCAATACTAGTCTTTCACAATAGTATTTTGATTCCACTAGAAGAAAACTTATGTTACCATTTGAGATCATGAAATATCTTTGCAGGTTTTGCCCTGAAATATACCTGGGAGAAACAGGCCATAAGATACGCACTTGCCATGGTTATAAGCGAATCACCAAAAATCAACCCCACAAGTGGATTGGTGGTGGCTTGAATGATATCCTTGTCCCAGTTGAGTCCTTCCACCTTCACAGCATGTTCCAAGATGTCATAAAACACGACCAAAGATTTGATTTTGACCGGGTCCCTGCGATCCTCGAACTATGTTGTCAAGCTGGAGCTGAGATCCCTAACGAAAGTCTATCCTCCAGC
The DNA here is from genome assembly GCF_043159265.1 of Tasmannia lanceolata. NCBI lineage: Eukaryota > Viridiplantae > Streptophyta > Magnoliopsida > Canellales > Winteraceae > Tasmannia > Tasmannia lanceolata. The sequence goes on along the minus strand of NW_027518697.1, from coordinate 2,118,838 downwards.
TATGTTAGCAAAGATGGTATATCATTGTTGCCAGACGAGTTAAAATCAGTGGCAGAAAGAACTTTGGATGCATGGGAGAGGCTGAGAGAGGGAGTTCAAAAGTTGTTACTGATTTATCCAGCAAAGGTCTGTGAATATTGTTCAGAAGTTCATGTGGGGCCGTCTGGACACAAGGCTCGTCTTTGTGGGGTGTTTAAATATGAGAGTTGGAGGGGGTGTCATTTATGGAAGAAGACGGAAGTGAACGATTTGTTGCCTCCGAAGATTGTGTGGCACCGGCGACCTCAGGATCCTCTAGTACTATTGGATACTGGGCGGGGGTTTTACGGGCATGCACCAGCTGTGGTGGAGCTGTGTGCACAGGCTGGTGTAATTGTGCCAAAGAAGTATTTCAAAATGATGAAAGTGAATGGTTTGACACCCACTTAAAAGGTTATATGAAAGATTTTTTTCAATTTTTTGTATGGTTTTGTGGGCTCAATTACTCTGACTCTCTCAATAGTTCAGTGGCTTGGAGGTCTTTCAAGATTGCGGAGTCTTGGTTCAACTCTTCTTGGTTGGTGACCATATGATTTTGGCTTACTCACCAATTGACACTACCATTGATGAAAGAAATTGGTAAAACTGGTGAGTATGTTTGTTACTAATATCTAACACTCCTAAGTTGGATGAAGGCAGGCTCTTACAGTGGTTCAGAATTTCCAAGAGCACTCCTAAGTTGGATGACTACATGCTTGCCGGTCGAGCTTATGATTCAAGTCAGATCATCTGAACTTTGGCTCTGTGTTCTGTTTCCCATGTCTTCAGAGAAGGGAATAAGCTTGCAGATTGGGCAGCAAACCAATCATCCAAGTATCAGCTTCCTCGTGTATGGTCTGTAGACCCTTCTCAACACCTCGTCTTTCTGTTTTTTTTTTTTTTTTTTTAAATTATTATTATTATTACAGATGCACTCTTCCCATCTTCAGTCATTCTTCTCAGCGCCAAAAAAGAACAAAAATGAAAAGGCTCGATGCCTCTGTTTTAGATTTTGAGAACCCACTGTGAGGTCTCAAGGTTGAGTTCAATCTGAAAATATTTATGAGAAATTATATGGTGGCCGACCGTGAAGTCCATGAAGGTGGTACATCAAACTTACCATCCTTGATATTTGATCCAACAGCAGCCTCTTAAATAGTGCGCTGCTGTTGGATCAAATATCAAGGGTGGTACCGCTTTCACTGTTCTTGACGGTGTTCTATGAAAGATATCACCCAAGATTGTCTGGATTATGTAAGATATCCATAGAAGATTGTCTGGACACCCATGATTTTATAGATTTGGGTTTTTTTCTGACCAAATGCTTAGGTATAAAGCTTGGTACACCATCCTTCTGTTATTGGAGATTGCTTGGTATTCTATGAAAAATTACCCCATCTATATTGGTTCCCAAAATTCAATTCGAGGGGTAATAATCTGACCACTGGAATTGGATTTCAGGCAATTTGATAACTACCCTTTACTTTTGGAAGAAACCCTGCAAAATTGTTCCCACAACCGACTTCGAATTTCAAATATAATTCGTTGAAGACAGCCATCATTATCCTAAATCCAACGAATTATTATCCAATAAATAATTCGGTCTCATAAGACCAAAGGTATCTTAATTGCAAGAAAATGTGCGAACAGATGGAAACCAGAATTGATCTGCCACTAAGGTTCCAACTTGGGTCAGGTTTAGGTTTTACTTTTACCCGACCTGCATCGACCCCAACCGAAAATCACCTGGGTCAGGTTAAGAAATCATGGGTCTTCGGTCGGGTGGAGGAAATATATTGATGCAGTTGTTTTCATTGAGGTGATCCCATAAAAAAAATTAGACCCGAACTGACCCAAGATTTTCTCGAATCGAGGAAAGCCTTGCTGCTGCCTCCGTGGTTGGTCGAGAGAGAAAGGGAAAATAATAATAACAAATAATTGAAATGAGAAATATCCAGTCGACATCTATTAACAAGGCCTTTATTTCTTTTGCCATACTGCTCTGCTATCTTTGATATCAGGGAACAATCATAGCTTCATGCAAAGACGGACCCTGTGTCTGTCTTTGATAAACCAAAATACTACTGTGGAGGTTGTCTAAAATCTCTATGCATGGACACCGTTTTCCCTGTCCTCCATTTCCTTTACATATCTTTTTATCATTGTCTTGCAATTGATATTTACACCCCAACTGTTTTGGTAGAGCACTCTTTCGCCTCAAGCGAATTGCAATTGCCCATGGTAAAATTCTATATAAAGAGGGGCATATTATTAATTAACCGAAACTAAATCCTAATGTATTGGAACTTCCCAAAATCTATTATACCATGTTTGTTTTGGATTGTGGAACATATTGTGAGTCCAAAACCGATTTATTGGACTCAAAATGAAGGCTCTTTTTGGTTTTTTATTTTTTTTTAGGGATTTTTGCTGATTGGTCCCTGCATGGCAAAATAATTGCCTATTAGTCCCTAAGAAAAACATATTATCTAAACAGTCCTATTTTTATAAAATATTTACTAAACGGTCCTAAAACTCACAAACTTCAATTTTCTCCGTTGAAAATTTTAAAATGGCAAATTTACCCCCAACCCATTTAATCCCTTTTAGCGTTTTTGGATGTCCCTCTGAATATTCTTTTCAGAATAAAACTAGGAAATAAGCAAAAATATTATCTCTTCCAATATTCTCGTAAAAAAACCTTCAACAAAAAAACCATTTTAGGAATTAAATAAATTGAAAATCCCTATAAAATAAATTAAATATGATCGGTTTGAGTTATCTTTCCTTCATGGATAAATAAAGTAAGAAATTTTAGGAATATTTTTCGTTTCTAACTTTTCCAAGAAATTCCTATCTTGGTTGTGTTGCAAGAAAATATCTCTGATGGAAAATTATTTCTATGGAATTTTTTTTTCATTGAGGAATTATGTCTGATTAATTTAGAGGGATAACATCATAAACCGAAAGTCCCTAACTGAAAATTTGCATACGGTTGGCTTACCTTGTCTTTTTTCTTTTTTTCATGTGTAAGAAATAAGAAATTTTAGATTTTTTTCCCTTTCCAAACTTTTCAAATAAAATTCCTACAATAAAAAATATTGGAAGGGAAATAAAAAAAAAAAACGCAAAAATGGATTAAATAGATTGGGGGTAAATTTGCCATTTTAAATTTTCCAACGGAGAAAATTGAAGTTCGTGAGTTTTAGAGACCTTTAGCAAATATTTTAGTTTCTAAATGTAGGAATGTTCAGCTAAAATACTTTTTTTAAGGACTACTAAGCAATTATTTTCACATGCAGGGACTAATCAGCAAAAATCTCTATTTTTTTTTTATTTTGAGAACAAATTGTGAGTTCGAAACTGATTATTAGATTCAAATTTACATTTAGGCTTGTCTGTTTTAGATTATTATGGGAACCGATTGTGGAGTCACCAACGAATTATTGGACTCAAATTTGGTGCAATTTTCGGTGTCCAATTATGGGCTGTCATAATCTAAAATAAAACAAACAGGGCCTTAAATTTTGAGTCCAATAATACAGTTGATTCTCAAAAGCAAAACAAACAGGCCTGAAATACGGACTCACAATCAGTTGGGTGGCCCAGTAGATTAACGGTGGAAATTAAATGAGGAAACGCACGTAGTACGCTGGTCCAATACATCTAAAGTCAGGGGTCTTAAATGCAACACAAAGAAAGGGCAGCATATGCCCTGACCCTGACCCTAACGTGCTCTGACCCAGCAGTTGGTGCTCCACCAAATATTAAACACGTGTGTTGTCTGCACGTGCTACGACCCTATGAAAAACAGATGGGTAGGGCTGTGAAGGAACTGAATTCGGATAAGATCTACCTAATTTTTGGATCCGTGGATCATTCTGTCTGCGTCAATATCACAACCCCACTAATAATTAGATCCGAAGTCAGAGGTGATAGTATTATTATTTGACACAATCAACATTTGGTAGAAGATAATATATATAGAGTATGTGTTTTTTACACAATGGTAGTCCGTTTCGGCAAAAAGAAGATGAGTGATGTAAGTTTAGGATTCAGTGAACATAATCACACAATGGGGAATGGGGACAAACTTACAAAAAGAAAGGGGAAATGAATGAGGACTTAATCTGTTCCTCTTCATTCATTTAAATGATTTTTTTTTTGTTTTGCCATGTCAAATGTTATACCTTAATATTGAGGATTTGCTAGGCAATTTCGCCAAAAAGCCATTTTGCAGGCTAGCTTTTTAGTAGGTTTGCTAGGGACCCTATTGCATATGAGAGCAACCGCTCAAGGTTAATTAAATGAATAAGACAAAATCTGCTGACAAGTGAGCTCGTCTGGCTGCTCTCACATGCAGCATACGACCACGAAATGCCTTTATGCGATTGTCCCTAGCAAATCCCATAACCAAATATATTCCAATTTAGGACAGTACTGCCAGACTTTTTCGACATTGCCTAGGTCCCATCCAATTAATAATGGCTACCGTCTACCCCCCCCCATGAGATACTCTAATGGGCCTGTATAAATCATCTATCAGTGTCCCTCTCATTTATGTTCGGATCTAAAAGATCCGTGTCTGAACATGGGGTCCATTACAGGCCTGCCGACGGGTGGAGAGAGAGAGAGAGAGAAAGAATCTGGAGCAGTAGTAGAGCATTACCTTTCATGTGGTTTTGTTGGTATTAGCAGTAGTAGAGCATTATCTGTCATGCGAAAAGGAGTCTCGAGTCAGGGAGTTTTTAAACACCGGGTAAACACAAGGAATTTCTTCATGCGTTACCGTTGAGTCTATTTGGATTGTTATATTGCCTTCAAATGGCTCTCATTCTTCCAGGTCTCTCCCTTTCGAACTTTCTCTCTCCACCGTTGCAAAAATCTCAACTGTATTTGTCTGATATTTTGTCAAGCCGCGTGTTCTTATTTTTCACCAGAGAATTTCAATCCGATGTATGATTAATTCCCATTCCACTCCCCTCATAAAGACTAATCATTGAGTCCTGACTTTATAAATATCCCTCAAATTAATATATCTTTAGTCACCACCCGCCCTCAGTCTACTTTTCCTTCTTTCATAATAAGCTCCGGATTCTGTAAGTTTCCTCTTCTTAGTTACATTTTTTTTAAATTTCTAACTCTTTTGCATTTCAATCTCTGATCTTGGCTCTACTCTTTTCATGGTGCTTTCCTTTCTTTCTCATCAAAATCAAACCTCGGGGTAACTAGTCTATTTAGCCACAAGCTTTTCATTTATCTCTTTATCTTCTGATATCTCTCTTTTATCTTTTGTTCTGGTCTCTCTGATCACGATATTAATACTTTCCGTCCTAATGTTTTGATGTTGAGCTTCTTTGCTCTGTTGATAAGGTAAAGGAAGTAGATAATGTTGCGTTTTGCATGGGATGAGAAAACAAGACTCTCTTATCCTTTTTGTAATCATCCTTCTTTTCACGTTTTAGATATGATGCTGACCTTTTCGGTCTTGTTTTCAAGTATTTGATAGAGCACTTGCCCCATAAATAAGTAGAGAACGCGTAATCATACTTATCTTTTATCCAACCTTATCTCATTAACTCTGTCTCTCTCATTTTGAAGAACTTACAAAAAAATAAAAATAAAGAATAAAAACCTTTCCTTTCTGAGATTTTAGTGGTAGAATGAGAAAAATATAAAGATAAGAAGAGCCTGTAGAGGTTTCCTCTCACGTGGCATAGTAGAACATTCTATGATAATGCACTACACGGAGTGATCTGCGATCGTTTAAAGATGGACGGTTAGAGATTATCTGATAGCATGTGCAGTAATAAAGATTATTTGTTTTTATTAAAGATTTGATCGTTGGGATTCTTAATATTTTCGTACATAGTACTCTTTTAACATATTGAATACAAATCTTTCTGAGCATCCTCGAAATTCTTTATCGCGTCGGTGATTTAATTTTGGGTTCCACCTAAACCCCAATAGGACCCACCACATCCAATGTCTTGATTACTCAACTGTCTTTTACCTACAGAGCGCTGCTGTGGAGACCGAGAGTGGAACTAGAGTATAACCTAACAAATCCCTACATGCCATACGGCATGGGAGAGTAGTTTTGCAATTTTCATGAAGAAAAAAAAACCAAACATCAAGTGAAAGATTTCTAACGTGTTAAGAAGCTATTTGTTGTCTTTAATTATTCAGCTACAACTTTCTAGTAAGAAAAAATAAAATGTAGTGCATAGAATGCAACCAAGAAAAAGACGCAAAAAAACAAAAGAGAAAAGCAAGAAGACGAGACAAAGATCTTTCTATTTCAGAGAGAGTAGAAAAGAAAATGTCCTTCCAAATGACTTGTTTGTCTGAACAACTGAGCTTTGAATACGGTAATGCTTATGTGGTAACGTTTTCATCTACCACAATAACTAAAAAACCCCATTTTACTACTCTGTTTTTTGTTTTCCTTGAAAAATAAAACCATTCTTCTCTAACCATTTTTTCCTAGTGTTTTCAGACGTTGGGTATGGAATCAAACCCACCATTTCAGAAAGCATATGAGTCTCTTCTAGAGAATGCTGGAAAAGAAGAATTTGAAGATAAGAAAATCATGGTCGTTGATGGATGTGAGATCCCTCTGATTGATCTCAGCCGTTTAAATTTTGGGGAGAAGGAGAGAGATGAGTGTAAGAGGGAAATTGTTGATGCTTCTTCAAAGTGGGGTTTTTTCCAGGTAGAGAATCATGGGATTTCTAGTGATATTTTGGAGAGAATTCGGAGGGAGCAAGTGAAGGTTTTTCGGCAGCCTTTTGAGAAGAAGGCAAACGAGAAGTTGCTGAATTTCTCGCGAGATAGTTATCGTTGGGGAGCTCCGAATGCTACTTCTTTAAAGCAGCTATCGTGGTCAGAAGCATTTCATATTCCTCTTGCCACGGACATTTTTGAGTCTACGGAATATAACAGTCTCAGGTTAGTAGACACCATACGCCCTCTGTTCATGTTAGTATGAGTAGGTGAGGAAGAACTAACGTACGCATGTTCGCTGGCCAGAAAATGGTCCTTGCGAGCTGAAATTCCTCCACACCCCTTTTTCGGTACCTCCACCACCCTTTTTTCTTTCGATTTGCTTGTTAAAGGGGTGGAAATATCAGGTTTTTTTTTTTTTTTTTTTGGAAAATGTACGGTTGGATTTTGGTACTTGGGCGAGGAATCGATCTCGATTTTGTTGCTGAAAAATGATGGGTCCCACCTTTGTTTTTTTTTTTAAGGGAAGTGATATATTCGCCCCATTTTTTTACTTGGGACAGCCCTAGCTTGTGTATTTACACTAGAGGGGGCTCTCCGTAGTAATAAAGAGGGGTAAATATATAAATTCTCTTCCCTAATTATCCTCGCGACTTCTAAGTTTGTGGGACCCAGACGCGGTCTTTCTGAACCTAAAATCTGTTGACTCTAAGGCATGGTCCCACTCAATTTTTGGGACCACTAACTTTTCTTGCATTGATTAGGTCCAATGGTGACATAGGCAATGAGAAGGGTAAGTCAGTGGGGCCCATGAAATGATATAATATATAAAAGTGCTTCTATCATTGCCGGGAAACTCAGACCACTAATTTCCTAGGCCCCACAGCGGGAATACAATGGTTGGTAGAATTGCTCCTCATGTGCGCCCAACCGATTTAGAAAGATGATCCAAACCGTTCATTTTTTTTTTTAATCTCCAAAAGATCTTCTCTACTGTACTATTCAAATCGTTTAATTTGTGCGTTGTAAAATGAAAGATCATAAGAAGTTAAAACCAAGTAAAGGCTACGATACTATCTTCGGTGTAAGATCCATCTTACATTGTGGGGCCAAATAGATGAATGATTTGGATCACTCTCTAATAAAACTAGTGGAACCCACTAGTCCTTTTTCTTAGAAAAATTTGAAAGAAGAGTTGTTAATGTGAGCGAGCAAAAGTACAACCGGGGGCCCTCAATTTTTGGAGGACAGAACAGCCACACAGGCTCACATTTTAGCAAATTTTGTCTTATTCATTTAATTCGAGGCGGCAGTCCTCTCTCCGAAAAGTGAGCTGCGTAATTGCCTAGTAAATCCCCATTTTTATAAGTCTCATGGTGATTATCCTTGTATTATCTGTGGCAAGGAATAACATTTATTTTAATTTTTGTGTAGATTGGCGATACAAGAGTTTGCCTCAGCAGTATCCGAGTTAGCACATAGAATTGCTGAAATATTAGCAGAGAATATGGGCCATGACTCGGGTTATTTCGTGGATAATTGCTCGGCGAGCACTTGTTATCTTCGACTGAACCGGTACCCGCCATGTCCGATCTCGTCCGAGGTTTTCGGTTTGATGCCACACACGGATAGCGATTTCCTCACTGTATTGTCCCAAGATCAGGTTGGGGGATTGCAGCTGCTCGAAGATGAAACTTGGATTACTGTTAAACCTATTCCGGAAGCTCTAATTGTCAATATCGGTGACTTATGTGAGGTAAGTTAATATTATTCATTTTTTATAGGTAATCCGCGGTCATGATTCCACATACATATCCCTATGTGGACCCAAAATTGCCAACTATCATTGGCAAGGCCAATGGCTTTCTGCCCAAGTGGGCCCCTAGTTTAGAAAAATGGTGAATAGGATAGACACTGAATAGAGCTGATTTTTGGTACACCCTCCATCTATGTAAGGGACTTTCAAATGAATGGTTTGGATCATCCTAACAAAGTGGGCCCCCATGTGATTGGGCAAGCTAGCTCACCATAAGTTTGGTGAGCTTAACAGTTTCCTCATATATATATATATATATATATATATATATATATATATATATATATATATATACACACACTAAAGGAAACACCCAAGCATGCGTACCTTGGGTGCAAATGGTGGGGCCCCACTAATCTCTACATTGAAAATTACTCTTGCAGATAGTGCATACACCATATTCTCAGTGTACACATGTATTTCCTAATATTTTTGCTATGCCTGCTATGCAGGCGTGGAGCAACGGTGCATACAAGAGCGTTCAACACCGAGTCATGGCAAACACGCAAGTGGAAAGGTTTTCAGTGGCTTATTTCATGTGCCCTTTTAACGACACTGTGATAGAGAGTTGCACAGAGCCTTCGGTGTATAGAAAGTTTACCTTCAAGGAATTTCGACAGCAAGTCCAAGAGGATGTTCGAACGAATGGTTACAAAGTCGGGCTTCCTAGGTTTCTCATCTGAAGAAAAAGAATGACATTTCAAGAAATAGAGGGTGCATCATATCTTGGGTTTTAGATCTTAGAGAAAGTGTATATGTGAAATAATAACATATGTATAGTGTACAATGGCGAAGAAAGCTTAAGATAGGGTTACATAGATTACTACATGGGTTGCTTCTAAGTTCTTTTTAATCTTGTGTTAATGTCTATGGTGTTTGCTGTACAATGGTAAAAATGAATGTAAGGGACTGAGATTGTCCGATGGATCCGAACGTTAATGGACAAGATTTAGGCAGAGTAGTTGAAACCCAACCATGTTCATTGGATCCATATTACAGATACAAAATTATTTCGGATCATGACCCAGATGTAACCACAAAATCCAACAGAGCGTCCAAATGGAGGATGTTAATGTATGAAAATACCCTTCATATTTTTGTTCATTTATGTCTATTCACGAGGGGTATTTTTGTACTCTAGAAAAGGGTATTATCCGAGATAATAAAAACGGAGTAATATTTGCTATTAGATGTGATCAATTGTGTATCCCTTATATTCGCACAAAACAATTTTTATTTTTTCGTTGTAAAGGGGTTTTATTTTTCCTCTTCTTGTATGGTTAGAGGCAAGTTTATATGTCCTCTTGTAACTATTTTTTCTTATCAATAAAATTTATGGTGCCACCCCTCTGGGTTAATAAAAATTGAGGGGTATTTTTGTAACTTTAAAAAGCCTATTCAATATAAAATGGAGTTTCTTCCATCTTACCTTTTTTAACCCTTAGCCCTAATTGTGTACAACGTAAGTAGGACCTAGGACACTGCAATGGACCGTCTGATTTGAAGTAGATGGTGACCTAGACTGGGCAAGTTGGATCCAAAAAGTACTCCAAAAAATTCTGACCGATAAGGGTTCTTAACAGATCGTGACGAAGACATTGGTGGATCCTATCTGAAGTGGAACCATTGATACCCCTAATTAAGGAATGTTATGGTAAGGAGTATTATTACAAGTCTTATTTGAACTTGAATCCCTTATGATAGTACTAGATTGCCAAGAGAGGATCCATCAAACAAATTTAACTTGTGAGATCCATACAGGTGAGTATTCCTTTAAACTAGCTTAGCATAATTGCCTTGATTGTGCAAGTTGATTTGGTTCCAATCAAGAAGGGGAGATCTTGAGAGTTGGCCTTGTTGAAGTATAAATGATTAAATAACACCAACTCTAAGAGCTTGAGCTTGAGCTTTTGGAGTAATTGGTTGTTTCACATGGTATGAGAGCTATTACGTCACGGCCAGTACTAATAGATGTGATGCTATGGGAATTTCTAGCATGAATAAGTCTAGTTTGCTATGGGAATTTCTAGCATGAATAAGTCTAGTTTTTCTCTTGGGTTTGGAGGTAAGATGGTATGCCCCCCTCTTGGATAATTGTCTTGATTTTCGTCTAGGTGTGCAACCGGCAGAGTTGAGGCTACCCTTAACCCATGCCTAGGTAGTATTACTATTACCTCAACCCAACCCGAACCTCGGGCTGAGGAGTGTAAACCCGAAACCCAACTTTACTCTAAAATCTCTCAACCCTAACCCAATCCATGGAACCCAACTTTCCAAATTGGGTCAAGTTGAGTTGTGGTTGGCTCGGGGCAAAAATAGAAAAAAAAAAACAAAAACAAAAAATTGATATTGGATTCTGATCGAATAGGATTCAAGTCTAAATAAAATCATGATAAAATTAGGGGGGGATGTGTTTATTTCGGGGCCTTCGGACGGGTTGGGTTGCCGGAAGCCTCACCCCTAACCCAGCCCAAAATTAAATCGAGTTAACTTTTCTCAACCCGAGGGAGGCTAACCCAAACCGAGCCGAAATGGGCCTTAAACCCATCGGGCTCTGGTTAGGCCCAGCCCAAGTTGGCAAGTTGCACCACTTTTCCATCGTTGACTTCTAGAAGGGGTGCCATTTTCAAAGCATCCCTTCTGTCCTCTTTTTACCTGCTTTCAAACTAGTTGAGAAGAATCTCCCAGCCGTTCTATTGATCTGTATATCCTTATTATATACAAGTTTACGTGTGGAAACAAATGTCTCCATTCGGTGGTTTTCCAATGCTGACTTCAAATAAGGCGTGCCATTTTCAAACCATCTCTTCAGACTTCTTTTTACATGTCTTAAAACAATTTGAGATGCCTCACTCTATTTTTCTGCAAATTCTTCTACTATTTTTCTTCTTCCTCACAATCACATAGCCATTGATAAAAGATCCGGTACGTAGACCCTCTCTTCCATTTGGTTGTAGTTCCATCATTTCTCTTTTCTGTTGTTCTTCTTGTTTGCATCCTTTGTTTGAAAACACCATGAATTTGTTGGTTACCCCAGCTATGGAAATTGGAAAATATGTATTCAACCCTATTAAGCTCCACATGGGCTATTTTATTCATTACAAAAAGAATGTTAAGAATTTGAAGAGCCAAATGGAAAATCTTGAAAGGAAGAAAAATGACATATTGATTTTGGTAGAGGCGGCGATTAGGAGACTAGAAGAACCTACAGAGGAAGTGCAACAATGGCTTAAAAGGATACATGAAATCGAATGTGATGTGAGGAGAATCAGTGAATTAGTGGGAGAGCATGGAGAATGTCTTAATGGGTTGTGTTCCAATTGGCGGTCGCATTACCGATTGGGTAAAGAAGCGGTAAGAAAGTTGGTTGTTGTTAATGAACTCCAAGAACAATCGAATTTTAATCGTATTTCTCATGATCTATTTCCTCCAAGCATAGAATTCGAACCCGCGAAAGATTTCGAGGCTTTTGAATCCACCAAGTTTGCTATGAAACAGGTCATGGATGCATTGAGTGATGAGAAAATCTACATTGTCGGGGTTTATGGTATGGGGGGCGTGGGCAAGACAACCTTGATGAAAGAAGTAGGCAAACTAGTGAAGAAAGAAAAGATTTATGAAGAAGTTGTAATGGTTACTGTGTCTCAAAAACCAGACGTGAAAAAAATCCAAGGAGAGATCGCAGAGAAATTAGGCCTGCCACTTAGGGAAGAGAGCGAATCTGTACGAGCTGGTAAGTTGTTCAAGAGATTGAAGCAGAAAAAGACAGTTCTGATGGTCTTGGATGATGTGTGGGAAAGATTGGAGTTGGTTGAGGTGGGAATTCCCTTTGGAGAGCATCACATGGGTTGCAAAATTGTACTGACATCGCGAAGCTTAAATGTATGCAATATAATGGAGAGCCAAGCAAAGATAAGAGTTGAAGTCTTATCGGAACAGGATTCATGGGATTTGTTCAAAAAGAAAGCGGGAGATGTTGTTAATTCTCCTAATTTGCATAATATACCGGTGGATGTCGTTAAGGAATGTGGGGGTTTGCCTCTTGCAGTTGTAACACTTGGAAGGGCTTTGAGAGATAAGGATCAATTGGTTTGGACTAATGCATTGAATCAACTAAGAAGGTCTACTCCAACAAACATAGAAGGTATGCATTCAAAGGTGTTCTCATCTCTAATGCTAAGTTATAATAGTTTAGAAAGTGAGGAAACCAAGTCATGTTTATTGTTCTGTTGTTTATTTCCTGAAGATTATAATATTTCTGTGGACAAACTGATGAGATACATGACGGGGGAGGGTTTCTTTAGAGATGTTGACACTTTGGAAGAAGCATCAGGTAGAGTGCATACATTTTTGGATAAACTTAAGGCTTCATGCTTGTTGTTAGATGGCGACAAAGAAGGGTATGTAAAGATGCATGATCTTGTTAGAGATGTGGCCATATCCATCTCGTCGAGAGATGGGCTTGGTTTTGTGGTAAAGGCAGGCCTTGGACTCAGAGAGTGGCAAGGGAGGGAGAATATTGATGAGTGCAAGAGGATTTCATTGATGTGCAACAAAATTAGCATACTCCCTGATCAGCCAAAATGCCCACAGCTCTTGACGTTACTATTGCAAAATAATTGGTCTTTGGAAAAGATCCCAGATACTTTTTTTGAAGGGATGAAAGGCCTTGCGGTTCTTGATCTTAGCAACACTCGAATTGCGTCGCTGCCACCATCGTTGCCATGCCTAACGAACCTCCAAACACTTCGCATAAGCAAATGCCATTCACTGAGTGATGTATCTCAACTTGGAGGATTCAAGAAGCTTGAAATACTTCGCTTAAATGGGTCGAGGATATATGAGTTACAGGAAGAAATAGGAAGATTAACCAATCTAAGGCTCTTAGATTTATCAAACATTAAATCTCTCAAAAGGGTGCCCCCTAATGTTATATCAAAGTTGACGCACTTAGAACAGTTGTACATGGGGAAAAGCTTTAGCAGGTGGGAAGTTCAAGGAAGGGGAGATGGAGTTCAAGCTAGCTTTTCTGAGGTAGCATCCTTGGTTCGGTTGAATGCTCTTTACATCCATGTAAAGAATGTGGAGTGCTTATCCCAAGACATCTATACTCCTTGGAATAACTTAACAAAATTTTGCATTTGCTTCGATGAACATTACATGACTAGTACAGCCTCAAGGACTCTGCGCCTTAATATATCAACCCCCATCTCCAATTGGGTTAAGGTGCTGCTGGAAAGATCGGATGAACTGTTCTTGGTGCATTGCGAGGGTCTTGAGAATCTCGTAAAATTGGATGCGGGTGGTTTCAATGGCTTGGAGCGTCTTTGGATCAAAGAATGTAACAAAATTGAATATCTATTCAGTGTAGATGAGATGTCAAGAAATGCATTTTGGACTTTAAAGGAGTTATACCTTGATCACATGGAGAACTTGAAGACAATCTTTCACGGGCCACTTCCAGACGTGTTTCTTAGAAACCTAAGGGTCCTGAGCATATGCTGCTGTGTGAACTTACTCAATATAATTCCATCTGATCTTCTAATAAGATTGCAATGCCTCGAGACACTCGTATTAGAAGATTGTGATGAGTTGCAAGAGGTATTTCACTTTGAAGGAATTGTAGAAGGGCATGGTACACTCTCTAATTTAAGAGAATTGAAACTTAAAGGACTACCAAAACTCTTGAGTGTCTGGAATGGGGAAGTACCACTTGAGAGCCTCCATAACCTAGAAGACATATATGTTGGTCAGTGCAAAAGCTTGAGGATTCTCTTCTCTCCCTCCCAAGCACAAAGACTTCAACAAATGAGTAGACTTGTATTAGAAGATTGTGATGAGTTGCAAGAATTATTTCACTCTGAAGGGATTGCGGAGGGGATGATTATGATCTCCAAGTTAAAGGAATTGAAACTTAAAAAACTACCAAAATTGCAGTGTATCTGGAAAGGGGTGGTACAATTTGGAAGCCTACATAACCTAGAGGACCTGTATGTTGGTCAGTGCCATAGCTTGAGAAATCTCTTCTCCCCTTCACAAGCACAAAGACTTCAACAATTGCAGCGATTTACAATCAAGAGCTGCGATGAATTGGTGGAGATAATCTCAAATGATGAAGAGAAACTTCTGGTGAGTCAAGGGAGTGCACCTCCACAGCTAAGCCAGTTCAAGTTGCTACCCCCATCAACTTTCGAAAACCTTCGACAACTATACATATACAATTGCAAAAGCTTCAAGAATCTCTTCTCTGTAAGACTAGTTCGAGCTCTTCAATGTCTAGAAGAACTGAAAGTAGAGAATTGTCGTGAACTGGAGGGGATAATTCCAAAAGAGGAGGAAGAAGGTTTAATGGATAAGGGTATACTCCCTCAATTGAGAACTCTAGTACTCTGTAGACTACCAATGCTTATGAATTTCTACCAAGGGGTGTTACTTCTTGATTTTCCTTCGCTAGAATATGCCAAGGTGTGGATATGTCCCAATCTAAAGAGACTTCCCCTAGGGCATGGAAGTGCACCAAAACTAAAAAAAATAGAAGCCAAAAAGGATTGGTTTGAAGGACTGGAATGGGAGGACGAAGTTGTCAAGTCACGGTTCCAATCTCTCTATCTGGTGGTTGAGCCAGTAGCTCAATTAGATGGTGCTTTGTGTCCTAACTATGAGGTTGGGGGTTCGACCCATGCACACGTACCAAACAATAACAACTCGCTTGAGGCAATGATTACTAACAACTAAGATGAGGTAAGAATTCCATCTTTCCCTTCATGCTTTTGTTTGGAATGGGCTGTGTGTGTGTGTGTGTGTGTTTTGGAGAAAAGGTAAATTTATTAATAGCAAAAGTCGGAATCAGGAAACAAGATGTGTCCCGGCACGATTACAATCACTGAACTTGCCAAGTGATACACTCTTTACAACATAAAATGGATTTTGTGTTGTACTCTAATTTCTCCTCAAATCTGACACTTGATGGTCAAGCTAACTTCCCTTCACTATCCGATTCATTTGACCTATCTTGATTTTCTTAAAGTGACAGGATATGAAGGCCCGACAGCCCATCACTTTCAAATTCTCTTTGCGAGATAAGCATTGGTTCTTAGCCTTTCACTCCACATTACTCTTGATGTTGCCTGACTCATGATTTTTCTATTGTTTTGCCCAAAATCCATGTTCCTTCCTGCTTTTACCATTTTGTCATGGAAAAACCGAACAATCATGAAAGTTGATATACTTGCTATGAATTTTAGTCGATCCTCCGAGTCTTTGTTGCAATTCCATGTCCATGGTATTTATAAATATAATATCATGGTCAAAATTTTAAAAGAGTCTCTGCACTTTCTTAGTGCCTACCCCTGTTCTGTTTTGAACTTCTACCATACCAAATCAACAAAGACAGAGAGCTGATAAGGTCAGTCTACCCACATCTTTTATAAGAACATCCCCTTTTTATAATTTTACTTTTGGTAATAACGCCCTGATCGTTTGAGATTATGGCAACCGACTGTCAGCCTCAAACCTATTATTGGGCTCAAAAGTGAAAGAATTTTGAGCCCAACAATAGGTTGGAGGCTGACAATCGGTTGCCACAATCTCAAACGAACAGGGCCTAACTTCTAGTATTTTATTCATCTAATTTGAAGTTTTCAAGGTGAAGACAAAGCAGAATGTCTGTATAAAGAACAGGGCATTCATAAACTTGCTAAAGATTCTGATCATTCTGAATTGAAGTAACAACACAGTTGTTTTATCTTGTATTAATGTCTCCATCGATGAATCTCCTTTTGAGTAGATGTACAGCTTTGCTATATGCAGTGTATAAATGAAAATGGAAGCTGAGTTATATACTTACAGGTATCAAACGTTTGCGCCCATCAGCGGAGAGCCACCCAAGAGGAAACCATTGTTCAGAGGTGCGAATGAGAAGGGGGCGATAAGCAGAAAGTTCGAAGTGATGCTTCCTTCCACTTCTCAGGCCATCAAATGCAGCGGTCTATCGTTTTTTGTTAATGCTTGAAGATGTAGTGTGTTTCGCTATCTGTGAAGTCTAGTATAGGCCAAATTTGACCCAAAAAAAAAGAACAGAAGAAAAGAAATGAAAGGAAAATGTTGGGATTTGTGTGTATGTTGGAGTGCATTGATCTATATGTGAAGTAAAATACAGATCGTTGATCTAAAGCCATATTAAATCCTATTTGATGGAGGTGTTGTTTGCTCTAGACCAATCAGTTCTTCCAATTTTTCCAAGAAATCTGCCTTCAAAGATTTTTGACTTATCCAACTTGGTTGCCTTAGAGCAGTACCAGCTGATCTTGAAGTTGGCCGCCTCTGGTCTCTCTAAGCTGTCCAATATTCATCTCTGCTTTAATTGAAGGTTCTCTATTCCATTGAGCCCTTTATTCAGGTTAGGTATTTTTGTCATTGATATTGCAATGTGTACCCAACCATGAGTATATTCGGGATTTTGTCAAAGACATGACAGTTCTTATCTTGTTTAAAAATGGCCATTAATGCAATGTTGGATATGTAACACAATAGGGAGGACCGTTAGGAAGCTCCCTAACATGGCTTATCTTCCTAGCAACTCTTTTAGAAAATTTTCTCCTTGTTTTCAAGGAAAATTGCAAAGCTTTTTTTCCATGCGAAATTTGTTTTTTTTGTTTTTTCCCTTAAAATTTCCACTAGTTTAGTCTTATGATCCAAACTAAAGGCGGAAGGGATCTTAGGCATTCAAAACTATGTGAAAAAACAAATTTTAACTACATTTTCTGGAGTACATGGCAATTGTTGAAGCTGTCTGGGTGATTATTGAAGCTGGCCGGAGCTTTATCAATGTCGTATGATCACCTGAAAATCACGGAAGCATGGCCTCGGTCATTACCACACTCTTCACTTCTTTGGCGATGGAATACCGTTCCTCTCATGGATTGGAGAGAGAACTTAATAGTGTTCTTTAGTGAACAAGTGCAGGGGCCTGGGCTTACAAAATCAGTTCGTTTTCAAGAAATCAACAACTATATCCCAAATGGTGCCTAAGGAATTGTTTGGGAGTTGGAACAATCCTAAAACAAGCGTGTCTTTGTATGGCTTTCAATTCTTCTTTATATTATATGGCATCATCTTTTAGTTTTTATTTTCTTTTACCTTATCAATCAATGTTTTCCTTTTTGCCTTTATAGGTTCCGTTCCTTTTTTCAATAATTAATTCAGTTCTAGTTTCTCAAAAGACTTTTCATAAAATGGTAGCAATTTAAGTGTCTTGGCCTCACACCTGCAATCATCCCTCACCTGTCTAAGTTGTTGACAGCACATTCATGGCATGCTTTGGTTGAAAACGTCACCCTTAAGCAAACTCATCCTGCCCTTGCTGCAAATTTTGAGGGCACAATTTCAGTTGCTGCTAGCTTACCTCCCTATGGCAATGTTCATATTGCTGCTATTTTTTTCGATGATCTCAGTGATAGTTGTCCTCTAGATGGAGGATTCGGCCACTGGCACAAATACTAGCAGATGAGCTTCTTGTATCAGATCTGGATTTTTATATGAACTCAACAATCTTTTTTTCTCTTATATCGTGAAGAAAACAAGAATTCAAACTTTATGTACCTATTATAGCTCGTACTATGTTCTTGATTTCTCAACGTGCTTGTTTGTCTTTTCTAAATTGCCTTGTATGGTCTCCAAGAGCTTTGACAATGTTGTAAATGACTTCCTTTTAGGATTTTCTCTCTTTGTTAGGATCGGTATATTTGTTGATACATTAGTTATTCCCTGGGAACTCCAAAATTCACAAAATTTCTGATATGGGTTGTCGAAACCAGCAGATCAGTTGCGTAAGTGTTGTTACTAGTTAACTGATTTGCACCAGTAACAATGCTTCTTGGTGATGGAGGTCGGAATGGAAAGAAAAGAAAAAGAAAATGCATATAACCCAAAGAGTTCGAAGGAAGAAACTTTCAAGGACTGTCTACTCAATGATAAATGGGCAGGAAAGTTGATGCCAGTGATTTTTGGATTATTTTTAGAAAAATCAAAGAAACTGCTAGATGTTCATGGCTTTACTTCTTGCAGACAAGATGCATTGCAATTGTATCGGGTATTAACTGTCATATAGCCAAGTATAAGATTGTTTATGTGCTGTTTGGTGTCTTTTGACAGAAAAGGACTCCGAAAGCCAGCTTTGGATATTTGCCATAAGAATCTTGGTAGATTTGAATTACCAGCCCCCTGAGAAACATCAAGCGTAGGCCTTGTTTCCCAAGTGCTCTACCAATTGAGCTAAAGATCTGGTAGAAGACAATTGTTAAAGGTACTGCTTGAACTACCACAGCAAAATTTGATTAAGCATCAAGTATTATATCTACAAACAGATACAACAACATACAAACAGATACAGCAACAGAGGAAAGTAGATACTTAAAAAAATGTAGTGATCCTACTTGGCATAAAAAAAAAAGAGAAGGGAATTCTCCATAATTGCAAACAAACTTTTGGTTTAATAATTCGGGTCTTGTTGAAGAAACAACCTATGCCTTCACTAAACAACTCTAAAGCTTTACTCAAATAACCTTGAGAGTTGTTGCAACTATGATGCACCCCCTAGAAGTGCTAAAATTGATAGTCATACTACTAAACACCTTAACTCATGGCATTCAATTTCATGTCCAGTGAGGGAACCACAGCCATATCTATCCAGATTTGAAATTATTTCAATGACAACATAAAGATCTGGTGTCAGTGTACTTGTGCATTATGCCATGCAAGATAAAAAAAAAATTGCAACATGACGGTACCAATTTGGCCAAATGATAGAAAGCTATGCTAAAGTAGTGAGAGAATAAGCATAAAGTTTCAATTGTATTCAAATTAGGAAGAGGAAATGTGCTTGACAACCTGTTTCTAAGGCACAGAGTCAAAGAAAACAGTGTCTAATTCAAAACAGAACAACAAGTATCAATCTAGGAGAAAACGTAAACTTATATCATTTATCCGTAACTAACCAAACAAGAGAAAAACACCCAGAAAGAAGATATGCACACCGCCATGTTCTGATAATGGCACTAACTCATCTTGTCCTTTATTATATGACCGGCTGTAAGAGGTTATTAAATTTCCCAAAAGGGAAATGATATCAGCACAACCGTATTTTAATAATTGCACAAATCAAGCTTGTGTTTTCTTTTTTAATTGACATGTGACAGCTTTTTGGGCTCTAAATAATAAAAGACAAGATGAGTTGGTACAAATATCAAAACACGGTTCTGCTGATATCGTTTCCCTTCCCAAAAACGCTCTAGCAAGTGAAAAAAGAACAAACAAGGAGAATTACTGCAATTATCAAACCAGGGTAGTAGTGCCAATATAAGTATCCTTACGATATCGTCAGGCTTCTAACGAGTACAAAAGAATAGAACGGAAAAAGAAAGGAAAAAAACAAGAGAGAGAAATGATAGGCTGCAATTTTCCCCACGCCAACTTCCCTCTCTACTCTCCAATTTCCGAACCTAAAACCAAACCAAGAAAACCTTTATCCTCTCTACCCGAAAACCCGAACCAAACCTCGCCCGAGCCTCAGGTTCGGAAATCCAAAGGAAGTGCACAGCTGAATCGATGGTCGAGAGCTCGAGCGTTACGTTCCGGACGCAGATTGGATCGAACCGTTAATCGAAAGGAGTCCTCTCCACCAACGGCCGAGATCTGGCCACTTCTTTCAGGAGAGAAAAGTGACGATGAAGATGACGGAGACTTCACGGCTGGAAAGGCGATTTACATGGTTTCTGATGGGACGGGATGGACGGCAGAGCATTCCGTCAACGCGGCGTTAGGGCAGTTCGAATTTTGCTTGGTTGATAGGGGCTGTGCCGTAAATACCCATCTCTTTTCCGGGGTATGTGTGTCTTTTCCTGCTTCTGATTTTTTTTCTTTTCTCTGTTTTTAGCTTTTATTTTCGGAATTTTACAACGCATTTATTTATATTATCTTCTGCTCGTCAAATTGAAGCGTCAGTTGGTTGGGCACTAAAGAACTTGCCATCTGGGAGGGCTCAATAAGTGTATTTGGAACCGTATAGTGGGCCCAGCCCACCCTACGAAGTCTACCCAAACAACTTCATGCGGCTGGGCCCACTATCTAGGCCATTTAGGGCCCACTGCATTGTGGACTACTTATCCGAATATTTTGCTGCTCCTGATTTTTTTTTTCCTCTCATTTCTCAATTGATATTATCTTCTGATCATGAAATTAAAGCATCACCTAGTTAGGCAGGGCCTAGGGCTGCACAAAAAACTAACGAAACCGATAAACCGAACTGAATCGGGCCTTTCGGTTTGTTTTGGTTCGGTTTTTCTAGGCATTGGATCGATTATGACTTTTACCGAATCGATCCCGGTTTTTGAGTTTTAATATGAAAACGAACAAAACTGAACAGATAGGAAATTGTAGACACCCCATTTTGGCCACCCCCTCCAGACGCTCATTTTTGGCCGCCCCCCTTAACTCAAGATTGTACCTCCTTTTTTTTATCTTCCTATTAGAGGGCATTTTTGTCATTTTGGGTAGTTTAGGAGTAATTCTGTCATTATAGTCACCCTTATGAGGGTTTCAACCCTAGATATAAATGCAACATAAAAACTTCATTTGAGGGATAAACTGTGAACCGAACCAAACCAAACTGGTTAAAATCGGTTTGGTTTGGTTATATCCCCATCAGTTCAGTTATGGTTTGGATTTTCTCCAAGTTGATGGGATTGGTTCGGTTCGAAAAACCTTCCTAAACCGAACCGGACCGAACCGTGTGCAGCCTAGCCCCCCAGCGGGGCTAGGGCGCCTGCTAAAGAATTTGCCATTTGGAGGGTTACAAGGGTTAATGGACAGGATTTACATGGAACATTTGTATTCAAACCTTTTTCATTGGATCTCTATCCTAAGGTCTGAAATTATTTCGGATCGTGATTCGTGACCCAGATGTAGCCACTAAATTAGATGGGCGCATCCTAGATATGATATGGAGGGCACGAAAGTACGAAAATACCCTACATTGTGCTGCAAAGATACCAGTTTTATTAAATAAGGACCACAAGTGCACTTCGGCTAAACAAGGGCCCATATAAGATAAGGCGCTAGAAGCTCTTGATTTGGCAAGATGATCAAGAGGAAACATCATCCAATTGCAAACACATGTCTTTAATCTCTTTAATCGATTGGCTATTCTCCGTGGAACCTTCTCGTAAATTGGGCCCTTTTATGTTCAGGCCTATCCCCTCTAAGCCGTTTGGGTCTTATATGTGGGCCCAAATGTCACAACTAAGATATTGCACATCTCAACCGTTAATCTCCAACTCTCAGATTGATGATGCGGAGCGTCTGATGGAGATAGTAAAACAAGCAGCCCAAGAGGGTGCATTGCTTCTTTACACTCTAGCTGATCATTCCATGGCAGAATCAGCAAAACAAGCCTGCCAGCATTGGGGGGTCCCTTCTACCGATATCCTCGGCCCAACCACAGAGGCCATTGCTGCCCATCTCGGCGTCTCTCCCTCAGGCATCCCACGTGGGGCTCCCGGCCGTAAAATCCCCTTCACCAAAGATTACTTCCGGCGAATCGAAGCCATTGAATTCACCATCAAACAAGATGATGGGGCCCAACCAAAAAACCTCAACAAGGCCGACATTGTCCTTGTCGGAGTCTCACGCACTGGAAAGACACCATTGTCAATTTATCTAGCTCAGAAGGGATACAAGGTGGCCAATGTTCCAATAGTGATGGGAGTCGAATTGCCAAAGACACTGTTTGAGATTAATCAAGAGAAGATATTCGGGTTGACGATAAATTCGATGGTTTTGCAAACAATTAGAAGGTCGAGGGCAGAGGGTCTAGGATTCAACAGACAGATGATGAGTAATTACTCTGAGATGGAGCATGTGAGGAAGGAATTGGAGTTTGCTAATAAGATTTTTGCGCAGAATCCAGTTTGGCCAATAATTGGTAAGCAAAACTAACAGATTCACATTTTGTTTTGTTTTCTAGTTGTTTTGTGCATATGATATTGTACGAAGGAAGGAATGTTATTATTGGGACCCAGATAGAACTCACCCTTAAAAGCTAGTCGTTATGGGGAGGGTGATACGTCTTGTTGAGACCCGGGCAGGACTCAGCCTTAAGGGCAGGGTGCCCAAGTTCTTATGTTATTATGTACTAATATATGATCTTCATCTTGATTGCAGAAGTAACAGGAAAAGCAGTCGAAGAAACGGCAGCTGTTGTGGTGAGAATTTACCATGACCGGAAGCAAAAATGCTCAATGCCACGTATTTCAAAACGTTATTAGTGTATAAATGATAGCAATACTGTAATATATGAATGAGAGGATTAACCAGAATATTTACATTGATATAGAGAAAAGGATACTGTATTGTGTTTGATTTTCTTTGTTCTGAATTTTGTAATTTTAATCCAATATGTTATTAATGTAGAAAACTTCTTGATAATTTTCTTCCCTTTGGTTGCGTTGCGTTTAGATACATTTGGGAAGAAATAATTTTTATGATTTTAAAATAGAAAAATCAGTAGAAAAATGTTTGGTATGTAGAATCAAGCAAAACAACATTTTTTTGTTTGTTTTATTTTTCAGTTCAAGAAGCACCTATAATGAAACCAAAAAATATGTTCTAGTGTGGAGCAAAATCACAAGAGAGAGAGAGAGAGAGAGAGAGAGAGAGAGAGAGAGAGAGTCCCTCCATCCACACAGTATACTATATTCCTAACATAGAAGAAACAACAAGGGATCTGAAAAAAGCATTTGAGAAGCATAGAAAAACGACAGCAATCCCAAGGCAAAGTGCTCCTCCATCCAAAAGCATTCAAAAAGCTGACATAATGTGGTTTGTTTCCTGTTATATTCCTCCATTTTTGCCACGAAATCTACATGTATCATTGTCTCCATTGAGAGAGAGAGAGAGTCTTCTTTCTGTTTTTTTGTTTGCTGATATACAGTCAATATTCTAAGCCAAAGCCGATGGATCTCCAATGACACTTGCTCGCTTTCCTAAATAAAAAGAAACGTTCTCCTGAATGGTTAGTTTCTCTCCTAGGCTGTTACTGTAGCTACTGCGCATATGCCTTGTTTCGGCTGGAAAGAGTTCAATATATAAGTATTATCGTTCCCACTCTCGACCTGCAAAACCCCACATCCAGGGTATGAGGTGTAGAGAAGAGAGGAGCTGGAGTAGAGAGAGAGAGAGAAAAAGAAAAAGGAGCATTCCCATTATTGGAAGTAAAATTCTACCTTTTGGGGGGATTTTTGGCTTGAATTTCATAATGAGGAGAGGAGGGTGACATATCATCACATCAACGGACATGCAATGATTAACAGGAGACATCCTTGGTAGTCTCCCGCAGGGGCGGAGCTACATGTAGGATAAGGGGGGCAGTTACCCTTGTTGAGTTGGGCCAAATCCTTAATAGGCTCAACTCAATTGGGCCAAGCCCCCTTTAAAATTTGAAGGCCTGCGCCCCTTATGTATAAGCCTGTATAAGCTTGCCACCCTTATGCATAAATCCTAGCTCCGCCACTGGTCTCCTGGGATGTCAATGCTTTATTGGCAACTAAACAACGGGTTTTGCTAACACGCTGCCCAAATGCCAAGCAAAACCCCTTAGCCATCCAGGCTTTTGAGCTCCAACATGCATGTATTTGGCACAAGACTGTATAATTGACGTGGCCCACCATATCATTGGCATCTTAGAAAATTTCTGGAGAGAACAGGGTTACACTAACAACAATCTAACCACCACGCCCCTCCCCCTTCAAAGAACTCCAATTATACTATAACATTGGAAAAAAAAAAAAGAAGGAAAGAGAGACGTGAATTGTTGTGCACTTACACAGTGGGAGCGCCTGTTCTTGCTGCCGTTGATTCTCATCCATCTCTTTTCTGCACAGTTGCTGCTATAGCTCTTACCCTCTGCGGCTCCAATGTTTAATATGGGTACAGCCACCGATCTCTCAACAGCCGAAATCCCACAACCCAAACCACCTGCATTTATATTGTTATCATTTTAATTCTATATACACTAAAAAACTCCAGAATCTATGTCAATTTGGTTAAAAAACAGAAAAATTAATTCTCGACCTGAGTTGGCCACCATCATGGGACCATAGATTTTAACCATGGATTAGGCAAACATAACCGCCTAATTAAAGGACATTTTGCCTACCTTATCATTGTGATCAGATGGGCCCACCATCTGATCTTCATCTGGTCTTGATCCAACGGTGAGAATATTAACCTATAGCAAAGTTTTGAGATGTACGTGTTCTAAATTTTCGTTTAGATTAGCTTTGGTTTAATAGTTTAGATTTGGTTTTGTTTCCTATTTTGTTTTTTTTAAGTTGAACGTGTGAGGGGGAGGGATTTTAGGAGGGTTAGAGAAACTTTAGAGAGTTTGCTTTAGGCTGGGTTTAGATTAGAGGGAATTTAGCAGAAAGTTGAGTCAGTTTAGAAGGAGGTTTGGTGTTAACTAGCACTAAATTTTCGGTTAGGATTAGGTGTTTTAGTTGGTTAAGGAAAATCCTAAATCCTACTTTGTAGAGAGAGAGAGAGAGAGAGAGAGAGAGAGAGAGAGAGAGAGATTTTAGGAGAGGATCACCTTTCGCCTAGAATTTTGGGGAGATTTTTTTCTTAGGCCTGCTTGTTTTTGGATTTGTGAAACGATTGTGACTCTAAAACTGCTTACACCCTGTTTGTTTTGGTTTTTGAGAAGCGATTGTGAGTCCAAAACTGATTATTGCATTCAAATATGAGTTTAATTTTTAGTTCAATAATCTGCTTTGGACTAATTATCGATTCCCAAAATCCAAAGCAAACAGGCCTTATTGGGCTCAACACTCAAAATCTAAAACAAGCAGACCTTAATTTTGAATCCTATAATCAGTTTTGGACTCACAATCGGTTGTCAAGATCCAAAACAAACAGGGCCTTACTGAAATTCTTCACATATTCCCCTAGTCTCCTAGAATTTATGTTATTCTATCTTTAACATTTTAAGCCCTTCTCACACTCTTACAATCATTCCATTTTCATATATTCCTCTTATTTTGGCCAGTGTGATTTCCCATTTTATGGGCTTGGGATGGTCTTTCAACCCAATCATTGTTCGACACAGTGGGAACCTTTTCTCTTGCAAGATAAGCGGTCTTGATGGTGGAGGAGTATTGGATGAAGCAAGCATCATTACAGCCCCTCTTAAGTCTTTTAGCCATCATGATTATGTGGAGATTGATTAGTAATTATTTTGGCATTGGGTTACAATGGACGGCTAAGATTAGTAGACATAATGGGCATAACAAGATCCGCACAATATTATAAGAAAATGATGAGATAATTGTGAGAATCAATATTTGATAGAGACAATGAAATTTCCACACCTTTGTGGAAAAAGAGGGACAGGATTGGGCCGCATGTCGCGACAGGATTCAAACCATTAACTTCTTGAGAAACCGTGGTATGTGGCTTGTTAATCATTGCCCCCTATGTCTTGTGGATGGGGAATCTGCGGATCATCTATTTATGCATTGTTCGTTCACCCGGTCTATATGGGGTCGCATATTTCTGAGATTTGGGATCAGCTGATTTTCCCTAGATCTATTGAATTGTTGTTGCAACAATAGAGCTTCGTGCCTTGGAGGAAGAAAGGGAAAATTTTGTGGGAAGTATGCTTGCTTGCTACTCGGTGGGTGATATGGAAGGAGAGAAATGTGCGGGTGTTTGAGGGAATGTCCAAGGCTCCTCATTATCTTTATATGCGGATAATTGCTTTGGTTATTAATTGGACGAGATGCCATCCATCTTTCCGGTTTGTCTCAGCGTTTGATCTTTGGAAAGGATGGGGGGTGGTGTGCTTGAGTAGTGAGTGCGCTAATAAAGTTGTGCAAAGATGAGAACCACCGCCTCAAGGAGTGTTAAAAATAAACTTCGATGGTGTTTGCTTTGGGAATCCTGGTCCAACCCGGGTGGGAGGTTTATGTCGTGATGATGTCGGCAATGTTCTTTGGTCTTTTTGGGGCCCTTTAGGTGTGACTGACGCTACGGAGGCGGAAGTCCAAGCGGCTTTCAATGGCATAAAAAAGGTGAGTAGGGACCGTCTGAAGAGTGTAATTGTTGAAGGGGATTCGTTTAATGTTATCCGGTGGCTGAGGGATGAGGTGGCTCCACCTTGGAGGTTTTTGGATCTTTTTGACGAAATGGAAGATATATTGGCGGAATCAGATATTGAGTTGATTCATGTTAGAACGTCTGCTAACGAGAAGGCAGACGCTTTGGCTAGAAGAGGGGTGGTATGCATCTCGATGAATTGGTCTGATCAATTTCCTATTTGATGGCCTAGTCATTTTGTAATTAGTTTTTATTTTTTGTTCTGTATCTTTGGGTATTCCCTTTCGGGTGTCCCTTCTGTTTCTTTTATAAAATATGCCATTTCAAAAAAAAAAAATTTGATAGAGATAAAAGTTGAGATAATTATGAAAAGAAAAGTGCTAAAAATATGACATGATGCCTATTAAGTTCTTTTTCTAATAACCAATTTCTGGCTCGAGGTATAGCCAAATGAACATGATCAGATCCGTTGATCTGACCCACGAGCACAAGTCCAGCACAGTTTGCCTGATCTGTTATAGTCTCGTTTAGGCCCTTTTTGTTTTGGATTTTGAGAACCCATTATGAGTCCAAAACTTATTAATGGACTAAAAAATAAACACAATTTTAAGTCCAATAATTAGTTTGTGACTCACAGTGGTTCATTTTGGACTTTAAGAATTGATTTCGAGTCCAAAACGAATTATCGGACTCAAAATTAAACACCACTTTTAGTCCAATAATCAGTTTTGGAATTGAAATCGATTATCAAAATTCAAAGCGAACAAATGTTTTGATGTGTTGTGGCCCCCCTAAGTCCTGACATTTCGTAGTTAGCTGTTACACTGTTAGAACTAGTTTTCTTTGTTTCTTTATTCTTTTATGATAGAACGGTGTTATGAGCAAGGGAGATTAATTCAAGAGCATAAAGAGTTGTTGATGCTTAAAGAAATCTCTTGGCGCCAAAGATCTCGAGTCAAGTGGTTGTTGGAGGGAGATAAAAACACAGCCTTCTTCCATGCCATGGCTAGTGCTCGCAGAAGAAGGAACAGAATTGAATCCTTAGAAGTGGAGGGGGAGATTGTATCTGACAAGGAGCGAATTATTGAAGAAATTATTGAATTCTACAGATCTTTATACTCAGCTGATGGGATGTTACGCCCAATTCCTCAAGACATTTGTTTTGCTAGCTTAAGCCTGGAAGCCTCAGCCGGATTGGAAATCCCTTTCTCTGAGGTGGAAATCCGATCAGCACTATTTTCTCTGGCAAAAGATAAAGCCCCTGGACCCGATGATTTTTGTTTGGCTTTCTTTCAAACTTGCTGGGAAACAGTAAAATCGGACATTCTTCATAGAATTTTTTGAGGGAGCCATCCTTGACAAAGGGACAGGTGCAACTTTTCTCGTCCTCATTCCAAAAATTGAAGGAGCAATAAAAAGCTCGGATTTTCGCCCGATTAGCTTGGTGGACAGCCTTTACAAAGTCCTCGCAAAGGTTCTGGCGGATCGTATCAAAGTGGTTCTTCCTTCAATTATATCGGTCTGTCAAAGTGCCTTTATAAGCAACCGGCAAATTCTTGATTGTTCTTTAACAGCCAATGAAGCCATTGACTATTATCGGAGGAAGGGGGAAGGTGGCATTCTATGCAAGCTTGACATGGAGAAGGCATATGACCGAGTGGATTGGGCAGCATTAGATTTTCTCATGGGTCGTATGGGCTTTGGGGGTCGGTGGAGAGGGTGGATCCGGAATTGCTTATCGTCCGCCTGATTTTCTGTCCTCATCAACGGATTAGCAAAAGGATTCTTCAAATCTTCTAGAGGATTGCGGCAGGGCGATCCTCTCTCTCCTTTTCTTTTCCTGATTGTGGCCGAATCACTGTGCAGACTGCTGAAAAAAGGAAGTGAGTTGGGGCTATATCAAGGGTTCCTTATTGGCGAGAGTAAGGTGGAAGTATCGCTTCTTCAGTTTGCGGATGACACTCTTCTGTTCTGTTCTCCGGTCATATCCCAGATTCTTAACCTTAAAGCTATGCTTCGTTGTTATGAGATGGTTTCGGGTCAAAGATCTAATTTCGCAAAATCTCGGTTGTTCGCGATCAACGTTTCTGAGAGCGATGCATCCTTTTTCGCCGGAATTATGGGGTGTGGTTTAGATGTCTTTCCAGCAACCTATCTGGTCTTCCTCTTGGTGTGGGTCGACCGAAACACAACCTATGGGCTCCTATTATTCAAAGGATTGAGCGACGTTTGGCCACCTGGAAGCGCCGGTTGGTTTCCAAATGAGGTAGATTAGTGCTTATAAAGGCCGTTCTATCCAATATGCCGATATATTTTCTCTCTTTTTCAATGTCCCGCCTCGGTTGCTAAACGCATCGAACAAATTCAGAGACGCTTCCTGTGGGGCGGATCAGGGTCTTCCAAGGGGGTCTCCCTGATTAAATGGAGTATGGTCTGCTTGCCTACTAAAAATGGAGGTTTGGGTATCAGGAGGGTTCAGAGTTTTAACCAGGCCCTTATGGGCACATGGCTGTGGAGATTTGGCGAAGAACAATCCTCTTTGTGGGTCCGGGTCATTGGAAGTAAGTATGGTTCAGATCATGGGCATTGGGACTCTGTTGATAATTTTAAACTCAAAGGTCTCACGGTTTGGAGGGACATCTTGAAGTTGAAGTCGTTATTTGCTCCTTGCGTCCGATTCAGAGTATATAGGGGGGATCGGATTCGGTTCTGGCAGGATCCTTGGTGTTCGGACGATCCTCTTCAAGTCATGTTTCCTGACTTATTCATCGTTTCATCTTAGAAAGAGTCCTGGGTATCGGAATGTTTTGCAAGGGAACATGGGATGGTGGCTTGGTCTCCTAAGTTTCGCAGAGACTTCTTTGTTAGGGAGTTAAACTCTTACAACGCCCTCCTCTCCTTATTGGATTCTTGGTTCATCAAGTCTTCGGGCGTAGATCGTCGGATTTGGATTTGGAATCCTTCGGGGATATTTTCAGTCAAATCTTTTTATAACCATCTGATCCCTTCTTTAGTGGAGCATGTGTCATCCTCGGTTTGGAGACAATCTTGCCCTCTGAGAGTTGCTTTCTATGGGTGGTCGGTTAGCTGGGGCCGCATTCAAACTATGGATTTTTTGAGGAAACGAGGAATGTGGTTGGTAGATCACTGTCCTCTATGTTTATCCGCTGGGGAATCCATTGACCACCTTTTCATACACTGTAAGGTTGCTCGCCATATTTGGGGTCTTATTTTTTCTCGTTTTGGAATCAGTTGGGTCCCCTCCAACTCTATGGCTGAATTCATTCAGAGTTGGGCCTGGACTCCTTGGAAAAGGAAAGGCAGAACGCTGTGGAAGATGTGTCTCCTGGCCTCATGGTGGTTCTTGTGGAAAGAGAGGAATGCTCGTATCTTTGAAGGGAAGGCTAGATCTCCCTATTGGATTTATATTCAGTTGATAGCTGCGGTCATATCCTGGGCTCGAAGCCTTCCTCTGTTTCGTTTTGTTTCAGCTTTCGACCTCTGGGAAGGATGGTCAATCATATGCTTGTAATCGGTTACCAAAGTGAAAATCCTCCCCTCCTGGACTCCTCCTCCTCCGGGGTCCCTGAAACTTAACTTTGACGGATCGTCTATCGGCAATCCAGGAATGGTAGGAGTAGGGGGGTTATGTAGAAACCACAAAGGGGAAGTCCTCTGGGCCTACTCGGGGCCTATCGGAGTGGCAGACTCAAACGAGGCAGAGGTCCGAGCCGTTCATAGCGGGCTTCTCTCGATGCCTCGTCTAGAGTGCGACAAAATTATCGTCGAAGGGGATTCCTTAAATGTTATTCGCTGGCTTTCGGGTAACGCTTCTCCCCCTTGGCGATTTTTGCCTCTCTTAGAGGAAATAGAGGACAGAGCTAAGGCTCCTCAATAGGTTTTCGCCATGTCAGGAGATCAGCCAATGCGGAAGCAGACACCCTTGCCAAGAAAGGAGTCTTTCGGGCCGCGTTTGAGTGCTTTGACTATCTACCTCCTTGAATTATTGTACTGCTATCTTTGTATTATCTTTGTTCCTTCAGGACCACCTCGGTTCTGTTTTTACATATATATATATATATATATATATATATATATATATATATTCTGTTGCCCTTTTCAAAAAAAATGATAGAACGGTGTTCTATCATAGACCTCTTGTTCTAATCAGGTGTGGCCCACTACATCGAATGGGCCTACATTTTACATCTCATGGATTAATTAGCCGACCCCAACTAGTTTGGCACAAAGGCTTTGTTGAGTTGAGATATTTTTATGGGGCGGGCCTCTCCAATTTTATTGCAATTTTTTCCACTGAAATTGTTTTCCAAAATAGTTTTCTCCAGTGTTTATGGAAAATTATTTAAAGCTAGCAAACATTGGATTTTTTTTCACCTGATGAATAGCAAGGGCGGGGCCCAAAATTTGACACATCATATTTTGATGGGATGAGGCGAACATCTCAACCCAAACAATTAATGCATAAGGTAGGGCCCACAATTGGCACCTCATTTTTATGCTACGGGGCCCACCATTTTACACCTCATATTTTTATGGGTGTGTCCCACTATTTCACACCTCATGTTTTGATTGGTAGGTTCCAACATCCCAAGCATAACCCGTCCATAGGGTGGGGCCCTCCATTTTGCACCTCATCTTTTGATGGTAGCGGCCCATCACTCTAAGCAGCATTGGGTCAATCTCTATTAACCCATATATACCAGTGTTTTGCTCATCGTCATTATAAACTAGCACATCTATATATATATATATATATGTATATATATATATGTATATATATGAGGAAAATGATTGTGCGCTCGACCGCATCAGGATTTGGTGCGGTCGAGGGCCCAAAACACATGGGTCCCACATTGTTAGGATGGTCCAAAGCATTCATTTGCATGGCCCCATCATAGATATGGTGTGTACAAAAAATCAGCTCCATAGGATCATCCTAACCCATCCAAAAATGGAGGGCAAAATGGACAGACACCGTTTGCCACAAATCTGCCTATTTTTGCGCTCAACTTTTGGAGGGGTTGGGATGATCCAATGGAGCTGATTTTTTGTACACACCCTATATATGATGGGGCCTTGCAAATGAATGGTTTTGATCACCACAAAAAGTGTGGGACCCATGTGTTTAAGCCCTCGACCGCACCAAAGCTTAGGTGCGGTCGAGCGCACAATCATTTTCCTCATATATATATATATATATATATATATATATATATATATATATATATATATATATATATATATATATATATATAGAGAGAGAGAGAGAGAGAGAGAGAGAGAGAAAACGGTTCCTACACATATGTGTAGAGAGTTATCTACACACTAGCTTAAAATACAGTGGGGGCCCACATTGTTTGGGTGATCCAAGCCATCCATTTTAAAGGCCCTCACATAGATAGGGTGTCTACAAAAAATTAGATCCATAGGATCATCCCAACCCTACAATTTGTGGAGGTAAAATGGATGTCTTTAAACCTTCACAAATTAGTCCATTTTTTGCCTCCACAGTTCGAATGGTTAGGATGATCCTATGGATCTGATTTTTTGTGGACACCCTATTTATGTGAGGGCCTTAAAAATGAATGGTTTGGATCACCCAAATAATGTGGCCCCCACTGTATTTTAAGCTAGTGTGTAGATAACTTATCTACACACATGTGTAGGAACCGTTTTCTCATATATATATATATATATATATATATATATATATATATATGAGGAAAGTGAAGCTACACCACCGGCTTAAAATACAATGCGCGCACATTGTTTTGGTGATCCAAAACATTCATTTGATTGGCCCTCACATAGATAGGGTGTCCACCAAAAATCAACTCCATAGGATCATCCCAACCCTTCAAACTATGGAAGCAAAAATGGACAAATTTGTGAAGGTTTTTACACGTTCATTTTTGCCTCCACAAATCGTAGGGTTGGGATGATCCTATGGAGCTGATTTTTGGTGGACACCCTATCTATGTGAGGGCCAATCAAATGAATTCTTTGGATCACCAAAATAATGTGGGCCCATTGTACTTTAAGCCGGCGGTGTAGCTAAGTACCGGTGTAGCTTCACTTTCCTCTATATATATATATATATATATATATATATATATATATAATACAATAAGCTGGAATGAAAAGAGGAGAGTTTTTTCCATTTTTTTGAAAATCACATGAGAATTACACGTCACATTTTTTTGACTTTTTTGCACAAATGCACCCATTCAAGCCGGAAGGATTTTTTACTGTTCCCCCGCCACGTGTCGTCGTCCCTTACTCCCCGTAGCCTCTTTTTTTGGACTTCTTTCCGGTTGAACCCTCCAACAAATTATAATTTCCCTTCCATATCCTATCTACACGTTGCTGGAAAATTGGGATTTTTCCTCTTCCATTCGACGGTTTCCTGCAGCTTGAGAGAGAGACGGAGATTTATTTTTAATCTCTCTATTTATCTCCTGCATTCTCTCAGTGATACGTGTCCTCTCTCTCTGTCTCTCTCTCTGTCTCTGTCTCTCTCTCTCTCTCTCGTTCTCACTCAGGGACGTCAGAGAATTTTTAAAATTTCATCATTTCTTTCCAGATACCGCCTTTCTCCTCTGTGAACCCTAAACGGCAAACGCCCCTTCTCTGCCCAAAACCCTGATTTATATTCCCAAATCCAGTCACCACCCTCCCAAGCCACTTTCAACGCCTCCAAGTCTACGGCCACGCCTCTTTCTTTCCATTTACTGCCAAAACCACAACCACGGCCTCCAAATCCGTCGCGACCTCTCTTCCTTTCTACACAAGCCCTTTTCATAGAAGGGTAAAACCTTTTCTTTCTTTATCTATGTTTTTTGATTTGATGTAATCACTTCCTACCTCTCTTCCTTTCTACACAAGCCCTTTTCATAGAAGGGTAAAACCTTTTCTTTCTTTATCTATGTTTTTTGATTGATGTAATCACTTTCTAATCTTATTTTTCTACCATTTTCTTCGTACTGATTGTTTAAGTTCTCCGTGGAAAGTTTTTGGGCTTTCCTTTTTTCTCGACCACCATGCTTTTTAGGTTTAATCACAATCCTCTGATTGTAATTTCTTCTCTTTTTTACAGGTTTCAACTGCTGATTTTACATGCTCTTTGAAGGTGCAGATTTCTTTCATTTCACAATTTCACAATCATCCGGTGGTAATTTTTTTTTTTTTTACAGGTTTCAGTTGCTGATTTTACCATCGTCTTTAAAAGGTAATGTGTTTCCTTTTTCTCCACCAACGTGCTCTTTTGGTTTAATTAAACCTTCTTTCATTTCACAATACTCTGATTACAATTTCTTCTTTTTCTTACAGATTTCAGTTGTTGATTTTACCATCCTAAATGTTTTATTTTTTCTCCACCAACGTGCTCTTTAGGTTTAATTAATTAAAGCTCCTTTCATTTCCAAATTTCTCTCATTTTACAATCCTTTGATTATTATTTTCTCTCTTTTTTACAGTTTTCAGCTGCTGCTTTTACCATCCTCTTTACAGGTAAATGTTTTCTTCTTCTGCCACTACACTCTTTAGGTGTAATTAAAGCTTCTTTAATTTCAAATTTTCTTTCATTTCACAATTTGAGCAACTTTCTTTGTGACCTTATGAGTCTTTTAACATAGATTTTGCATCTAATGTTGTAGACCCAGTTCATCCTACACAGTTATTTTTGTGATTGCCTGTTGTCATATTTCTTTGCATATCTAAATATTAATTTTTTAATAGTTCTTAAACTTCTATACATGAAAATTTATTAGAAAGTATGCTTAATGCTAACAAAAGATGATTTTTTCCGTAGAATTTGTAGTTCCCAATTTATGCTTTTTGTCAGCCATTTAGTTATTATTTCTACAGTGTGACTGTTAGCTCTAGATAAACTGGGATGTTTTTGTCTTGCGTTTTTGTAATTGATTTTTTATAATGTTTTTTTTTGCTGCTCAAAATAAACTTGGACTTTTTGTCTTGCGTTTTCGTAATTGATTTTTTATAATTTTTTTTTTTTAAATTACAGATTCAGTGAAAATGAGTAAAGAAAGGATGTTTCGTGTAGGTCCTGTTTGGAATATTTTTGTCTAGGTCACTGATTGAGTATGCATTGTTGGAATCTGCCACAAACAATTTCTGTATTAGTAATACAGAAATTTGAGGGTCCAAATGACATATTTATCAACTCTCTATTCTTCTCCTAGTTATTCCTTTTCCAGACATGTTCTGTACCCTACATATGTTACATTGGTCGTGATGTTTACTCTATTCTGCACTATAAAATTCTGTTTTGCAGTTTTGTTTTTCACAAATTGGCTAATCATAACACGTTTTCTGCTAAATTGCAGGTTCCAATTACAATTGGTTTTATTTTCATCTCTAGATTAAGCTTCTTAATGAGGTGTGTATTCCATTCTTTTACATCTATCTATAAGTCTGTTCATATCATTTCTTTTTTCTTTTTCTCTTCTGTTGAATTCATTGGACGGCAGGCCAAATGTGTGGATGTTAGTTTTCAGGATGTATGCAATGGAAATACCTCTTTTGTCCACAGGAACTTTACCATGAGTTGCATGCCTTGGACAGATTTAAACAAGACTGGGAGAATTCAAATGTAGCTCAAAGATGTGAGCTGGTTTATCACTACATCAAATTTTTTGTGCTTTCAGTATGTTTACTGATTCCATTGTGTGAATCATCTCTGCCTCATCTCACTTTTTTAATTATATAAATCAGTTTATGGTAGATGCTAGCTTCTATCTCTCAAGTGTACTAATTTGGCACAATATATTCTTTTAGAAAAAAAAATTATATTTCTACTTCTACTATTGCTTTTGTTATCATATTTAGGTGCCACACTAATTCTTTTTTATTTTTATTTTTATCTTTTTATGCTTTCTTCACTTTTTTTTATCATATTTAGGCATTTAGTTACATCTTTGGTGTGGCTTAACGGATGATGGTACTTTCAGTGGGAAGGTGATGGTGAGGTTTACAGATTTGGTGTGGGCTTTTGGTAAGAAGGTGATGGTCAGAGGTTCTCTTAATTTTTTACTACTAAACGAATGCTATTTTTGAGGATTTTATCTATTTTGATCCTTAATCTGAGTCTTTTTTATTATTTCAGGTGTAAAAAATCTTATCAATGTTCTATGGCTTATTAAGAGCATCCCCGCTGTCAGTGAAGGACAATGAGTGAGTAGTTTGTATTGCTTTTATTAGATTCTAATGATTGTTTTACAGTTGGGGTTTTCTTAGTAGAGTTTTTGGATCAAAAGGAAATTTCTCAGTAGAGGATGGATACCCAAATTTTGTTACTAAGTTTGAAATCTATTATGGCCATGTTTTGAATTTTGTTGCCTTGAGGTTTTAACATGTTTCTAGAATTCTAGCCAGTTTTAAATTCAATTTTCTCAACGTTTTATCCATTGAATTATGGGCTGATAATCTACACAAAACACATAAAACATCCACTGGTTTTCAATTTGTTATTAGCAAGCTTCAAATTCAATCTTATTGACATTTTAAACCTATTAGTAGGATGTCTTAAATATAGCTTCTTATGACCATATTACTGTTTTCATGGATGTAAAGAATCTCTAGGCTTTTTATCACAGATTTAAACAGTGCACTTTCCCAATTTCCAACCATGTTGATCAAAATGCCATACATCATCTTATGTACAGTTGCTCAATATTTGTAAAGTTTCATGCTATGTTTTAGCTTTGCTATATGTAATGTTTTTTGTAGTTTCAAATTTGAAGATAAATGTTAATAGTTAGATCCTATGTGATAATTTTCTTACATGGGTAGCAGTTATACTCCTTTTCAAGTACTTTGAATCGAAACCTCATGGAAAGACATGAGGTTTCCTGTTCTTTCTCTTCACTCATTTTTCGTTTTCCTGTTAGGTAGGGACTGGTTGGTTTTCTGTGCGGATTCGAAGGCAGGCCTCTATGAAAATTTTCTATCCTTTCTTTTGGCGTACCTCTTTCTCTCCCTTTGTTGCAGGGGCTTCGAAGTTGTAGATCTTCTTTGATCCTTCTTTATTTTTCTTTATGTAGAATTGGAGAAGCCAGGGTTAATGATGCCTGTTTCTTCCATTTCCAAAAGCATGTCTTTTTATTTCTAAATTTTATATCTTTTTGCCCTTTTAATGATTTTTCCCTTTTTGTTTGATACCTTCTCTGTTTCTTCCATTTCCAAAAGCATGTCTGACACCTTCCTCACATTTCTCTTGCTGGATAAGCTTCAGAAATAAAGGCTCCCTCCATTCATATCACATTTGTCTTTCTCTGCTTACTAGGCTTCACATCTGCCCTAGGGTAACACTCTGACCTTTTTAACCATTTGTTTTTATCTTTCAAAGCTTCCCGTAGTTCTTAGAATCAATGGATGTATAGGATTTTTTCTGTTATGACTTTCTACGTTAATATCTCTCAAGGCATTGCCCATCCCTCCATCACCAACTTGTGATTTCCCTCCTAGGCTATTGCTTTTTCTTGGTCAGCTCCAAGGAACATATCCCTGATTCCAACCAACTATTGAGATGAGGTTTCCCCACCCTGAAGTGTATTGGTGGAGAAAATTGACTCATTCATTGACTTATTATAGTTCGGTATATATAATGCTTTATTCAACCGGCCAAGATATTGGAAACAGGTAATTTGTTTTCACTTGAGCTGCAAATCCATCATGTCATAAGTTGAACTTGAGCTGCAAATCCATCATGAAAAAACTGTTTTGCGGGTCTTACTGTCTTCTTTCCCTATAAGCATTGTAAAGAAACATGTTGCTTCTGTAAAGTATTTATAGATTGATGTATTTTCGTGGCCGCTGTATTGCTGATTGTACCATAAAAAAAAGCTTAAAGAATCATATTTTAATAAATAATTTATGATAATTGCTTATAGCACAATAATTATGACTGTATGGATCCATTTTCCATTTTAGATTATGTCTGCAAAGGGGCTTCGTAGCCATCAAAAGGTATATAAAGAGCTTCACTGTTTATATCATTATTGTTATTACCTGGTTAATGCGGAAAAAATATATTGTTTATATCGTTATTGTTATTGTAAAAAGACCTTACACACTGCCAATTTTTTGTTCTTTTTTGCACGTCTGGCACATTGTTTGCTACAAATTCGATTGAATTATCTTTCTCTAGAGATTATTTTTCTTTCTTACTGTTTAATTTCTCTCTATTGCTTTATCAGACGTGGTCCGTACAGTTCTTTGTCGACCGGTGCATCGCACGGGTTTTTTACTAGTATATATATAAAGTGGAATCCTACAAGCTGTGGTGGTGCCACGTGTCAGCCCCTCCTCCATCCCGCAATTTTAAAAAGCCCTCTACTAGATCACGTTTTGGTAAATTTCTCAATTATAGAAAGCTATTAAATCTCCTCCATGAGGAAATAAAGATAGTGGTTCTCATCCAAAAGCTGTTTTAAAGACCTCTCCATTTCTAAACAAATTTTTAAGTTTTTCTAATGACATGTTTTTTTTGTTCCAAGCATAAAACGTCATATAATTCCAGGGATATCCTGCTAAGGTGGATGACTGTGGGTTCTCTGTTATCGTTTGGTCTTCTTTGAATATGATTTTTGCACCGAGAGAGAAGGTAAGACAAAAAAAAATGCCCCGAATGATAAGTGGGGTGTTCAATTTAATCCATATCATTAGTTCTCTCCCTAATTTGTAGTTATAAACCCATTCATAAGTTCCTTGCTCAGCTTTGGACATTTAAAAAGAGTTTTGCTATTTGCCAAATATGAAACTCTAATAGGGCAAAATTTATATTGTATTTTCTATTGATTAATGTCATATCCATTTTTCAATTCAAGAATGGAAAGTCTTCTTATCTGTTGTATATTAAGGAATATTCTTTAATATGCCTCTGGTCACATTGGCTTTCATATTATTGATGGAATTGTAACTGGCCTCTGAAGAGCTATATAAATGTTTAAAAAATTTCATATGGGTTCTAATTCCCCTTATTAATGTGCTTCTTCTCATGGTTTATGTATTTTGGATTTCAGGACCTTCGGGCGATGATTACACACTAGGTCATGTTCCTTTGTCCTCTCACAAATAGAAAAATGAGAGTGAGATCTCAGCTATCATCTCTCTATTGCATTCCACTTAAAAATTGGATATTATATATGGCAGTTAGGTCCGTTGGATTTGATTCTTTAGTTATTGTTTTGTTGTTGAATCCGAGTCGATCGCAAGTAGATTTTATATTTTATAACCACAACCTGCATTTCCTAATTGCATGTTTTAAGAACCATTTCAAAAGCATTTTTTGTATCGCCCCACGGGTCTGCAACTAGTATATAAGTAAAGCGGAATCCTCTAAACCGTGGTGGTGCCAGGTGTCAGTCCCTCTCCATCCCGCATATTAGAAAGGTTTCTAAAATAGCAATTAATGCGCAATCAGGAGAGTCTTGGGCAACCCTTCTCATTCTCACCAACTTCTTGCCTACATGATACCGCGAGAGAAACAGATTCTTTCCTATATAAAAAACACGGAATTCTAAAATGCGGAATTTTCCATAGACTTCTCCCCATGGAATTCTAAAAAACGGAACTCTACATCATGGTCAGATGTATGGTTTTATTCTTTATCTTCTTATGTCTGTGTTTCAAGATCACCAGTTCAACCCAAAGTAACTGTAAAACAAAGTGAGTTGTGCCATTATAATGGTAGCGATTATATTTGGAGGAATGCTTAATTTTTTTCTATGGAAATTGTTGTGTTATGCACTATTTAGACTGGACCAATCTCTCTCTCTCTCTCTCTCTCTCATTCTTTTTCTTTCTATCAAAATTTTTTATTTAAAAAGATTTTTTATGGGAAATTTTGTGTTATTAACCTTTTACGAGGTGACCATCATTATGTGCATTTACCGGATGGTCGAGTTGATTTATATATGCGCCTTCACTGTAATTCTTCATATGTAACTGACTATTAGTTTTTTCTATACATTATAATAATTCTCAGTGCCGGAGATCTTACCATTAAAAGAGTTTAATAGAAAAATTATGAAGAGGTATTATTTCATGAATGGAGATCTTTCCTATAATGGGACTTCTCAGTTTATATATATATAGGTTGGGGCCCATCTAAAGGACGGTTTGGATCATCCTATGCTGCAGGCCATACCGTACATTTTAATAAAGTTAGGAGTGAGATCATCAAAATACGGTAGTGGAAATATCATTTCCCAATAACTTTTAAACATGTTTCCCACAATTTCTTATGATTCAGTTTCTTTTTTAGTCAACCCCGTGCAACGCACCGGTTTGCAACTAGTATATATAAGTAAAGCAGAATGTGGTAAAAAGATGCTTTGCCACGTGTCCCCTCCTCTTTGCAAAAGTCGGAATTCTAAAAAAACATTTCAAAAGTCTTTTGCAAAAAAAAGATCATACAATATTTATGTGGCCTACCATACAAAATCTCTTCAACTCCACGCTTCCTCTAATTTCTCCTATTTGCATTTATATTTGGATTTTAGAAAAAATCTCACCATATCTTATTTTTTAGCAAAATTGTTTCTATTGTCCTACGTATATTAGCAAAATTATTTCTATCTGTTGGAGAAAAAGACAACCCTCCTCCATAAACGTAAAACTCTTTCATAACTTGATATATTTGGATTTTATATATGAGGAAAAAGATTATACGCTTGAAGCGTATTTGGTTTATGTACGCTTGAAGAGAGAGAAGTCGTCTGATTGGCTGAAATGGTGGGCCCGATTCATTTTTTTTTTAAAAGGAAGCGGCGTTACGGAGGGTGCGTCTTCGACGTACCCTCGAAAAAAATTAAAACAAAAGTATTTTTATCTCTCTCACGGAGTTCTCTCTCTCTCTTCACTGTGTTTTTTTTTAAAAAAAAAACCCAAACCCATATGGTTCTCCTACCCCTCTCTCTCTCTCACGGAGTTCTCTGTCTCTCTCTCTCTCTCTCACTGTTTTTTAAAAAACAAAACCCAAACCCAATTTGGCCCAATTTGAAGTAATTAATTATTATTTTTTACTGTTTTTCAGGGATTTCTCAAGCTCTCTTCGAGCTCTCCACTTATATAGGGAATCATGTCTCCCACGCTTTCAATGTTCTTTTACAATTGGGCTCTTTTTCCATGAAATGATTTTTCATGGTTGCCAAACCAGTTTTTATTTTCTTACCAAGGGAATAACTTCTAACTGAAATAAGGACTCAGCCAATAAAAGGAGTCTGACTCAGGCCAGTCAAAAATTGGCTAGGATAATTTTTAAACAGTGATATAAACCTCTAACCACAAAACAAACCAAACAAAAATTGATAGACAAGAGGAGGTAAATGGGTCATGCATCTCTTTTTCAAAAGACCCAAATGAAGTCCCAACTGATAAATTAACAAAACAACAGAAGCCCTCACACTGATGAAAGATCTTCATAAACAGACTTAATCCCTGGTCTCTCAGAAACAGGGCGTATACATCTCAAGGCTATCCCCAACACTTCCTTCATCCCTTTGGCAGCTTCAGGAATCCCAATTTCCGACAACATCGCCGGATCAAAGCAATCTGGCCCACGCCCTTCTGCCACCCTTAACCTCACCCAATCAGTAAGATCAACCCCGCCCTCCTCGCCGGAGACCACATCTCCGGCACACCTTCCTGTCAAAACCTCCAAAAGTATAACCCCAAAGGCATACACATCTGCCTTGAATGAAGGTGATGGTTTTTTGGCTGTAGCCAACTCTGGTGCGTGATAGCCAAGCACGCCCAAATCAAGGATCTGTTCGATGGTGCCCGCTTGGGTCATGAGGCGGTGAAGACAGTAATCTGAAATTTGGGCATTGAGATCAGACCCGTGAGAGAGATGAAGATACGGAGGAATTAACCCGATGGGTTTGGGTTAATTTCTTCATAGATCGCCGATGGGTTTGGGTTTTGTTTTTTAAAAAACAGTGAGAGAGAGAGAGACAGAGAACTCCGTGAGAGAGAGAGAGGGATAGGAGAACCATATAGGTTTGGGTTTTTTTTAAAAAAAAAAACACAGTGAAGAGAGAGAGAACTCCGTGAGAGAGATGAAGATACTTTTGTTTTAATTTTTTTTCGAGGGTACGTCGAAGACGCACCCTCCTTAACGCCGCTTCCTTTTTTTTTTTTTAAATGAATCAGACCCACCATTTCAGCCAATCAGACGACTTCTCTCTCTTCAAGCGTACATAAACCAAATGCGCTTCAAGCGTATAATCTTTTTCCTCATATATATATATATATATATATATATATATATATATATATATATATATATATATATATATATATATATAGGACTCTTTTCTTTCTAAAATATATGCTAAAATATCTATCTATTCATATAATATAATATAATCTATCTATCTATCTATTTAAGTCCCCCTCTATACACACATCTTATGCGTAAAGCCTCTTTCAAGGGGTGTTATTTAGAATTTCAGGTATACACGCAACCTCTATGTATATATTGTCCGAATAATATACACTCAATTTCTGTGTGTGTAAGGATTTGTAATTAATAATCTAAAAAAAGCCACGATGTTTCACTCTCAACGATTGGTATCTCCTTCTACTCTCTCGCTTTCAAAAACCGATGATGTTTATCTCCACCACGTCTCCACTTCCTATAATTAAGGGATTAAAGCAATATCTCTCCACAGATTAAATCTCCTAAAATAGTAAAATACGCTTCTTATTTTGGATTTGAAAAAAAGGCTAAAATCAAGGAATGGAAATATCGCCTAAAATTAAGGGTCTATACACAGAATCCTGGAAAACGTGGTTGCACCACGTGGTACCCCTTCTCCACAAACGTAAAACTCTTTCATAACTTGATATATTTGGATTTTAGAAAAAATCTCACCATATCCTATTTTTTAGCAAAATTGTTTCTATTGTCAATATCCTACGTATATTAGCAAAATTATTTCGATTTGTTGGAGAAAAAGACAACCCTCCTCCATAAACGTAAAACTCTTTC
Organism: Tasmannia lanceolata; assembly: GCF_043159265.1. NCBI lineage: Eukaryota > Viridiplantae > Streptophyta > Magnoliopsida > Canellales > Winteraceae > Tasmannia > Tasmannia lanceolata. The sequence goes on along the minus strand of NW_027518697.1, from coordinate 2,076,095 downwards.
ATAACTTGATATATTTGGATTTTAGAAATATATATATATGACTCTTTTCTTTCTAAAATATATGCTAAAATATCTATCTATTCATATAATCTAATCTAATCTATCTATCTATCTATCTATCTATATAAGTCCCCCTCCATACACACATCTTTTGCGTAAAGCCTCTTTTAAGAGGTGTTATTTAGAATTTCAGGTATACACGCAACCTCTATGTATATACGGTCCGAACAATATACACTCAATTTCTGTATGTGTAAGGATTTGTAATTAATATTCTAAAAAGAGCCACGATGTTTCTCTCTCAACGATTGGTATCCCCTTTTACTCTCTCTTTCAAAAACCGATGATGTTTATCTCCACCACGTGGTTGTGCCACGTGTCCACTTCCTATAATTAAGGGATTTACCCCTTAGTATAATCTTCTCGCATTCCTTCACGCTAATGTTTCCACTTCCTATAATTAAGGGATTTGCCCCTTCTTTTAAGCTTCCAAGATTGTTGTGTCCATTGACAGGGTCTATTACTTAGATTTTTTGAACCTTCACTTTACATTGTTGCCTCTATTTGTGAATAGGCAATGTGTTTTAGTTTTCTTTAGATTCATGGTTTTCTCTGATCTGCATTATTTTTTCATTTTATTTTGAGTGTTGTTTGCATATGATATAACTCATGCCACAATTTCTATTATGTATTAAATCAGTACCATTGTTATTTGAAATGCGATTTCTTTTTGATATATCTGACACGTAGAATTTTTATTTTGCAGATGACACAATGCTTGGATTGTATTTTCTTTTCATTTTTCTTGATTAATGATTTTATACTAAGTGTTTATGTAACAATGGAATGTTCTAGATCATATCTCTCAACATCTCTATAATTGATTATTCCCTTTTATTTTTCTAAGGTTTCTGTTTCTACCTTCTCTGCTCTGAGACTTTGAGTATGTTGTTTACAGGGTGTGACCCTTTCAGAATTACTCTAAAGGAAAATAGAAGGTTGTGTTATCTAAGGGTAAGGCGTTCTCTTTCAGGTATGTTTTCTTTTTTTCTTCCTATATGCTCTGCTTTAATGGGTTTCATTTTCTTTTTTCCTTCCTATATGCTCTGCTTTAATGGGTTTGATTGAAAGGGTTCTCTTTCAAGTTCGTTTTCTTTTTCTTTTTTCCTTCCTATATGCTCTGCTTTAATAGGTTTGGTTGAAATTTGCTGCAGAATTCTTGATGTGGGTGTTCTTGGCAGGTGGTGACGATGGGATAAATCAAATTACATTAGGGATCAATATTTCATTGTAATTTTATTTCTACTCTGTAAGTTTCTTTGTTGACTTGCTCTGATTTTTTCCCTTTGAATACCCAACTGCTACAAGAAATGGAACATTTTGGTACTTCTAATTGTTGTAATTTTTGTGACAATTAATAAGACAATGGAGTTATGTATTTACTCCATTTTAATTAAAATTATACAAACAGTCCTTTTGCTTATTTTAGAAAATTACTAATTTTTCGTGATTTTCTATTTGAATTTGCTAAAGAACTCTTGACATATATTATTTTTATTCTTGTGAGTTGTTATGTGGATTCTGCAATCTTTTTTTTCGCAACTACTAGTTTGTTACAACACTTTTGAGACTCAGCGTTGTATGAGAATGTATTTTGGGAGTTGTTATGTGCCTCGATTAGAGGATCAATATAAGAACGTTTTTATCATACTAAATGAAATATTAAAACCTTATTTATAACTTTTTTCTACAGAGATAACAGCATTAGTAAGTTACATTTCTTCTTTTCTAATAACAATGTGGATGTGCTTTTCTTTTTTTAAATGTTACATTTCTTCTTATTTTTCTTAATCACAATAAGATTATTTTATTATTATCCCCCTTACATGTGGGACATTAATCCCTCTTTAATGTCCCACATGTAGTGCTTTTTTTCTTGTGAATTGTTATGTGGATTCTGCCTCTAACTCTATAATTTCTAGGAGATTATTTAAAAAAAATTCATAGATAATTTCAAAACCATTTGCATAAAGGAATCTGCATATATGCAAATATCTTTTAGATGTATTCAAAGAGGCATTTTGTCTCCTAATCTAATTCTAATGGTAATTGTATTTGTATAATACAAATAAGTGATTAATCCCAAAAGAAAGGGCTAACACACAGTTACTGTTTTCAACGATGTTTGTGTAATATACATGATTACAAACCCAGTACTATGCGGCATATACTTACTCTATATATATTGACATTAACTATCACTCCATGGAAAGGTTTTCTCTCAGTACGTTACATTTTTATGTACATGGAGCTGATTAGATAGTTGGCCTCTTCACCTAAGGTCTTTCAAAGATGTTTTGTGTCATTCTAGCATGATCATATTAAAGTATCAAGTCCAAGTCTTGTAGAAAATCATAAAATGTTGTTGCCTGTGTATTTCTTATAAGGGAAATGATATATTCACTTCCTTTTTTTACCTGGCCATCCTGTGTGTTATAATATGTGAGTTCTTGGTGTTGGATTAGGTTGAGATCTCACCATTGGATCATTGTGGTGGTAGATAATGCAAGTAGATTAGTAGAGGTAATCTAGAGTGATTAGAAAATTAGGTAATCTCACCTTTGGATTAGGTTGAGAACTTACCATCGGATCGTTGTGGTGGTAGATAAGACAAGTAGATTAGAAGAGATAACCTAGACTTATTAGGAAATTAGGTTAGATTAGAAAGATTCTAGCAATTTAGCAGTGCTTTTCATCTGAAGATTTGGGGAAATGGGTATTCATTTCCAATTGTTAGGCCTTAGATAATTGTATTTGGAGGTCTTGGCATTATGTTTTTAGGGTCTCTAAAGTTAGGTGCTTTTTTTTCTGATTTTATTTTGGATTCATCATCTGTTTGGCTAAATTTTATGAATTCCTTTGTTATAATGCTTAAATTTGTTATGTATTTCAATTATTATTATTTGTTTGTTTAAGATATATGTTTGCTTTTCTAGATGGATTTCTTATAGCCTTTTCTATTGAAACTTTCTCTATATTTTCCTTATGAATGTTTCTTCTTTTCTTTTTCTTTTTTTTTTAAAATGTTATAAAGCTTTCTTTTTTTAGGCCGCCCCGTGCATCGCACGGGTCTGCAACTGTAGACACCCCATTTTGACCGGACCCAGGTTCGCTATGTTTGTGCGAAGCCGCGTCAAATCAGTGAGCTGGGGTCCCAAATTGAACCCTAGGGTAGCTTAAGGTCTCCCTTAGGTCTCCGTAAAATTTCGTTGAGATCCGAGCGCGTTTGCTAAGTGAATGATCCAGGGCAGTGTGCGTAGTACGAATCCAAAAGGGGGGTGATTTATCCTGCAGCGGGCCAACCCAAGCAATAATAGGACAAATTGACGGGCGAGCCAATCAATTTTGGTGCGCCCATCAATTTTCGGAAGGCCAATATCGTCATCCATTAGGTGAATATATAAAAAAAATTCAATAAAAAAAAAAGAGGAGGATTCTTCGTTTTTCAGAAGAGACAGAGAGAGGAGAAAGCAGAGAGAGGGAGAGAAGAGAGGAGGAGATTGGAAAGGGAAATCTCAGATCCAGATCTGAGATTTGAAAGGGAAAATCTCAGATCTGGATCTGAGATTTTCAGAAATTAAGGAAGGAGGAGGAGAAAGCAGAGAGAGAGAGAGAGAGAGAGAGAGAGAGAGAGAGAGAGAGAGAGAGAGAGAGAGAGAGAGAGATGGTGGAAAGCTTTGCCCATCCCCATCTTCTACGATGTCTCGCCGGAGATCCGGCCTCCCCATCTTGGCCGTCCTCTTACATCACCTCTATCTTCCCCATTACGACTCTGCAAATCCATCTCCGGCCACCACCTCCATTAAATCCGACCCCGAGCACCTTCGACCCAATCACCCAGCTTTGGCCAAGACCCATTCTTCGACCAAATCCCTTGTAAATCCAACCCCTATTCCTTGCCGGAATCCACCACCTCCAGCCACCTCCTAAGTTCTTCCATCTCAACCCTTCTCAGATTACCACCACCTCCACCATCAACACCATCTCTCATCTCCACCCTAAACCTATTTTCTTGACCCCCCATCTCCGACCGAATCCCACCCCCAGCCTTCATCCCCATCTTAATCACCTGCATCTCCTCTGCCATTTCTTTCACCATCAAACCCACTTGGATGCTCCCCCATTTGCAGCCATTAAAACACACCGCCATCTCCTCCACCATTTTCCACCACCCTCAAACCCATTTCCATTTCCATTTCACCATCTTCCAAACCCAAATCTGACCCCTCACCTCCGATTGCTACCTCCGACCCTACCCTAGCCACTATCTCCTTGAATCCCTTTCTTTAAACCCTCAGCCACCATTTACCACCACCAAAACCGCCTCTTAAACCCCATTTTCGTTGAATAAAATCAGAGGAGGGGGTTTTCTCATTTGGGGCAAAAGATGGTGCAGAGAGGAGGGCAGCAAGCTTGAGCTCTATTGGCAAAGATCAGCATCGCTAGCAACCCTCTTTGAGCTCTAATCGTAATCTGTTCGGATCAGAGCCTCAGCAACAATCTAGGTTTTCATTAACATGTTTTGATAAGAAATGTGGTTTCTTCTGTGTGTATACAACTTGTTACGATAGTATGAATTAGAAATCACATCTTGTTATGATACATGAGAGTTTTGAATTGTTATTTGCAGGGTAATTGTGCTATTCATATATTTCTTTGACTCTTATTGTCTGTCTTGATTGCATCTGTAAATTGCATTCGCTACATGTATTGATTATTGTAAATCGGTTGGGAAATGAATAGTTCATTATCTGGAGAATAGAGGAAGTTCTTTATAAGGTTAATGGTTATGATGATGATGTGATATGTATAGTTGAAATTGAACTTGAAATTGAAATTCTTAGGGCTACTGTGAGGATATCATTTCCTTAAAGTAAGTGTAGGGAGCTGAAAATTGAATTACTATGTGTTGATATGCACATTTCTTTATAATGATAATGGCAGCCCTTACCATTGTTGATATTTGCAGCCTTTACCTAAGTAGGATCGGTAAACTTCAGTTTTCTTTGGCTCTGTTATTGATGAACTGATCGGTTAGATTGGTTTCGTGTTTAAACCTTACATTCTCAAAAGCATAATTCTAAGATATATTTCTTGGTCATAGTTATTGAATGCTCATTGTCAGGTTATCCTGCTTATGTATGATCATGATTTGAGTTGAGACAATGATTAAACAGCTTGTAGTTCCTAAATTCCTAGTTATAAAAGTTTAACTAGAGTTCACTTTGCAACCATTGCATGTCCTTTGTGAATTTATCAATTCAAAAATCATAAAAATTAAGCTGGATGTGGTGGATGACAATTCATTTCAAATACTTTTCATATTGTGTGACCCAAAATAGCTAGCTGTCTCTCTTGGATTATATGCAAGAGATTATCTGCAAGTTAATTGATTTTTATTGTTGAATTGTTTGGAACTATGGTTTGAATATCATTTATTTAATGGCATATGTCAGTTCCAGTTGTTTGGATTTCTTTATTCTTCTTGAAGTTATGGGGTATGAAATTTAGGACATAGGGTTAATGGATGGTGTATTTCATTCATGGTGGGTTTCATGGTGCTCACCGGCATGGTGGAAGATAAAATAGCTCATCATCGCCAGGGCGATGAAGGCGCTAGCCGAAGCCCATTATTTTAGGGGACTTGCTTAGTCTGAGTAGCACTCCCCTCTTTCAACTAGTAGACTTACTTAGTCTTTTAGACACCCTTATTCATTAATCCCTCCATTTTAGGAGACATGGTTTGTCTCGCTAGGCAGCTCTCCTCTGGGGACAAGCCTCGTTGCTTAGAGCCTCTCCCTTTAGGGAGTCAGCATTCGTCTCATTAGAAGAATCCCTCATAGGAGGCATGCTTTGCCTCGTTAATGTTAGATGTTTTCCCCGTAGGAGACATGCTTTGTCTCACTAAGGCGATCCTCCCTTGGAGGCGAGCCTTGTTGTTTAGAGTATCCCCCTTTGGGGCGTCACCTTAATTTGGTAGGGAGTTTTCTCTTAGGAGGCATGCCTTGCCTCATTTTTAGAGCTCCTATTTGGAGACAAGCCTTGTCTCATTTAGAGGGTTTCCTTTTTTAGAAGGCTTACCCAGCCTTATATTAGAGCAGCTCCTTTTAGAGAGTCTTTGACTCATTCCTCCTTTAAGTTGTAGTATTAGAGAGCCTTTAGCTCATTTGTCTTCGTTAGTGGTTTTTATTAGAGAGTCGTTGACTCACTCTTCTTTAGGTAGCGTTGTAGGGAGTCTTTGACTCAGTTATCTTGCTTAGCAGTATTATTAGAGAGTCTTTGACTCATTTGTCCTTGTTAGGGAGTCTTTGACTCAGTTATCTTGCTTAACAGTATTATTAGAGAGTCTTTGACTCATTTGTCCTTGTTAGGGAGTCTTTGACTCAGTTATCTTGCTTAGCAGTATTATTAGAGAGTCTTTGACTCATTTGTCCTTGTTTGGAGGTCTTTGAGTCAGTTGTCTACTTTAGCGGTATTATCGGAGAGTCTTTGACTCATTCATCTTTTCGTGGTATTATTAGAGAGCCTCTGTCTCAGTTGTACTCCTTCTTTGGTATTATCTGTTAGGAGTTTCTCCTTAGTGTTGTCGTAATTCTTCTTTGTTAGAGACTAGCACAGTCTCATTAGAGCTTTTCTTATTTGCGATCTTAGATCATTCCCTCGTCTTTGGCGTTAGTTTACCTGGTTTAGGGGTTTCCTCTGTTAGCCTTAGGGTTCGGCCCTAGGGTTTTGCTTTGTACATTCCCTTAGGTCTTTGACCAAAAGGGTGAAAACTCTTTAAACTTCAAAAACAATAAAAATTTTAAAATCCAAAAACATTAAATATTTTAAAACTCAAAAACATTAGAAATTTGAAACATAAAAAATATTTGAAAACCTAAAAAAAATTTAAAGTGTTGAGTGTTTTAGAATTAGCAATTAAGAGAGTTCGTTTCGAACTACGTTGGCTTGATCCTCTCTCACGAGGTACGTAGTGCAGCTTGGGATCTTTATCCAAAGTCCAGCCAAACCTTGTAAAATAAACTTTGAAAATCTTTCAAACACCTTTAAAACCTTGTTTTCAAAAAATATTCCTCTAGAGTTAGGAGTTTCTCTTAGATAGAGAGTTTTAGAGTTAGAAGTTTCTTTTGATAGGTTGTTTGTTTGTTTAATTGTTGTGTGCTTGCTTTAGAGTTAGGGGTCTATCTTAGAGTTATAGGAGCGCCTCCACATCGCCGAATGATGACTAGGTCTAAGATGCGTTAGTGATCCCATTGTTTTCCTTAGGACGCACAGCCTAGTTACACATAGGTTGTAGGAACCACCTGCATTAGCTTAAGGCTAACTTGCATTTAGTTAGGGCATATAGGGTGTCCTAAAATCCACAATTCACTGAAATTTAAATAATCATACAATGAACTTTAATAATTGGTCCGATCTTTTAAATCGAGTCTAGGATAGAGGGCTAGGTGTCATAGGCATCATAGCTTAGAATATGTGCGAAGAACTACGTTGCCTTGATTCTCGTAGAGGCGGGGATACGTAGGCTTCTTTGGATGAATATCAGACCATCCAAGGACTCGGGCTAATGTTTTAGAGTCTTAGGATTTATTGTGTTGTTATTGTATGTTTTGATGTGTTTTCTTACTTTCTTGTACTGATCCTATACCTTTAGCTGTAGCTTGTATGTGTATGTCCACTAGAACCTAGACACCAGTTAGGCATGTCACTTACAACCTAGTTGTCATTAGGTGACACATCTTTTATTTTATTTTATGTGTGCTTATTATTTTATCCCCGAGTCATGCATGATTAGGTAGACGTTCACTCGGGGATATTTGTTCTCATTTCACATGATTTTTACCCAAACTTTTTTGGAGTTAATGAAAATGACATAAGAGACCAAGTGCTTGCACTCGGACGAATTGGGGGTGCTCTTCAGACCTTCTCCATTCGTAATCAGGCACGAACCCATATATCTTTCTGGTTATCCATTGCACAGAGGATTTGATTTTGGGGTTCCATGGCTTATCCATGGATGGCAACTCTGAGTTTATTTTTAGGTACATCTCGGTTTCGAGCCTTGGCTCTTGATCATGATGTATCTCATTCGTTTTGTATCGCCACTCGTGCTATGCTATGAGCGTGGCAACCGTTTCGAGAGTTCCTTGGTAGAGCTCTCCTTCACACGTGGATGATCCAGAGGGTGTTAGGGACTCGTTCCCTCACCGCCGTCCTCGGATCGGGGTCCACAGCAACTAGTTATTAGGAGATGACCCAATGGAAATGGTCATTATATATCATTATCCATTACTTAATTTTCCTAATTGGGCAATTCCTGCCTTTAAAACGGCTGGAAATGGTCGTGGGTCCATATTCAATAGAACACGGAACAATCATTCTTCGATGACTATTTTGATTTTTTTTCCCTATGAATTTCTTCAAAAGCTACAAATTGCATACACCAACCTCTTTGGGGATCATTTGAAAATTGAGGCTCTAAAAGGATAATGATATATTTAATTTATTACTTGAGTACATAAGTCGATTCAGGCATATATACCTGACAATAAAGGAAGACATTGGCAATACATTCATCTATCTTACTAAAATAAATTGAAACAAAAGCAAAATATAACTATAAGGTCATAACATAAGGAGCATAGATGCCAAAACATTATACCAAAACCTTATTAGAACTACTTGAGAGCAATCCAAAGAGTTGTGATTATCTTCAAGCATTGTTGTAGAGCCCTGGGTTGGATAGTCGTGGTGTGGGGATGACAATCAGCGGATTTTTTTTCTTTAGAACAAGGCCGAATTTTTCTTCATGCTCGAGCTTCCCCCCATCGGGCAATCGCCAATTGAATGAATGCAAGAGTGAAGACAAATTATATGTCAGCATTCTTTCTGCTAAGGTGAATCCTGCACAAGTCCTCCTCCCTGACCCAAATGGTAAGAAACGGAAATCTACTCCGTTGAGCTCCACATTGGCGTTGTTAGGATTAAACCACCTCTCTGGCTTGAACTCTAATGGATCGTCCCAAACTGAAGGGTCCCTTTGTATTGCCCACACGTTGATGAAGACCCTAGAACCCTTGGGGATGGTATATCCCCCAACTTGGCATGATTCGCTAGGCATGTGTGGGATCAAGAGCGGGAGACCCGGGTGCATACGAAGGATTTCTCTCACCACCGCATCTAAATAATGCAATTTCGATATATGATGCTCTTCTACAATGTTATCCTTTCCTACCACTGTCTCTAATTCCTGTTGGAGTCTCTCAGTAACCTCCGGGTGTGTCATCAACTCGGTCATGGCCCATTCTGATGTAGTCGACGTCGTCTCGGCTCCACCAATCGCCAAATCCTGGGCAATAAATAGTGATGTAAGTGGTGGGCTGAAGAATGAATGAATGAAGTCACATTTGTATTTGGAGTGTGTTGTGAAACAAACATAATATTCATTAGGTACCTAACCAATATACAAAACCCCGAATAGAACTAGGCTGAATAACGTTACGGAGGAACTTCCTCCATAATGCTCTAATAGCGGGGGGTGGGGGGTGGGTGTGTGGAAATATCAATTCCATGGTCTGTTCTTTTAATTGATATTTCCACACCCCTTGCTATTAGAGCATTATGGCCATAACGTTATGGAGCCAAGTTATGCTTTATAGCCATGTAGGTCATTTTGTGACGGCTTTCACTCTGGTTGTTCTCCATGTAATCTTTCCACAGATCGCCGCTTCCAGGGGCGGAGCCAAGAATTTGCCCCACGGGGGGGGCAAAAAATAGTTGTTATATAATAATCAATAAATTATCTTAAAGTAAAAAACATAAAATTACACAAATTTTAGTTCAAATTACATTCAAATTAAAAATTGTTTATATTTATTTTTTCTGCCCACAAAAAATTTAATCACTTCATTGTCTTCCAAATTAATTTTGAAGCTCTCACAAGTCATAAGATTTGAGTAACTAAGCATTCGTAGCCCATAAAAGTATAGGCCCCGCCCCCATCAAAACATGAGGCGAAGTGATATATCCGGCCCTTTTTTCTACTTGGGACAGCCGCCTCTTAGTACCATTTAGGATGGTACTAAGACCATGCCCGATGAAATTTTACAAGATCAATGGTCTTGATTTCATATACATGTTCACTCATGTCCCTTTTTAAATCCCAAAATTATTACCGAGGATAGGGCAATTTGGTAGTTTTAGTTACAAAATATTTGCACGACCAACGTCCCTCTTTAAATCTCAAAATTGCTCCTTAAATCATAAAGACTTTCTTGTGTGAGTGCAATTTTGTAGTTATAGTTATAAATACGGGCAATATTTGTGAAAAGAGCAAAAACCCTTTCTATCAACCACAAATCCGCAATCCTCTCTTAAAGCCTAACTTTTCGTTAATTGAAGGAAAAAAAAATCGGCTTCTTTAACTCAGATTTTTAACGTCCGTGCCATATCCTAATTGAGAAAAATGATTGTGAGCTTGAAGCTCATATAGCTTATATGAGCTTGAGGGCCCAAACACATGTGGGCTCACATTGTTAGGATGATCCAAAACATTCATTTGAAAGGCCTTTACATAGATAGGGTGTGTACAAAAAATCAGCTCCATAGGATCATCATAACCCAACCAAATGTTGAGGGGTTAGGATGATTCAATGGAGCTGATTTTTGGTACACAACCTGATGGAACTCTTTAGACTAAGTTCTCGAACCAAGTATAAAGTATTTTTGTAACTAAGATAAAAAGAAACTTACAAGCATGAGGGCCTTGACGATTCTGAAAGTCGATTGAGTGACTCAACCTGTTCGTTTTGGATTTTGAGTCAATGATTGATTATTGGACATGAAAACAAACACAATTTTAAGTCCAATAATCAGTTGTTGACTCAAAATCAATTCTTAAAATCCAAAACGATTTTCATTTCGTGCCCTATTTGGTGGATGGAAAATTGCACTTGCTATTTGGTGTATTTTTTCACAACTAAATGATAGATTGTGGGTCCAACCCTGGTCCAAGCCGTTTCCTTGCATGTCCTGGCACTCCGAGTAATGGTTGTTTTCATGTACATTTGCACGTTGGTTACCACGCAGATGACTCTCCATTAGTTTATGAAATTAAAAACTTAGAACAAGTATATATACTATAATTTTCATATTCAGATGATGTTTGCAAATATTTTAGAGCAAAACGAGTAAAACGACTCTTTCTGTTCGAAGACACAAAAAATAGGAGTCTTCTTGACATGCTTTTTAGGACACAAAGCAGCATTTACAAGAAACAAAAGAGGGAGTGATTAGACAAGCCCACACTTCATAGGGTGTGTCTCTATATTCTAAGTTTTCAAGTGTTGTTTAAAACCAACAGCCACACACGTAAAACATTTTGGATGTGGAAGGATCTGCCTAGATCTCCAAGGAGGGCTATGAGATGTGACTCATTGGGTATTCCTAGTATTCATTTTAGTTGATTCTTTCTAGTTTTCTTTGGGCTTTTATGCTAGACGGCATATAATCCTCTTCTATTTTTCCCTAATATCAATAAAACTTAGGTGCCAGTACGGGTTCCTCCATAAATTTGGGTTAAAAGATACTGTTAAAATCACTGTTTGAAAACTCTCTGCATCAATTAGACCCGCTTGAGTTGACTTCTTTTTACCATAAGTTTTTATTAGAGAATGCATTTTTCCTACCAAGTAAATAAAAACTCATATGAATATCTCGATCGAGATATAATCACGTCGATGAGTACTCAACTGTACTGACTGAATGCTCGGCCATGTCACATTGAACCAACTAATATTTGCTTTGGACACATTTTGGCAGTACTTAGAACATATTGAGTTGGGCTCTGTTTACAACAACTTCTTCTCTTAAAGCTAGAGTTTACAATGCTCTTCAAAATCAGCAAAATGTTATCAAAAGGTCCCCAAATGAAAGGAGCTGTACCTTATTTATAGTGTGCAAGTAGCTTATTTTCCCTCCCATACATTCAAATCGTCACTACATGCCCCTCAATTACTCAATTATTACAAATTTACCCTATTACAATTACAACCTACAAAATACATGGACATTTACATCTAATGCCACTTACGCTTATGACAATTATGCCACTCACACAATTCCTACTAGAATACGCCCTTTTATACTTTGGCCGGTACCGGTTCCTCATCAGGTAGGAGTTTCCCATAATACAAAGTGTCTGATAATTACCCAATTTGGCGGAATGATTGGCCAAATAGTTTTTTTTTTTTTTGAAGATTAAATTGATTGGCCAAATAGTTGACAATCCTAATAACATGAGTAAAGGAACTATATATCTCAAATATCATCGATGTATTTGCCTAATCTCCACGGACCATCATCACTACGCATGGCCCGAGAAATGACATTTGAAAATATCAACTTCCAACTCGAGGAGTTCATCCATTTGATCGAGGAAAATACTAATAACCAAGCGAAGAGCACTACCCCAGAAGTTCTTATCATGAGTTTTGGTAATCTACTGCATAATTTGTACCTCAGATGAGACAGGCGAGCATGAAAGCAGATGATATATATGCTGAACATATTACAAGATAGGCATGACCTGTGTATAAAACAACAATGGATCACCACCAGGGTGACTTTGTTTGGGTCATTCTCACCAAAGACATGTTGCCTTTGGAGTACACGAAAGGCTGAGTCCAAGAAAGATCAGACTGTTTGAAATCATTGAGTTCATTAATGATAATGCCTATATAGTGCAGCTACCTCGCTGTATTCACATGTATTCAATGTGAAGCACTTGATACCTTATCATGGAAATTCAAAGATGAGATTTTGAATTTGAAGATAAAAACTTCCCAAACCAAGGGGATAATGCAAAGTGGGCCCTAAAGGATGCATAATATACTGTCACCCCCTGAACCTTACACACGGTCGGGAACGAGACAGTCCCTCTGAATAAGTAATAACCGTATATGGTTTTTTTTTTTTTTGAAAGATTAAATTGATTGGCCAAATAGTTGACAAACCTAATAACTTGCCTAATCTACACCAAAATACAAATTGTGTTCTATTGTAGGACCACAACATCCTTAATTTCACAATCAGAAAAACCTATAAAACAAGTGGGATAACTGTAAGATGCTGATGATTTTTTTTTTGAAGAAGGCAACAGAATATATATTTATATGTATGAGTAAGCAGAACCAAGATGGTCCTTGCGGAACAATGAGCAAAGAAAATAGCAAGACAATAAGTCAAGGGGGGAGATAGTCAAAACACTCCAATTCGGCCCGAGAAACTCCACTCTTAGCCAGAGAGTCGGCTGCCACATTGGCCGATCTCCGGACATGCTGAAAGACCATGGAGTAACCCTTTCCTCTATCCTCTATCTCCTCAAAGAAAGGCACAAATCGCCAAGGGGGAGAAGCGACTCCCGAAAGCCAGCGAATAACATTTACGGAATCGCCTTCTACTATCAGACTGTCGCACTCCAAGCGAGGCAAGGAGAGGATCCCACTGTGACGACATCACTGGGTCCCGAGAAGGCACAGTCCGCCCACCATCGGACTGTAAGATGCTCATGATACATGCCAGATTTTAGTGATTGAGGTTTTTTTTTATCAAATGGGCCCCTCCATGAATAGTTTGTGGCCCCAAAATCGCACGGATCATAGCCATTCCATGTATTTCTGCCTGTGAAATAAGGATCTACAAGGTATACATTTGTCTTTCACCCACCACATGCCTACTTGCCCAACACATAAATTGAAATAATACCTCGTGGCCCTCATCGTACACTATATTTTGCCTTGTTTCACATTATTCTCGTTTGGTGGAAACATGTACTCACACTCAATCAACAACAAAGAGAGAAAAGACCCACCTGAGATACACCACGGCAAGCAAAGTAAAAGCTAAAAAAATTCGACCACGATTTCTTAACATGCAAAATATTAAAAAAAAATAGTGTAAGATTTCTCACCATGCACATGCAAGAGAAATAAAATAATTTGAGTACGATTTCTTAAGATGAAGATTCATCTACCAGGGGTCCTTAAATACTGATGCGTTTAAGCCCTTCAATCTAAGTAAGAAGCCTTCACAAATTGAAAGCATTAATATTTCTAACTTCTCATGGCTCTTAGTACTTCCTCTGTTCTTTCTTCCTCCACCCTTCCAGTGGAAACTGGAAAAAATCCGGCTGTTCGCCGCTCAGCAGGATTTCACCCCAGTATCTGGGGCGATCATTTTCTTTCCTACACTGAAGATCCCAAGGTAAAAGAATGGATTCTATTAATATTGTTTGATTTACAAAGAATCAATCCGTACTTATATAGAGCACTTAGGTGATAAACATAGAATCCAATCCATGTAACTATAGGAGACCATCCTAGTAAAAACAAAAACTACCTAGGTTTCCTTGTCTAAGGCCTTGTTTGTTAAAGATTATGACAACCAATTGTGAGTCCAATGATATGTTTTGGCCTCACAATCGGTTGTCATAATCTTAAACGAACAGGCCTTGATTTTCAGTCCAATAATAGGTTTTGAACTCACAATCAGTTGTCATAATCTTAAATGAACAGGCCCTAACTAACTTGCCTAATCTACACCAAGATGATCCAACAGTGTGATCTCAACCCAATCCAACAGTGAGATCTCACATATTCTAACACTTTGCTTATGTCCATATGTTTGTTGATTGCATGAATGCAGAAGCTGGATGCATGGAGTAAAAGGGCTGAAGTGTTAAAGGAAGAAGTGAGGAGAATTTTAATCAATGCCAAGGGATCACTAGAAGAATTGGATTTGCTGGATGCAATCCAACGGCTCGGAGTGAAATATCACTTTGAGAAAGAGATTGAAGAGGCATTACACCATCTTTATGTTGCAGAAACTCATGCTTCTACTGATGACTTACATTACGTTTCTCTCCGGTTTCGACTTCTGAGGCAACAAGGGTACAATGTGTCTGCTGGTAAATCCCTTGCCACATCATTTTGGTCACTGTCAAAATATATGGTATACTTTAGTTTAATTGTGACACCCTCAGCCATCTTAGCCATCCTTGAACCCCCTCTTTGAGCCTTTTTTTCTTCGTGCTTTGGAAGACCCTTATACTTTGTTTCTGTTTTGCTGCACACTCTGATGAAACATGAAAATGATCACTTCCACTCCATCGAACTAGTACTTTTCATTACTCTCCAATTTTGTTGATCTAAGAGATATTTTGTGTGGATAATCAATGACATAAATATTGGGTGGTGAAAACAGATGTATTTAGAAAGTTCAAAGACGAGCGGGGCAACTTCAAGGCAAGCTTAAGTACTGATGCGAGGGGTTTGCTAAGCCTGTATGAAGCCGCATTTCTCAGCATACGAGGAGATGATATCTTGGATGAAGCCATAACTTTCACAAAAGAGCAGCTTAAGTCTGCTATGACCCATGATGACGCTCCGCTTGCCAAACAAATAGCTCATGCCTTAGAGGTACCCACGCACAAGCGCATACAAAGGCTAGAGAACATTCGCTACCTCACAATCTACCAGGAAGAGAAAGGAAGGAATGATGTGTTGCTTGAGTTTGCCAAGTTGGATTTCAATATCTTACAAGAATTGCATAAGAAAGAGCTAAGAGACCTTACAAAGTAAGTTTCCATATTCTCATTACTTGAATAAGGATCCATTAAACTAATGGGATCTAATTGAACCCATTAAAATGGCGACTTGAACTGATCTTTTCAATAACTTGCAGGTGGTGGAAGGACACAGATGTTGCAGGAAAGCTACCTTTCATTAGAGATAGGTTGGTGGAATGCTACTATTGGATCTTGGGTGTGTATTATGAGCCAGAATACTCCCGAGCTAGAATTTTTTCGACCAAAATGACAATGATGGTCTCAGTTATTGATGACATATATGACGTATATGCTACTGAAGATGAGCTCCAACTATTCACTGATGCAATCTATAGGTTTGATCTATCCACCTCAAAAGATTATCAAATTTTCTATTGAACACTGGTGTGCCATGATAGATGCCACACTATGCATCTGTTGAAATGTGAAGGTCCATATTTAAAAGATCTGAAAGTCTAAGATATGAAAGCTAATTATTTTTCAGGTGGGATCTTGAGGGCCTAGATCTGCTCCCACAGTTCTTGAAAGATTGTTTTCTTGTACTCTATGACACCGTCAAGGAATTAGAAGACGAACTAGAACCGGAAGGAAAATCCTATCGTGGATACTATGTAAAGGATGCGGTGGGACTAACAAAACCCGTCACTAAAATACATTTTGATCCAGAGCCCAGAAGAGTTTGATACACAGATTTCAAAGTTGAAGTTTGATGATGTCTTGATTATGTTCTGTTTTATCTTGCAGATGAAGGTTTTGGCTAGAGTATACTTCGTTGAGCACAAATGGTATAACAGAAATACTGTACCAAGTGTAGAAGAATATCTCCGTGTTTCTTCTCTTAGCGTTGCAGTCCATATGGCTAACGTCCATTGTTGTGCTGGGATGGGAGATGTAATGACCAAAGAGGCATTCGAATGGTTGAAGAGCGAACCAAAGGTTGTAATGGATGCATCACTAATTGGCCGACTGCTTGATGACATGCAGTCCACTGAGGTATGCTATTTTTTCTCAAACCAAAAATTTATCTAGGAATGTGGGGCGGGAGGGGCTGCACTTGAATTTTTATTGATGAATAAAAGTACATGAGGAGGACATACCAATTTAATTTCCTCAAAACCCAAAATAAAAGGAGCATTACTTACAAGAGATACTAGGGATGCCCGAAGAGTCACATCTTAAGGTGCTCCTAGCCCTTCTAGAAGGTCCTGCCACGGTCAGTATGTATCATTCTCTTTTCCTTTACAGACAAAATTAAGCAAAGAGTCAGCAACCTAGTTAGCTTCTTTGAATTGATGCGACACAAAAGATTGAAGCATGACACTTGGCCTTTGGGAAACTTGTTAGCAAATAGTCTCCATGGGAGACTGTATAAATCATATATAGGTCTCATCTATTCCACCTGTTGTAGGGAGCTAGAACCCTTCGACAACAAAATATTTCCATTCATGACTGTAAATTCCTAAAATTCCACCGTTCCATGGCTAATTATTTTTTGTTTTGTATGTTTGAAGTTTGAGCAAAAGAGAGGCCATGTTGCATCGGCTGTCCAGTGTTACATGAATGAGTATGGAGTGACTTACAATGAAGCATGTAAAAAGCTGCATGAAATGGCTGCACTTGCATGGAAAGATGTAAACCAGGCTTGCCTTAAACCAACTGTTTTCCCTCTGCCTGTATTTATGCCTGTAATCAACCTTACACGAGTGGCTGAAGTCATCTACCTTCGTGGAGATGGGTATACTCATTCAGGAGGAGAGACTAAAGAAAATATCACATTGATGCTTGTCAATCCAATCTCTGTGTGAGAATGGAGTTTCTTTCCTAAGTGTATCTCTTCTGTTCTTTCCCAAGTGTATTTCTTCTTTTCTTTCTTAATAAGTGTATTTGTTCTCATCCTTGTGTTTACTGGGTGGGATTACTATGAGTCGTAAAATGCCCATTACCATGTCTTTAGTGAGATGTGATTTTTAACTATTATGAAATGAATAAGGTTCTCTGGGTCTTGTTTGTATAAGTGACTTCGAAGCTTTTTTCTTTTCTTTTTTTTCTGCACAACCATGTGATTCTAACAATCATCTTACCGCTGAACTGCAAAATAGATGGTTGAAAAACAAAAGAAAATAAATAATCTGACCACATTAAAAGTTCTTGTTAGAGTAGATTAGATCATGACCGTTGACTGTAAGGGAATCTTGGTAGTAACACGGATTAGGCTGGTCTTCCCCAAATCTCATCATTATCCCTTACCATTTTTATCTGTAATTGGTTTATATAAGCACCAGTTATTTTTAATGGAAATCAACTAATCTTAGTGGAAATCTCTTAATTTCACAACTTTTACTAAAACTCGTAGGAAAATGCACAAGGTGTGCCTCACCATGGATGTGTCATGGAGAAGAAACTGTCCAAGGCGATCCAGAACATAGCTAGCAAAACATGATTCTGCAAAGAAATGCGATGGAAAAATTTTGGGTTTAATATGGTATTGGTTAAAAAAGCCATAGTAAAAAATGGTCAAATAAACAGGAACAATAAAAATACATTTAATACATCTAAAATTTTGTCATTTACAAAATATAGTAGGGTGAAGCTGGAAAGTTAGCCAAAGAACTGCATTTAATACATTTTGAACGTTTTCCGTAAAAGACAGTTTTTTTTTTGCTGTAAAAGTTTTAACTGGAGTATCAAACGTCGAACCTAAAAAATGCCTGTTTAAAACAGTGTTTCCGCTAACTACGATTCTAACTAGTGGATTAGGTGATGAGAATCATCGTATGTTTTCTATTGTATATATCCGACGATTAGAATCATCATATATTTTCTATTTTAGAGATCTCTCATGTACATGTCAAATCTAATCCTTGTAAATCTCAGTCCAACTTCATATATATTGAATATACATGTTGGACTGATCCATCAATCAGCCATACTTGCTAAAACATCTTTATGGTAATGATATTGGTCATCCAGATCATGTTTATCTTTCCATTCTGCGCTTTGTAGACTTGAAAAGGCATGGGCTTGGTTTTCATGATTCAACATATACCTCCTGGTTATTGGATTTTGGTGTTGTAAGGTGGATTCACCCATGTCTGTCTTCACTCACAAAGACAAGATTCTTGTTCTCCTTCTCCACATCAATGAAGTCCTTACCATAAATGACAAAAAAATCCTACCCACCTTCATTATCGTCATCAATAAGGAATTTTGAATGAAGGACTTGGGGACCCTTCATGACTTTCGAACAATGAGGTTTATTTCTCTCCCAATCAAAGTATCCCAAAGATCTCTTTGTCAAGGTAGATAACGTGGACGCAATTTCTTGTGCCGCTTATGCGGGGACCCTCGGGTGTCAACTTGCCATGCTTCCTATCAAATATCTGGAACTGCTGTTGGGGTATGGCATCCCTAAAGCTGGGCAATGGGATCCGGTTATTGAACGGATTGAACGGAAGCTTGCATCATGGAAAAAGAGGTACTTGTCATTTGGGGGTCGTATTACCCTAATCAAAGCCGTCCTCGCAAATCTGCCGGTACATTTTACGTCGGTATTCAAGATTCCGGCGTCGGTTGCTTCTTGTATTGAAAAAATTCAGAGGGATTTCCTTTGGGAAGGTAAAGAAAGGGGGAAAAGGCTCAAGCACCTTATTGCGTGGAAAACGGTGTGTCGTTCCAAAAGAGACGGGGGTTTGGGCATTGGCAAAATTCGCCTCCGGAACAAAGCCCTTTTGAGTAAGTGGTATTGGCGGTTCGGTACGGAAAAGGATGCTTTATGGTATAATGTTGTGGGCCAAAAATATGGCAGCGGATGGGGCGACTGGACCAATCTCTCTCTCTCTCTCTCTCATTCTTTTTCTTTCTATCAAAATTTTTTATGGGAAATTTTGTGTTATTAACCTTTTACGAGGTGACCATCATTATGTGCATTGACCGGATGGTCGAGTTGATTTATATATGCGCCTTCACTGCAATACTTCATATGTAAATGAGTATTAGTTTTTTCTATACATTATAATAATTCTCAGTGCTGGAGATCTTACCATTAAAAGAGTTTAAAAGAAAAATTATGAAGAGGTATTATTTCATGAATGGAGATCTTTCCTATAATGGGACTTCTCAGTTTATATATATAGGTTGGGGCCCATCTAATAGACGGTTTGGATCATCCTATGCTGCAGGCCATACCGTACATTTTAATAAAGTTAGGAGTGAGATCATCAAAATACGGTAGTGGAAATATCATTTCCCAATAACTTTTAAACATGTTTCCCACAATTTCTTATGATTCAGTTTCTTTTTTAGTCAACCCCGTGCAACGCACGGCTTTGCAACTAGTATATATAAGTAAAGCTGAATGTGGTAAAAAGAGGCTTTGCCACGTGTCCCCTCCTCTTTGCAAAAGTCGGAATTCTAAAAAAACATTTCAAACGTCTTTTGCAAAAAACAGATCATACAATATTTATGTGGCCTACCATACAAAATCTCTTCAACTCCACGCTTCCTCTAATTTCTCCTATTTGCATTTATATTTGGATTTTAGAAAAAATCTCACCATATCCTATTTTTTAGCAAAATTGTTTCTATTGTCAATATCCTACGTATATTAGCAAAATTATTTCTATTTGTTGGAGAAAAAGACAACCCTCCATAAACGTAAAACTCTTTCAAAACTTGATATATTTGGATTTTAGAAATATATATATATATATATATATATATATATATATATATATATATATATATATATATATATATTTATATTCATAGGACTCTTTTCTTTCTAAAATATATGCTAAAATATCTATCTATTCATATAATCTAATCTAATCTAATCTATCTATCTATCTATCTATCTATCTTTTTATATAAGTTCCCCTCTATACACACATCTTCTGCGTAAAGCCACTTTTAAGGGGTGTTATTTAGAATTTCAGGTATACACGCAACCTCTATGTATATACCGTCCGAATAATATACACTCAATTTCTGTGTGTGTAAGGATTTGTAATTAATATTCTAAAAAAAGCCACGATGTTTCACTCTCAACAATTGGTATCCCCTTCTACTCTCTCTCTCTCTTTCAAAAACCGATGATGTTTATCTCCACCACGTGGTTGTGCCACGTGCCCACTTCCTATAATTAAGGGATTAAAATAATATCTCTCCACAGATTAAATCTCCTAAAATAGTAAAATACGCTTCTTATTTTGGATTTGAAAAAAGGCTAAAATCAAGGAATGGAAATATCGCCTAAAATTAAGGGTCTATACACAGAATCCTGGAAAACGTGGTTGCGCCACGTGGTACCCCTTCTCCACAAACGTAAAACTCTTTCATAACTTGATATATTTGGATTTTAGAAAAAATCTCATCATATCCTATTTTTTAGCAAAATTGTTTCTATTGTCAATATCCTACGTATATTAGCAAAATTATTTCTATTTGTTGGAGAAAAAGACAACCCTCCTCCATAAACGTAAAACTCTTTCATAACTTGATATATTTGGATTTTAGAAATATATATATATATATATATATATATATATATATATATATATATATATATATATATATATATATGACTCTTTTCTTTCTAAAATATATGCTAAAATATCTATCTATTCATATAATCTAATCTAATCTATCTATCTATCTATCTATATAAGTCCCACTCTATACACACATCTTCTGCGTAAAGCCTCTTTTAAGAGGTGTTATTTAGAATTTCAGGTATACACGCAACCTCTATGTATATACGGTCCGAATAATATACACTCAATTTCTGTATGTGTAAGGATTTGTAATTAATATTCTAAAAAGAGCCACGATGTTTCTCTCTCAACGATTGGTATCCCCTTTTACTCTCTCTTTCAAAAACCGATGATGTTTATCTCCACCACGTGGTTGTGCCAACGTGTCCACTTCCTATAATTAAGGGATTTACCCCTTAGTATAATCTTCTCGCATTCCTTCACGCTAATGTTTCCACTTCCTATAATTAAGGGATTTGCCCCTTCTTTTAAGTTTCCAAGATTGTTGTGTCCATTGACAGGGTCTATTACTTAGATTTTTTGAACCTTCACTTTACATTGTTGCCTCTATTTGTGAATAGGCAATGTGTTTTAGTTTTCTTTAGATTCATGGTTTTCTCTGATCTGCATTATTTTTTCATTTTATTTTGAGTGTTGTTTGCATATGATATAACTCATGCCACAATTTCTATTATGTATTAAATCAGTACCATTGTTATTTGAAATGCGATTTCTTTTTGATATATCTGACACGTAGAATTTTTATTTTGCAGATGACAGAATGCTGGGATTGTATTTTCTTTTCATTTTTCTTGATTAATGATTTTATACTAAGTGTTTATGTAACAATGGAATGTTCTAGATCATATCTCTCAACATCTCTATAATTGATTATTCCCTTTTATTTTTCTAAGGTTTCTGTTTCTACCTTCTCTGCTCTGAGACTTTGAGTATGTTGTTTACAGGGTGTGACCCTTTCAGAATTACTCCAGAGGAAAATAGAAGGTTGTGTTATCTAAGGGTAAGGCGTTCTCTTTCAGGTATGTTTTCTTTTTTTCTTCCTATATGCTCTGCTTTAATGGGTTTCATTTTCTTTTTTCCTTCCTATATGCTCTGCTTTAATGGGTTTGATTAAAAGGGTTCTCTTTCAAGTTCGTTTTCTTTTTCTTTTTTCCTTCCTATATGCTCTGCTTTAATAGGTTTGGTTGAAATTTGCTACAGAATTCTTGATGAGGGTGTTCTTGGCAGGTGGTGACGATGGGATAAATCAAATTACATTAGGGATCAATATTTCATTGTAATTTTATTTCTACTATGTAAGTTTCTTTGTTGACTTTCTCTGATTTTTTCCCTTTGAATACCCAACTGCTACAAGAAATGGAACATTTTGGTACTTATAATTGTTGTAATTTTTGTGACAATTAATAAGATAATGGAGTTATGTATTTACTCCATTTTAATTAAAATTATACAAACAGTCCTTTTGCTTATTTTCGAAAATTACTAATTTTTCGTGATTTTCTATTTGAATTTGCTAAAGAACTCTTGATATATATTATTTTTATTCTTGTGAGTTGTTATGTGGATTCTGCAATCTTTTTTTTCACAACTACCAGTTTGTTACAACACTTTTGAGAATCAGCGTTGTATGAGAATGTATTTTGGGAGTTGTTATGTGCTTCGATTAGAGGATCAATATAAGAACGTTTTTATCATACTAAATGAAATATTAAAACCTTATTTATAACTTTTTTCTACAGAGATAACAACATTAGTAAGTTACATTTCTTCTTTTCTAATAACAATGTGGATGTGCTTTTCTTTTTTTAAATGTTACATTTCTTCTTCTTTTTCTTAATCACAATAAGATTATTTTATTATTATCTTCTTTACATGTGGGACATTAATCCTTCTTTAATGTCCCACATGTAGTGCTTTTTTTCTTGTGAATTGTTATGTGGATTCTGCCTCTAACTCTATAATTTCTAGGAGATTATTTAAAAAAAATTCATAGATAATTTCAAAACCATTTGCATAAAGGAATCTGCATATATGCAAATATCTTTTAGATGTATTCAAATAGGCATTTTGTCTCCTAATCTAATTCTAATGGTAATTGTATTTGTATAATACAAATAAGTGATTAATCCTAAAAGAAAGGGCTAACACACAGTTACTGTTTTCAACGATGTTTGTGTAATATACATGATTACAAACCCAGTACTATGCGGCTTATACTTACTCTATATATATATTGACATTAACTATCACTCCATGGAAAGGTTTTCTCTCAGTACATTACATTTTTATGTACATGGAGCTGATTAGATAGTTGGCCTCTTCACCTAAGGTCTTTCAAAGATGTTTTGTGTCATTCTAGCATGATCATATTAAAGTATCAAGTCCAAGTCTTGTAGAAAATCATAAAATGTTGTTGCCTGTGTATTTTGTATAAGGGAAATGATATATTCACTTCCTTTTTTTACCTGGCCATCCTGTGTGTTATAATATGTGAGTTCTTGGTGTTGGATTAGGTTGAGATCTCACCATTGGATCATTGTGGTGGTAGATAATGCAAGTAGATTAGCAGAGGTAATCTAGAGTGATTAGAAAATTATGTAATCTCACCGTTGGATTAGGTTGGGAACTTACCATCGGATCGTTGTGGTGGTAGATAAGGCAAGTAGATTAGAAGAGATAACCTAGACTTATTAGGAAATTAGGTTAGATTAGAAAGATTCTAGCAATTTAGCAGTGCTTTTCATCTGAAGATTTGGGGAAATGGGTGTTGATTTCCAATTGTTAGGCCTTAGATAATTGTATTTGGAGGTCTTGGCATTATGTTTTTAGGGTCTTTAATTTTCTGATTTTATTTTGGATTATTCATCTGTTTGGCGAAATTTTATGAATTCCTTTGTTATAATGCTTAAATTTGTTATGTATTTCAATTATTATTATTTGTTTGTTTAAGATATATGTTTGCTTTTCTAGATGGATTTCTTATAGCCTTTTCTATTGAAACTTTCTCTATATTTTCCTTATGAATGTTTCTTCTTTTCTTTTTCTTTTTTTTAAAATGTTATAAAGCTTTCTTTTTTTAGGCCGCCCTGTGCATCGCACGGGTCTGCAACTGTAGACACCCCATTTTGACCGGACCCAGGTTCGCTATGTTTGTGCGAAGCCTCATCAAATCAGTGAGCTGGGGTCACAAATTGAACCCTAGGGTAGCTTAAGGTCTCCCTTAGGTCTCCGTAAAATTTCGTCGAGATCCAAGCGCGTTTGCTCAGTGAACGAGCCAGGGCAGTGTGCGTAGTACGAATCCAAAAGGGGGGTGATTTATCCTGCAGCGGGCCAACCCAAGCAATAATAGGACAAATTGACGGGCGCGCCAATCAATTTTTGTGCGCCCATCAATTTTCGGAGTGCCAATATCGGCAGCCATCAGGTGAATATATAAAAAAAATTCAATAAAAAAAAGAGAGGAGGATTCTTCGTTTTTCAGAAGAGACAGAGAGAGGAGAAAGCAGAGAGAGGGAGAGAAGAGAGGAGGAGATTTGAAAGGGAAATCTCAGATCCAGATCTGAGATTTTGAGAGAAAATCTCAGATTTGGATCTGAGATTTTCAGAAATTAAGGAGGGAGGAGGAGAAAGCAGAAAGAGAAAGAGAGAGAGAGAGAGAGAGAGAGAGAGAGAGAGAGAGAGAGAGAGAGAGAGAGAGATGGTGGAAAGCTTTGCCCATCCCCATCTTCTATGATGTCTCGCCGGAGATCCGGCCTCCCCATCTTGGCCGTCCTCTTACATCACCTCTATCTTCCCCATTACGACTTTGCAAATCCATCTCCGGCCACCACCTCCATTAAATCCGACCCCGAGCACCATCGGCCCAATCACCCAGCTTCGGCCAAGACCCATTCTTCGACCAAATCCCTTGTAAATCCAACCCCTATTCCTTGCCGGAATCCACCACCTCCAGCCACCTCCTAAGTTCTTCCATCTTCATTTCTTCCATCTCACCCCTTCTCAGATTACCACCTCCTCCACCACCAACACCATCTCTCATCTCCACCCTAAACCTAATTTCTTGACCCCCCATCTCCGACCGAATCCCACCCCCAGCCTTCATCCCCATCTTAATCACCTCCATCTCCTCTGCCATTTCTTTCACCATCAAACCCACTTGGATGCTCCCCCATTTGCAGCCATTAAAATACACCGCCATCTCCTCCACCGTTTTCCACCACCCTCAAACCCATTTCCATTTCACCATCTTCCAAACCTAAATCCGACCCTTCACCTCCGATTGCTACCTCCGACCCTACCCTAGCCACTATCTCCTTGAATCCCTTTCTTTAAACCCTCAGCCACCATTTACCACCACCAAAACCGTCTCTTAAACCCCATTTTCGTTGAATAAAATCAGAGGAGGGGGTTTTCTCATTTGGGGCAAAAGATGGTGCAGAGAGGGGGGCAGCAAGCTTGAGCTCTATTGGCAAAGATCAGCATCGCTAGCAACCCTCTTTGAGCTCTAATCATAATCTGTTCGGATCAGAGCCTCAGCAACAATCCAGGTTTTCATTAACATGTTTTGATAAGAAATGTGGTTTTTTTTGTGCGTATACAACTTGTTACGATAGTATGAATTAGAAATCACATCTTGTTATGATACATGAGAGTTTTAAATTGCAGGGTAATTGTGCTATTCATATATTTCTTTGACTCTTATTGTCTGTCTTGATTTCATCTGTAAATTGCATCCGCTACATGTATTGATTCTTGTAAATCGGTTGGGAAATGAATAGTTCATTCTCTGGAGAATAGAGGAAGTTCTTTATAAGGTTAATGGTTATGATGATGATGTGATATGTATAGTTGAAATTGAACTTGAAATTGAAATTCTTAGGGCTACTGTGAGGATATCATTTCCTTAAAGTAAGTGTAGGGAGCTGAAAATTGAATTACTATGTGTTGATATGCACATTTCTTTATAATGATAATGGCAGCCCTTACCATTGTTGATATTTGCAGCCTTTACCTAAGCAGGATCCGTAAATTTCAGTTTTCTTTGGCTCTGTTATTGATGAACTGATCGGTTAAATTGGTTTCATGTTTAAACCTTACATTCTCAAAAGCATAATTCTAAGATATATTTCTTGGTCATAGTTATTGAATGCTCATTGTCAGGTTATCCTGCCTATGTATGATCATGATTTGAGTTGAGACGATGATTAAACAGCTTGTAGTTCCTAAATTCCTAGTTATAAAAGTTTAACTAGAGTTCACTTTGCAACCATTGCATGTCCTTTGTGAATTTATCAATTCAAAAATCATAAAAATTAAGCTGGATGTGGTGGATGACAATTCATTTCAAATACTTTTCATATTGTGTGACCCAAAATAGCTAGCTGTCTCTCTTGGATTATATGCAAGAGATTATCTGCAAGTTAATTGATTTTTATTGTTGAATTGTTTGGAACTATGGTTTGAATATCATTTCTTTAATGGCATATGTCAGTTCCAGTTGTTTGGATTTCTTTATTCTTCTTGAAGTTATGGGGTATGAAATTTAGGACATAGGGTTAATGGATGGTGTATTTCATTCATGGTGGGTTTCATGGTGCTCACTGGCATGGTGGAAGATAAAATAGCTCATCATCGCCAGGGCGATGAAGGTGCTAGCCCAAGCCCATTATTTTAGGGGACTTGCTTAGTCTGAGTAGCGCTCCCCTCTTTCAACTAGTAGACTTACTTACTCTTTTAGACACCCTTATTCATTAATCCCTCCATTTTAGGAGACATGATTTGTCTCGCTAGGCAGCTCTCC
This sequence comes from Tasmannia lanceolata, assembly GCF_043159265.1. Lineage (NCBI taxonomy): Eukaryota > Viridiplantae > Streptophyta > Magnoliopsida > Canellales > Winteraceae > Tasmannia > Tasmannia lanceolata. The sequence goes on along the minus strand of NW_027518697.1, from coordinate 2,049,058 downwards.
TCTGGGGACAAGCCTCGTTGCTTAGAGCCTCTCCCTTTAGGGAGTCAGCATTCGTCTCATTAGAAGAATCCCTCATAGGAGGCATGCTTTGCCTCGTTAATGTTAGATGTTTTCCCCGTAGGAGACATGCTTTGTCTCACTAAGGCGATCCTCCCTTGGAGGCGAGCCTTGTTGTTTAGAGTATCCCCCTCTGGGGCGTCACCTTAATTTGGTAGGGAGTTTTCTCGTAGGAGGCATGCCTTGCCTCATTTTTAGAGTTCCTATTTGGAGACAAGCCTTGTCTGATTTAGAGGGTTTCCTTTTTTAGAAGGCTTACCCAGCCTTATATTAGAGCAGCTCCTTTTAGAGACTCTTTGACTCATTCATCCTTTAAGTTGTAGTATTAGAGAGCCTTTGGCTCATTTATCTTCGTTAGTGGTTTTTATTAGAGAGTCGTTGACTCACTCGTCCTTTAAGTAGTGTTGTAGGGAGTCATTGACTCAGTTATCTTGCTTAGCAGTATTATTAGAGAGTCTTTGACTCATTTGTCCTTGTTAGGGAGTCTTTAACTCAGTTATCTTGCTTAACAGTAATATTAGAGTCTTTGACTTATTTGTCCTTGTTAGGGAGTCTTTGATTCAGTTATCTTGCTTAGCAGTATTATTAGAGAGTCTTTGACTCATTTGTCCTTGTTTGGAGGTCTTTGACTCAGTTGTTTACTTTAGAGGTATTATCGGAGAGTCTTTGACTCATTCATCTTTTCGTGGTATTATTAGAGAGCCTCTGTCTCAGTTGTACTCCTTCCTTGGTATTATCTGTTAGGAGTTTCTCCTTAGTGTTGTCGTCATTCTTCTTTGTTAGAGACTAGCACAGTCTCATTAGAGCCTTTCTTATTTGCGATCTTAGATCATTCCCTCGTCTTTGGCGTTAGTTTACCTCGTTTAGGGGTTTCCCCTGTTAGCCCTAGGATTTTGCTTTGTACATTCCCTTAGGTCTTTGACCAAAAGGGTGAAAACTCTTTAAACTTCAAAAACATTAAAAAAATTTAAAATCCAAAAACATTGAATATTTTAAAACTCAAAAACATTAGAAATTTGAAACATAAAAACATTTGAAAACCTAAAAAAAATTTAAAGTGTTGAGTGTTTTAGAATTAGCAATTAAGAGAGTTCGTTTTGAACTACATTGGCTTGATCCTCTCTCACGAGGTACAAAGTGCAGCTTGGGATCTTTATCCCAAGTCCAGCCAAACCTTGTAAAATAAACTTTGAAAATCTTTCAAACACCTTTAAAACCTTGTTTTCAAAAAATAGTCCTCTAGAGTTAGGAGTTTCTCTTAGATAGAGAGTTTTAGAGTTAGAAGTTTCTTTTGATAGGTTGTTTGTTTGCTTGATTGTTGTGTGCTTACTTTAGAGTTAAGGGTCTATCTTAGAGTTATAGGAGCGCCTCCGTCCGGTCAGTTGGTGATCCACATCACCGAGTGATGACTAGGTCTAAGATACGTTAGTGATCCCATTGTTTTCCTTAGGACGTACAGCCTAGTTACACATATGTTGTAGAAAACCACCTGCATTAGCTTAAGGCTAACCTGCATTTAGTTAGGGCATATAGGGTGTCCTAAAATCCATAATTCACTGGAATTTAAATAATCATACAATGAACTTTAATAATTGGTCCGGTCTTTTAGATCGAGTCTAGGATGGAGGGCTAGGTGTCTTAGGCATCATAGCTTAGAATAGGCACGAAGAACTATGTTACCTTGATTCTCGTGGACGCGGGGATACGTAGGCTTCTTTGGATGAATATCAGACCATCCAAGGACTCGGGCTAATGTTTTAGAGTCTTAGGATTTATTGTATGTTTTGATGTGTTTTCTTACTTTCTTGTACTGATCATATACCTTTAGCTGTAGCTTGTATGTGTATGTCCACTAGAACCTAGACACCAGTTAGGCATGTCACTTACAACCTAGCTGTCATTAGGTGACACATCTTTTATTTTATTTTATGTGTGCTTATTATTTTATCCCCGAGTCATGCATGATTAGGTAAACGTTTACTCGGGGATATTTGTTCCCATTTCACATGATTTTTACCTAAACTTCTTTGGAGTTAATGAAAATGGCATAAGAGACCAAGTGCTTGCACTCGGACGAATTGGGGGTGCTCTTCAGACATTCTCCATTCGCAATCAGACACGAACCCATATATATTTCTGGTTATCCATTGCACAGAGGATTTGATTTTGGGGTTCCATGACTTATCCATGGATGGCGACTCTGAGTTTATTTTTAGGTACATCTCGGTTTCGAGCCTTGGCTCCTGATCAGGATGTATCTCATTCGTTTTGTATCGCCACTCGTGCTATGCTATGAGGGTGGCAACCGTTTCGAGAGTTCCTTGGTAGAGCTCTAATTCACACGTGGATGATCAAGAGGGTGTTAGGGACTCGTTCCCTCACCGCCGTCCTCGGATCGGGGTCCACAGCAACTAGTTATTATGAGATGACCCAATGGAAATGGTCATTATATATCATTATCCATTACTTAATTTTTCTACTTGGGCAATTCCTGCCTTTAAAACGGCTGGAAATGGTCGTGGGTCTATATTCAATAGAACACGGAACAATCATTCTTCGATGACTATTTTGATTTTTTTTCCCTATGAATTTCTTCAAAAGCTACAAATTGCATACACCAACCTCTTTGGGGATCATTTGAAAATTGAGGCTCTAAAAGGATAATGATATATTTAATTTATTACTTGAGTACATAAGTCGATTCAGGCATATATACCTGACAATAAAGGAAGACATTGGCAATACATTCATCTATCTTACTAAAATAAACTGAAACAAAAGCAAAATATAACTCTAAGGTCATAACATAAGGAGCATAGATGCCAAAACATTATACCAAAACCTTATTAGAACTACTTGAGAGCAATCCAAAGAGTTGTGATTATCTTCAAGCATTGTTGTAGAGCCCTGGGTTGGATAGTCGTGGTGTGGGGATGACAATCAGCGGATTTTTTTTCTTTAGAACAAGGCCGAATTTTTCTTCATGCTCGAGCTTCCCCCCATCGGGCAATCTCCAATTGAATGAATGCAAGAGTGAAGACAAATTATATGTAAGCATTCTTTCTGCTAAGGTGAATCCTGCACAAGTCCTCCTCCCTGACCCAAATGGTAAGAAACGGAAATCTACTCCGTTGAGCTCCACATTGGCGTTGTTAGGATTAAACCACCTCTCTGGCTTGAACTCTAATGGATCGTCCCAAACTGAAGGGTCCCTTTGTATTGCCCACACGTTGATGAAGACCCTAGAACCCTTGGGGATGGTATATCCCCCAACTTGGCACGATTCGCTAGGCATGTGTGGGATCAAGAGCGGGAGACCCGGGTGCATACGAAGGATTTCTCTCACCACCGCATCTAAATAATGCAATTTCGATATATGATGCTCTTCTACAATGTTATCCTTTCCTACCACTGTCTCTAATTCCTGTTGGAGTTTCTCAGTAACCTCCGGGTGTGTCATCAACTCGGTCATGGCCCATTCTGATGTAGTCGACGTCGTCTCGGCTCCACCAATCGCCAAATCCTGGGCAATAAATAGTGATGTAAGTGGTGGGGTGAAGAATGAATGAATGAAGTCACATTTGTGTTTGGAGTGTGTTGTGAAACAAACATAATATTCATTAGGTACCTAACCAATATACAAAAACCCGAATAGAACTAGGCTGAATAACATTACGGAGGAACTTCCTCCATAATGCTCAAATAGCTCTAATAGCGCGCGGGGGGGGGGGGGGGGGGGATGTCAATTCCATGGTCTGTTCTTTTAATTGATATTTCCACACCCCTTGCTATTAGAGGGAGCCAAGTTATGCTTTATAGCCATGTAGGTCATTTTGTGACGGCTTTCACTCTGGTTGTTCTCCATGTAGTCTTTCCCAGGTCGCCGCTTCCAGGGGCGGAGCCAAGAATTTGCCCCACGGGGGGCAAAAAATAGTTGTTATATAATAATCAATAAATTATCTTAAAGTAAAAAACATAAAATTACACAAATTTTAATTCAAATTACATTCAAATTAAAAATTGTTTATATTTATTTTTTCTGCCCCCAAAAAATTTACTCACTTCATCGTCTTCCAAATTAATTTTGAAGCTCTCACAAGTCATAAGATTTGAGTAACTAAGCATTCGTAGCCCATAAAAGTATAGGCCCCGCCCCCATCAAAACATGAGGCGAAGTGATATATCCGGCCCTTTTTTCTACTTGGGACAGCCGCCTCTTAGTACCATTTAGGATGGTACTAAGACCATGCCCGATGAAATTTTACAAGATCAATGGTCTTGATTTCATATACATGTTCACTCATGTCCCTTTTTAAATCCCAAAATTATTACCGAGGAGAGGGCAATTTGGTAGTTTTAGTCACAAAATATTTGCACGACTAACGTCCCTCTTTAAATCTCAAAATTGCTCCTTAAATCATAAAGACTTTCTTGTGTGAGTGCAATTTTGTAGTTATAGTTATAAATATGGGCAATATGTGTGAAAAGAGCAAAAACCCTTTCTATCAACCACAAATCCGCAATCCTCTCTTAAAGCCTAACTTTTCGTTAATAGAAGGAAAAAAGAATCAACTCCATAGGATCATCCTAACCCATCCAAAAGTTGAGGGGTTAAGATGATTCAATGGAGCTGATTTTTGGTACACAACCTATCTGTGATGGGGCCTTGAAAATGTATGGTTTGGATCACCACAAAAAATGTAGGACCCATGTGTTTGGGCCCTCAAACTCATATAAGCTATATGAGCTTCAAGCTCACAATCATTTTCCTCATCCTAATTAGTAGGAAAAATTTTCGGCAAAAATCGAGGGGGCACTCTATGTAGGCTTTCAAGCAGGTTGCTCCGTCCCTGGCCGCTTCCATTGGCAGCCTACTTTGTGACAAGTTTTCATGCTAGTTGCTCTAGGTTGCCCCTTTCACACACGGTGCCACTTTTGCCCGGTGGGGGTACTCTATGTAGGCTTTCAAGCAGGTTGCTCCACGTAGCCTTTTTCTTCGAACACAACATGAACCCAAATGCTAAGTACCCCAAAAGCTCCATAGGCCCTTATAATCAATACCCCAAAAGCTCCATGACTGATGGAACTCTTTAGACTAAGTTCTCGAACCAAGTATAAAGTATTTTTGTAACTAAGATAAAAAGAAACTTACAAGCATGAGGGCCTTGACGTGGGACATGGTCAAAACCGTCTTGGGATCGGCACCATTCTTTAGTTGCAGTAGGATATCGAGGAAATCCTTGGTTTCTCCTTTATCATCTCCAGTTGCCTTGTTCATTTCTATCCGTTGATCTAAGATATCATCGAAGATCCGATCGAACCATGACATAAGACCCTTCATTTTACGCTCCACGCCTTGTAAATCAAATCGGGCTATGATTGGAAAAAGATCAGAAATGTTGGGCTGTCCCAACAGATCAACGATTCCCGCGAGCACCTCTTTAAACTCCGAAGCAACTTTGGTATCTTTCCCTACTGTACCACCCCATAGCATACTTGTCATTGTGTTGAAGATTGTTTGAGTTGTATAGTCACCAATGTTAACCGGAGTTCCGGCATGGTGATACAAGGTGTTAACCATCCGACGAATTTCCTTCCGGCGAAAGGCACGGCCAACTTCGAGCGTCGTGTTATTGATAAAATCATGGACGGAAACGCGACGGAGCATTCGCCACTCGGGCCCGTATGGATTCCATACAATGTCATTTCCACCATAAGTGATTATTTCAGCTCCGGCCAATTTGTCGTGGTTCGCGAAGGTTATGTCATTGTCTTTGAGGGCTTCCTTCACCACGGATGGGGAATGTAGTACTATGCAGAGCTTGTTTCCGAGCCGAAGCTTAAAAATTGGGCCATAAATCTTGGACAATTTAAGAAAATAGCGGTGGAGATCGGGCTCGATAAATGGAAGATTACCGATTAATGGTAGGCCCATTGGGCCCGGCGGTAACGGTAATGTTCCATTGATCGTGTTCATGATCCGGCGTACTAACCAAGAAATCAAGACTACAGCAATGGAGGATGCAATGGAGAACTTGAGAAGAGTGGTGGGAGTTAGAAGGTCCATGGCAAAGAAGGTGGAAAGTTTGGGTCAAGGGTGAGATGGGGTGAAGGTTGAGAGGGGTGGGTATTTAAGGGCATTGCTTGGATTGCTTATTCTGTTTATGGTTCTTGGATTGTTTCTTCTATTTACAGACACTGACTGAGTAACCATTTTTAATAACAAAGTAACATTTGAAGTTGTCTTCCTACAGAAAGTGACAGTCGGTGGGCCATTTTGTGGATGGACCACAGCTTAAAAGTTGCATAGATTAGATGATTCTGAAAGTCGATTGAGTGACTCAACCTGTTCGTTTTGGATTTTGAGTCAATGATTGATTATTGGACATGAAAACAAACACAATTTTAAGTCCAATAATCAGTTGTTGACTCAAAATCAATTCTTAAAATCCAAAACCATTTTCATTTCGTGCCCTATTCATCTTCCCACGTGATACAGGTAGATTATGGTGATTGAGAGAAATTATTTGTTTTGTTTGGTAGTCCACTTGGTGGATGGAAAATTGCACTTGCTATTTGGTGTATTTTTTCACAACTAAATGTTCTCTCATTTTCAATGCAAACTTATTTTTCTCCTAAAAAAATTAGAATTGTTATCTTCTAGAATCATTTTTGCTATAGATAAAAGAACAGAAAATGATAGATTGTGGGTCCAACCCCCACGCCGCCCTGGTCCAAGCCGTTTCCTTGCATGTCCTGGCACTCCGAGTAATGGTTGTTTTCATGTACATTTGCACGTTGGTTACCACGCAGATGACTCTCCATTAGTTTATGAAATTAAAAACTTACAACAAGTATATATACTATAATTTTCATATTCAGATGATGTTTGCAAATATTTTAGAGCAAAACGAGTAAAACGACTCTTTCTGTTCGAAGACACAAAAAATAGGAGTCTTCTTGACATGCTTTTTAGGACACAAAGCAGCATTTACAAGAAACAAAAGAGGGAGTGATTAGACAAGCCCACACTTCATAGGGTGTGTCTCTATATTCTAAGTTTTCAAGTGTTGTTTAAAACCAACAGCCACACACGTAAAACATTTTGGATGTGGAAGGATCTGCCTAGATCTCCAAGGAGGGCTATGAGATGTGACTCATTGGGTATTCCTAGTATTCATTTTAGTTGATTCTTTCTAGTTTTCTTTGGGCTTTTATGCTAGACGGCATATAATCCTCTTCTATTTTTCCCTAATATCAATAAAACTTAGGTGCCAGTACGGGTTCCTCCATAAATTTGGGTTAAAAGATACTGTTAAAATCACTGTTTCAAAACTCTCTGCATCAATTAGACCCGCTTGAGTTGACTTCTTTTTACCATAAGTTTTTATTAGAGAATGCATTTTTCCTACCAAGTAAATAAAAACTCATATGAATATCTCGATCGAGATATAATCACGTCGATGAGTACTCAACTGTACTGACTGAATGCTCGGCCGTGTCACATTGAACCAACTAATATTTGCTTTGGACACATTTTGGCAGTACTTATAACATATTGAGTTGGGCTCTGTTTACAACAACTTCTTCTCTTAAAGCTAGAGTTTACAATGCTCTTCAAAATCAGCAAAATGTTATAAAAAAGTCCCCAAATGAAAGGAGCTGTACCTTATTTATAGTGTGCAAGTAGCTTATTTTCCCTCCCATACATTCAAATCGTCACTACATGCCCCTCAATTACTCAATTATTACAAATTTACCCTATTACAATTACAACCTACAAAATACATGGACATTTACATCTAATGCCACTTACGCTTATGACAATTATGCCACTCACACAATTCCTACTAGAATACGCCCTTTTATACTTTGGCCGGTACCGGTTCCTCATCAGGTAGGAGTTTCCCATTATACAAAGTGTCTGATAATTACCCAATTTGGCGGAATGATTGGCCAAATAGTTTTTTTTTTTTTTTTGAAAGATTAAATTGATTGGCCAAATAGTTGACAATCCTAATAACATGAGTAAAGGAACTATATATCTCAAATATCATCGATGTATTTGCCTAATCTCCACGGACCATCATCACTACCCATGGCCCGAGAAATGACATTTGAAAATATCAACTTCCAACTCGAGGAGTTCATCCATTTGATCGAGGAAAATACTAATAACCAAGCGAAGAGCACTACCCCAGAAGTTCTTATCATGAGTTTTGGTAATCTACTGCATAATTTGTACCTCAGATGAGACAGGCGAGCATGAAAGCAGATGATATATATGCTGAACATATTACAAGATAGGCATGACCTGTGTATAAAACAACAATGGATCACCACCAGGGTGACTTTGTTTGGGTCATTCTCACCAAAGACATGTTGCCTTTGGAGTACACGAAAGGCTGAGTCCAAGAAAGATCAGACTGTTTGAAATCATTGAGTTCATTAATGATAATGCCTATATAGTGCAGCTACCTCGCTGTATTCACATGTATTCAATGTGAAGCACTTGATACCTTATCATGGTAATTCAAAGATGAGATTTTGAATTTGAAAATAAAAACTTCCCAAACCAAGGGGATAATGCAAAGTGGGCCCTAAAGGATGCATAATATACTGTCACCCCCTGAACCTTACACACGGTCGGGAACGAGACAGTCCCTCTGAATAAGTAATAACCGTATATGGTATTTTCCCTAGAGGTATCTTCCGATGATGTCTCTCTAAATAAGTCATAATAGTAATATTTACCTTTAAATCATGAAAATATAAGAAATTTCCGGAGAAATTTTTTTCCAACATAACTTGAATCTATTCAAAGGGACCTTCCAACCATGGCTTTCTAAAATAAGTCTCATACCATATTGATTCCTTCTAAATCATGAAAGTAAATAAATTTCGTACGAAAAAAACTTTTCACCATAACTTTTTTTCATGAAATCCAAATAGGACCACTAAACCCTAACTCTTTTTTTTTTTGAAGAAGGCAACAGAATATATATTTATATGTATGAGTAAGCAGAACCGAGATGGTCCTTGCGGAACAATGATCAAAGAAAATACAAACCAAAATAAACCCTAACTCTAATCCCTAACTCTAATCCCAAGTAGAAGTGTCCTAGCTCTAAACCAAAATACAAATTGTGTGCTATTGTAGGACCACAACATCCTTAATTTCACAATCAGAAAAACCTATAAAACAAGTGGGATAACTGTAAGATGCTCATGATACATGCCAGATTTTAGTGATTGAGGTTTTTTTTATCAAATGGGCCCCTCCATGAATAGTTTGTGGCCCCAAAATCGCACGGATCATAGCCATTCCATGTATTTCTGCCTGTGAAATAAGGATCTACAAGGTATACATTTGTCTTTCACCCACCACATGCCTCCTTGCCCAACACATAAATTGAATAATACCTCGTGGCCCTCATCGTACACTATATTTTGCCTTCTTTCACATTATTCTCGTTTGGTGGAAACATGTAGTCACACTCAATCAACAACAAAGAGAGAAAAGACCCACCTGATACACCACGGCAAGCAAAGTAAAAGCTAAAAAAATTCGACCACGATTTCTTAACATGCGAAAGATTAAAAAAAAATAGTGTAAGATTTCTCACCATGCACATGCAAGAGAAATAAAATAATTTGAGTACGATTTCTTAAGATGAAGATTCATCTACCAGGGGTCCTTAAATACTGATGCGTTTAAGCCCTTCAATCTAAGTAAGAAGCCTTCACAAATTGAAAGCATTAATATTTCTAACTTCTCATGGCTCTTAGTACTTCCTCTGTTCTTTCTTCCTCCACCCTTCCAGTGGAAACTGGAAAAAATCCGGCTGTTCGCCGCTCAGCAGGATTTCACCCCAGTATTTGGGGCGATCATTTTCTTTCCTACACTGAAGATCCCAAGGTAAAAGAATGGATTGTATTAATATTGTTTGATTTACAAAGAATCAATCCGTACTTATATAGAGCGCTTAGGTGATAAACATAGAATCCAATCCATGTAACTATAGGAGACCATCCTAGTAAAAAAAAAAACTACCTAGGTTTCCTTGTCTAAGGCCTTGTCTGTTAAAGATTATGACAACCAATTGTGAGTCCAATGATATGTTTTGGCCTCACAATCGGTTGTCATAATCTTAAACGAACAGGCCTTAATTTTCAGTCCAATAATAGGTTTTGAACTCACAATCAGTTGTCATAATCTTAAATGAACAGGCCCTAACTAACTTGCCTAATCTACACCAAGATGATCCAACAGTGTGATCTCAACCCAATCCAACAGTGAGATCTCACATATTCTAACACTTTGCTTATGTCCATATGTTTGTTGATTGCATGAATGCAGAAGCTGGATGCATGGAGTAAAAGGGCTGAAGTGTCAAAGGAAGAAGTGAGGAGAATTTTAATCAATGCCAAGGGATCACTAGAAGAATTGGATTTGCTGGATGCAATCCAACGGGTCGGAGTGAAATATCACTTTGAGAAAGAGATTGAAGAGGCATTACACCATCTTTATGTTGCAGAAACTCATGCTTCTACTGATGACTTACATTACGTTTCTCTCCGGTTTCGACTTCTGAGGCAACAAGGGTACAATGTGTCTGCTGGTAAATCCCTTGCCACATCATTTTGGTCACTGTCAAAATATATGGTATACTTTAGTTTAATTGTGACACCCTCAGCCATCTTAGCCATCCTTGAACCCCCTCTTTGAGCCTTTTTTTCTTCGTGCTTTGGAAGACCCTTATACTTTGTTTCTGTTTTGCTGCACACTCTGATGAAACATGAAAATGATCACTTCCACTCCATCGAACTAGTACTTTTCATTACTCTCCAATTTTGTTGATCTAAGAGATATTTTGTGTGGATAATCAATGACATAAATATTGGGCGGTGAAAACAGATGTATTTAGAAAGTTCAAAGACGAGCGGGGCAACTTCAAGGCAAGCTTAAGTACTGATGCGAGGGGTTTGCTAAGCCTGTATGAAGCCGCATTTCTCAGCATACGAGGAGATGATATCTTGGATGAAGCCATAACTTTCACAAAAGAGCAGCTTAAGTCTGCTATGACCCATGATGTCGCTCCTCTTGCCAAACAAATAGCTCATGCCTTAGAGGTACCCACGCACAAGCGCATACAACGGCTAGAGAACATTCGCTACCTCACAATCTACCAGGAGGAGAAAGGAAGGAATGATGTGTTGCTTGAGCTTGCCAAGTTGGATTTCAATATCTTACAAGAATTGCATAAGAAAGAACTAAGAGACCTCACAAAGTAAGTTTCCATATTCTCATTACTTGAATAAGGATCCATTAAACTAATGGCATCTAATTGAACCCATTAAAATGGCGACTTGAACTGATCTTTTCAATAACTTGCAGGTGGTGGAAGGACACAGATGTTGCAGGAAAGCTACCTTTCATTAGAGATAGGTTGGTGGAATGCTACTATTGGATCTTGGGTGTGTATTATGAGCCAGAATACTCCCGAGCTAGAATTTTTTCTACCAAAATGACAATCATGGTCTCAGTTGTTGATGACATATATGATGTATATGCTACTGAAGATGAGCTCCAACTATTCACTGATGCAATCTATAGGTTTGATCTATCCACCTCAAAAGATTATCAAATTTTCTATTGAACACTGGTGTGCCATGATAGATGCCACACTATGCATCTGTTGAAATGTGAAGGTCCATATTTAAAAGATCTGAAAGTCTAAGATATGAAAGCTAATTATTTTTCAGGTGGGATCTTGAGGGCCTAGATCTGCTCCCACAGTTCTTGAAAGATTGTTTTCTTGTACTCTATGACACCGTCAAGGAATTAGAAGACGAACTAGAACCGGAAGGAAAATCCTATCGTGGATACTATGTAAAGGATGCGGTGGGACTAACAAAACCCGTCACTAAAATACATTTTGATCCAGAGCCCAGAAGAGTTTGATACACAGATTTCAAAGTTGAAGTTTGATGATGTCTTGATTATGTTCTGTTTTATCTTGCAGATGAAGGTTTTGGCTAGAGATTACTTTGTTGAGCACAAATGGTATAACAGAAATACTGTACCAAGTGTAGAAGAATATCTCCGTGTTTCTTGTATTAGCGTCGCAGTCCATATGGCTAACGTCCATTGTTGTGCTGGGATGGGAGATGTAATGACCAAAGAGGCATTCGAATGGTTGAAGAGCGAACCAAAGGTTGTAATGGATGCATCACTAATTGGCCGACTGCTTGATGACATGCAGTCCACTGAGGTATGCTATTTTTTCTCAAACCAAAAATTTATCTAGGAACGTGGGGCGGGAGGGGCTGCACTTGAATTTTTATTGATGAATAAAAGTACATGAGGAGGACATACCAATTTAATTTCCTCAAAACCCGAAATAAAAGGAGCATTACTTACAAGAGATACTAGGGATGCCCGAAGAGTCACATCTTAAGGTGCCTCTAGCCCTTCTAGAAGGTCCTGCCATGGTCAGTATGTATCATTCTCTTTTCCTTTACTGACAAAATTAAGCAAAGAGTCAGCAACCTAGTTAGCTTCTTTGAACTGATGCGACACAAAAGATTGAGGCATGACACTTGGCCTTTGGGAAACTTGTTAGCAAATAGTCTCCATGAGAGACTGTATAAATCATATATAGGTCTCATCTATTCCACCTGTTGTAGGGAGCTAGAACCCTTCGACAACAAAATATTTCCATTCATGACTGTAAATTCCTAAAATTCCACCGTTCCATGGCTAACTATTTTTTGTTTTGTATGTTTGAAGTTTGAGCAAAAGAGAGGCCATGTTGCATCGGCTGTCCAGTGTTACATGAATGAGTATGGAGTGACTTACAATGAAGCATGTGAAAAGCTGCATGAAATGGCTGCACTTGCATGGAAAGATGTAAACCAGGCTTGCCTTAAACCAACTGTTTTCCCTCTGCCTGTATTTATGCCTGCAATCAACCTTGCACGAGTGGCTGAAGTCATCTACCTTCGTGGAGATGGGTATACTCATTCAGGAGGAGAGACTAAAGTAAATATCACATTGATGCTTGTCAATCCAATCTCTGTGTGAGAATGGAGTTTCTTTCCTATGTATCTCTTCTGTTCTTTCCCAACTGTATTTCTTCTTTTCTTTCTTAGTAAGTGTATTTGTTCTCATCCTTGTTTGTACTGGGTGGGATTACTATGAGTCGTAAAATGCCCATTTCCATGTCTTTAGTGAGATGTGATTTTTAACTATTATGAAATGAATAAGGTTCTCTGGGTCTTGTTTGTATAAGTTACTTCGAAGCTTTTTTCTTTACTTTTTTTTCTGCACAACCATGTTATTCTAACAATCATCTTACCGCTGAACTGCAAAATAGATGGTTAAAAACAAAAGAAAATAAATAATCTGACCACATTAAAAGTTCTTGTTAGAGTAGATTAGATCATGAGCGTTGACTGTAAGGGAATCTTGGTAGTAACACGGATTAGGCTGGTCTTCCCCAAATCTCATCATTATCCCTTACCATTTTTATCTGTAATTGGTTTATATAAGCACCTGTTATTTTTAATGGAAATCAACTAATCTTAGTGGAAATCTCTTAATTTCACAACTTTTACTAAAACTCGTAGGAAAATGCACAAGGTGTGCCTCACCATGGATATGTCATGGAGAAGAAACTGTCCAAGGCGATCCAGAACATAGCTAGCAAAACATGATTCTGCAAAGAAATGCGATGGAAAATTTTTGGGTTTAATATGGTATTGGTTAAAAAAGCCATAGTAAAAAATGGTCAAATAAACAGGAACAATAAAAATACATTTAATACATCTAAAATTTTGTCATTTACAAAATATAGTGGGGTGAAGCTGGAAAGTTAGCCAAAGAACTGCATTTAATACATTTTGAACGTTTTCCGTAAAAGACAGTTTTTTTTTTAGCTGTAAAAGTTTTAACCAGAGTATCAAACGTCGAACCTAAAAAATGCCTGTTTAAAACAGTGTTTCGCTAACTACGATTCTAACTAGTGGATTAGGTGATTAGAATCATCGTATGTTTTCTATTGTATATATCCGACGATTAGAATCATCATATATTTTCTATTTTAGAGATATCTCATGAACATGTCAAATCTAATCCTTGTAAATCTCAGTCCAACTTCATATATATTGAATATACATGTTGGACTGATCCATCAATCAGCCAAACTTGCTAAAACATCTTTATGGTAATGATATTGGTCATCCAGATCATGTTTATCTTTCCATTCTGCGCTTTGTAGACTTGAAAAGGCCTGGGCTTGGTTTTCATGATTCAACATATACCTCCTGGTTATTGGATTTTGGTGTTGTAAGGTGGATTCACCAATGTCTGTCTTCACTCACAAAGACAAGATTCTTGTTCTACTTCTCCACATCAATGAAGTCCTTACCATAAATGACAAAAAAATCCTACCCACCTTCATTATCGTCATCAATAAGGAATTTTGAATGAAGGACTTGGGGACCCTTCATGACTTTCGAACAATGAGGTTTATTTCTCTCCCAATCAAAGTATCCCAAAGATCTCTTTGCCAAGGTAGATAACGTGGACGCGATTTCTTGTGCCGCTTATGCGGGGACCCTCGGGTGTCAACTCGCCATGCTTCCTATCAAATATCTGGAACTGCGGTTGGGGTATGGCATCCCTAAAGCTGGGCAATGGGATCCGGTTATTGAACGGATTGAACGGAAGCTTGCGTCCTGGAAAAAGAGGTACTTGTCATTTGGGGGTCGTATTACCCTAATCAAAGCCGCCCTCGCAAATCTGCCGGTACATTTTATGTCGGTATTCAAGATTCCGGCGTCGGTTGCTTCTCGTATTGAAAAAATTCAGAGGGATTTCCTTTGGGAAGGTAAAGAAAGGGGGAAAAGGCTCAAGCACCTTATTGCGTGGAAAACGGTGTGTCGTTCCGAAAGAGACGGGGGTTTGGGCATTGGCAAAATTCGCCTCCGGAACAAAGCCCTTTTGAGTAAGTGGTATTGGCGGTTCGGTACGGAAAAGGATGCTTTATGGCATAATGTTGTGGGCCAAAAATATGACAGCGGATGGGGCGACTGGACCAATATCTCTCTCTCTCTCTCTCTCTCATTCTTTTTCTTTCTATCAAAATTTTTTATTTAAAAAGATTTTTTATGGGAAATTTTGTGTTATTAACCTTTTACGAGGTGACCATCATTATGTGCATTGACCGGATGGTCGAGTTGATTTATATATGCGCCTTCACTGTAATACTTCATATGTAAATGAGTATTAGTTTTTTCTATACATTATAATAATTCTCAGTGCTGGAGATCTTACCATTAAAAGAGTTTAAAAGAAAATTTTTGAAGAGATATTATTTCATGAATGGAGATCTTTCCTATAATGGGACTTCTCAGTTTATATATATAGGTTGGGGCCCATCTAATGGACGGTTTGGATCATCCTATGCTGCAGGCCATACCGTACATTTCAATAAAGTTAGGAGTGAGATCATCAAAATACGGTAGTGGAAATATCATTTCCCAATAACTTTTAAACATGTTTCCCACAATTTCTTATGATTCAGTTTCTTTTTTAGTCAACCCCGTGCAACGCACGGGTTTGCAACTAGTATATATAAGTAAAGCTGAATGTGGTAAAAAGAGGCTTTGCCACGTGTCCCCTCCTCTTTGCAAAAGTCGGAATTCTAAAAAAACATTTCAAAAGTATTTTGCAAAAAAAAGATCATACAATATTTATGTGGCCTACCATCAAAATCTCTTCAACTCCACGCTTCCTCTAATTTCTCCTATTTGCATTTATATTTGGATTTTAGAAAAAATCTTACCATATCCTATTTTTTAGAAAAATTGTTTCTATTGTCAATATCCTACGTATATTAGCAAAATTATTTCTATTTGTTGGAGAAAAAGACAACCCTCCTCCATAAACATAAAACTCTTTCAAAACTTGATATATTTGGATTTTAGAAATATATATATATATATATATATATATATATACATATATATATATATATATATGTATATTTATATTTATATTCATAGGACTCTTTTCTTTCTAAAATATATGCTAAAAGATCTATCTATTCATATAATCTAATCTAATCTATCTATCTATCTATCTATCTATCTATCTTTTTATATAAGTTCCCCTCTATACACCCATCTTCTGCGTAAAGCCACTTTTAAGGGGTGTTATTTAGAATTTCAGGTATACACGCAACCTCTATGTATATACCGTCCGAATAATATACACTCAATTTCTGTGTGTGTAAGGATTTGTAATTAATATTCTAAAAAAAGCCACGATGTTTCACTCTCAACAATTGGTATCCCCTTCTACTCTCTTTCTCTTTCAAAAACCGATGATGTTTATCTCCTCCACGTGGTTGTGCCACGTGCCCACTTCCTATAATTAAGGGATTAAAATAATATCTCTCCACAGATTAAATCTCCTAAAATAGTAAAATACGCTTCTTATTTTGGATTTGAAAAAAAAGGTTAAAATCAAGGAATGGAAATATCACCTAAAATTAAGGGTCTATACACAGAATCCTGGAAAACGTGGTTGCGCCACGTGGTACCCCTTCTCCACAAACGTAAAACTCTTTAATAACTTGATATATTTGGATTTTAGAAAAAATCTCACCATATCCTATTTTTTAGCAAAATTGTTTCTATTGTCAATATCCTACGTATATTAGCAAAATTATTTCTATTTGTTGGAGAAAAAGACAACCGTCCTCCATAAACGTAAAACTCTTTCATAACTTGATATATTTGGATTTTAGAAATATATATATATATATATATATATATATATATATATATATATATATATGACTCTTTCTTTCTAAAATATATGCTAAAATATCTATATATTCTTATAATCTAATCTAATCTATCTATCTATCTATCTATCTATATAAGTCCCCTCTATACACACATCATCTGCGTAAAGCCTCTTTTAAGAGGTGTTATTTAGAATTTCAGGTATACACGCAACCGCTATGTATATACGGTCCGAATAATATACACTCAATTTCTGTATGTGTAAGGATTTGTAATTAATATTCTAAAAAGAGCCACGATGTTTCTCTCTCAACGATTGGTATCCCCTTTTACTCTCTCTCTTTCAAAAACTGATGATGTTTATCTCCACCACGTGGTTGTGCCACGTGTCCACTTCCTTTAATTAAGGGATTTACCCCTTAGTATAATCTTCTCGCATTCCTTCACGCTAATGTTTCCACTTCCTATAGTTAAGGGATTTGCCCCTTCTTTTAAGCTTCCAAGATTGTTGTGTCCATTGACAGGGTCTATTACTTAGATTTTTTGAACCTTCACTTTACATTGTTGCCTCTATTTGTGAATAGGCAATGTGTTTTAGTTTTCTTTAGATTCATGGTTTTCTCTGATCTGCATTATTTTTTCATTTTATTTTGAGTGTTGTTTGCATATGATATAACTCATGTCACAATTTCTATTATGTATTAAATCAGTACCATTATTATTTGAAATGCGATTTCTTTTTGATATATCTGACACGTAGAATTTTTATTTTGCAGATGACACAATGCTGGGATTGTATTTTCTTTTCATTTTTCTTAATTAATGATTTTATACTAAGTGTTTATGTAACAATGGAATGTCCTAGATCATATCTCTCAACATCTCTATAATTGATTATTCCCTTTTATTTTTCTAAGGTTTCTGTTTCTACCTTCTCTGCTCTGAGACTTTGAGTATGTTGTTTACAGGGTGTGACCCTTTTAGATATACTCTAAAGGAAAATAGAAGGTAGTGTTATCTAAGGGTAAGGCGTTCTCTTTCAGGTATGTTTTCTTTTTTTCTTCCTATATGCTCTGCTTTAATGGGTTTCATTTTCTTTTTTCCTTCCTATATGCTCTGCTTTAATGGGTTTGATTGAAAGGGTTCTCTTTCAAGTTCGTTTTCTTTTTCTTTTTTCCTTCCTATATGCTCTACTTTAATAGGTTTGGTTGAAATTTGCTGCAGAATTCTTGATGAGGGTGTTCTTGGCAGGTGGTGACGATGTGATAAATCAAATTACATTAGGGATCAATATTTCATTGTAATTTTATTTCTACTCTGTAAGTTTCTTTGTTGACTTGCTCTGATTTTTTCCCTTTGAATACCCAACTGCTACAAGAAATGGAACATTTTGGTACTTCTAATTGTTGTAATTTTTGTGACAACTAATAAGACAATGGAGTTATGTATTTACTCCATTTTAATTAAAATTATACAAACAGTCCTTTTGCTTATTTTAGAAAATTACTAATTTTTCGTGATTTTCTATTTGAATTTGCTAAAGAACTCTTGACATATATTATTTTTATTCTTGTGAGTTGTTATGTGGATTCTGCAATCTTTTTTTTCACAACTACCAGTTTGTTACAACACTTTTGAGAGTCAGCGTTGTATGAGAATGTATTTTGGAAGTTGTTATGTGCCTCGATTAGAGGATCAATATAAGAACGTTTTTATCATACTAAATGAAATATTAAAAGCTTATTTATAACTTTTTTCTACAGAGATAACAGCATTAGTAAGTTACATTTCTTCTTTTCTAATAACAATGTGGATGTGCTTTTCTTTTTTTAAATGTTACATTTCTTCTTCTTTTTCTTAATCACAATAAGATTATTTTATTATTATCTTCTTTACATGTGGGACATTAATCCCTCTTTAATGTCCCACATGTAGTGCTTTTTTTCTTGTGAATTGTTATGTGGATTCTGCCTCTAACTCTATAATTTCTAGGAGATTATTTTAAAAAAATTGATAGATAATTTCAAAACCATTTGCATAAAGGAATCTGCATATATGCAAATATCTTTTAGATGTATTCAAAGAGGCATTTTGTCTCCTAATCTAATTCTAATGGTAATTGTATTTGTATAATACAAATAAGTGATTAATCCTAAAAGAAAGGGCTAACACACAGTTACTCTTTTCAACGATGTTTGTGTAATATACATGATTACAAACCCAGTACTATGCGGCATATACTTACTCTATATATATTGGCATTAACTATCACTCCATGGAAAGGTTTTCTCTCAGTACATTACATTTTTATGTACATGGAGCTGATTAGATAGTTGGCCTCTTCACCTAAGGTCTTTCAAAGATGTTTTTTGTCATTCTAGCATGGTCATATTAAAGTATCAAGTCCAAGTCTTGTAGAAAATCATAAAATGTTGTTGCCTGTGTATTTCTTATAAGGGAAATGATATATTCACTTCCTTTTTTTACCTGTGTGTTATAATATGTGAGTTCTTGGTGTTGGATTAGGTTGAGATCTCACCATTGGATCATTGTGGTGGTAGATAATGCAAGTAGATTAGCAGAGGTAATATAGAGTGATTAGAAAATTAGGTAATCTCACCGTTGGATTAGGTTGAGAACTTACCATCGGATCGTTGTGGTGGTAGATAAGGCAAGTAGATTAGAAGAGATAACCTAGACTTATTAGGAAATTAGGTTAGATTAGAAAGATTCTAGCAATTTAGCAGTGCTTTTCATCTGAAGATTTGGGGAAATGGGTATTCATTTCCAATTGTTAGGCCTTAGATAATTATATTTGGAGGTCTTGGCATTATGTTTTTAGGGTCTCTAAAGTTAGGTGCTTTTTTTTCTGATTTTATTTTGGATTCATCATCTGTTTGGCGAAATTTTATGAATTCCTTTGTTATAATGCTTAAATTTGTTATGTATTTCAATTATTATTATTTGTTTGTTTAAGATATATGTTTGCTTTTCTAGATGGATTTCTTATAGCCTTTTCTATTGAAACTTTCTCTATATTTTCCTTACGAATGTTTCTTCTTTTCTTTTTCTTTTTTTAAAAAATGTTATAAAGCTTTCTTTTTTTAGGCCGCCCCGTGCATCGCACGGGTCTGCAACTGTAGACACCCCTTTTTGACCGGACCCAGGTTCGGTATGTTTGTGCGAAGCCTCGTCAAATCAGTGAGCTGGGGTCCCAAATTGAACCCTAGGGTAGCTTAAGGTCTCCCTTAGGTCTCCGTAAAATTTTGTCGAGATCCGAGCGCGTTTGCTCAGTGAACGAGCCAGGGCAGTGTGTGTAGTACAAATCCAAAAGGGGGGTGATTTATCCTGCAGCGGGCCAACCCAAGCAATAATAGGACAAATTGACGGGCGCGCCAATCAATTTTTGTGCGCCCATCAATTTTCGGAGTGCCAATATCGGCAGCCATCAGGTGAATGTATAAA
Source organism: Tasmannia lanceolata (assembly GCF_043159265.1). NCBI lineage: Eukaryota > Viridiplantae > Streptophyta > Magnoliopsida > Canellales > Winteraceae > Tasmannia > Tasmannia lanceolata. The sequence goes on along the minus strand of NW_027518697.1, from coordinate 2,028,718 downwards.
AAAAATTCAATAAAAAAAAGAAGAGGAGGATTCTTCGTTTTTCAGAAGAGACAGAGAGAGGAGAAAGCAGAGAGAGGGAGAGAAGAGAGGAGGAGATTTGAAAGGGAAATCTCAGATCCAGATTTGAGATTTTGAGAGAAAATCTCAGATCTGGATCTGAGATTTTCAGAAATTAAGGAAGGAGGAGGAGAAAGCAGAGAGAGAGAGAGAGAGAGAGAGAGAGAGAGAGAGAGAGAGAGAGAGAGATGGTGGAAAGCTTTGCCCATCCCCATCTTCTACGATGTCTCGCCGGAGATCCGGCCTCCCCATCTTGGTCGTCCTCTTACATCACCTCTATCTTCCCCATTACGACTCTGCAAATCCATCTCCGGCCACCACCTCCATTAAATCCGACTCCGAGCACCATCGGCCCAATCACCCAGCTTTGGCCAAGACCCATTGTTCGACCAAATCCCTTGTAAATCCAACCCCTATTCCTTGCCGGAATCCACCACCTCCAGCCACCTCCTAAGTTCTTCCATCTCAACCCTTCTCAGATTACCACCACCTCCACCATCAACACCATCTCTCATCTCCACCCTAAACCTATTTTCTTGACCCCCCATCTCCGACCGAATCCCACCCCCAGCCTTCATCCCCATCTTAATCACCTCCATCTCCTCTGCCATTTCTTTCACCATCAAACCCACATGGATGCTCCCCCATTTGCAGCCATTAAAACACACCGCCATCTCCTCCACCATTTTCCACCACCCTCAAACCCATTTCCATTTCACCATCTTCCAAACCCAAATCCGACCCCTCACCTCCGATTGCTACCTCCGACCCTACCCTAGCCACTATCTCCTTAAATCCCTTTCTTTAAACCCTCAGCCACCATTTACCACCACCAAAACCGTCTCTTAAATCCCATTTTCGTTGAATAAAATCAGAGGAGGGGGTTTTCTCATTTGGGGCAAAAGATGGTGCAGAGAGGGGGGCAGCAAGCTTGAGCTCTATTGGCAAAGATCAGCATCGCTAGCAACCCTCTTTGAGCTCTAATCATAATCTGTTCGGATCAGAGCCTCAGCAACAATCCAGGTTTTCATTAACATGTTTTGATAAGAAATGTGGTTTTTTCTGTGTGTATACAACTTGTTACGATAGTATGAATTAGAAATCACATCTTGTTATGATACATGAGAGTTTTGAATTGTTATTTGCAGGGTAATTGTGCTATTCATATATTTCTTTGACTCTTATTGTCTGTCTTGATTGCATCTGTAAATTGCATCCGCTACATGTATTGATTCTTGTAAATCGGTTGGGAAATGAATAGTTCATTCTCTGGAGAATAGAAGAAGTTCTTTATAAGGTTAATGGTTATGATGATGATGTGATATGTATAGTTGAAATTGAACTTGAAATTGAAATTCTTAGGGCTACTGTGAGGATATCATTTCCTTAAAGTAAGTGTAGGGAGCTGAAAATTGAATTACTATGTGTTTATATGCACATTTCTTTATAATGATAATGGCAGCCCTTACCATTGTTAATATTTGCAGCCTTTACCTAAGCAGGATCGGTAAATTTCAGTTTTCTTTGGCTCTGTTATTGATGAACTGATCGGTTAGATTGGTTTCATGTTTAAACCTTACATTCTCAAAAGCATAATTCTAAGATATATTTCTTAGTCATAGTTATTGAATGCTCATTGTCAGGTTATCCTGCTTATGTATGATCATGATTTGAGTTGAGACAATGATTAAACAGCTTGTAGTTCCTAAATTCCTAGTTATAAAAGTTTAACTAGAGTTCACTTTGCAACCATTGCATGTCCTTTGTGAATTTATCAATTCAAAAATCATAAAAATTAAGCTGGATGTGGTGGATGACAATTCATTTCAAATACTTTTCATATTGTGTGACCCAAAATAGCTAGCTGTCTCTCTTGGATTATATGCAAGAGATTATCTGCAAGTTAATTGATTTTTATTGTTGAATTGTTTGGAACTATGGTTTGAATATCATTTCTTTAATGGCATATGTCAGTTCCAGTTGTTTGGATTTCTTTATTCTTCTTGAAGTTATGGGGTATGAAATTTAGGACATATGGTTAATGGATGGTGTATTTCATTCATGGTAGGTTTCATGGTGCTCACCGGCATGGTGGAAGATAAAATAGCTCATCATCGCCAGGGCGATGAAGGCGGTAGCCCAAGCCCATTATTTTAGGGGACTTGCTTAGTCTGAGTAGCACTCCCCTCTTTCAACTAGTAGACTTACTTAGTCTTTTAGACACCCTTATTCATTAATCCCTCCATTTTAGGAGACATGGTTTGTCTCGCTAGGCAGCTCTCCTCTGGGGACAAGCCTCGTTGCTTAGAGCCTCTCCCTTTAGGGAGTCAGCATTCGTCTCATTAGAAGAATCCCTCATAGGAGGCATGCTTTGCCTCGTTAATGTTAGATGTTTTCCCCATAGGAGACATGCTTTGTCTCACTAAGGCGATCCTCCCTTGGAGGCGAGCCTTGTTATTTAGAGTATCCCCCTTTGGGGCGTCACCTTAATTTGGTAGGGAGTTTTCTCGTAGGAGGCATGCCTTGCCTCATTTTTAGAGCTCCTATTTGGAGAGAAGCCTTGTCTCATTTAGAGGGTTTCCTTTTTTAGAAGGCTTACCCAGCCTTATATTAGAGCAGCTCCTTTTAGAGAGTCTTTGACTCATTCCTCCTTTAAGTTGTAGTATTAGAGAGCCTTTGGATCATTTGTCTTCGTTAGTGGTTTTTATTAGAGAGTCGTTGACTGACTCGTCCTTTAGGTAGTGTTGTAGGGAGTCTTTGACTCAGTTATCTTGCTTAGCAGTATTATTAGAGAGTCTTTGACTCATTTGTCCTTGTTAGGGAGTCTTTGACTCAGTTATCTTGCTTAGCAGTATTATTAGAGAGTCTTTGACTCATTTGTCCTTGTTAGGGAGTCTTTGACTCAGTTATCTTGCTTAGCAGTATTATTAGAGTCTTTGACTCATTTGTCCTTGTTTGGAGGTCTTTGACTCAGTTGTCTACTTTAGCGGTATTATCGGAGAGTCTTTGACTCATTCATCTTTTCGTGGTATTATTAGAGAGCCTCTGTCTCAGTTGTACTCCTTCCTTGGTATTATCTGTTAGGAGTTTCTCCTTAGTGTTGTCGTCATTCTTCTTTGTTAGAGACTAGCACAGTCTCATTAGAGCTTTTCTTATTTGCGATCTTAGATCATTCCCTCGTCTTTGGCGTTAGTTTACCTGGTTTAGGGGTTTCCTCTGTTAGCCCTAGGGTTCGGCCCTAGGATTTTGCTTTGTACATTCCCTTAGGTCTTTGACCAAAAGGGTGAAAACTCTTTAAACTTCAAAAACAATAAAAAATTTAAAATCCAAAAACATTAAATATTTTAAAACTCAAAAACATTAGAAATTTGAAACATAAATAACATTTGAAAACCTAAAAAAAATTTAAAGTGTTGAGTGTTTTAGAATTAGCAATTAAGAGAGTTCGTTTCGAACTACGTTGGCTTGATCCTCTCTCACGAGGTACGTAGTGCAGCTTGGGATCTTTATCCCAAGTCCAGCCAAACCTTGTAAAATAAACTTTGAAAATCTTTCAAACACCTTTAAAACCTTGTTTTCAAAAAATATTCCTCTAGAGTTAGGAGTTTCTCTTAGATAGAGAGTTTTAGAGTTAGAAGTTTCTTTTGATAGGTTTTTTGTTTGTTTGATTGTTGTGTGCTTGCTTTAGAGTTAGGGGTCTATCTTAGAGTTGTAGGAGCGCCTCCGTTCGGTCAGTTGGTGATCCACATCGCCGAGTGATGACTAGGTCTAAGATGCGTTAGTGATCCCATTGTTTTCCTTAGGACGCACAGCCTAGTTACACATAGGTTGTAGGAACCACCTGCATTAGCTTAAGGCTAACCTGCATTTAGTTAGGGCATATAGGGTGTCTTAAAATCCACAATTCACTGGAATTTAAATAATCATACAATGAACTTTAATAATTGGTCCGGTCTTTTAGATCGAGTCTAGGATAGAGGGCTAGGTGTCTTAGGCATCATAGCTTAGAATAGGCACGAAGAACTACGTTGCCTTGATTCTCGTGGAGGCGGGGATACGTATGCTTCTTTTGATGAATATCAGACCATGCTAATGTTTTAGAGTCTTAGGATTTATTGTGTTGTTATTGTATGTTTTGATGTGTTTTCTTACTTTCTTGTACCGATCCTATACCTTTAGCTGTAGCTTGTATGTGTATGTCCACTAGAACCTAGACACCAGTTAGGCATGTCACTTACAACCTAGTTGTCATTAGGTGACACATCTTTTATTTTATTTATGTGTGCTTATTATTTTATCCCCGAGTCATGCATGATTAGGTAGACGTTCACTCGGGGATATTTGTTCCCATTTCACATGATTTTTACCCAAACTTCTTTGGAGTTAATGAAAATGCCATAAGAGACCAAGTGCTTGCACTCGGACGAATTGGGGGTGCTCTTCAGACCTTCTCCATTCGCAATCAGGCACGAACCCATATATATTTCTGGTTATCCATTGCACAGAGGATTTGATTTTGGGGTTCCATGGCTTATCCATAGATGGCGACTCTGAGTTTATTTTTAGGTACATCTCGGTTTCGAGCCTTGGCTCCTGATCATGATGTATCTCATTCGTTTTGTATCGCCACTCGTGCTATGCTATGAGGGTGGCAACCGTTTTGAGAGTTCCTTGGTAGAGCTCTCCTTCACACGTGGATGATCCAGAGGGTGTTAGGGACTCGTTCCCTCACCGCCGTCCTCGGATCAGGGTCCACAGCAACTAGTTATTATGAGATGACCCAATGGAAATGGTCATTATTTATCATTATCCATTACTTAATTTTCTTACTTGGGCAATTCCTGCCTTTAAAACGGTTGGAAATGGTCGTGGGTCCATATTCAATAGAACACGGAACAATCATTCTTCGATGACTATTTTGATTTTTTTCCCTATGAATTTCTTCAAAAGCTACAAATTGCATACACCAACCTCTTTGGGGATCATTTGAAAATTGAGGCTCTAAAAGGATAATGATATATTTAATTTATTACTTGAGTACATAAGTCGATTCAGGCATATATACCTGACAATAAAGGAAGACATTGGCAATACATTCATCTATCTTACTAAAATAAACTGAAACAAAAGCAAAATATAACTATAAGGTCATAACATAAGGAGCATAGATGCCAAAACATTATACCAAAACCTTATTAGAACTACTTGAGAGCAATCCAAAGAGTTGTGATTATCTTCAAGCATTGTTGTAGAGCCCTGGGTTGGATAGTCGTGGTGTGGGGATGACAATCAGCGGATTTTTTTTCTTTAGAACAAGGCCGAATTTTTCTTCATGCTCGAGCTTCCCCCCATCGGGCAATCTCCAATTGAATGAATGCAAGAGTGAAGACAAATTATATGTAAGCATTCTTTCTGCTAAGGTGAATCCTGCACAAGTCCTCCTCCCTGACCCAAATGGTAAGAAACGGAAATCTACTCCGTTGAGCTCCACATTGGCGTTGTTAGGATTAAACCACCTCTCTGGCTTGAACTCTAATGGATCGTCCCAAACTGAAGGGTCCCTTTGTATTGCCCACACGTTGATGAAGACCCTAGAACCCTTGGGGATGGTATATCCCCCAACTTGGCACGATTCGCTAGGCATGTGTGGGATCAAGAGCGGGAGACCTGGGTGCATACGAAGGATTTCTCTCACCACCGCATCTAAATAATGCAATTTCGATATATGATGCTCTTCTACAATGTTATCCTTTCCTACCACTGTCTCTAATTCCTGTTGGAGTTTCTCAGTAACCTCCGGGTGTGTCATCAACTCGGTCATGGCCCATTCTGATGTAGTCGACGTCGTCTCGGCTCCACCAATCGCCAAATCCTGGGCAATAAATAGTGATGTAAGTGGTGGGCTGAAGAATGAATGAATGAAGTCACATTTGTGTTTGGAGTGTGTTGTGAAACAAACATAATATTCATTAGGTACCTAACCAATATACAAAAACCCGAATAGAACTAGGCTGAATAACGTTCCAGAGGAACTTCCTCCATAATGCTCTAATAGCTCTAATAGCGGGGGGGTGTGTGGAAATATCAATTCCATGGTCTGTTCTTTTAATTGATATTTCCACACCCCTTGCTATTAGAGCATTATGGCCATAACGTTATGGAGCCAAGTTATGCTTTATAGCCATGTAGGTCATTTTGTGACGGCTTTCACTCTGGTTGTTCTCCATGTAGTCTTTCCACAGGTCGCCGCTTGCAGGGGCGGAGCTAAAAGTATAGGCCCCGCCCCCATCAAAACATGAGGCGAAGTGTTATATCCGGCCCTTTTTTCTACTTGGGACAGCCGCCTCTTAGTACCATTTAGGATGGTACTAAGACCATGCCCGATGAAATTTTACAAGATCAATGGTCTTGATTTCATATACATGTTCACTCATGTCCCTTTTTAAATCCCAAAATTATTACCGAGGAGAGGGCAATTTGGTAGTTTTAGTTACAAAATATTTGCATGACTACGTCCCTCTTTAAATCTCAAAATTGCTCCTTAAATCATAAAGACTTTCTTGTGTGAGTGCAATTTTGTAGTTATAGTTATAAATATGGGCAATATGTGTGAAAAGAGCAAAAACCCTTTCTATCAACCACAAATCCGCAATCCTCTCTTAAAGCCTAACTTTTCGTTAATAGAAGGAAAAAAAAATCGGCTTCTTTAAGTCAGATTTTTAACGTCCGTGCCATATCCTAAGTGAGAAAAATGATTGTGAGCTTGAAGCTCATATAGCTTATATGAGCTTGAGGGCCCAAACACATGTGGGCCTACATTGTTAGGATGATCCAAAACATTCATTTGAAAGGCCCATGCATAGATAGGGTGTGTACAAAAAATCAGCTCCATAGGATCATCCTAACCCATCAAAAAGTTGAGGGGTTAGGATGATTCAATGGAGCTGATTTTTGGTACACAACCTATCTGTGATGGGGCCTTGAAAATGTATGGTTTGGATCACCACAAAAAATGTAGGACCCATGTGTTTGGGCCCTCAAACTCATATAAGCTATATGAGCTTCAAGCTCACAATCATTTTCCTCATCCTAATTTGTAGGAAAAATTTTCGGCAAAAATCGAGGGGGCACTCTATGTAGGCTTTCAAGCAGGTTGCTCCGTCCCTGGCCGCTTCCATTGGCAGCCTACTTTGTGACAAGTTTTCATGCTAGTTGCTCTAGATTGCCCCTTTCACACACGGTGCCACTTTTGCCCGGTGGGGGTACTCTATGTAGGCTTTCAAGCAGGTTGCTCCACGTAGCCTTTTTCTTCGAACACAACATGATCCCAAATGCTAAGTACCCCAAAAGCTCCATAGGCCCTTATAATCAATACCCCAAAAGCTCCATGACTGATGGAACTCTTTAGACTAAGTTCTCGAACCAAGTATAAAGTATCTTTGTAACTAAGATAAAAAGAAACTTACAAGCATGAGGGCCTTGACGTGGGACATGGTCAAAACCGTCTTGGGATCGGCACCATTCTTTAGTTGCAGTAGGATATCGAGGAAATCCTTGGTTTCTCCTTTATCATCTCCAGTTGCCTTGTTCATTTCTATCCGTTGATCTAAGATATCATCGAAGATCTGATCGAACCATGACATAAGACCCTTCATTTTACGCTCCACGCCTTGTAAATCAAATCGGGCTATGATTGGAAAAAGATCAGAAATGTTGGGCTGTCCCAACAGATCAACGATTCCCGCGAGCACCTCTTTAAACTCCGAAGCAACTTTGGTATCTTTCCCTACTGTACCACCCCATAGCATACTTGTCATTGTGTTGAAGATTGTTTGAGTTGTATAGTCACCAATGTTAACCGGAGTTCCGGCATGGTGATACAAGGTGTTAACCATCCGACGAATTTCCTTCCGGCGAAAGGCACGACCAACTTCGAGCGTCGTGTTATTGATAAAATCATGGACGGAAACGCGACGGAGCATTCGCCACTCGGGCCCGTATGGATTCCATACAATGTCATTTCCACCATAAGTGATTATTTCAGCTCCGGCCAATTTGTCGTGGTTCGCGAAGGTTATGTCATTGTCTTTGAGGGCTTCCTTCACCACAGATGGGGAATGTAGTACTATGCAGAGCTTGTTTCCGAGCCGAAGCTTAAAAATTGGGCCATAAATCTTGGACAATTTAAGAAAATAGCGGTGGAGATCGGGCTCGATAAATGGAAGATTACCAATTAATGGTAGGCCCATTGGGCCCGGCGGTAACGGTAATGTTCCATTGATCGTGTTCATGATCCGGCGTACTAACCAAGAAATCAAGACTACAGCAATGGAGGATGCAATGGAGAACTTGAGAAGAGTGGTGGGAGTTAGAAGGTCCATGGCAAAGAAGGTGGAAAGTTTGGGTCAAGGGTGAGATGGGGTGAAGGTTGAGAGGGGTGGGTATTTAAGGGCATTGCTTGGATTGCTTATTCTGTTTATGGTTCTTGGATTGTTTCTTCTATTTACAGACACTGACTGAGTAACCATTTTTAATAACAAAGTAACATTTGAAGTTGTCTTCCTACAGAAAGTGACAGTCGGTGGGCCATTTTGTGGATGGACCACAGCTTAAAAGTTGCATAGATTAGATGATTCTGAAAGTCGATTGAGTGACTCAACCTGTTCGTTTTGGATTTTGAGTCAATGATTGATTATTGGACATGAAAACAAACACAATTTTAAGTCCAATAATCAGTTGTTGACTCAAAATCAATTCTTAAAATCCAAAACCATTTTCATTTCGTGCCCTATTCATCTTCCCACGTGATACAGGTAGATTATGGTGATTGAGAGAAATTATTTGTTTTGTTTGGTAGTCCACTTGGTGGATGGAAAATTGCACTTGCTATTTGGTGTATTTTTTCACAACTAAATGTTCTCTCATTTTCAATGCAAACTTATTTTTCTCCTAAAAAAATTAGAATTGTTATCTTCTAGAATCATTTTTGCTATAGATAAAAGAACAGAAAATGATAGATTGTGGGTCCAACCCCCACGCCGCCCTGGTCCAAGCCGTTTCCTTGCATGTCCTGGCACTCCGAGTAATGGTTGTTTTCATGTACATTTGCACGTTGGTTACCACGCAGATGACTCTCCATTAGTTTATGAAATTAAAAACTTAGAACAAGTATATATACTATAATTTTCATATTCAGATGATGTTTGCAAATATTTTAGAGCAAAACGAGTAAAACGACTCTTTCTGTTCGAAGACACAAAAAATAGGAGTCTTCTTGACATGCTTTTTAGGACACAAAGCAGCATTTACAAGAAACAAAAGAGGGAGTGATTAGACAAGCCCACACTTCATAGGGTGTGTCTCTATATTCTAAGTTTTCAAGTGTTGTTTAAAACCAACAGCCACACACGTAAAACATTTTGGATGTGGAAGGATCTGCCTAGATCTCCAAGGAGGGCTATGAGATGTGACTCATTGGGTATTCCTAGTATTCATTTTAGTTGATTCTTTCTAGTTTTCTTTGGGCTTTTATGCTAGACGGCATATAATCCTCTTCTATTTTTCCCTAATATCAATAAAACTTAGGTGCCAGTACGGGTTCCTCCATAAATTTGGGTTAAAAGATACTGTTAAAATCACTGTTTGAAAACTCTCTGCATCAATTAGACCCGCTTGAGTTGACTTCTTTTTACCATAAGTTTTTATTAGAGAATGCATTTTTCCTACCAAGTAAATAAAAACTCATATGAATATCTCGATCGAGATATAATCACGTCGATGAGTACTCAACTGTACTGACTGAATGCTCGGCCATGTCACATTGAACCAACTAATATTTGCTTTGGACACATTTTGGCAGTACTTAGAACATATTGAGTTGGGCTCTGTTTACAACAACTTCTTCTCTTAAAGCTAGAGTTTACAATGCTCTTCAAAATCAGCAAAATGTTATCAAAAGGTCCCCAAATGAAAGGAGCTGTACCTTATTTATAGTGTGCAAGTAGCTTATTTTCCCTCCCATACATTCAAATCGTCACTACATGCCCCTCAATTACACAATTATTACAAATTTACCCTATTACAATTACAACCTACAAAATACATGGACATTTACATCTAATGCCACTTACGCTTATGACAATTATGCCACTCACACAATTCCTACTAGAATACGCCCTTTTATACTTTGGCCGGTACCGGTTCCTCATCAGGTAGGAGTTTCCCATAATACAAAGTGTCTGATAATTACCCAATTTGGCGGAATGATTGGCCAAATAGTTTTTTTTTTTTTTTTTTTTTTGAAGATTAAATTGATTGGCCAAATAGTTGACAATCCTAATAACATGAGTAAAGGAACTATATATCTCAAATATCATCGATGTATTTGCCTAATCTCCACGGACCATCATCACTACCCCTGGCCCGAGAAATGACATTTGAAAATATCAACTTCCAACTCGAGGAGTTCATCCATTTGATCGAGGAAAATACTAATAACCAAGCGAAGAGCACTACCCCAGAAGTTCTTATCATGAGTTTTGGTAATCTACTGCATAATTTGTACCTCAGATGAGACAGGCGAGCATGAAAGCAGATGATATATATGCTGAACATATTACAAGATAGGCATGACCTGTGTATAAAACAACAATGGATCACCACCAGGGTGACTTTGTTTGGGTCATTCTCACCAAAGACATGTTGCCTTTGGAGTACACGAAAGGCTGAGTCCAAGAAAGATCAGACTGTTTGAAATCATTGAGTTCATTAATGATAATGCCTATATAGTGCAGCTACCTCGCTGTATTCACATGTATTCAATGTGAAGCACTTGATACCTTATCATGGTAATTCAAAGATGAGATTTTGAATTTGAAAATAAAAACTTCCCAAACCAAGGGGATAATGCAAAGTAGGCCCTAAAGGATGCATAATATACTGTCACCCCCTGAACCTTACACACGGTCGGGAACGAGACAGTCCCTCTGAATAAGTAATAACCATATATGGTTTTTTTTTTTTTTGAAAGATTAAATTGATTGGCCAAATAGTTGACAATCCTAATAACTTGCCTAATCTACACCAAAATACAAATTGTGTGCTATTGTAGGACCACAACATCCTTAATTTCACAATCAGAAAAACCTATAAAACAAGTGGGATAACTGTAAGATGCTCATGATACATGCCAGATTTTAGTGATTGAGGTTTTTTTTATCAAATGGGCCCCTCCATGAATCGTTTGTGGCCCCAAAATCGCACGGATCATAGCCATTCCATGTATTTCTGCCTGTGAAATAAGGATCTACAAGGTATACATTTGTCTTTCACCCACCACATGCCTACTTGCCCAACACATAAATTGAAATAATACCTCGTGGCCCTCACCGTACACTATATTTTGCCTTCTTTCACATTATTCTCGTTTGGTGGAAACATGTACTCACACTCAATCAACAACAAAGAGAGAAAAGACCCACCTGAGATACACCACGGCAAGCAAAGTAAAAGCTAAAAAATTCGACCACGATTTCTTAACATGCAAAAGATTAAAAAAAAATAGTGTAAGATTTCTCACCATGCACATGCAAGAGAAATAAAATAATTTGAGTACGATTTCTTAAGATGAAGATTCATCTACCAGGGGTCCTTAAATACTGATGCGTTTAAGCCCTTCAATCTAAGTAAGAAGCCTTCACAAATTGAAAGCATTAATATTTCTAACTTCTCATGGCTCTTAGTACTTCCTCTGTTCTTTCTTCCTCCACCCTTCCAGTGGAAACTGGAAAAAATCCGGCTGTTCGCCGCTCAGCAGGATTTCACCCCAGTATCTGGGGCGATCATTTTCTTTCCTACACTGAAGATCCCAAGGTAAAAGAATGGATTCTATTAATATTGTTTGATTTACAAAGAATCAATCTGTACTTATATAGAGCACTTAGGTGATAAACATAGAATCCAATCCATGTAACTATAGGAGACCATCCTAGTAAAAAAAAAACTACCTAGGTTTCCTTGTCTAAGGCCTTGTTTGTTAAAGATTATGACAACCAATTGTGAGTCCAATGATATGTTTTGGCCTCACAATCGGTTGTCATAATCTTAAACGAACAGGCCTTAATTTTCAGTCCAATAATAGGTTTTGAACTCACAATCAGTTGTCATAATCTTAAATGAACAGGCCCTAACTAACTTGCCTAATCTACACCAAGATGATCCAACAGTGTGATCTCAACCCAATCCAACAGTGAGATCTCACATATTCTAACACTTTGCTTATGTCCATATGTTTGTTGATTGCATGAATGCAGAAGCTGGATGCATGGAGTAAAAGGGCTGAAGTGTTAAAGGAAGAAGTGAGGAGAATTTTAATCAATGCCAAGGGATCACTAGAAGAATTGGATTTGCTGGATGCAATCCAACGGCTCGGAGTGAAATATCACTTTGAGAAAGACATTGAAGAGGCATTACACCATCTTTATGTTGCAGAAACTCATGCTTCTACTGATGACTTACATTACGTTTCTCTCCGGTTTCGACTTCTGAGGCAACAAGGGTACAATGTGTCTGCTGGTAAATCCCTTGCCACATCATTTTGGTCACTGTCAAAATATATGGTATACTTTAGTTTCATTGTGACACCCTCAGCCATCTTAGCCATCCTTGAACCCCCTCTTTGAGCCTTTTTTTCTTCGTGCTTTGGAAGACCCTTATACTTTGTTTCTGTTTTGCTTCACACTCTGATGAAACATGAAAATGATCACTTCCACTCCATCGAACTAGTACTTTTCATTACTCTCCAATTTTGTTGATCTAAGAGATATTTTGTGTGGATAATCAATGACATAAATATTGGGTGGTGAAAACAGATGTATTTAGAAAGTTCAAAGACGAGCGGGGCAACTTCAAGGCAAGCTTAAGTACTGATGCGAGGGGTTTGCTAAGCCTGTATGAAGCCGCATTTCTCAGCATACGAGGAGATGATATCTTGGATGAAGCCATAACTTTCACAAAAGAGCAGCTTAAGTCTGCTATGACCCATGACGACGCTCCTCTTGCCAAACAAATAGCTCATGCCTTAGAGGTACCCACGCACAAGCGCATACAACGGCTAGAGAACATTCGCTACCTCACAATCTACCAGGAGGAGAAAGGAAGGAATGATGTGTTGCTTGAGCTTGCCAAGTTGGATTTCAATATCTTACAAGAATTGCATAAGAAAGAACTAAGAGACCTCACAAAGTAAGTTTCCATATTCTAATTACTTGAATAAGGATCCATTAAACTAATGGGATCTAATTGAACCCATTAAAATGGCGACTTGAACTGATCTTTTCAATAACTTGCAGGTGGTGGAAGGACACAGATGTTGCAGGAAAGCTACCTTTCATTAGAGATAGGTTGGTGGAATGCTACTATTGGATCTTGGGTGTGTATTATGAGCCAGAATACTCCCGAGCTAGAATTTTTTCTACCAAAATGACAATGATGGTCTCAGTTATTGATGACATATATGACGTATATGCTACTGAAGATGAGCTCCAACTATTCACTGATGCAATCTATAGGTTTGATCTGTCCACCTCAAAAGATTATCAAATTTTCTATTGAACACTGGTGTGCTATGATAGATGCCACACTATGCATCTGTTGAAATGTGAAGGTCCATATTTAAAAGATCCGAAAGTCTAAGATATGAAAGCTAATTATTTTTCAGGTGGGATCTTGAGGGCCTAGATCTGCTCCCACAGTTCTTGAAAGATTGTTTTCTTGTACTCTATGACACCGTCAAGGAATTAGAAGACGAACTAGAACCGGAAGGAAAATCCTATCGTGGATACTATGTAAAGGATGCGGTGGGACTAACAAAACCCGTCACTAAAATACATTTTGATCCAGAGCCCAGAAGAGTTTGATACACAGATTTCAAAGTTGAAGTTTGATGATGTCTTGATTATGTTCTGTTTTATCTTGCAGATGAAGGTTTTGGCTAGAGATTACTTCGTTGAGCACAAATGGTATAACAGAAATACTGTACCAAGTGTAGAAGAATATCTCCGTGTTTCTTGTATTAGCGTTGCAGTCCATATGGCTAACGTCCATTGTTGTGCTGGGATGGGAGATGTAATGACCAAAGAGGCATTCGAATGGTTGAAGAGCGAACCAAAGGTTGTAATGGATGCATCACTAATTGGCCGACTGCTTGATGACATGCAGTCCACTGAGGTATGCTATTTTTTCTCAAACAAAAAATTTATCTAGGAACGTGGGGCGGGAGGGGCTGCACTTGAATTTTTATTGATGAATAAAAGTACATGAGGAGGGCATACCAATTTAATTTCCTCAAAACCCGAAATAAAAGGAGCATTACTTACAAGAGATACTAGGGATGCCCGAAGAGTCACATCTTAAGGTGCCTCTAGCCCTTCTAGAAGGTCCTGCCAGGGTCAGTATGTATCATTCTCTTTTCCTTTACAGACAAAATTAAGCAAAGATTCAGCAACCTAGTTAGCTTCTTTGAATTGATGCGACACAAAAGATTGAAGCATGACACTTGGCCTTTGGGAAACTTGTTAGCAAATAGTCTCCATGAGAGACTGTATAAATCATATATAGGTCTCATCTATTCCACCTGTTGTAGGGAGCTAGAACCCTTCGACAACAAAATATTTCCATTCATGACTGTAAATTCCTAAAATTCCACCGTTCCATGGCTAACTATTTTTTGTTTTGTATGTTTGAAGTTTGAGCAAAAGAGAGGCCATGTTGCATCGGCTGTTCAGTGTTACATGAATGAGTATGGAGTGACTTACAATGAAGCATGTGAAAAGCTGCATGAAATGGCTGCACTTGCATGGAAAGATGTAAACCAGGCTTGCCTTAAACCAACTGTTTTCCCTCTGCCTGTATTTATGCCTGCAATCAACCTTGCACGAGTGGCTGAAGTCATCTACCTTCGTGGAGATGGGTATACTCATTCAGGAGGAGAGACTAAAGTAAATATCACATTGATGCTTGTCAATCCAATCTCTGTGTGAGAATGGAGTTTCTTTCCTATGTATCTCTTCTGTTCTTTCCCAAGTGTATTTATTCTTTTCTTTCTTAGTAAGTGTATTTGTTCTCATCCTTGTTTGTACTGGGTGGGATTACTATGAGTCGTAAAATGCCCATTTCCATGTCTTTAGTGAGATGTGATTTTTAACTATTATGAAATGAATAAGGTTCTCTGGGTCTTGTTTGGATAAGTTACTTCGAAGCTTTTTTCTTTTTCTTTTTTTCTGCACAACCATGTGATTCTAACAATCATCTTACCGCTGAACTGCAAAATAGATGGTTAAAAAACAAAAGAAAAGATTTTGTTAGAGTAGATTAGATCAAGGTTGCCAGCGCGGGATTCGAAATCGGGATTCGATTCGGGAATCGAAAGCAGGATTCGAAGGTTCCGGGGATGGTTGGGAGCGGGATTCGATTTTTTGCCGGGGATTCGCCAGGGATTCGCCGGAGAGCGATAAAAAATTAATAAACGATAAAATTTAAGGAAAAATACCTGAAAATGAAAATCTAAGCATTCAACTGTACACCATTAAACATAAACATCATTCTCCAAATACTGAAATTATAATAGTTTTTCATTCAGGAGCCCGGAATCCAGGGACCAGGACTCCACCATTAAACAAAAAATTTAGTTTCCAAAAAGCGAAATATCAAAATTATTACAGAATTTCTCAAGTATTTAAAAAAAAAAGAAATAAAGTTAGGCTTTTCTCTTTCCCTTCGAATAAGCATGATCATCTCGTCCTCTTCCTTCTCCTCTTCCTTCTACATTTTCTGTAAAGGAAAAGTTTAAATAAATGAATTAATATTTATAAGACTAATATCTTCACTGGGAAATTGCAAGTGTTAAAGATTTTGTACCTCCCCTTGTACGTTCTCCACGCCCCAGGAAACTAGTAATACGACCTTGAGTGTTGGATGGTCGTCCAATTTCAAGTTCCGAGCTACTGACCACTCTTGGAGTCCCAGATCCTGCAGCTTCGTCATTGTCATCTAAGTCACGAATAGTGAGTGAAGGACTTGAAAGTAATGACTGAGATGACGCACGAAATGTAGAAGGTCTAAGGAAATCATCATCGAGATCCTGCCATCGCATATCCTCCATTCTGATAGAGGATTCATCCATAAGTGGGAGCTCTGGGTTGATGTCCCATTTTCTATTTGGTCATTCTTTGTATGCAGCCGCATTAAATCTAAATAATAGATTCGAAATTAAATAAATAATCTGACATAAATAATAATATAAAATTATTGCATGCAAAAACGAAACAAACTTTAAACCTGGATAGGAGTCGAAGATTTGAGTGAATGTACACAAGAGTATCAGCACGATGTGAATTTAAGCGATTACGCTTTACATTGTGAATGAAGCTATACGTGCTCCATACTCTCTCTGCAGAAGATGTGCTGATAGGCTGTGAGAGAATTTTGATGGCCACTAACTGTAACTCTGGTACATGACTTCCATGAAAGTTCCACCATTTGGTCACACACACATTGGGATCTTTCGCATCATCCCTGGCAAATTTACTGGAAAACCTTCCAAACCTTCCTATAAAATCATATAACTGACGTCTAATCATACAACTCATCTCATCATCAGGGGAGAGATCCCTAATGGCTTCATATACAGCATCCATGATTTCAGGGTCTTTATCTGAAAATAAAATTGAATAATCGATCAGTCGATAACATAAATGAAGATAAATACAATTACATTATGAAAATTCACAATAAGAGAAACAATTACATACCTGGGGTGACTCGTTTACCACCGCCTGGTGCTGGAATATTGAGATATGCAGGGTCATAATATTTTGGACTGAGTACATGAGCCAAGGCATGCATTCGAACATTCATCTTCCCCCATCGTCCCACCACAATACCATGAATATGATTGTACATGTCAGGCACATCTTTCAAGTTATCTTTTATTTGTCCTAACATATTGTCCATGCCTTCGTACACTTCTGATATCAAACAGCCTTCCTGGTCAGTGAACTTAATCATTTTATAGACGGGCTTCGTAATTAATAATGCCAATTTTATGTTCGTCCAAAATTCATCAGAGACTACACAAGTAGTTGTCATCTCGCCCCTCTCTATCATCACTTTGTCGGTGCAAGCATTCAACCAATCTTTCCAAGCATCTGTTAATACTGTCATCTGCAACGCCTCCCTTACATCAAGAAGTCTCTTAAGTGTAGTATAATGAGTTGCAAATCTAGTCTTCGCAACTTTCAGCAACTCAAACTTCGAATTGCTTCTAAATATAGCAAGAGCCTGCGAATGATTGGTAATATATTTGACGACATCCTTGCAGGAACGGTAAGTCTCTCCAATCCAACCTAGGTGTTTATGCTTGGTCAAGTCTTTGAATATCATATTTAATGTGTGAACCACACAAGGAGACCAAAATATGTGGGGATAAACTTTATTAACCTCTGTCCCAACAAGCTTGCAATTGGCTGCATTATCTGTCAGCACTTGCACAAATGGCTGCACTTGCATGGAAAGATGTAAACCAGGCTTGCCTTAAACCAACTGTTTTCCCTCTGCCTGTATTTATGCCTGTAATCAACCTTACACGAGTGGCTGAAGTCATCTACCTTCGTGGAGATGGGTATACTCATTCAGGAGGAGAGACTAAAGAAAATATCACATTGATGCTTGTCAATCCAATCTCTGTGTGAGAATGGAGTTTCTTTCCTAAGTGTATCTCTTCTGTTCTTTCCCAAGTGTATTTCTTCTTTTCTTTCTTAATAAGTGTATTTGTTCTCATCCTTGTTTTTACTGGGTGGGATTACTATGAGTCGTAAAATGCCCATTACCATGTCTTTAGTGAGATGTGATTTTTAACTATTATGAAATGAATAAGGTTCTCTGGGTCTTGTTTGTATAAGTGACTTCGAAGCTTTTTTCTTTTCTTTTTTTTCTGCACAACCATGTGATTCTAACAATCATCTTACCGCTGAACTGCAAAATAGATGGTTAAAAAACAAAAGAAAATAAATAATCTGACCACATTAAAAGTTCTTGTTAGAGTAGATTAGATCATGACCGTTGACTGTAAGGGAATCTTGGTAGTAACACGGATTAGGCTTGTCTTCCCCAAATCTCATCATTATCCCTTACCATTTTTATCTGTAATTGGTTTATATAAGCACCTGTTATTTTTAATGGAAATCAACTAATCTTAGTGGAAATCTCTTAATTTCACAACTTTTACTAAAACTCGTAGGAAAATGCACAAGGTGTGCCTCACCATGGATATGTCATGGAGAAGAAACTGTCCAAGGCGATCCAGAACATAGCTAGCAAAACATGATTCTGCAGAGAAATGCGATGGAAAATTTTTGGGTTTAATATGGTATTGGTTAAAAAAGCCATAGTAAAAAATGGTCAAATAAACAGGAACAATAAAAATACATTTAATACATCTAAAATTTTGTCATTTACAAAATATAGTGGGGTGAAGCTGGAAAGTTAGCCAAAGAACTGCATTTAATACATTTTGAACGTTTTCCGTAAAAGACAGTTTTTTTTTTTGCTGTAAAAGTTTTAACCGGAGTATCAAACGTCGAACCTAAAAAAAGCCTGTTTAAAACAGTGTTTCGCTAACTACGATTCTAACTAGTGGATTAGGTGATTAGAATCATCGTATGTTTTCTATTGTATATATCCGACGATTAGAATCATCATATATTTTCTATTTTAGAGATATCTCATGGACATGTCAAATCTAATCCTTGTAAATCTCAGTCCAACTTCATATATATTGAATATACATGTTGGACTGATCCATCAATCAGCCATACTTGCTAAAACATCTTTATGGTAATGATATTGGTCATCCAGATCATGTTTATCTTTCCATTCTGCGCTTTGTAGACTTGAAAAGGCATGGGCTTGGTTTTCATGATTCAACATATACCTCCTGGTTATTGGATTTTGGTGTTGTAAGGTGGATTCACGCATGTCTGTCTTCACTCACAAAGACAAGATTCTTGTTCTACTTCTCCACATCAATGAATTCCTTACCATAAATGACAAAAAAATCCTACCCACCTTCATTATCGTCATCAATAAGGAATTTTGAATGAAGGACTTGGGGACCCTTCATGACTTTCAAACAATGAGGTTTATTTCTCTCCCAATCAAAGTATCCCAAAGATCTCTTTGTCAAGGTAGATAACATGGACGCGATTTCTTGTGCCGCTTATGCGGGGACCCTCGGGTGTCAACTCGCCATGCTTCCTATCAAATATCTGGAACTGCGGTTGGGGTATGGCATCCCTAAAGCTGGGCAATGGGATCCGGTTATTGAACGGATTGAACGGAAGCTTGCGTCCTGGAAAAAGAGGTACTTGTCATTTGGGGGTCGTATTACCCTAATCAAAGCCGCCCTCGCAAATCTGCCGGTACATTTTACGTCGGTATTCAAGATTCCGGCGTCGGTTGCTTCTTGTATTGAAAAAATTCAGAGGGATTTCCTTTGGGAAGGTAAAGAAAGGGGGAAAAGGCTCAAGCACCTTATTGCGTGGAAAACGGTGTGTCGTTCCAAAAGAGACGGGGGTTTGGGCATTGGCAAAATTCGCCTCCGGAACAAAGCCCTTTTGAGTAAGTGGTATTGGCGGTTCAGTACGGAAAAGGATGCTTTATGGCATAATGTTGTGGGCCAAAAATATGGCAGCGGATGGGGCGACTGGACCAATCTCTCTCTCTCTCTCTCTCTCTCTCTCTCTCTCTCTCTCTCTCTCATTCTTTTTCTTTCTATCAAAAATTTTTATGGGAAATTTTGTGTTATTAACCTTTTACGAGGTGACCATCATTATGTGCATTGACCGGATGGTCGAGTTGATTTATATATGCGCCTTCACTGCAATACTTCATATGTAAATGAGTATTAGTTTTTTCTATACATTATAATAATTCTCAGTGCTGGAGATCTTACCATTAAAAGAGTTTAAAAGAAAAATTATGAAGAGGTATTATTTCATGAATGGAGATCTTTCCTATAATGGGACTTCTCAGTTTATATATATCAGTTGGGGCCCATCTAATAGACGGTTTGGATCATCCTATGCTGCAGGCCATACTGTACATTTTAATAAAGTTAGGAGTGAGATCATCAAAATACGGTAGTGGAAATATCATTTCCCAATAACTTTTAAACATGTTTCCCACAATTTCTTATGATTCAGTTTCTTTTTTAGTCAACCCCGTGCAACGCACGGGTTTAAAACTAGTATATATAAGTAAAGCTGAATGTGGTAAAAAGAGGCTTTGCCATGTGTCCCCTCCTCTTTGCAAAAGTCGGAATTCTAAAAAAACATTTCAAACGTCTTTTGCAAAAAACAGATCATACAATATTTATGTGGCCTACCATACAAAATCTCTTCAACTCCACGCTTCCTCTAATTTTTCCTATTTGCATTTATATTTGGATTTTAGAAAAAATCTCACCATATCCTATTTTTTAGCAAAATTGTTTCTATTGTCAATATCCTACGTATATTAGCAAAATTATTTCTATTTGTTGGAGAAAAAGACAACCCTCCATAAACGTAAAACTCTTTCAAAACTTGATATATTTGGATTTTAGAAATATATATATATATATATATATATATATATATATATATATATATATATTTATATTCATAGGACTCTTTTCTTTCTAAAATATATGCTAAAATATCTATCTATTCATATAATCTAATCTAATCTATCTATCTATCTATCTATCTTTTTATATAAGTTCCCCTCTATACACACATCTTCTGCGTAAAGCCACTTTTAAGGGGTGTTATTTAGAATTTCAGGTATACAACCAACCTCTATGTATATACTGTCCGAATAATATACACTCAATTTCTGTGTGTGTAAGGATTTGTAATTAATATTCTAAAAAAAGCCACGATGTTTCACTCTCAACAATTGGTATCCCCTTCTACTCTCTCTCTCTTTCAAAAACCGATGATGTTTATCTCCACCACGTGCCCACTTCCTATAATTAAGGGATTAAAATAATATCTCTCCACAGATTAAATCTCCTAAAATAGTAAAATACGCTTCTTACTTTGGATTTGAAAAAAAAGGCTAAAATCAAGGAATGGAAATATCGCCTAAAATTAAGGGTCTATACACAGAAACCTGGAAAACGTGGTTGCGCCACGTGGTACCCCTTCTCCACAAACGTAAAACTCTTTCATAACTTGATATATTTGGATTTTAGAAAAAATCTCACCATATCCTATTTTTTAGCAAAATTGTTTCTATTGTCAATATCCTACGTATATTAGCAAAATTATTTCTATTTGTTGGAGAAAAAGACAACCCTCCTCCATAAACGTAAAACTCTTTCATAACTTGATATATTTGGATTTTAGAAATATATATATATATATATATATATATATATGACTCTTTTCTTTCTAAAATATATGCTTAAATATCTATCTATTCATATAATCTAATCTAATCTATCTATCTATCTATCTATCTATCTATATAAGTCCCCCTCTATACACACATCTTCTGCGTAAAGCCTCTTTTAAGAGGTGTTATTTAGAATTTCAGGTATACACGCAACCTCTATGTATATACGGTCCGAATAATAGACACTCAATTTCTGTATGTGTAAGGATTTGTAATTAATATTCTAAAAAGAGCCACGATGTTTCTCTCTCAACGGTTGGTATCCCCTTTTACTCTCTCTTTCAAAAACCGATGATGTTTATCTCCACCACGTGGTTGTGCCACGTGTCCACTTCCTATAATTAAGGGATTTACCCCTTAGTATAATCTTCTCGCATTCCTTCACGCTAATGTTTCCACTTCCTATAATTAAGGGATTTGCCCCTTCTTTTAAGCTTCCAAGATTGTTGTGTCCATTGACAGGGTCTATTACTTAGATTTTTTGAACCTTCACTTTACATTGTTGCCTCTATTTGTGAATAGGCAATGTGTTTTAGTTTTCTTTAGATTCATGGTTTTCTCTGATCTGCATTATTTTTTCATTTTATTTTGAGTGTTGTTTGCATATGATATAACTCATGCCACAATTTTTATTATGTATTAAATCAGTACCATTGTTATTTGAAATGCGATTTCTTTTTGATATATCTGACACGTAGAATTTTTATTTTGCAGATGATAGAATGCTGAGATTGTATTTTCTTTTCATTTTTCTTGATTAATGATTTTATACTAAGTGTTTATGTAACAATGGAATGTTCTAGATCATATCTCTCAACATCTCTATAATTGATTATTCCCTTTTATTTTTCTAAGGTTTCTGGTTCTACCTTCTTTGCTCTGAGACTTTGAGTATGTTGTTTACAGGGTGTGACCCTTTCAGAATTACTCTAAAGGAAAATAGAAGGTTGTGTTATCTAAGGGTAAGGCGTTCTCTTTCAGGTATGTTTTCTTTTTTTCTTCCTATATGCTCTCCTTTAATGGGTTTCATTTTCTTTTTTCCTTCCTATATGCTCTGCTTTAATGGGTTTGATTGAAAGGGTTCTCTTTCAAGTTCGTTTTCTTTTTCTTTTTTCCTTCCTATATGCTCTGCTTTAATAGGTTTGGTTGAAATTTGCTGCAGAATTCTTGATGAGGGTGTTCTTGGCAGGTGGTGACGATGGGATAAATCAAATTACATTAGGGATCAATATTTCATTGTAATTTTATTTCTACTCTGTAAGTTTCTTTATTGACTTGCTCTGATTTTTTCCCTTTGAATACCCAACTGCTACAAGAAATGGAACATTTTGGTACTTCTAATTGTTGTAATTTTTGTGACAATTAATAAGACAATGGAGTTATGTATTTACTCCATTTTAATTAAAATTATACAAACAGTCCTTTTGCTTATTTTAGAAAATTACTAATTTTTCGTGATTTTCTATTTGAATTTGCTAAAGAACTCTTGACATATATTATTTTTATTCTTGTGAGTTGTTATGTGGATTCTGCAATCTTTTTTTTCACAACTACCAGTTTGTTACAACACTTTTGAGAATCAGCGTTGTATGAGAATGTATTTTGGGAGTTGTTATGTGCCTCGATTAGAGGATCAATATAAGAACGTTTTTATCATACTAAATGAAATATTAAAACCTTATTTATAACTTTTTTCTACAGAGATAACAACATTAGTAAGTGTGGACCCCGATCCGAGAGGACGAGTGCGGCGAGGGACGCGAGATCCCTCCTGCAATCCTCTAAGATCTCCACAATGGAAGAGAGCTCTGCCAAGGAACTCTCGAAACGGATGCCACCCTCACAGCATAGCATGAGTGGCGATATAAAAAGAAAGAGATATATCATGATCCGGAGCCAGGGCTCGAAACCAAGATATATCCGAAAATAACTCAGAGTCGCCATCCATGGACGCGCCATGGAACCAGAACAAATGCTCTGTTTACAATGGATAACCAGAGATACAAAAGGTCCGTGCCTGATGACGAATGGAGAAGGTCCGAAGAGCGCCCCCAATTCGCCCGAGTGCGAACACTTGGTCTCTTATGCCATTTTCATTAACTCCAAAGAAGTTTGGGTAAAAATCATGTGAAATGGGAATAATCCTCAGGAGTCGTCTACCTAAGCATGCATTTCCTGGGGATAAAGAATATAAACACACATAAAATAAAATGAAAGATGCGCCACCTAAGCATAGCTAGGTTATGAGTGACATGCCTAAAGGGTGTCTAAGTTCTGGTGGACGAACACATGCAAGCTATAGCTAAATGTATAAGATCAGTACAAGAAAGTAAGAAAACACATCAAAAGAAATACAATAACTACACAACAAATCCTAAGACTCTAAACGAATTAGCCCGAGTCTTCGGATGGTCTGGTATTCATCCAAAGAAGCCTACGTATCCCCGCCTCCACGAGAATCAAGGCAACGTAGTTCTTCGCGCCTATTCTAAGCTAGGATGCCTAAGACACCTAGACCTCTATCCTAGACTCGATCTAAAAGACCGGACCAATTATTAAAGTTTATTGCACGATTATTTAAATTCCAGTGAATTGCGGATTTTAAGACACCCTATATGCCCTAACTAAATGCAGATTAGCCCTAGGCTAATGCAGGTGGTTCCTACAACCTATGTGTAACTAGGCTGTGCGTCCTAAGGAAAACAATGGGATCACTAACGCATCTTAGACCTAGTCATCAGTCGGCGATGTGAATCGCCAACTGACCGGACGGAGGCGCTCCTAGCTAGGACAAACTCCTAACTCTAACACAGACATACAACAAGCACACAACAAAAGACAAACTCCTAACTCTAAAACAACACAAACAAGCACACAACAAATAAAAGACAAACTCCTAACTCTAAAACTCTCTATCTAGGACAAACTCCTAACTCTAGAGGAAGATCTTGTTGAAAACAAGGTTTTGAAGAAAAATGGTTAAAACATTTATTACAAAGTTTGGCTGGACTTGGGATATAAATCCCAAGCTGCACTACGTACCTCGGAAGAGGATCAAGCCAACGTAGTTCGAAAATCGAACTCGCCTAATACGCTTCTAAAAGAAACACTTTAGATTTTTAAAGGTTTTTTTTATGTTTTTCAAATGTTTTTGATATTTTTAAAGTTTTCAAATGTTTTTGAGTTTTAAATTTCTAATGTTTTTGGATTTTAAAGCTTTTCCAATGCTCTAAACCTTTAAATGCTTTCAATCTTAAAGGGGACACGCAAGTAATACCATAAACTAAGGCAAAGCCTTAAAGCAAAAAGGGAAAACCCCAAACAAGCAACAAAGGTCTCAAAGAGACGATCCACAACAAGAAAGATAGCTCTCCAAGAAGAGAGAAAACGATCCAAGATCCCAAGCAAGCAAAGCTCTAATAAGACTGAGTTAGTCTCTAATCAAAATGAAATAACAACAACTCTAAAGGAGAAACTCCGAACTAAAAACACTAAAGATGGGAGAACAAATGAGTCAGAGACTCTCTAATAACACTACCGAGTCAAAGACTCACTCTAAAAGAGGAGGCCACTCTATCATGAGGCTAGGTAAGCCTCCTAAAGGGGAAACTCTCTACATGAGACAAGGCTTGTCTCCGAGACACAAATGACGTAAAAGGGAAAAAAAGAGACCCTGTGCATATTTGGCAAAGGTAAAACACCCAGCCGGGCCGGACAGCTACCTAGCCCTAGGGTGCAACAAATGTGCAACCCAATACCCATAAGGGTAGGGGTATGCTGCCAAGCCGAGTAGGGTGTTCTCCCAAAACCAAACGACGCACAAAGAGGAGGTTTAGCAAGAGAATGAGACTGGGCAAGTCTCCTATATACAAAGAAGGGGTATGCTACTCGGACTGAGCAAGTCCCCTAAGGAAGGGCTTGGGCTAGCGCCTTCATCGCCCTCGCAATGAGAGGGGATTCTAGTATCTAAAGAAAATTAACAGAAATCTATAAGACTGTGTTAGTCTATCAAAGAGAGAAGAAAAGGCTACCAGATAATCTCAAATTTTCAATCAATTATTATAAAAACAAAACAAATATCCGCAAAGTATGATTTACAACTAAAGAGTGCACAATCTGTAAGAATATCAACCATAAAATGGTAAACAACATTAATTAGTCCAGACCAGCCGCTAGATAGCCTAATAAAGCAAGAAACAACATTAAACACTTCTATGCCCAGCCACAAGTACCACTGCCCCAATATGGGGGTGAAATCAGATGATGCTAAAGTAATCATCTGATATCACAAATACACAGGATAAAATTTCTAAGCCCGCCTTGAGATCAGACAGTACTCATGTCGATAATATCGAATAGAGTAGTCATCTGATCTCCTTCTTTCCTAAAACAATTTATTTAAATAAAAGACAAGTTTATGAACCTCAAGAGAGTCTCACCTGAGCAGTCCATTTATTATCATCTTCAAAACCTAACTCAAAGATTAGTACAAGAGAAGAATAAATAAAAAAAATATCAAAAGATTATGATAATTCCAATTTATTAAAAATTTCAGTGCATACATGGGACATCAACTTGTGCAGATCCAAGTGTGAAGCGGTGAGCCATAAAACATAAAGACGGGCTCCAAATAACCTTATCATTGCCCAGAGAAGGGTTCTAACTAGTTAAATACTCTGAGAGAAGGAAATCCCTTAACCTGCGAGAACTCTAAGGCAGGAAGGGAAGAGGTTGGCTCAAGAAACGTTCCATCGTTGCCAAACCCGACAAAGTGTTCTCAAGACATGATGGAACATCGAAACTCGAAGAGGATCCCAAAGAACGCATGAAGAACAATCCCGAAAAGAAAGGAAACCCCTCAAACCTTGTGAAAACCCTAAGATGGGAAAATGATAAGAAGGGCAAGGGGTTTGATTTTCATTTTCCAAAGATTGAGTTGGTATCTCTGCAAATTCTAAGTAGAATGAGCCCTGATGTCATCAGCAGATCAAGCTATACAATGCTCTCTAATGACAAATTTTCTAAGGTAAGAAATCAGTTTTAACAATAACATCTACCCTTAGATACAATCAGATCGTAAAAACGATATATATGATCAAATTCTCGAATTAACAGAAGCCCCAAAATCTTATTTATTAAAAGAAATGAAATCGACCTGTCAGTGCAAAATGATATAAAATGATGAATCTGCTCTTTGTAGATAACATTTGAATTGGGAAAAGTAAGCTAAGGAAATGATGTCTCTACATCTATGTTTTCAAACCTGCACCACCAACACAACTTATCTTTTACCATGGAGACAGTCATCCGTGGCCATTGTAGCTCCCAAATGGGCTGAGAGAGATTACACAAGGGAAGACACAGAGAGTTGGTGCAACTTATCAAACATAGATGTATTGATACCAATCCTCGATGAAATGGTTTTAGTGAGGGGGATCTCAATTCAAAATTGGGAATTGAGAATTTGAATCGATCGCAGGATCTACCCTCCCAGACGATCTACGCTCCCAGACTTCTGTGGTCGGATAGCCAATGAATTGGTAAAAGTAAAACAATCTCACCAACTAGCAGGGAACATGTGTTACACCAATTAACAAAATTCAAGTATTGATCATGAGTTAAGGAGAAGGAAAGAGAATTACCAAAGCTTTTCGGCATCGAAGAGATTGAGACTTTCGGTCAATTGCAGAGGGTCAGTCAGATTTGTTGACGGCAAAGATGGACGGTGATTGAGTTCGCCGGAATTGCGAAAATAGAAGTGACTGGACTCCGGGGAAGGCAGAGATGATGGTGCCGGTTGTTCTGTGGTAGCCGGATTCCGAGGGCTCGCCGGATTTGTGTCCTGAGATGGCGATGGCCGGATCGAAGTTCTCCTCCGTCACAGATCTGGGCAAGAGTGAGATCACCTCCAAGCTTCTTTGGACTCCCAAACAAACCCTCTTCAAGTGATTTGATGGAGATGGGTTTTAATGGGGGAGGCGATAGAGGTGGGATTCGGCCGTGGGTTGCAGAGGATGAGGATGGTGGCGGTTGTGGAGTGAAATGGCAGAGGAGATGGAGGTGGGTTTGGGTTTCAAAGGCACAGGGGATTAGAAATTAGATGAGAAATTAGAGGTGGCTGTGGAATGGGGTTGCCGGATTCCGACGGGGTGTGGTCGGAGAAGAAGAGATAGGGTGGAAGAGAGTAAGGTAGAAGAGGGTTTGAGTGTAGCAGGTGAGGGTAGAGGTTGCAGATGGAGGTCAGAAATGGTGGCGGTGGCTGAGATGAGGATCGATTGAAGGTGGGAAATCGTGGTCGGAGGTGGTTGGCCGGTGATGGGAGGTGGGAGATGATCGAATTTAATGGGGATGTGAAGAAGGAAGTGGTGATGTAAGGAGATGGGGTTGAAACAGTGGTGAGGGTCGGTGGCCGGAGAAGATGCCGGAGGAGATGAAGTTGGGGGAAGGGGTTCCGATGGCTTCGCCGGAGGAAATGGTTAGGGTCAAGGAGATGGTGGTCATGAGGGGAGGTAGGAGGTGGAGAGAGTGATGGTGATGGTGGAGGATGGTGGGCGGTGGTGGAGATAGGCGATGGCTGCAAATCCCTCTCCTCCTCTCCCTCTCTCTGCAGCTGCTCCTCTTCGACGAAAAATCTCCCTCTCCCTTTTTTTTGCAGAAAAAATGAGGCGCCTCCTTCCCCCCCTCCTCAAACCCTAATTCGTTTGGGTTTAAAAGGAGATGGGAATGATAAATTCGCACCCCCCTCCTTTCCTAAGACAGCCCCTTCAAGTGTATTTTACACTTTTCCTACCCTACAGGGGGGTGCCTCGCGCAATAGCGAGGGCAAAGGAAAAGAAATGATATTTTAGCACCCCCCCTCTCTTTTCTGAACAGCCCTCTCAAATGTATATTTTAAGATTTATTATATTGGCAGGGGGGTCCCAAGCAGAAAACCGGGGGATTAGGGTACGGTCAAAATGGGGTGTCTACAGTAAGTTACATTTCTTCTTTTCTAATAACAATGTGGATGTGCTTTTCTTTTTTTAAATGTTACATTTCTTCTTCTTTTTCTTAATCACAATAAGATTATTTTATTATTATCCCCTTTACATGTGGGACATTAATCCCTCTTTAATGTCCCACATGTAGTGCTTTTTTTCTTGTGAATTGTTATGTGGATTCTGCCTCTAACTCTATAAATTCTAGGAGATTATTTAAAAAAAATTCATAGATAATTTCAAAACCATTTGCATAAAGGAATCTGCATATATGCAAATATCTTTTAGATGTATTCAAAGAGGCATTTTGTCTCCTAATCTAATTCTAATGGTAATTGTATTTGTATAATACAAATAAGTGATTAATCCTAAAAGAAAGGGCTAACACACAATTACTGTTTTCAACGATGTTTGTGTAATATACATGATTACAAACCCAGTACTATGCGGCATATACTTACTCTATATATATTGACATTAACTATCACTCCATGGAAAGGTTTTCTCTCAGTACATTACATTTTTATGTACATGGAGCTGATTAGATAGTTGGCCTCTTCACATAAGGTCTTTCAAAGATGTTTTGTGTCATTCTAGCATGATCATATTAAAGTATCAAGTCCAAGTCTTGTAGAAAATCATAAAATGTTGTTGCCTGTGTATTTAGTATAAGGGAAATGATATATTCACTTCCTTTTTTTACCTGGCCATCCTGTGTGTTATAATATGTGAGTTCTTGGTGTTGGATTAGGTTGAGATCTCACCATTGGATCATTGTGGTGGTAGATAATGCAAGTAGATTAGCAGAGGTAATCTAGAGTGATTAGAAAATTAGGTAATCTCACCGTTGGATTAGGTTGAGAACTTACCATCGGATCGTTGTGGTGGTAGATAAGGCAAGTAGATTAGAAGAGATAACCTAGACTTATTAGGAAATTAGGTTAGATTAGAAAGATTCTAGCAATTTAGCAGTGCTTTTCATCTGAAGATTTGGGGAAATGGGTGTTCATTTCCAATTGTTAGGCCTTAGATAATTGTATTTGGAGGTCTTGGCATTATGTTTTTAGGGTCTCTAAAGTTAGGTGCTTTTTTCTGATTTTATTTTGGATTCATCATCTGTTTGGCGAAATTTTATGAATTCCTTTGTTATAATGCTTAAATTTGTTATGTATTTCAATTATTATTATTTGTTTGTTTAAGATATATGTTTGCTTTTCTAGATGGATTTCTTATAGCCTTTTCTATTGAAACTTTCTCTATATTTTCCTTATGAATGTTTCTTCTTGTCTTTTTCTTTTTTTTTAAATGTTATAAAGCTTTCTTTTTTTAGGCTGCCCCGTGCATCGCACGGGTCTGCAACTGTAGACACCCCATTTTGACCGGACCCCGGTTCGCTATGTTTGTGCGAAGCCTCGTCAAATCCGTGAGCTGAGGTCCCAAATTGAACCCTAGGGTAGCTTAAGGTCTCCCTTAAGTCTCCGTAAAATTTCGTCGAGATCCGAGCGCGTTTGCTCAGTGAACGAGCCAGGGCAGTGTGCGTAGTACGAATCCAAAAGGGGGTGATTTATCCTGCAGGGGGCCAACCCAAGCAATAATAGGACAAATTGACGAGCGCGCCAATCAATTTTTGTGCGCCCATAAATTTTCGGAGTGCCAATATTGGCAGCCATCAGGTGAATATATAAAAAAAATTCAATAAAAAAAAAGAGGAGGATTCTTCGTTTTTCAGAAGAGACGGAAAGAGGAGAAAGCAGAGAGAGGGAGAGAAGAGAGGAGGAGATTTCAAAGGGAAATCTCAGATCTGGATCTGAGATTTTCAGAAATTAAGGAGGGAGGAGGAGAAAGCAGAGAGATAGAGAGAGAGAGAGAGAGAGAGATGGTGGAAAGCTTTGCCCATCCCCATCTTCTACGATGTCTCGCCGGAGATCCGACCTCCCCATCTTGGCCGTCCTCTTACATCACCTCTATCTTCCCCATTACGACTCTGCAAATCCATCTCCGGCCACCACCTCCATTAAATCCGACCCCGAGCACCATCGGCCCAATCACCCAGCTTCGGCCAAGACCCATTCTTCGACCAAATCCCTTGTAAATCCAACCCCTATTCCTTGCCGGAATCCACCACCTCCAGCCACCTCCTAAGTTCTTCCATCTTCATTTCTTCCATCTCAACCCTTCTCAGATTACCACCACCACCACCACCAACACCATCTCTCATCTCCACCCTAAACCTATTTTCTTGACCCCCCATCTCCGACCGAATCCCACCCCCAGCCTTCATCCCCATCTTAATCACCTCCATCTCCTCTGCCATTTCTTTCACCATCAAACCCACTTGGATGCTCCCCCATTTGCAGCCATTAAAACACACCGCCATCTCCTCCACCGTTTTCCACCACCCTCAAACCCATTTCCATTTCACCATCTTCCAAACCCAAATCCGACCCCTCACCTCCGATTGCTACCTCCGACCCTACCCTAGCCACTATCTCCTTGAATCCCTTTCTTTAAACCCTCAGCCACCATTTACCACCACCAAAACCGTCTCTTAAACCCCATTTTCGTTGAATAAAATCAGAGGAGGGGGTTTTCTCATTTGGGGCAAAAGATGGTGCAGAGGGGGGGGCAGCAAGCCTGAGCTCTATTGGCAAAGATCAGCATCGCTAGCAACCCTCTTTGAGCTCTAATCATAATCTGTTCGGATCAGAGCCTCAGCAACAATCCAGGTTTTCATTAACATGTTTTGATAAGAAATGTGGTTTTTTCTGTGTGTATACAACTTGTTACGATAGTATGAATTAGAAATCACATCTTGTTATGATACATGAGAGTTTTGAATTGTTATTTGCAGGGTAATTGTGCTATTCATATATTTCTTTGACTCTTATTGTCTGTCTTGATTGCATCTGTAAATTGCATCCGCTACATGTATTGATTCTGGTAAATCGGTTGGGAAATGAATAGTTCATTCTCTGGAGAATAGAGGAAGTTCTTTATAAGGTTAATGGTTATGATGATGATGTGATATGTATAGTTGAAATTGAACTTGAAATTGAAATTCTTAGGGCTACTGTGAGGATATCATTTCCTTAAAGTAAGTGTAGGGAGCTGAAAATTGAATTACTATGTGTTGATATGCACATTTCTTTATAATGATAATGGCAGCCCTTACCATTGTTGATATTTGCAGCCTTTACCTAAGCAGGATCGGTAAATTTCAGTTTTCTTTGGCTCTGTTATTGATGAACTGATCGGTTAGATTGGTTTCATGTTTAAACCTTACATTCTCAAAAGCATAATTCTAAGATATATTTATTGGTCATAGTTATTGAATGCTCATTGCCAGGTTATCTTGCTTATGTATGATCATGATTTGAGTTGGGACGATGATTAAACAGCTTGTAGTTCCTAAATTCCTAGTTATAAAAGTTTAACTAGAGTTCACTTTGCAACCATTGCATGTCCGTTGTGAATTTATCAATTCAAAAATCATAAAAATTAAGCTGGATGTGGTGGATGACAATTCATTTCAAATACTTTTCATATTGTGTGACCCAAAATAGCTAGCTGTCTCTCTTGGATTATATGCAAGAGATTATCTGCAAGTTAATTGATTTTTATTGTTGAATTGTTTGGAACTATGGTTTGAATATCATTTCTTTAATGGCATATGTCAGTTCCAGTTGTTTGGATTTCTTTATTCTTCTTGAAGTTATGGGGTATGAAATTTAGGACATAGGGTTAATGGATGGTGTATTTCATTCATGGTGGGTTTCATGGTGCTCACTGGCATGGTGGAAGATAAAATAGCTCATCATCGCCAGGGCGATGAAGGCGCTAGCCCAAGCCCATTAATTTAGGGGACTTGCTTAGTCTGAGTAGCACTCCCCTCTTTCAACTAGTAGACTTACTTAGTCTTTTAGACACCCTTATTCATTAATCCCTCCATTTTAGGAGACATGATTTGTCTCGCTAGGCAGCTCTCCTCTGGGGACAAGCCTCGTTGCTTAGAGCCTCTCCCTTTAGGGAGTCAGCATTTGTCTCATTAGAAGAATCCCTCATAGGAGGCATGCTTTGCCTCGTTAATGTTAGATGTTTTCCCCGTAGGAGACATGCTTTGTCTCACTAAGGCGATCCTCCCTTGGAGGCGAGCCTTGTTGTTTAGAGTATCCCCCTCTGGGGCGTCACCTAATTTGGTAGGGAGTTTTCTCGTAGGAGGCATGCCTTGCCTCATTTTTAGAGCTCCTATTTGGAGACAAGCCTTGTCTCATTTAGAGGGTTTCCTTTTTTAGAAGGCTTACCCAGCCTTATATTAGAGCAGCTCCTTTTAGAGAGTCTTTGGCTCATTCCTCCTTTAAGTTGTAGTATTAGAGAGCCTTTGGCTCATTTGTCTTCGTTAGTGGTTTTTATTAGAAAGTCGTTGACTCACTCGTCCTTTTAGGTAGTGTTGTAGGGAGTCTTTGACTCAGTTATCTTGCTTAGCAGTATTATTAGAGAGTCTTTGACTCATTTGTCCTTGTTAGGGAGTCTTTGACTCAGTTATCTTGCTTAGCAGTATTATTAGAGAGTCTTTGACTCATTTGTCCTTGTTAGGGAGTCTTTGACTCAGTTATCTTGCTTAGCAGTATTATTAGAGAGTCTTTGACTCATTTGTCCTTGTTTGGAGGTCTTTGGCTCAGTTGTCTACTTTAGCGGTATTATCGGAGAGTCTTTGACTTATTCATCTTTTCGTGGTATTATTAGAGAGCCTCGGTCTTAGTTGTACTCCTTCCTTGGTATTATCTGTTAGGAGTTTCTCCTTAGTGTTGTCGTCATTCTTCTTTGTTAGAGACTAGCACAGTCTCATTAGAGCTTTTCTTATTTGCGATCTTAGATCATTCCCTCGTCTTTGGCATTAGTTTACCTGGTTTAGGGGTTTCCCCTGTTAGCCCTATGGTTCGGCCCTAGGGTTTTGCTTTGTACATTCCCTTAGGTCTTTGACCAAAAGGGTGAAAACTCTTTAAACTTCAAAAACATTAAAAAATTTTAAAATCCAAAAACATTGAATATTTTAAAACTCAAAAACATTAGAAATTTGAAACATAAAAAAACATTTGAAAACCTAAAAAAAATTTAAAGTGTTGAGTGTTTTAGAATTAGCAATTAAGAGAGTTCGTTTCGAACTACGTTGGCTTGATCCTCTCTCACGAGGTACGTAGTGCAGCTTGGGATCTTTATCCCAAGTCCAGCCAAACCTTGTAAAATAAACTTTGAAAATCTTTCAAACACATTTAAAACCTTGTTTCAAAAAATATTCCTCTAGAGTTAGGAGTTTCTCTTAGATAGAGAGTTTTAGAGTTAGAAGTTTCTTTTGATAGTTTGTTTGTTTGTTTGATTGTTGTGTGCTTCTTTTAGAGTTAGGGGTCTATCTTAGAGTTATAGGAGCGCCTCCGTCCGGTCAGTTGGTGATCCACATCGCCGAGTGATGACTAGGTCTAAGATGCGTTAGTGATCCCATTGTTTTCCTTAGGACGCACAGCCTATTTACACATAGGTTGTAGGAACCACCTGCATTAGCTTAAGGCTAACCTGCATTTAATTAGGGCATATAGGGTGTCCTAAAATCCACAATTCACTGGAATTTAAATAATCATACAATGAACTTTAATAATTGGTCCGGTCTTTTAGATCGAGTCTAGGATAGAGGGCTAGGTGTCTTAGGCATCATAGCTTAGAATAGGCGCGAAGAACTACGTTGCCTTGATTCTCGTGGAGGCGGGGATACGTAGGCTTCTTTGGATGAATATCAGACCATCCAAGGACTCGGGTTAATGTTTTAGAGTCTTAGGATTTATTGTGTTGTTATTGTATGTTTTGATGTGTTTTCTTACTTTCTTGTACTGATCCTATACCTTTAGCTGTAGCTTGTATGTGTATGTCCACTAGAACCTAGACACCAGTTAGGCATGTCACTTACACCTAGTTGTCATTAGGTGACACATCTTTTATTTTATTTTATGTGTGTTTATTATTTTATCCCCGAGTCATGCATGATTAGGTAGACGTTCACTCGGGGATATTTGTTCCCATTTCACATGATTTTTACCCAAACTTCTTTGGAGTTAATGAAAATGGCATAAGAGACCAAGTGCTTGCATTCAGACGAATTGGGGGTGCTCTTCAGACCTTCTCCATTCGTAATCAGGCACCAACCATATATATTTCTGGTTATCCATTGCACAGAGGATTTGATTTTGAGGTTCCATGGCTTATCCATGGATGGTGACTCTGAGTTTATTTTTAGGTACATCTCGGTTTCGAGCCTTGGCTCTTGATCAGGATGTATCTCATTCGTTTTGTATCGCCACTCGTGCTATGCTATGAGGGTGGCAACCGTTTCGAGAGTTCCTTGGTAGAGCTCTCCTTCACACGTGGATGATCCAGAGGGTGTTAGGGACTCGTTCCCTCACCGCCGTCCTCGGATCGGGGTCCACAGCAACTAGTTATTATGAGATGACCCAATGGAAATGGTCATTATATATCATTATCCATTACTTAATTTTCCTACTTGGGCAATTCCTGCCTTTAAAACGGCTGGAAATGGTCGTGGGTCCATATTCAATAGAACACGGAACAATCATTCTTCGATGACTATTTTGATTTTTTTTTCCCTACGAATTTCTTCAAAAGCTACAAATTGCATACACCAACCTCTTTGGGGATCATTTGAAAATTGAGGCTCTAAAAGGATAATGATATATTTAATTTATTACTTGAGTACATAAGTCGATTCAGGCATATATACCTGACAATAAAGGAAGACATTGGCAATACATTCATCTATCTTACTAAAATAAACTGAAACAAAAGCAAAATATAACTATAAGGTCATAACATAAGGAGCATAGATGCCAAAACATTATACCAAAACCTTATTAGAACTACTTGAGAGCAATCCAAAGAGTTGTGATTATCTTCAAGCATTGTTGTAGAGCCCTGGGTTGGATAGTCGTGGTGTGGGGATGACAATCAGCGGATTTTTTTTCTTTAGAACAAGGCCGAATTTTTCTTCATGCTCGAGCTTCCCCCCATCGGGCAATCGCCAATTGAATGAATGCAAGAGTGAAGACAAATTATATGTCAGCATTCTTTCTGCTAAGGTGAATCCTGCACAAGTCCTCCTCCCTGACCCAAATGGTAAGAAACGGAAATCTACTCCGTTGAGCTCCACATTGGCGTTGTTAGGATTAAACCACCTCTCTGGCTTGAACTCTAATGGATCGTCCCAAACTGAAGGGTCCCTTTGTATTGCCCACACGTTGATGAAGACCCTAGAACCCTTGGGGATGGTATATCCCCCAACTTGGCACGATTCGCTAGGCATGTGTGGGATCAAGAGCGGGAGACCTGGGTGCATACGAAGGATTTCTCTCACCACCGCATCTAAATAATGCAATTTCGATATATGATGCTCTTCTACAATGTCATCCTTTCCTACCACTGTCTCTAATTCCTGTTG
This sequence comes from Tasmannia lanceolata, assembly GCF_043159265.1. Classification (NCBI taxonomy): domain Eukaryota; kingdom Viridiplantae; phylum Streptophyta; class Magnoliopsida; order Canellales; family Winteraceae; genus Tasmannia; species Tasmannia lanceolata. The sequence continues at coordinate 1,992,691 of NW_027518697.1, read as the reverse complement.
GAGTTTCTCAGTAACCTCCGGGTGTGTCATCAACTCGGTCATGGCCCATTCTGATGTAGTCGACGTCGTCTCGGCTCCACCAATCGCCAAATCCTGGGCAATAAATAGTGATGTAAGTGGTGGGCTAAAGAATGAATGAATGAAGTCACATTTGTGTTTGGAGTGTGTTGTGAAACAAACATAATATTCATTAGGTACCTAACCAATATACAAAAACCCGAATAGAACTAGGCTGAATAACGTTCCAGAGGAACTTCCTCCATAATGCTCTAATAGCTCTAATAGCGGGGGGGTGTGTGGAAATATCAATTCCATGGTCTGTTCTTTTAATTGATATTTCCACACCCCTTGCTATTAGAGCATTATGGCCATAACGTTATGGAGCCAAGTTATGCTTTATAGCCATGTAGGTCATTTTGTGACGGCTTTCACTCTGGTTGTTCTCCATGTAGTCTTTCCACAGGTCGCCGCTTGCAGGGGCGGAGCTAAAAGTATAGGCCCCGCCCCCATCAAAACATGAGGCGAAGTGTTATATCCGGCCCTTTTTTCTACTTGGGACAGCCGCCTCTTAGTACCATTTAGGATGGTACTAAGACCATGCCCGATGAAATTTTACAAGATCAATGGTCTTGATTTCATATACATGTTCACTCATGTCCCTTTTTAAATCCCAAAATTATTACCGAGGAGAGGGCAATTTGGTAGTTTTAGTTACAAAATATTTGCATGACTACGTCCCTCTTTAAATCTCAAAATTGCTCCTTAAATCATAAAGACTTTCTTGTGTGAGTGCAATTTTGTAGTTATAGTTATAAATATGGGCAATATGTGTGAAAAGAGCAAAAACCCTTTCTATCAACCACAAATCCGCAATCCTCTCTTAAAGCCTAACTTTTCGTTAATAGAAGGAAAAAAAAATCGGCTTCTTTAAGTCAGATTTTTAACGTCCGTGCCATATCCTAAGTGAGAAAAATGATTGTGAGCTTGAAGCTCATATAGCTTATATGAGCTTGAGGGCCCAAACACATGTGGGCCTACATTGTTAGGATGATCCAAAACATTCATTTGAAAGGCCCATGCATAGATAGGGTGTGTACAAAAAATCAGCTCCATAGGATCATCCTAACCCATCAAAAAGTTGAGGGGTTAGGATGATTCAATGGAGCTGATTTTTGGTACACAACCTATCTGTGATGGGGCCTTGAAAATGTATGGTTTGGATCACCACAAAAAATGTAGGACCCATGTGTTTGGGCCCTCAAACTCATATAAGCTATATGAGCTTCAAGCTCACAATCATTTTCCTCATCCTAATTTGTAGGAAAAATTTTCGGCAAAAATCGAGGGGGCACTCTATGTAGGCTTTCAAGCAGGTTGCTCCGTCCCTGGCCGCTTCCATTGGCAGCCTACTTTGTGACAAGTTTTCATGCTAGTTGCTCTAGATTGCCCCTTTCACACACGGTGCCACTTTTGCCCGGTGGGGGTACTCTATGTAGGCTTTCAAGCAGGTTGCTCCACGTAGCCTTTTTCTTCGAACACAACATGATCCCAAATGCTAAGTACCCCAAAAGCTCCATAGGCCCTTATAATCAATACCCCAAAAGCTCCATGACTGATGGAACTCTTTAGACTAAGTTCTCGAACCAAGTATAAAGTATCTTTGTAACTAAGATAAAAAGAAACTTACAAGCATGAGGGCCTTGACGTGGGACATGGTCAAAACCGTCTTGGGATCGGCACCATTCTTTAGTTGCAGTAGGATATCGAGGAAATCCTTGGTTTCTCCTTTATCATCTCCAGTTGCCTTGTTCATTTCTATCCGTTGATCTAAGATATCATCGAAGATCTGATCGAACCATGACATAAGACCCTTCATTTTACGCTCCACGCCTTGTAAATCAAATCGGGCTATGATTGGAAAAAGATCAGAAATGTTGGGCTGTCCCAACAGATCAACGATTCCCGCGAGCACCTCTTTAAACTCCGAAGCAACTTTGGTATCTTTCCCTACTGTACCACCCCATAGCATACTTGTCATTGTGTTGAAGATTGTTTGAGTTGTATAGTCACCAATGTTAACCGGAGTTCCGGCATGGTGATACAAGGTGTTAACCATCCGACGAATTTCCTTCCGGCGAAAGGCACGACCAACTTCGAGCGTCGTGTTATTGATAAAATCATGGACGGAAACGCGACGGAGCATTCGCCACTCGGGCCCGTATGGATTCCATACAATGTCATTTCCACCATAAGTGATTATTTCAGCTCCGGCCAATTTGTCGTGGTTCGCGAAGGTTATGTCATTGTCTTTGAGGGCTTCCTTCACCACAGATGGGGAATGTAGTACTATGCAGAGCTTGTTTCCGAGCCGAAGCTTAAAAATTGGGCCATAAATCTTGGACAATTTAAGAAAATAGCGGTGGAGATCGGGCTCGATAAATGGAAGATTACCAATTAATGGTAGGCCCATTGGGCCCGGCGGTAACGGTAATGTTCCATTGATCGTGTTCATGATCCGGCGTACTAACCAAGAAATCAAGACTACAGCAATGGAGGATGCAATGGAGAACTTGAGAAGAGTGGTGGGAGTTAGAAGGTCCATGGCAAAGAAGGTGGAAAGTTTGGGTCAAGGGTGAGATGGGGTGAAGGTTGAGAGGGGTGGGTATTTAAGGGCATTGCTTGGATTGCTTATTCTGTTTATGGTTCTTGGATTGTTTCTTCTATTTACAGACACTGACTGAGTAACCATTTTTAATAACAAAGTAACATTTGAAGTTGTCTTCCTACAGAAAGTGACAGTCGGTGGGCCATTTTGTGGATGGACCACAGCTTAAAAGTTGCATAGATTAGATGATTCTGAAAGTCGATTGAGTGACTCAACCTGTTCGTTTTGGATTTTGAGTCAATGATTGATTATTGGACATGAAAACAAACACAATTTTAAGTCCAATAATCAGTTGTTGACTCAAAATCAATTCTTAAAATCCAAAACCATTTTCATTTCGTGCCCTATTCATCTTCCCACGTGATACAGGTAGATTATGGTGATTGAGAGAAATTATTTGTTTTGTTTGGTAGTCCACTTGGTGGATGGAAAATTGCACTTGCTATTTGGTGTATTTTTTCACAACTAAATGTTCTCTCATTTTCAATGCAAACTTATTTTTCTCCTAAAAAAATTAGAATTGTTATCTTCTAGAATCATTTTTGCTATAGATAAAAGAACAGAAAATGATAGATTGTGGGTCCAACCCCCACGCCGCCCTGGTCCAAGCCGTTTCCTTGCATGTCCTGGCACTCCGAGTAATGGTTGTTTTCATGTACATTTGCACGTTGGTTACCACGCAGATGACTCTCCATTAGTTTATGAAATTAAAAACTTACAACAAGTATATATACTATAATTTTCATATTCAGATGATGTTTGCAAATATTTTAGAGCAAAACGAGTAAAACGACTCTTTCTGTTCGAAGACACAAAAAATAGGAGTCTTCTTGACATGCTTTTTAGGACACAAAGCAGCATTTACAAGAAACAAAAGAGGGAGTGATTAGACAAGCCCACACTTCATAGGGTGTGTCTCTATATTCTAAGTTTTCAAGTGTTGTTTAAAACCAACAGCCACACACGTAAAACATTTTGGATGTGGAAGGATCTGCCTAGATCTCCAAGGAGGGCTATGAGATGTGACTCATTGGGTATTCCTAGTATTCATTTTAGTTGATTCTTTCTAGTTTTCTTTGGGCTTTTATGCTAGACGGCATATAATCCTCTTCTATTTTTCCCTAATATCAATAAAACTTAGGTGCCAGTACGGGTTCCTCCATAAATTTGGGTTAAAAGATACTGTTAAAATCACTGTTTGAAAACTCTCTGCATCAATTAGACCCGCTTGAGTTGACTTCTTTTTACCATAAGTTTTTATTAGAGAATGCATTTTTCCTACCAAGTAAATAAAAACTCATATGAATATCTCGATCGAGATATAATCACGTCGATGAGTACTCAACTGTACTGACTGAATGCTCGGCCATGTCACATTGAACCAACTAATATTTGCTTTGGACACATTTTGGCAGTACTTAGTGTTAGTGATTTTGCATTTTCAAAATCATGTATATTACATATTTTAGTGTTTTGGAAAATGTTTTATCAAAAGCGTTTGGGAAAAGAAAATGTTTTCTTGGAAATATTTGCTTTTACAAAAGGATGTAGAAGTGTAGTTGAAAAAGATAGTTCCACATCGGATGAGAGAAAAGAAAGAGAAGGGCTTATAAAGCACTACCTTTTCTAACTCTTGTTGATTGCACATTGGGTTGAACCCATGGTTGGACCCGCGGGACGGTGCAACGCACCGTTCGCACACGCGGACGCGCGCGCGCGGCGTGGGCAATGGGCTATAGGGCGCATAGTGGCGCTTTATTGGCGCTTTTTTAGGCGCACTTTGCACTTATTTTTCCAGATTTGATCTGCACCGTTGGATCAAGATGAAGGTGGACCGGTCGGATGGGTGGGTCAAATGGTTCGCAGGCCCATCAAGCCGAATGGTTCAGTTGGGTTGGGCTTCGGTTCGGGCCTAACGGTCGGCCCAACGGGCCCATGACTCCAACGGTCAAAGGGTGTGATCAAATGGGTTGTGTCCCTTTCCCCAACGGTCATGTGCCAAGGGGGTGCGATCCACACCATAGATGGTTGATCTAACGATGACTGGGTTGGAGAGAAGTTTTACTCAAGCCAACAGTCACATCTAGGATCGATCAGGACCGTTCAATATCAATGAGTGCGATCTAACGGTCAGATTTCAAACATTCTGAAAAGGTGCCCTGTAGATGTGTTTTTCACACTGAAAAGACACCAGATGGTCTATAAAAAATGTGCAAACTTCAATCATTTAAGATAGAAATCGAATTGGCAATTCTGACTGATTTTACACTCTCTTCTACACTCCTACAAAAATCCCCAAGTATTTCTACATACTGTTTTTCTTTTGTTTACTGTTCTAGATACTGTTTTTCTGCAGAAACAGAATCTAGAGATTTCTCTAAGGCTTGAAATTTCGGAAGGGCATTTCGGGTTTGATTCCGCTAGTGCTACGCGTCATCAAACATTATTAGGGCTTCCCTACTAGGCTTCATTGTATCTTGGAGGCAATTCGCGGATCCCCTTTGCACACTACTAGTGGGGGCGAATCTTGTCTTAAGGAAAGTGATATCACGCCTTGAAGCAACAAGTTTCTGTTTTCTATCATCAACAGTATCCTCAACAAATTTTCCAACACTATCGAGTTGGGCTCTGTTTACAACAACTTCTTCTCTTAAAGCTAGAGTTTACAATGCTCTTCAAAATCAGCAAAATGTTATCAAAAGGTCCCCAAATGAAAGGAGCTGTACCTTATTTATAGTGTGCAAGTAGCTTATTTTCCCTCCCATACATTCAAATCGTCACTACATGCCCCTCAATTACTCAATTATTACAAATTTACCCTATTACAATTACAACCTACAAAATACATGGACATTTACATCTAATGCCACTTACGCTTATGACAATTATGCCACTCACACAATTCCTACTAGAATAGGCCCTTTTATACTTTGGCCGGTACCGGTTCCTCATCAGGTAGGAGTTTCCCATAATACAAAGTGTCTGATAATTACCCAATTTGGCGGAATGATTGGCCAAATAGTTTTTTTTTTTTTTGAAAGATTAAATTGATTGGCCAAATAGTTGACAATCCTAATAACATGAGTAAAGGAACTATATATCTCAAATATCATCGATGTATTTGCCTAATCTCCACGGACCATCATCACTACCCATGGCCCGAGAAATGACATTTGAAAATATCAACTTCCAACTCGAGGAGTTCATCCATTTGATCGAGGAAAATACTAATAACCAAGCGAAGAGCACTACCCCAGAAGTTCTTATCATGAGTTTTGGTAATCTACTGCATAATTTGTACCTCAGATGAGACAGGCGAGCATGAAAGCAGATGATATATATGCTGAACATATTACAAGATAGGCATGACCTGTGTATAAAACAACAATGGATCACCACCAGGGTGACTTTGTTTGGGTCATTCTCACCAAAGACATGTTGCCTTTGGAGTACACGAAAGGCTGAGTCCAAGAAAGATCAGACTGTTTGAAATCATTGAGTTCATTAATGATAATGCCTATATAGTGCAGCTACCTCGCTGTATTCACATGTATTCAATGTGAAGCACTTGATACCTTATCATGGAAATTCAAAGATGAGATTTTGAATTTGAAAATAAAAACTTCCCAAACCAAGGGGATAATGCAAAGTGGGCCCTAAAGGATGCATAATATACTGTCACCCCCTGAACCTTACACACGGTCGGGAACGAGACAGTCCCTCTGAATAAGTAATAACCGTATATGGTTTTTTTTTTTTTTTGAAAGATTAAATTGATTGGCCAAATAGTTGACAAACCTAATAACTTGCCTAATCTACACCAAAATACAAATTGTGTGCTATTGTAGGACCACAACATCCTTAATTTCACAATCAGAAAAACCTATAAAACAAGTGGGATAACTGTAAGATGCTCATGATTTTTTTTTTGAAGAAGGCAACAGAATATATATTTATATGTATGAGTAAGCAGAACCGAGATGGTCCTTGCGGAACAATGAGCAAAGAAAATAGCAAGACAATAAGTCAAGGGGGGAGATAGTCAAAACACTCCAATTCGGCCTGAGAAACTCCACTCTTAGCCAGAGAGTCGGCTGCCACATTGGCCGATCTCCGGACATGCTGAAAGACCATGGAGTAACCCTTTCCTCTATCCTCTATCTCCTCAAAGAAAGGCACAAATCGCCAAGGGGGAGAAGCGACTCCCGAAAGCCAGCGAATAACATTTACGGAATCGCCTTCGACTATCAGACTGTCGCACTCCAAGCGAGGCAAGGAGAGGATCCCACTGTGACGACATCACTGGGTCCCGAGAAGGCACAGTCCGCCCACCATCGGACTGTAAGATGCTCATGATACATGCCAGATTTTAGTGATTGAGGTTTTTTTTATCAAATGGGCCCCTCCATGAATAGTTTGTGGCCCCAAAATCGCACGGATCATAGCCATTCCATGTATTTCTGCCTGTGAAATAAGGATCTACAAGGTATACATTTGTCTTTCACCCACCACATGCCTACTTGCCCAACACATAAATTGAAATAATACCTCGTGGCCCTCATCGTACACTATATTTTGCCTTGTTTCACATTATTCTCGTTTGGTGGAAACATGTACTCACACTCAATCAACAACAAAGAGAGAAAAGACCCACCTGAGATACACCACGGCAAGCAAAGTAAAAGCTAAAAAATTCGACCACGATTTCTTAACATGCAAAAGATTAAAAAAAAATAGTGTAAGATTTCTCACCATGCACATGCAAGAGAAATAAAATAATTTGAGTACGATTTCTTAAGATGAAGATTCATCTACCAGGGGTCCTTAAATACTGATGCGTTTAAGCCCTTCAATCTAAGTAAGAAGCCTTCACAAATTGAAAGCATTAATATTTCTAACTTCTCATGGCACTTAGTACTTCCTCTGTTCTTTCTTCCTCCACCCTTCCAGTGGAAACTGGAAAAAATCCGGCTGTTCGCCGCTCAGCAGGATTTCACCCCAGTATCTGGGGCGATCATTTTCTTTCCTACACTGAAGATCCCAAGGTAAAAGAATGGATTCTATTAATATTGTTTGATTTACAAAGAATCAATCCGTACTTATATAGAGCACTTAGGTGATAAACATAGAATCCAATCCATGTAACTATAGGAGACCATCCTAGTAAAAAAAAAACTACCTAGGTTTCCTTGTCTAAGGCCTTGTTTGTTAAAGATTATGACAACCAATTGTGAGTCCAATGATATGTTTTGGCCTCACAATCGGTTGTCATAATCTTAAACGAACAGGCCTTAATTTTCAGTCCAATAATAGGTTTTGAACTCACAATCAGTTGTCATAATCTTAAATGAACAGGCCCTAACTAACTTGCCTAATCTACACCAAGATGATCCAACAGTGTGATCTCAACCCAATCCAACAGTGAGATCTCACATATTCTAACACTTTGCTTATGTCCATATGTTTGTTGATTGCATGAATACAGAAGCTGGATGCATGGAGTAAAAGGGCTGAAGTGTTAAAGGAAGAAGTGAGGAGAATTTTAATCAATGCCAAGGGATCACTAGAAGAATTGGATTTGCTGGATGCAATCCAACGGCTCGGAGTGAAATATCACTTTGAGAAAGAGATTGAAGAGGCATTACACCATCTTTATGTTGCAGAAACTCATGCTTCTACTGATGACTTACATTACGTTTCTCTCCGGTTTCGACTTCTGAGGCAACAAGGGTACAATGTGTCTGCTGGTAAATCCCTTGCCACATCATTTTGGTCACTGTCAAAATATATGGTATACTTTAGTTTAATTGTGACACCCTCAGCCATCTTAGCCATCCTTGAACCCCCTCTTTGAGCCTTTTTTTCTTCGTGCTTTGGAAGACCCTTATACTTTGTTTCTGTTTTGCTGCACACTCTGATGAAACATGAAAATGATCACTTCCACTCCATCGAACTAGTACTTTTCATTACTCTCCAATTTTGTTGATCTAAGAGATATTTTGTGTGGATAATCAATGACATAAATATTGGGTGGTGAAAACAGATGTATTTAGAAAGTTCAAAGACGAGCGGGGCAACTTCAAGGCAAGCTTAAGTACTGATGCGAGGGGTTTGCTAAGCCTGTATGAAGCCGCATTTCTCAGCATACGAGGAGATGATATCTTGGATGAAGCCATAACTTTCACAAAAGAGCAGCTTAAGTCTGCTATGACCCATGATGACGCTCCTCTTGCCAAACAAATAGCTCATGCCTTAGAGGTACCCACGCACAAGCGCATACAAAGGCTAGAGAACATTTTCGCTACCTCACAATCTACCAGGAAGAGAAAGGAAGGAATGATGTGTTGCTTGAGTTTGCCAAGTTGGATTTCAATATCTTACAAGAATTGCATAAGAAAGAACTAAGAGACCTTACAAAGTAAGTTTCCATATTCTCATTACTTGAATAAGGATCCATTAAACTAATGGGATCTAATTGAACCCATTAAAATGGCGACTTGAACTGATCTTTTCAATAACTTGCAGGTGGTGGAAGGACACAGATGTTGCAGGAAAGCTACCTTTCATTAGAGATAGGTTGGTGGAATGCTACTATTGGATCTTGGGTGTGTATTATGAGCCAGAATACTCCCGAGCTAGAATTTTTTCTACCAAAATGACAATGATGGTCTCAGTTATTGATGACATATATGACGTATATGCTACTGAAGATGAGCTCCAACTATTCACTGATGCAATCTATAGGTTTGATCTATCCACCTCAAAAGATTATCAAATTTTCTATTGAACACTGGTGTGCCATGATAGATGCCACACTATGCATCTGTTGAAATGTGAAGGTCCATATTTAAAAGATCTGAAAGTCTAAGATATGAAAGCTAATTATTTTTCAGGTGGGATCTTGAGGGCCTAGATCTGCTCCCACAGTTCTTGAAAGATTGTTTTCTTGTACTCTATGACACCGTCACGGAATTAGAAGACGAACTAGAACCGGAAGGAAAATCCTATCGTGGATACTATGTAAAGGATGCGGTGGGACTAACAAAACCCGTCACTAAAATACATTTTGATCCAGAGCCCAGAAGAGTTTGATACACAGATTTCAAAGTTGAAGTTTGATGATGTCTTGATTATGTTCTGTTTTATCTTGCAGATGAAGGTTTTGGCTAGAGTATACTTCGTTGAGCACAAATGGTATAACAGAAATACTGTACCAAGTGTAGAAGAATATCTCCGTGTTTCTTCTCTTAGCGTTGCAGTCCATATGGCTAACGTCCATTGTTGTGCTGGGATGGGAGATGTAATGACCAAAGAGGCATTCGAATGGTTGAAGAGCGAACCAAAGGTTGTAATGGATGCATCACTAATTGGCCGACTGCTTGATGACATGCAGTCCACTGAGGTATGCTATTTTTTCTCAAACCAAAAATTTATCTAGGAACGTGGGGCGGGAGGGGCTGCACTTGAATTTTTATTGATGAATAAAAGTACATGAGGAGGACACACCAATTTAATTTCCTCAAAACCCGAAATAAAAGGAGCATTACTTACAAGAGATACTAGGGATGCCCGAAGAGTCACATCTTAAGGTGCTCCTAGCCCTTCTAGAAGGTCCTGCCACGGTCAGTATGTATCATTCTCTTTTCCTTTACAGACAAAATTAAGCAAAGAGTCAGCAACCTAGTTAGCTTCTTTGAATTGATGCGACACAAAAGATTGAAGCATGACACTTGGCCTTTGGGAAACTTGTTAGCAAATAGTCTCCATGAGAGACTGTATAAATCATATATAGGTCTCATCTATTCCACCTGTTGTAGGGAGCTAGAACCCTTCGACAACAAAATATTTCCATTCATGACTGTAAATTCCTAAAATTCCACCGTTCCATGGCTAAGTATTTTTTGTTTTGTATGTTTGAAGTTTGAGCAAAAGAGAGGCCATGTTGCATCGGCTGTCCAGTGTTACATGAATGAGTATGGAGTGACTTACAATGAAGCATGTGAAAAGCTGCATGAAATGGCTGCACTTGCATGGAAAGATGTAAACCAGGCTTGCCTTAAACCAACTGTTTTCCCTCTGCCTGTATTTATGCCTGTAATCAACCTTACACGAGTGGCTGAAGTCATCTACCTTCGTGGAGATGGGTATACTCATTCAGGAGGAGAGACTAAAGAAAATATCACATTGATGCTTGTCAATCCAATCTCTGTGTGAGAATGGAGTTTCTTTCCTAAGTGTATCTCTTCTGTTCTTTCCCAAGTGTATTTCTTCTTTTCTTTCTTAATAAGTGTATTTGTTCTCATCCTTGTTTTTACTGGGTAGGATTACTATGAGTCGTAAAATGCCCATTACCATGTCTTTAGTGAGATGTGATTTTTAACTATTATGAAATGAATAAGGTTCTCTGGGTCTTGTTTGTACAAGTGACTTCGAAGCTTTTTTCTGTTCTTTTTTTTCTGCACAACCATGTGATTCTAACAATCATCTTACCGCTGAACTGCAAAATAGATGGTTAAAAAACAAAAGAAAATAAATAATCTGACCACATTAAAAGTTCTTGTTAGAGTAGATTAGATCATGACCGTTGACTGTAAGGGAATCTTGGTAGTAACACGGATTAGGCTGGTCTTCCCCAAATCTCATCATTATCCCTTACCATTTTTATCTGTAATTGGTTTATATAAGCACCTGTTATTTTTAATGGAAATCAACTAATCTTAGTGGAAATCTCTTAATTTCACAACTTTTACTAAAACTCGTAGGAAAATGCACAAGGTGTGCCTCACCATGGATGTGTCATGGAGAAGAAACTGTCCAAGGCGATCCAGAACATAGCTAGCAAAACATGATTCTGCAAAGAAATGCGATGGAAAAATTTTGGGTTTAATATGGTATTGGTTAAAAAAGCCATAGTAAAAAATGGTCAAATAAACAGGAACAATAAAAATACATTTAATACATCTAAAATTTTCTCATTTACAAAATATAGTAGGGTGAAGCTGGAAAGTTAGCCAAAGAACTGCATTTAATACATTTTGAACGTTTTCCGTAAAAGACAGTTTTTTTTTTGCTGTAAAATTTTTAACCGGAGTATCAAACGTCGAATCTAAAAAATGCCTGTTTAAAACAGTGTTTCGCTAACTACGATTCTAACTAGTGGATTAGGTGATTAGAATCATCGTATGTTTTCTATTGTATATATCCGACGATTAGAATCATCATATATTTTCTATTTTAGAGATATCTCATGAACATGTCAAATCTAATCCTTGTAAATCTCAGTCCAACTTCATATATATTGAATATACATGTTGGACTGATCCATCAATCAGCCATACTTGCTAAAACATCTTTATGGTAATGATATTGGTCATCCAGATCATGTTTATCTTTCCATTCTGCGCTTTGTAGACTTGAAAAGGCATGGGCTTGGTTTTCATGATTCAACATATACCTCCTGGTTATTGGATTTTGGTGTTGTAAGGTGGATTCACCCATGTCTGTCTTCACTCACAAAGACAAGATTCTTGTTCTGCTTCTCCACATCAATGAAGTCCTTACCATAAATGACAAAAAAATCCTACCCACCTTCATTATCGTCATCAAGAAGGAATTTTGAATGAAGGACTTGGGGACCCTTCATGACTTTCGAACAATGAGTTTTATTTCTCTCCCAATCAAAGTATCCCAAAGATCTCTTTGTCAAGGTAGATAACGTGGACGCGATTTCTTGTGGTGCTTATGCGGGGACCCTCGGGTGTCAACTCGCCATGCTTCCTATCAAATATCTGGAACTGCCGTTGGGGTATGGCATCCCTAAAGCTGGGCAATGGGATCCGGTTATTGAACGGATTGAATGGAAGCTTGCGTCCTGGAAAAAGAGGTACTTGTCATTTGGGGGTCGTATTACCCTAATCAAAGCCGCCCTCGCAAATCTGCCAGTACATTTTATGTTGGTATTCAAGATTCTGGCGTCGGTTGCTTTTCGTATTGAAAAAATTCAGAGGGATTCCTTTGGGAAGGTAAAGAAAGGGGGAAAAGGCTCAAGCACCTTATTGCGTGGAAAACGGTGTGTCGTTCCAAAAGAGAGGGGGGTTTGGCCATTGGCAAAATTCGCCTCCGGAACAAAGCCCTTTTGGGTAAGTGGTATTGGCAGTTTGGTACGGAAAAGGATGCTTTATGGCATAATGTTGTGGGCCAAAAATATGGCAGCGGATGGGGCGACTGGATATGTAATGGAGCATCAAATCAGAATGGATCCGGCATTTGGAAGTCTGTCTCTTTAGCAAGGGATGCATTCCTTCCGTTAGTACGTTACAAACCTGGAACGGGTAACTCTGTTCGTTTCTGGTGACTTGTGGGTGGGCAACTGTACGTTGGCGGTGGCTTATCCAAATCTGTTTCGTCTCCCTGCTGATCCGGGTTCTACCATTGCACAAAATGTCATTCGACACCATGGGCATGCCAACCTTGTTTGGGATATCAGGTTGAGACGCAATCTCAAAGACTCCGAGATCGATAATTTCTGCTCTCTTCTTCTCAAACTATCTGGTACCTATTTAACTACCGGCTCGGATAAGTGGATCTGGACGCCTAAGTCCCACGGGCTTTATTCGGTAAGATCATTTTTTAGAAAATTAAATGACGAATGCGGAAACCCTTCTCCCCTGGCTAAAATCTGAAAAAACATCGCCCCGCCTCGTATCAAAGGGTTCCTATGGACTTTACTGCTCAACGGCATTAACACATGCGAAAGATTGAAGGCCCGGGGATTTCAATTAGTGAATCGCTATGTTTTGTGCAAAATGGCGGAAGAAAATTTGGATCATCTATTCCTTCTCTACCCATTCGCATTTAAGGTATGGATGGGAATTTTCAGATTCTTTGGTTTTTCTTGGGTCCTCCAGGGAAGCATATGTACTGTTATCAATAATTGAGGGGGCGTGCTGGCCGGGTTGGTGACACCATGTTATAACCCTGAAAGCTGTTGAAATTGGAAATGCTAGTGGAAGACGAAAATCAATAACAAAACCAACAGTCACTCACGGTAAGTGTGGATAGCAATAACACCAGCAACACTCACAAACTTTACTCCACCCAAATAAATAATTCAACCAACCAAGCTCTCTAATGCCAAAAATAAATAAATAAATGATATCAGCACAACCATGGTTTGATAATTGCAGCAAGTCATCTTGTCTTTTATTATTTGGGATTTGCGAAGGAAAGGCATTTTTTCGGCTGGCTGTTGAATGAGAGCAGCAGCCACACATGCTCATTTTTTCAGCAGATTTTGTCGTATTCTCTCATGCAACAGCCTGCTGTGAAATGCCAAAGTCTCTAGCAAATCCCTTATTATCTAAAGAGCTGTAAAGGGGGATTAAGTTCCCAAAAAGCTCTCACAAGTCAATTAAAAAAGAAAGGACAAGCTAAGGTTGTGCGATTATTAAAACTTTATAGGCAAAAATTTTTTTAAAAAAAAACCTATGAATTTCTGAAAGATTCCTATGAACAGATATCCAACGCTAAAATCCCTAATCAAACAGATCTCCATGCAATTTCAAAAAGCTACAGTAATCCCTATGAATTTCTGAAAGAAACGTAAATCAAACAGAAACAGCCCATCCAACAAACACAAGGAATCTCGACGGGAAGTGAGTACCCACAGAATATAATGTTAGCAGATTTTGTCCTATTCTTTTTATTCATAAGAGGTGGCTGTACTGTACTGTACTGTTTTCTCCTGCAAGTGTAAGCCGCGAAATGGATTTACGCGAAACTTTGTAGCAAATCCATTTTGCAAAAGATGTTATATGAGTCTCAGTTGTGTAATGACAAAAAAGCCCTTTTAATGAAACCAACTGCGCCCTTGCAAATATTTCTTCATCATTCAATTCAAGGGTGTAATCCGAGCGAGCTTGCTTCCTCGGTTCTCTTTTTCGCATCACTACGAAAGTGTAAATAATCGACGGTCCTAATTCCATCTCATCTCTCCACCCTTAAAGATCGACCATCCGACGCGACTTAAATATTAAAAGGTCACCCTTATTTTATTTTTTGTTCGTCCAAGTGACAGATTCTTTTGTTTTTCCTATGATAAATTCGATTGCCTCATATGGGCCGATTTCTTAAAATCACCCTTATTTTATTTCAACTCTAGAATCAATAATGCCCTGTTTTGATACCAAAAATTTCTTTGCTCACCTTATGTTTGTAGGAATGCTTCAAAGAGATTTTTATTTTTAATCAATTGTTCTATATGTTCTTCAATGCTATATTAGTTTGTCGGGGTTTCTGTTATTTATACTTACATTATGTTTGAAGGCACTCCTATAATGGGGTTTATTTGTATTTTGCTGAATTTGCTTACGTGTTTTTGTATGAATATCTTTGTAGAGTTTCATTTATCTTAATGGTCTGCTTATATAGTGTTTCTTTTATCTTTGGAGTTGGCGTTAGATTATGAAAGTCTTACGTGGAAAATTAAAACAATGGTAGCCTTAACTTTGTTAACTTTTCCATCTCTTGTAATGGAAAACTATATGCTTCAATTACTCCAAGGAGTTTTAGATGTTTCCATGAATTGAGAATCAAAAGAATCAATTTGGCCATCCTACAATGACAGCAAGTGAATTTCTTTGAACAACCCACGGATGGTCAACCTTCCTTTCAACCTTATGCTTAGGTTTCAGTTGGGAGTTGCAATTGATGATACGTGGTAACTTTAGGTTTCAATTGGGGGTTGCAATTGATGATGCATTCTAATACAAGAACTTCAATTTGCAATTACAGATGGTAGTCAAGGCAAGGAAGCACGAATCTCTACTCAGAATGGGGAATCCCGATTCCCTGAAAATCGATTCGGAAACGGGAATCTTCTCGATTCCCCGATTTTTGGAAATCCCGTTTCGGAAACGTGGGAAACACGATTCCCACTCTATGGGAAATTCGATTCCCACTCTATGGGAAACACGCTTCCCACTCTATGGGAAGCGCGTTTCCTATTTACCCTCCTTGTCTCTTAGTAGTCCTCTTTTCTTCCTCTTCTTAGGATTTACATGTAAATAAGGGAATACCCCCATTTGAATCTATTAAAAATAGTTTCAAGACCCAAATCTGAAAGGATAAAAAGTCAACTTTCCAATTCTAGTACAAAATTCGAAAAAACGGGTCGGGTCAAAATCTTAAATTCCAAACGATGGGGTATTTTTCCAATTTTAAAAATTCATAAATTCTATCATGTCCAAACATTATTAAATCTCAAAAGTCTGGTAAAATAAATCTCATAATTTGGTTTCTAAAATTTTTTCTTCTTGTCAGGCACTGGTCAACAGACTAGTCAACACAGGCATTTCAGCTGATAGTGATTTTCCTTTAAGTAAATGTTGGATCTTTTAATAAAAAGTATTTTTTTAAATATTTGGTTTATGTAATTATTTCTTATTTTGTTTTAGTAATTTTTCATTTTAAATTTTTTTTTTTTGAATATTTAACTATTAAAAAAAATCTCCGACCCTTCACGCTTCCCACTTTCCACCTTCCTGAGAGCCTTTGCTTCCCGCTCTGGCAACCTTGAGTCAAGGTATGCATTTCTTGTAAGTTGTAACATTGTTCTTGACAATGAGTTCTGGTCATGTATCATCAATTGCAACAAAAAGGAGTCTGGACAAGAGATGTTAAGGAAGCTTCTCCCATTTCAACAAAAAGAATTGTCTTACCATTAATAAGTTTCTACTAGCTGTTAGACATAACCCTCCTACCATCCTCTTAGTAATGATATTTACAATTTATTTTTACCAGAACATTCAATTATTTTATAAGAAGTATCTATTAGACATGATCCCTTCTATACAGGTGAATGGCCCATTTAATTTGACATCTTAAGTATTCATCTTACAGGGAAGCCAGCTTCGGTCATGCTAATATTAAGAGCCGAACCCATCCTTCTGCATTTGCTACCATGGTCCTCAATAACCCCCTAAAACGCTGTGGTTTGATGCACATGCTTACACTAGGAAAAAGAAAGAGTAGAAGAATCTTACCTAGTTTGGTTTGTACAAGAGATTCTCACATGAAGAAACATGGAACAACAAGTATTTTTTTTTCTTTTTGCTGTCTGCGATAATGTTTGTTTGAGTAGAATCGAGCAATCTGTCTTTTGTCAATTCATTGGGCTGGTATATATTGTTTCTTCGAATAGAATAGATCAATTTGCCTTGGTTTGTTGCCGATGAGATGATATGAACTTGTCATATATTTTGGTTTGTTGCCGATGAGATGATATGAACTTGTCATATATTTATCATTCATTGTCTTGGAATTTTTTGAACTTGTGATATTATTTATGTTAGATGCTTATTTGTTATATCAAATTTTCTTTATGTTTATTAGTCACTTGTGGTGTACAAACTCCCAATGTCTTGATGTTTGTTAGTTACTTCATTACGATATGAAATGCACTTAGGGCCTGTTTGGATGCCAAGAAGATTTGGATTTGGATTTCTCACATTTGCAGCCCTTTTTGTGTTGTGATTTGGATCTGGATAGAATTCTTTGATTTCCAAATCAGCGAATGCCAGTGAAAAAAAATCAGATTTCCAAATATGCTGTGGAAATAGGTAATTGAAAATCCACAGATCTGGCAGTTTCCTTCCCTCTCTTTGCTCCTCAACCTCTCCCCTCCAGAAGAAAGTACCCCCTTCCCTCTCTGTCTCCCTGAACATGAGCTGAAACTCAATTCCAAATCGAAATACAAAATATGAGGTATCATCCAAACGTGCCCTTATGATTACGTATATGGTTGGAAGTTGGAACCACATTTGGTTCTCTGTGTGGATGTGGAAGGGGTTAGATGCTAATGCAAATGCAAATGTCGAAAAAAGAACCCTTCTATGGTAAGACTCTTATCATGGTGACAACAACCCTGTTGTAGTTTTACTACAAAGAAGAGGGTTAGCAGCATTCATATTAACAAGTATTGACTAATGCGCCATAGTGGGACCCACACTTGATTGGTCTGATCCACATGTATCCTTGAATTGTTTTAATCAAGAATTCATTTTTTTGCATATCCAATCTTCATTCTGCTAAAAACAGAAATTGATTCTTGGATGTGAGTTTGCCAATCGCAATTCCATTGCCAGGGCGACTCAAAAAATGCATTCTAATTCTTGATTCCTTGTTTTTCAGCCTTTTCCCACCATCTCCTCACTCATGCCTTCTCTAGTCTCTCCTTCTCCCACGCCTCCTATCCCCTCTCACGGCTTGATAAACCAAGATTCCACAGAAAAAAATTTCATCACAGCCAAACAGTGCTTGTTTCCTTCAAAGTTGAAAGACTCTTGCCTTACAAGTTCAACAGTTAACTTAGGGAGGGCATCATCTAATCAGCAAGTTTCATCAGCCACGATCCTAGTGGGGGACACTTAATGGACAATCATAATCGCATGTTACGTATCTGTATGTGTATGGTTAAGATCAAACTACTAGCCTTATAATTGTGAGAGTTCGGCTCATAGACACCTATAGTTTTCTGTCTTTGCGAAAAAAGAAAAAAAAAATTCCTTTAGTGGGGCGTTTGGTTCTAAGGAAAACAAAATTATGGAAACTTTACTCCCCCACCCCACGCAAAAGGAAAAAAAAAAAAAAAATCCCCTGCTCCAAAGCATATCGAGTTGTTTGGATTCTGGCAGAATTTCTTCTTGAAATTTAATTCATGGAGAATGGATTTTCCACCATTTGGTTAACTCAAAAAACAAAAAATTTCATTGTTCTCGAAAAAAATTGCAAGTCTACTAGATCCTGATATTCTTTTGTCCTTGGAATACTTTTTTCATGGAGTTTTTTCTTCTCTAGATCAAAACTGCTATATTTGTAGGTATCAAGGTACCCTTATTAGTTTTGTTTGTTACGGTTTTCCTGTCTGTGGAGAACTCCCATGATTCAAACATGTTAGTAAAAAAAGACGAATTGTGATTGCAGGAACATTATAAGTGTGACCATGAAATTTGGTGTGGTGGGGAGAATCCTAGCCAACGACATCTCCAACCAACTACAAAGGGTAGCAGAATGTTGCCACCGTCGCCAATGAGGCCCAATGTCAAGTGAGCAAGGTTTAAAATCAAAGATCTTGACTGATACTTCGTTATGGTTTGATACAAAGATGTTTAAGAAAATGATCATCAATTTTACTTTTAAAACTCTTCAAAGGATCAACTTCCTAATTATTGACATTCTACGACTTATTAGTTACATGAATAAAATCATTTACATTGGAGTTTCGGTTTCATATTTCACCTACTCAATTTGCAATCGCTGATTCATTAATTTCTGGCAATTTTAACATGCAGTGCAGCATTCTTGGTTCCACTTCCTACATGGCAGTGTTTCTAAATGAAGCCATACTGAGGAGCTGCTAAGAAGTGTGCTGACACCGCTTTCAACCTATTAATTGATGATTTAGTCAAATACAACATCTCAAAAGAAGAATCATTCTGTAAACCGAGCTGCTCGCCCCAATTCTTTTTCCTTCAACCAACGAGAAAGTGGGGAGGAAAATGTAAGTAACTCTATACTTTTTTAGATTTGTTCCTTTTTTCTTGATTTGTTCCTTTTTTCTTGATTTGGTCCATACTCGTTTTACATACTCGTTTTATATATATATATATATATATATATATATATATATATATATATATATATATATATATATATATATATATATATATATATATATATATGTATAGAGAGAGAGAGAGAGAGAGAGAGGAAATGGTTTGTGAGCAGCTGCTCAGATGGAGTATTTGTTACAATCTGTTCTAGAAATTTTTTGTTTAATTACCCTTTGCCACTCATGAAAAAAAAGCAAAACTATGTAAGCAAAATGGATATATAAGTTTACCAGATGGTTATATCTTCTTTGGTACAGTAGCCTAGTCCAGAGTTGATCCATACATCTTAAGCAGAGCTTGAGTGCACCAGCCATGGCTGTCATCCACAGTTGGCATTCTCAATTCAATAAATGAACCCACATGAAGTTGGGTCCCAGACGAAACAACACCCGCCAACACTCTCAGCACATTCGACGCATCAATGTCTATGCATACACTAATCTCTGGATACCCTTTTGGCGCTGGCGGAATCCCCATAATCTTAAAACAGCCTAATAGATGGTTCTCCTCCACCTGTTTTCTTTCACCGTCATATACAACAATCAGTTTGTGCAACCCACAATTAGTGGTTGTTGGATGATCCTATCCCTTTGATTTGTGGCCCCCATTTTAGGATGGCACAGTAGTGAAAACTCCTCAAATCGAAGGGTTTAGGATCATCCAAAGGGCTCGGCACAGCTGACTATCAACAACGGGACCCAAAAATGAATGGATGAATGGTTACTTTAGACCATCCATTCAACTGTACTCTGCTCGACTTTTTGGGCTGCACTAGCGTTGCACCAAAGATGAATGGTTTAGGCACCAATTAAAATGGTTACCACTTTCTTGATACAATTTCGCAATAAGATGGACTATCCTTACCTTCTTCTAAGTGGCCTGCAAATGGGCACAATTGGCTATTAAGTATTATTTTCACATGGACTAGTGTGAACTGATCAATTGTTTCTTTTGCTTTCACCATGTAGAATCCTGATGGAGTTGACAGGACCAAGATGGAAGCGAAAAGATGCAGCAATGAAAGCCCTGGCCGATCCCATATCGAAAAAAATCACAGAGCTGCAATCTTCTCTATTACAATCGAAAACACATGCATTTCTATCTGGTTGTGGTGCTCTTCTTGAAGTCGGATTAGAACAAACGGATCTACTAAATCATGCTTGCTTTGGCCGACCAATCGCCACGTCAGAGAAAGATAAGCAATGGTTTCAATTGGGTTTGGAGGAAGCTTTCTACTTGTCTCATGCTCTAAAATGTCTCACAATTTTAGGCGAAGATAGTCAACCAATGAACGACATAGAGATATGGGAATGCATGAGATCCAAGAGAAAGACATTTCCCAATCTATACAAGGCTTATTTGCACCTGCGAACGAAGAATTGGGTGGTGCGCCCGGGTTCTCCTCAGTATGGTGTTGACTTTGTAATATATCGTCACCATCCAGCTCTTGTGCATTCAGAGTATGCAGTGATCGTCCTCTCAGAAGGCAATGGTGATTCTAATGATCGCTTGAGAGTGTGGTCTGATATTCAGTGCACACTTAGACTATGTGGTAGTGTTGCCAAGACATTATTAGTCCTTACCATCAACACAAATGAGAACAATGCGAACTTTCCTTCGTGCCTAGAACAACACTACAGCATTGATGAACGCACGATCGCAAGATGGAGGCCAGAGCAGTGCCGCGAGGATCTTACAAGTCTTTGCAATGGAGCTGTATGAGGAATCTAAACATAATTTTCTTACTGTATCATCTTTTACTTTTTTAACCTGGAATTTATTTAGGAATCTGGAGCAGCATCTGAATTTGTATTGATAGAAATAAAATAAGTGCAAGAAGAGGACATTTCACCTTGCCTCTGATCACATCTAACAGCCCCTTGTCCCGTGTGTCAATTTGTAAATTTTTATAGATGAAATGAAACAGTTACCTTCTAAAAAAAAATCTGTAACGGGACCACACCACAATATAGAGAAATCTACAGCAGAACCACACCACAATATAAAATACTTATCTAACTCTAACATTAGGAGTATGGAGCCGATCACATGTAACAGCTGCTCTCGTGACTCTTGGGAGATCGAATAGATATTTTATTAAATTTTCTTCGATTAAATTTGCTATTTTACTTTCTTTTTCTTTTTTTTTCTCTTTCTCATTCTGTTTAATGAAGAATTGGCGTAGGAATCATAATATGATGCCGATTCCAATTCCTGATTCCTGCAATTCAAATGGAGAGCTCGTGCAGCAGATGCACTTGTCCCCTACAGGTGGGGTCTTCTTCTTGTATTCCAAGTTGGTGGCACTATTTTCATATCATTTTTGCTTTGACAAGAGAGAGCACTCCATCTTTGACCATTGCAGAATGAATGAAGGAAGGGGACCCATAGCCCACTTAGAGGAGATTACTTGTCAATTTCCACTTACAATCTTTGCCTGGTCAATGAAAATAGATCACTTTGTGAGGCAACTACTACAATAGTCTACTAATGTTCTTGTTTCCATTTGCTATAGATTAGGTAGAAAATCTTAAAATCAGATTTTACCACATATCGGTTTGGAATTTGAGTAACGCAAGCAAACAATGTGGAAAATAAGGTCACTTTCTTTATCCCTACTCGGCCGTGCTTATGGCCTTTTTTGGCTGCGGAGAATGGAAAAAGAACAAGAAAAAAGGGGTGTTTGGCAAATTTGACAAATCCCACCTGTAATTTCATTTGGGCCCTGTTCATTTTTAGATTTTGACAACCGATTGTGAGTCGAAAACTGATTACTGGACTCAAAATCATGTCTGATAATCGGTTTTTGACTCACAATCGGTTGTCAACATCTAAAACTTGGTGATGAGCTGCGATGAATTCTCAAAGCGATTCTCTGCTAAGGGCTTTGTCCCATCTAAAAAATGAAAAATGGGAAGGGCAGAAGAAGACATGTTAATTAATTTATGGGTGCCAAAACCAAACCGCTTTTAGTTTAATTAAAAGTTCTACTGTGGGCTCGATCATTGGGCCCTACATTACGTAGTAGCCACTTGACCAGTATTTAATTGGACCGAGCACTTAGGTTACTACATATTGAATGGGTTTTTTTTTTTCCGGGGGCTGTGGTATCAAAGGAATATAAATAAACATATTTTGGTAGCCTCTTGAATAATTATCTAGGGGAGCCCCGCGTATCCATAATATGTGGAGTGATAGAGTGAAGGGCGGCTTGCATAAAACCAGTTACAAGAGCGCTCCTATTAGTCATTGTCAACAGAGTGTCTTTATTGTAATGGTTTTTTTTATTGCAAACCAGTAAAGAATACACTGATTTAATTTTATATCTGCCAAGGTAATTTCTATATTTTCATTTTTTCTGTGCCATTGTAAATGCACTTTCTTGAGATCGACCGATGGGGTCGCCCTTGTAACTAGTTTTTGCAAGGGTAACCTTAGCATACCTTATATAGAGAAATTCTATGGTTATTTGACCCAACAGCAGCTTTTCAAAAAGTGAGAAGCGATTGGATCGAATATCAAGGGCTGTACTACCATTAGGTTTTTGTGGGCCCACTCATCATGTAAGGAATACATGAATGGTCCAGATCAATCTAAGGTGAGATCTAGTATCATATTAAGGAGACACTATATGTCCACCCTTTTCGTTATCATCTTCCCATTAACTCAAACATTTACAGCTCATTTTGTTTTGTCTATTCCTTAAATGAAGTCATTTCTTGAACAAACAAACAAACAAATGAGAAAGAGCATAGATTATAGAGGACTATAATAAGGAGGGAGTTGGTAACCAACCTCAATCATAAAATATTAGAGTATCCATCAATAGATTATAAAATATTAGAAAATATAAAGTATATATGAAAGGTATTAACCATTTTCTACCCATTAGTATTTCCTTTTTCATTAGAATTCATGGGTTTTTGCAAAAGAAGTCCTCTAATTTGATTTATTTGCAAAAACGGGTCTTTTTGTTTGACAATTTGCAAATAGACTGGTCACTTTTGAGTTCATTTTGGAAATCAGGTCGTGCCATCAATTCGTGATCAAAATATCCACTGGTAGTTTTTTTTTACTCATAAAAGACCAAAATGACCTTACTTGTGCCAAGATGAAAATTACCTGTGAAAAGACAACAAGGAGACTCCTGCCCAGTACCAAAAAATGGTAGTGTCAAAACAATTATCCTCGATTTATAATGAAATTTGCGGATTTAATTTCTCTTTTTTTATTTAACTAAATTTTGTCAGTTTAAACCGATTTTGATTATTTTTAACTCATATTTTGCCGTTTGAACAATTTTTTTTTCTATTCAACATTTTTTTTCAATTGAACACAATTTCTTCCTCTTCTTCTTCTCCTTTCTCTTACTCCTGCTCCTCTTCTTCTTTCTATTCTGTTTCACTTCTTCTACGGATGGAGGGCGACGGAGATAGTACATTGTGGCGAGAGGGGCACTAGCAGAGGAGAACATTAGAAGACAAACTAAAATAAAAAGCAATAAAAAATAAAAACTGAAAAAAGGCTAAAATCATCTTTTGGATTGTACAATGCCCTTAATGGGTGCATATTTTTTGAAACTGCAATTCTGGTCATTACAGCTACTTAATGTAATTACCTAGGAAAAAGCACAAAAGAAAATTAGTAAAATTTTGGGGCATCATATGGCTCACATTAAACAGGAATTATGGACTACCACGATCCTTCTTTCCCATAGCAAAATGACAGTGTACTTTAAAGGGGGAGCCACATTAATAAAAAAGAAAAAAGGTTCTCTTTTGGCAAACCTTGTAAATCGAGAGAAAAGATCACGCTTCAATGTAAAAATTTGAGTTATGTTGCAATGCCTAAAATATCTCTATTTCAGCAGTAAATTTTCAGGTAAGACATAGCGACTTCCGGTGTGCGACAATCAATGGTGGGGTCCCTCCTCCCCTAGAATACGGTGTTGGAAGAAAGTCTTGCTAGTGAAACGTAGTTCATCCGCTGCCAACTTGATTTCATCAGAAAAGAAATGGTTAATGATTCAATGACTTATTATTCCATCACTAAGATCAATCCGGTCGAAGTAACTAAGAATTCCTAATTGAAGTGATGATACCCAAGACAACTTAAGAATTCTGAATTGAAGTGATGATGCCCAAGACAACTTTGAACGTTAAGAAAGATAAGGGAAGACCACTTGAGCATATCAAAACGTTAGCAGCTTAAGCTAAACCGCTCACGAGCAGACTTTGGTTGATTGGGTTTAGGAGCCATGAAAGCTTTCGTGGAGATGGCATTTAATTGAAATTTTAAGACTCAATTAGGGTATTTTAGCCAGTTTCCAATGTAGTTTCTATTTCCAAGACGAAGCCACTTCACTAAAGTAGTTTCCTACAGTTCAACGTACCTACCAAAAAAATGTTTGATTTTGGGATTCATTTTGAGTCCAAAATTGGATTCTCCACAAAACTGGTTCGCAGTTGTAGAATTGATATGAAATAAATTTTACATCCCAGTACAAATATGTGAAATAACCAATTACTCCGAAAGCTTAAGCTGTCCGGGTTGGCATTATTTAATCATTTATGCTTCAACACTCCTTATGTGTGGCCCCACATTTTTTGGGTTGGCCGTGCAAGTGGCCGCCGTGAGTCACGACAATAGCTCTGATAGACCCTGTGAAACAACCAATTACTCCAAAAGCTTTAGGTGTTAGAGTTGGCATTATTTTATTTTTTATACTTCAACAAAATACACATATTAGTGGGATGTAGTAGTGTTGGGGGTTCCATGCAGAAGCAAAGATCCCACATTGGAAGAGTGATTGGGTGTGGCTGGGCTTATTGGGCACCCTGCCCTTAACCACTAGCTTTTAAGAGTGAATTCTACACAGCGAGCCAACCCCTCACTTTGCCAAAATCAGTTTTGGACACGAAATCGATTCTCAGAATCCAAAACAAAAAGAAGTATTTTCACTATAGAATCTTACGAGTAATGAGCAGGTGCAAGATGGGGCACCATGTGGGGATATTCCCAAAAAAAACATTTCTTTATTGGAAAAGAAAAATAATTGAGATAGATGGCGGGCAGACTGATTTAAAGAAAAACCAATATTATGTCAAAAGAGGCGGCCCTTTTTTTTTCCTTAGTTTATTAAATTTCCCATGTATTTCGCATGCACGGTAGAAAACCAATTTCCTTACATTGGGTAAGAACTAAGGACCAGTCAACAAGGAGCAGCTACCAAATTTCTTAGCCACTTTCAACGTGATTCAATAAAATAAACAAATAAATAAATAGTGCCAGCTATACTTGAATGCCTTTAAATACCAAACCCCACAATCATTCTTCTCACATTTGTTACAACCTTCGATTCGAATTGCTAGATATCTCTATGGATCTTATTAATCCCTCCCCAGCGGCTTCCACCCTCCCTCTCCCAGTTGATGGAGATTCAGAAGTTGTTAGGCGATCTGCCGGGTTTCATCCGACTATCTGGGGCGATCACTTCCTCTCCTACAAGCCCGATCCAAAGGTAAGGATCCTGCAAATTAAAGATACATAGTTCATGTAAATCTTGATTATGATTAAGATTGCTCTGATAAAATGCGACTGGCCAATCTTATGGATGAGATAAAAGATCTTTGTTTGTATTGTGTTCTCTCATTTTTAGAAGGGCCGGCCTCATTTTATACGGGAGCGATCTTTAGCCCTCAGAGTGGACTTGTAACCTTCTTCTTCTTTTTTTGTAATAAAATTGGTAGCTTTTTTGAAAAAGAAATAATAGTATGATTAAGCTGATTTGTTTGTGTATGTGGGTGGTTTGAATTCATGCAGAAAATAGATGCATGGAATAAAAGGGTTGAAGAGCTGAAGGAAGAAGTGAAGAAGATATTAAGCAATGCAAAAGGGACGGTGGAAGAGCTGAATTTGATTGATGATCTCGTACACCTTGGGATTAGTTATCATTTTGAGAAGGAGATTGATGATGCTCTACAACACATCTTTGATACCCATCTTGATGATTTTCCTAAGGATGATCTATATGTCGCCGCTCTCCGATTTGGCGTCTTAAGGAAACAGGGGCACCGTGTTTCTCCAGGTAATTAAATCCCTTACCGTTTCTCTCTTTCTCTACTCTCTTTAAAGTTTATTAATTATGTAAGCTTAAAGAGTTCTATGGTCTGAAACATCGGGTTGTGAAACAGATGTATTCAAAAAATTCAAAGATGAGCAGGGGAATTTCAAGGCAGAGTTGAGCACCGATGCGAAAGGTTTGCTATGTTTAAATGATGTGGCTTATCTCAGCACAAGAGGGGAAGATATCTTGGATGAAGCCATTCCTTTCACTGAGGAGCACCTTAGGTCTTGTATTAGCCATGTAGATTCTCATATGGCAGCAAAAATTGAACATTCTCTCGAGCTTCCCCTTCATCATCGCATACCAAGGCTAGAGAACAGGCACTACATCTCAGTCTATGAAGGAGACAAGGAAAGGAACGAAGTTGTCCTTGAGCTTGCCAATTTAGATTTCAATCTGATTCAAATCTTGCACCAAAGAGAGCTGAGAGACATCACAATGTAAGTTCCATTAGCCAAATAGTTCAAATATTGCACGAGTTTAGTTTACCCTTAAATGGACCATATTGGTAAACTTGAAATGACTCATCTCTTATCTTTTTAATATCTTACAGGTGGTGGAAGGAGATTGACCTTGCAGCAAAGCTGCCTTTTATTAGGGATAGGTTGGTGGAGTGCTACTACTGGATCATGGGGGTCTATTTTGAACCAATATACTCGAGGGCTAGGGTTTTTTCCACCAAAATGACAATGTTGGTCTCAGTTGTGGACGACATATATGATGTGTATGCTACCGAGGATGAGCTTCAACTATTCACTGATGCCATCTATAGGTTTGATAGACACCCCTCCACTCTAAATCAAACACACAAGAAGGAAAAATGAAATGAAAATGATGGTTTTGGCAAGAGATTACCCTACCCATTTCGGGCTCTTATTGTTATGAAAGGTGTAAGATTTTTATGGACTTCCATAGAACCTATACTACGAGAAATCATATGGTGCCGGATCAGGCATGCTCATATTAGGGGGAGCCGCCCTTGATATTTGATCCAACAGCAGCCCCTTAAATATGGAAAAGAGGGCTGCTGTTGGATCAAATATCAAGGGCGGTGCCTCCTTATAGCCACTTTCTCTCTAGTCCTGTGTTTTTCTTTGATACAAAAGAAAGATAGTAAGCCTACCCAAGGGTAAAATAAATCCTGGCTTGTTATTGACACAGAGAAGAGAACAGCCCTACTGAGTAGAATTTTTATGCATGGATTTTTTACCTTGGAGGATAACCCCATAAAAATTAACCGGTATTTTTATTTAATTTTCAGGTGGGATGCTGATGACATTGATCAGCTGCCTCAGTACTTGAAAGATGCTTTTATGGTACTCTACAACACTGTGAAGACTCTAGAAGAAGAACTTGAACCAGAAGGAAACTCTTATCGTGGATTCTATGTAAAAGATGCAGTAAGTAATCCACATCTACATCTCTAAATAGTCTCTATAACAAGTTATATAACAAAAGTAAGCTTTAAGCGTGAGGATGGGGGTTTGATTTAATTTTTGTCTTGCAGATGAAGGTTTTGGCAAGGGATTACTTTGTGGAGCACAAATGGTATAACAGAAAAATTGTGCCATCCGTAGAGGAATACTTGAAAATTTCTTGCATTAGTGTGGCCGTTCATATGGCTACAGTTCATTGTATTGCTGGGATGTATGAAATTGCAACCAAAGAGGCATTCGAATGGTTGAAGACTGAGCCCAAACTTGTTATTGATGCATCTCTGATTGGTCGTCTCCTTGATGACATGCAGTCCACCTCGGTATATATCCACTCAATTAATTCTTATTTATTTTAATGCTTGTAGTTATTTAACCCAACAAATATATGTGTTAATAAATAATAGCCATTTTTATGGCAAAAACACTGTTATTTATTTGATAAAAGTAAGGGTGTACGTCAAGGGATCCACTTTGGATTGGATCCACCTATGTCTTGGTCATGATCCGTTCAAACCCCTAAATTGGTTGGATCTTTTTTAGTGCATTTCGGGTCCTACTTGTCCGGGACACGATTCAATTATAATATGAAACTCCATTAGTGTCCTAAGTCCTACTTATGTTGTACAAAATTAGGGCTTAGCTTTAAAGGTGGAAACAGAAAAGAACCATAGAGAAAAAAGAAGAAGCATGAAAATGAATTATTTTGGGAATTTGGGTTGTGCTTTTACCGTAAAACTGGGTTCGGTTCGGGCCAATTCCAATTCATTTTTTAGCAAAGCGCAACCTGAGCAGGCCCAAGTTGTACCCGTGCTCATTTTGGGTCGACATTTTAAATGTTACAATAAATACCCCTCACAAATAGACATAATCATGGTTTTAAATTTCTGACTGCAATCCGAAATTTCGGATTTAGGTCAAGACCGAAACTGAAATGAACCGAAACCAAAATTTCAATAAAATGCTTTTCGTTTTTTTACCGAAAAAATGAAATTTTGTTTCTTTTTACCAAATCTTGGCCGAAATTTCAGCCGAAAATGAAACCGAGACCGAGATTTAAAACCATGTTTATAACAACCCTAACACGAGTGATCTCATATCATTTCTTTTAAAAAAAAAAATTTACATTAATTTATGACTGACTATTTTATATATTTTTTTGATATGAAGTTTGAGCAACAGAGAGGCCACGTGTCATCAGCAGTACAGTGTTACATGGCTGAATTTGGTGTAACAGCGGAAGAAGCATGTGAAAAGCTCCGAGATATGGCTGCAATTGCTTGGAAAGATGTGAACGAGGCATGCCTTAGGCCCACGGTTTTCCCTATGCCTATCCTTTTGCCTTCTATCAACTTGGCACGTGTGGCAGAAGTCATCTACCTACGTGGAGATGGATACACGCACGCTGGGGGTGAGACCAAGAAACACATCACGGCCATGCTTGTTAAGCCAATTGAAGTCTGAGAATTATGCTACTTTTTAATAAGTGTTAATCTTTCTACTACAATGTATTGAACATCTTGTGGTTTTTATCCATGTCGTTGGTGTAGTAGTAAAACTTGTTTTTTCATGTCCGTGTATGCTTTCAAAAAGCTAGTTCTGATATATGGACTGTTGTTGAGGGGGAAGTGATTGGGGTTCTTCAGTCTATCCTCCCACATTTTGAGGCAAAAGAAAATAAATTATAGACTGTCATGTAAAATGGTCCTTGGATGCTTTCAAAATTAAGTTCTTATATGCTCTTTTACTGCCCTGATTGTTTTAGATTATGACAAACCGATTGTGGAGTCCCCAACAGATTATTGAATTAATTATTGGTTGGGGACTCCACAATCGGTTGTCATAATCTAAAACCAACATGCCCCTAAGGCCCTGCTTGGATTATAAGAATTTTGCGGAGAAGTACGGGAAAGGAAAAATATTTCTAAAAGTTAAAACTTTTTTTTACACATGAAAACAGATAACCTAAACCAACCCTATTCAATTCTTAATTAGATGGACCTTCAATTTCTGATGATCTCTCTAAGTTAACCATAATCATATCATTTTGCTCTAAATTGTGGAAAGAAGAAAGAAATCTGCCAAAAGATTTCCGGTTGAATATGTTTTTCTTACGATTCAAATTGGGCGTGGGTGAAGTGATAGGCTTTTGAGTCTCCCCTCAGCAAATTTCGAGGCGGAGGATGGCACAGGTGTACAAAAAACGAAAAGAAAAGAAAGATCTCTCATGCCAAACTCTCTAAAAAAGCCCTAAAAAACCAAGGGCCAAGTCCCAACGGTTTCTCATTGGGAAACCGCGGTTCTTAACCTTGCCAACCCAACCCAATCATGTATGGGCCTACTTAAGGCCTGGTAGGATAGGAAAGAAAAAGAAGAGAGGGATTTGTGTCTTGAAAGAGATACATATGTAGAAAGATTTTATGTGGTAAAAGATACATATACAGCTGCATACCTTTTAAGGTGCTGCTGCTGGATCAAATATCGAGGTTGGTACTTCTGTCGTACCACCTACATGCCCACATGGCCATTCACCATATAATTTCTCCACGCATATATACAGGATAAGAAGGAAAAAGAAGAGAGATTTGTGTCTTGAAAGACACATCTATTGGAATACAGACACTGAAGTACTCTAACTCGATAAATAAATAGGAGTCTAAATCATAGAAAAGTAAAAGAACAATAGTTAAAAAGAAAAGTGCTCTCTCTCTCTCTCTCTCTCTCTCTCTCTCTCTCTCTCTCTCTCTCTCTCTCTCTCTCTCTCTCTCTCTCTCTCTCTCTCTCTCTCTCTCTCTATATATATATATATATATATATATATATATATATATATTTGTGCTCCATCTCTAATTATTCCTAGTTCACTTATTGACCTTTTTCATACCAATATTACTCTTTTTACTAAGTGGGTTTTCATCTGCCCATTCACTTTTGCAATAACGACTAAAAATCCCATCTCAGTTATTCACACAAATGCTTATTTCCAGTGACGCAAGAAGTTGCGGTTGAGGTGAAACAACCTCTTTCTTTATTTAGTTAGAGTGTCTTTTTTCTTTGTAAACATATCATAACCGTTTGCAAATTACGACAATACACAATATATTTTTCGTCTTCTTCTCCAAACACAAGATTTAAGCCTCCCTTGTACTTCCATTATCGGTCATAACGTATTTTTCTATCTTTCCGAGCCTAAAACGTGATCGTATTTTTCTGATTCTGATTGAGGATCCTCCTTTTTATCGTCTTTTTCTGATTCTCACATGGGCAGATTTTTTGGGGAAAAGTCCCCATCATAATATGAAAAGGGGCGCTTTTAACGAATGCATGACATATTGACATGGCCATTTTTGGGGTAGTTGGTGAGGCCAAAGATCCCACAACAAGTCCTACCTCAACATGATAGGATTTTGGCGTTTTACGGCCAGAACCGCTTCCCACGTGCGAGCAACTCCAAAACTCGTTATCCTGACACGTTCAGTGCATCCCACCAACCAATTTCGCATCTATTGACTGGTCGGTGATGGACAAGGTATAAAATTTCTGTTTTGGTACCGGTTTCGGACCCTGAAATTGGTCGAAATTTCGGCCGAAATCTGGTACAAAAATCGAAACCAATATTTTATTCAATATTAAATTTCTGTCAAAGTTTCGGTGAAATATTAAATTAATTTAAAAATAAAACAGAATTTTTAGGTCAAATTTCGGGAAAACCAAAATTTCGACATAAATTCTTAAATTTCGGCCGAAATAAATGACCGTTTCGGTTTTTGGTGGTTTTGGTGTCGGTCTCCACCGAATTTCGGATTTCAGTCGAAATTTAAAACCATGGTGAGGGATATCATTTACATTCCCAATAATTTATTAGGGAAATGATATAGTCTCCCCTTTTCTTTTCTTTTTTTACCTGGGACAGCCCCCTCTAATGTGTAAGAGTAGCTATAATCAAAGGTTTTAGATTTTCTGTTTAGAGGTAATTTCGGTCCTATCCGAAACCGAAATTTCGGCAGCACTCCAAATGTCGTTTTTTGGGCTGAAATTTCGGGCGAGAATACCTAAATTTCGGTAATTTAGGCTGAAATATTTAAAGGAATAAAAAAAAAATATTTAATCTTAAATTTCGCCAAAATTTCGAATTTGGTAAATTTCGGCAATTTCGGTTTCAGAACGTTTTGATTTCAGTCCTCACCGAAATCGGAGATTAAATTTCGGATTAAATTTTGGATTTCGGCCGAAATTTAAAACCCCGGCTCTAATTCCTATAAATACACCGGCGGGGCTGTTCTAGGTAAAAAGGAACTCCCCTTTTACAGCTCCCGTCTTATCAGTATTTCTTCTGTTTTGTTTTGGTAGACTGAGGACAGCTGTACGGTTTTGCTAATGATGATGGAGCACTCATAAAAATCTAATGGGTTTTGCTAATGCGCACTCGTTAAGCATCCTACGAGTGATTGAGTGCTCTTGCAACACTAATTTAGGTATATTTTGATAAAAAGATCTCAAAACATGTGTAAATTCATGCTCCCAAAAAATAATTAAATAATGCTTAACAAGGGCTCTTAGGGCACTCGTTAGCCAAACCAAAATTTAATTCACCGATGACAACATAGCTCAACTGTATGTACAGCGAGAACCACGCATTTCCATTTAAAAAATTGGGTTTCACTAACGTGGGCACCCGTACGGGTAAAATGATAGGAAAATCAGATGGATTGAGAATTGGTTTTCAGTCAAAACTGATTATTGGACTCAAGATTTTGAGAATTGATTTTACATTTATTGGACCAAAATTTATTGGACTCTAACTGAGCCATAGTTTGAATGGTTAGGATGATCCTATGGATCTGATTTTTTGTGGACACCATATCTATGTGAGGACCATTCAAATGAATGGTTTGGATCACCCAAACAATGTGGGCCCCCACTGTATTTTAAGGTAGTGTGTAGGTAACTTACCTACACAAGTGTGTAGGAAATGTTCTCTCTTAAGCTCACCAAACTTATGGTGAGCTAGCTTGCCCAATCACATGGGTCCCACATTTTGGGGAGTGATCCAAACCATTCATTTGAAAGGCCTTATCATAGATAGGGGGTGTACCAAAAATCAGCTCCATAGGATCATCCTAACCCCTCCATTTGTGGAGGACAAAAATGGGGCAGATTTGTGTCTGTCCATTTTTGTCCTCCACAAATGGAGGGGTTAGGATGATCTTATGGAGCTGATTTTTGGTACACCCCCCATCTATGTAAGGGACTTTCAAATGAATAGTTTGGATCATCCTAACAAAGTGGGCCCCCATGTGATTGGGCAAGCTAGCTCACCAACACTTTCCTCATATATATATATATATATATATATATATATATATATATATATATATATATGAGGAAAGTGTCTCTAGTCTCTCCCCTAGATAAGCTTATCTACTCCTCTCTTTAAAAAAACACAGTGGGCCCACGCTGTTTGGATGATCCAAAGCATTCATTTGATAGGTCCTAACATAGATAGGGTGTGCCCAAAAAATCAGCACCAAAGGGTCATCCTAGAACTTCATTTTGTTGGGCACACCGTGTCCAAAATGGACGCATATAAACGTGGACGTTTATATGTGTCCATTCTGGGTACCACAAGGCACCACAAAACGAAGTTCTAGGATGACCCTTTGGTGCTGATTTTTTGGGCACACCCTATCTATGTTAGGACCTATCAAATGAATGCTTTGGATCATCCAAACAGCGTGGGCCCACTGTGTTTTTTTAAAGGGAGGAGTAGATAAGCTTATCTAGGGGAGAGACTAGAGACACTTTCCTTTATATATATATATATATATATATATATATATATATATATATATATATATATATATATATATATATATATGTGAGGAAAGTGTTGGTGAGCTTAAGCTCACCAAACTTATGGTGAGCTTAAGCGCCCAATCACATTGGGGCCTACTTTGTTAGGAGGATCCAAAGCATTCATTTGAAAGGCCCTTACATAGATGGGGTGTGTACCAAAAATCAGCTCCATAGGATCATCCTAACCCATCAATTAGTGGAGGTCAAAATGGACAGACATTATTTATCCACAAATCTGCCCATTTTTGTCCTCCACAAATGGAGGGGTTAGGATGATCCTATGGAGCTGATTTTTGGTACACACCCTATCTATGATAGGGCCTTGCAAATGAATGGTTTGGATCACCACAGAAAATGTGGAACCCATGTGATTGGGCGCTTAAGCTCACCATAAGTTTGGTGAGCTTAAGCGCACCAACACTTTCCTCTGTTATATATACGTGGGTGTTGGTGCGCTTAAGCTCACCAAACTTATGGTGAGCTTAAGCGCCCAATCACATGGGTCCTACATTTTCTGTGGTGATCCAAACCATTCATTTGCAAGGTCCTATCGTAGATAAGGGGTGTACCAAAAATCAGCTCCATAGGATCATCCTAACCCCTCCATTTGTGGAGGACAAAACTGGGCAGATTTGTGGATGGGTTAGGATGATCCTATTATCTTATTAGTGAGTTTTAAATAAGATTTTTTTTCATCCGTTTTCCATTACCAAATCATGCTCTCCTCACTCACAACCTCCTCAAATCTATCTTTCTCCCACCACCCTACTCTCTTATTCTAGGTGAAAAAAATATTCCATGAAATATATTTTTGTGGGTTCCAATCATGCCCTTAGTCATCCTTTGAATTACCATCCTATATCTACTATCTACTACTATCTACTACTATAAGTGGGAGGAAAAGGGGAGAATTTTTTGATTTTATTTTAAATTACATGAGAATTACACATCACCCCAAACACATAAATACCTCTTTTGCCGTAAACTTCCAACGCATCTAAGTTAAAATACCTCCTGTGCCCTTAAATTCCCACGACATCTTCCATAGAAAGGGGGAAAAAATCTAATAAGTCTTCTGAAGAAAAAGGGCAGAGGAGAAAACCCTACCTCGAGGTTTTTCCAATTTCAGTTCGTCTCTACTATCCATACCAGAGATTCCACCCAGAAATCCATTCCTTTTTTTGTATTTTTTCCTAACTTAATTTCTGTCCCACTAAGTCATTTCTATCTGCCTATTTCAGTTTCTCTTCTACTCACCAGAACCTTAGCTTTTGGGTTTTTTTCCCACAAATATTGATCTCAAGGTCTACAAAGGCAATCAACAGCTCCTACATGTTCAGATATTTGATCACAGGTAAGGATAGCATGTTTGTTACAGTGATTTCATTTAATCTGGAATGATTGGTTTTTTTTTTTTTTTTTCTACTTTATTTTTTATCTACAAATTCCCTGATTTCCTTTAAACTGGAATGATTGAGGTTTCTTATGCCCCCAATTACATAACATAACATGTTTATTGCAGAGATTTCAATTAATCTGGAATGATTGGGCTTTTTTCTCCTTTCTTTCTTATCTACAAATTCCCAAATTTCCTTTACTCTGGAATTATCGAGGTTTCTTACGCCTCCAATTACATTAGTTGCAGCTCCTCAACAGCGTCCTTCATTAATACATGCAGGAGATACGTTGGATTTTATCAAAGATGGATTTATTAATGCTGAATCGTATAAAAGGTCATCCATTTAAACAAATACATAAAAGGCCATCTAATGAAACCCTAAATACTAAAACCCCCTAACTCATTCAAGTTATTGTCGATGTTGTCATCAACAGCCCCAAGAGAAGATGCAACTCCAATCGGTTCTGTTATGTTTGAAGTATTTTCATGTGTTTCTTTCAAAAAAAGTAACTACGGTGACGTGGCAAATGTATGATAAGAATTTTTTTTCCTTTTTCTTTTCTTTAGATGAAGCTAAGAACTTATAAATTCTTTAGTGCAATATGGCTCTTTGACTCATAACATTTTGCAGGGTCTGACAAATCAATGCTTGTGTTGGAGTTCTATTATGTGACATCATCACATCTACGAATGAGAAAAGGTCAATAATAAGAGTGATTTGTACCGAATCCTTGACCAATGTAGACTAACTTATTTGTATTTCTTTCACTATGGGGCTAATATATTGGGCATTTTCTAATGCTTCTTTTTAGTTTCCATTCTTTTAATAATTTCTTGCAACTATTTTATCCTTTTTGGTGGATTTTAAGTAATCAATTCAGTTATTCATCATTTGGGTATGATTTTCATTACTTTTTTTTTTTTTTTTTTTCATTTTAAGCTTTTAGATAGGTTTTTGGATCATTTGGTGGAATTTTAGGCCTTAAGTTAATTTGGTGAAGAAATTTGTTCTCTTTGATGGGTTTGAGATAATAGAAGTAGGGGTTGTTTGATCTTTTGAAGCCTTTAGTGCATTTTGGGTCAATTTCATGTTGTCTTTTTTGCCTTCCTTTTTAAAATGTTTTCCGTGATCTTTTTTGGTTTTAGTTTAATGAAATTTTGCTTCTATTTTTTTTCTTTTGCCCTTCACACATAAATTCTGTTTTTTTTTTTTAAATAAAATAATTGAATGCATATTTCCTCAATCTTAGATATTGTCTTAATTCTATATTACAGGTGTATCATATACATATTTAAATATATATCTGATTGATTGAATATAGCTTCTATGATTTCAGGGCAGCTTGGTTGGATTTTGGATGCAATTGTATAAATATAGGTGAGCTTCGGATCTATTGGATGTTTTAATATTTTCATATTGGACATTTTTCTAAATCTTCTTGGTTTGTAGTTTGTCGTTGTCATTCTTTTAATAATTTCCTGCAAATATTTGAGATAGTGTTCAACCAATTAATAGTATGAGATAGTGTTCTTCTCTCCTAATATTGGTTAGAAGGTGACTTAAAATTAAAAATAAAATCTTGACAATTTTAGAATTGTACTCTACTTTTGTGCAAGATGCCCAAATAAATTGTCAATTAAGCTGTGAGGGCGTATTTTCTAATTTTTTTTTTTTAATTTCTGGATAGGTAAGCTGGGACGACCACAAGGTGGAGAAACGGTGCCTCACCATTGAGCTACATGCCCAACTCATGGAGTCTCGAAGTTGTCGAATTAGGATGATTTGGCTTTAAAATGAATTCCATATTAAAAGTCTTATATTCACGGTATAGGTACTGTTGTTGCACACTATAACTGTTGAACTGTGTCTTCTTTTCCATATTTTTAGGCAGAAGCTACATTTCCAATTTCCATCTTTATATGAATGCATTTTTTTAAAAATCATAATTCTTTTGCATCCCGTGCAAAAAACAGAGTAGTAAGAAAGCAATGAAGAGATAAGAAGAATGCCAAACTCATGTGCTGGAAATATAGTTCATTTATTTATTTTCTTTACTTGAAATTTTCATGATTGACCATACAATTATTATGGGAATGCAAAGGCTACACCCCAACTTTTATTTGCTCAGAAGACACTATTTGTTTTTGGATTTTGAGAAACGATTAAGAGACCAAAGAAAAGATAGTTGAAAGGCTATTTTCAAGCATTGAAAGAAGGCCACCAGATTTATTCCTATATCATAAAATTGGGGTTCCGGTCTCCTGATTTCTTACATAGCACTTTTGATTCATATGTGGGAAGGTTGTTTATGTTGCCCGATGTTTACTGGGTATTCTAGAGTACAAGAATACAAAGGCTAAATCCCAAATTTTATTTGCTAGAAGATACTATTTGTTTTGGATGTTGAGAGCTTATTTGAGTTCAAAGCAAAAAATAGTTGAGATGCTAAGAAAAGTGGAACAAGTTGAAGAGAAAAGAAAGACAATAGAGAAAGAGAAACATCAGAAGCACATCAGTTGTTCTGATGAATGTGTAAATAAGGAAAAACAATCTACATGTATTGTATTTATTTGGGTGTTGTAATACATGCATATCTATCTTTTGTTTGTTATTCTTTATTTTAAATAGTGTTCTGTTATCGAATCAATCAGCCTGTTGGAATTACATTCTGGACTACATTATTTATGATGTGGCTCTTCATATAATCTTCATCTCATGCCTCTATTATGGAGCTTGACGTGCACCATTTTGTTTCTAATTACATGATCTATTAGTTTTTGGTAATTCTTGAAAAGGAGTTACAATTCTAATAATTCTTTTCCTTTTTAAATTTATAGTTCTTAGCGTTGATCTGTTTGGTTTAATGTTAATTTCATTTTGTGACCACTAACTCAAAATAAACCATTTCCATTGAACATACAACTTTAAAAATAGTCATTTTATCTGTACTCTTTGTTTGGTCATGAGCACAATGTGCATTCATAAGTTTTTGGTGCTAATGATTTCAGAACAGGTAAACCAAATATTATTGCTGAACGCACTTAATTGTGCTTCATGCCATTTTCTCTTTAGTTTATCAAAACTAACATGCTAAAATAAAAATTGTTCGTCAAATATTTCTTTCTTTCTCTACTTTATAATATCTTAATCAATCTGCAATGTTATCAATTATTCACTCTTACCCCCCTCCTTTATGGTTTTTTAATAAAAAATCTATAGGGTGATCTTAACCATCCGATTTAAGAGGAATTATGGAAACATCTATAGATTGGAGGGCTAGGATCAGCCTATGGAAATGATTTTTGGGGCACAACCTATTTATGTTGTGTTCCATCACATGGACGGGCTTTGGCTTCACTCTGGGTTAAAACATTTCTTGGTGGCTGCAGGTTTCATGGAGATAAGCGAAGCAGGTTGAGCGAGATACTCTATTTTTATTGCTCTTCTCTAGATAAGTGCTCTTCTCTAGACCCTTTTATCTTTTATGATTTCTATTTATCTTTGTGGGATTGAATTTTTCCTTTTTCCTTTCTGATATGTTTCAGGTATTGACATTTCATTTTAACCTCACCTGCAATTGATTAGGCTTAAAAAGGCTTCTTATTAATTGATGCTTTGTTTATGTTTTTTTTTAATGTGATACTACTATTAATTGTTTAGTTTAGTTTTTAAATTTGTTCTGCTCATGTGTCATCATAAAGATAGCTGGGATGGTTAAGCTATTGATAACTGGGTGTTATTTTGATTACATTTTCTGGAAGCATGGATTGGTAATTTCTACTCACTCCATTAATGGTGTTTACCTTGATTGGTGGTAGGTCCTTTCCATGATTTTTAAACTATTTCTTCATTCAAATGTCTTGAAGCATGACGAACAATTAAGAAAATGCCATCTATTTTTATTTCATTTGTTTTTTTTATGTTGGGTTGGTAATTTCTGTTTGGATACTTTGGTGGTGATCTATTGTTGGTTATCTTCTACAGTTTAGGCCTCTGGGTTGATCCCTCCTTTTCAAGGGGTTCATTTACCCTCTTTATTGCATTTGTTTGCCATTTTGACTCTATTAACAAACTGTAAACATGACTTTAAAAATTACACTGGCAATTCCTAATCTTTTGTTCTTCAGTCTTTCTTAATTATACATTGGATCCCAAGGTTTACATAAATAAATATGATGTTTTATGGTGGGTAGACGTGCATGCCAATGCCTAATTTGTTGGCTTAAAAAAATGCAACGGGGGAATTTGTTGGCTTAAAATGGCTGCTTATTAATTGATGCTTCTTGCATGCCATAACCACATCTAAAAAAAATTAAGATATATCACTGCCTTAGTTTGAATTTTTCCATTTTTTTTATAAATGTAGGTACCAGGTTCATAAGAACTGAATTAGTATCTTACTGTCATTTACAATTCCTACTCTTTCTTCAGTAAAATTTTATAACTACTGTTTTTCCTTAAGATCAGGAGTTGTTACATTCGGCATATTTTATACGTTGTGCTCTAGTATTGGATTGTTCATGATAATATGGTTTATAACTCTCTCCTTCTCTCCTCAATTTCTGTAATTTTGTTTCATTCTTCACCTTATGATTTGGCTAAAGTCTTCTTCAAAAAAAAATGATTTGGCTAAAGTGTTTTTGTAGGTATCTTTCTGAGAATGGAAGAACTACCTCGATCTTTCAACCCCTCTTGCTAATGATTGTGATAGAGCAAAGTTGTTCAATACACAAGGTAATTTTAATTTCTGCTCTACATTTGGGTACTGTTATCATTTCCCATTTCATATTGCCATGTAATTTATGAAAGGTGTGCAAATAGATCTCGATTCCTCTATTTTTTCTTACAACCTGCTTGACACTGTCTGTTTTAGTTTTAATGGTACTTCTCTAGGATGGGCTAATAATTTGTTATTCTATGCCTACAGAGTTTTCTCTAGGTATTGTAGTCTATGTATTGACCATTGTGGTTATATTGGAAATGAGAATTGCTCTAATGCTGACTCTTCAACTATCCACAAATATTGCTTTACTTTTGCGTTTATAATGTATTATGTAATACGTAGTTAGCAAGCTTGGTTTATTATCACACTTGCAGACCACACATATCTTTATTTCTCTATTTTATAATGTCTAAAAATCAATATGCAATTTTATTACTTATTAATTTTTCTATTATCAAACTTCTTTTAATTCAGTATTAATTTTTTCTTCATTTGTGATCAGTATTAATTTTTTCTATTTTTTTTTACTAGAGCTCTCTCTCTCTCCCCTCTCATATAGCAGAAGAGAAAAGGAGCACTCTGTTTCATGTTCCGATTAATTCTTTTGACCTTAGATTTTTATATATTGCTATGGAGGTTTTCATGTCATGATTTAAAAACCGTGTCATGAAACCGGATATGGCCGATAAGCAAGCTTATATATTTTTAGTGTTTTCTCTCTGTTTCTGCTATATTTTAATGCCTTCACTAATATATTTTAGCCCTTAAGCAAGCTTATATATTTTTACTGTCTTCACTCCGTTTCATGTGATCTTAGATAGTGGGTTCTTGAGTTCATTGGTGGAATAGCTGTTCTTTTTTTAAACTTTTTTTCCTGTGTGTTTCAAGTAACCTTATGATTTGTTATGTGGTATTGTAGATTTTCATTTTCAAACCATTTATCTGGGGAAGGAGAGGATCCGGGAGATCGTGTCTGATATTGGAGAAGACAGATCATAGCTCTGAATGGCATTGGCCCCAAATAATTTAGGTAATCCTTCTTTTGATATCTTAGCCAGGATTTTATTTCATAGTTGATAGTTGTGTCCTTCAGATCTTTCTAGATTCTAATGTCAAAAAAGGGAGTTGGGATCTTTGCAGAGAGAAATTGGTGTGAGTGGGGTCTTGGGTTTATATGATCCAGGTCTCTTTCATTTAGTGGGAGTGGGGTATTGAGTTCATTTGTGGAAGAACCGCTGCTTGTTTTAAGCTTCTTCTTTACGTGTTCCAAGTTACCTTTTAAACTTCATCTTTGTCCAAGATAAAGCCTCTCTGAGTGACCTTTGCTATACTGCTTTCTTCTTATGTACGCATACATATATATTCTCCTTTCAAGTTGAGTGAATTGGCTTCATGGATGACAACATTTAGACAACAGATGTTTTCCTTACCATTTTGAATCTGCAATACGAACAACATCTCCTACATTGCAACTAAGGACTGGTGATTGTTTGAGGTATTACATAATGTCTATTAGTGCATGCTTGATTTGACGTTGTTATAAACATTCTTGAATGGCATTGTAGCCTGCTTGCATTCCTGTTATGTAGTCCAAGATTTATTTAGAGACACCTTCAATTTATAATGATAATTTTTTTGTGAATGGTATCATTTTTATTAACAATTTCCAAGTTGTTGTAAGCATTATTGAACTGTCCCCATAATTTGGATGGGCAGGTAAGAGGCTTCTCACGAACACGAAGTAATGGCGTGGAGCTGCTGGAGCTATGGAGCAGATGAGAGATGGTTTTCATTGCTCACGCAAAGCGTCGAATCGTCTTAGGAACTCACATAGGTATCTCTGTGTTAATTTTTTTTTTTCGGAATCTTCTCTCTGATCTTCTATTTTTCTCTTAGGGCTGGGGTTTACCTCATTTTCTTTTGGGTTTTCTCCCCTTTCCATTTTCTTCTTTTTACCATATATCCCATCTATTTCCAATTACTGAATGAGGTTATCTTGCTAATGAAAGAGATTTTAGGGATGGGCTTTTTGTTGTTTGTTTGTTTTTCTCCATGAAAGCTCCATATTGGGGTTAGGGTTTCCATTTCCACCATTTATTTTTACCAAAGATCCCATCTATTTCAGATTACTGGTTCAAGTTTTCTAACTATTAAAGGATCCCAAGTTAAAAATGTTTTCCCTACGGTGGTTCTTTATTCAATCTTATCTGACATTTGGTTTTGTATTAATGTGTTTTTCCTTTTCATTGAAGAGAATTTTTTGATTTTTTTGAAAATTCTATGAGAATTACACATCACTTTTTTTGACTTTTTTTTAACAAATGCACCCATTCAACTCACATATTTTCAATCCTACCCCCTCCTTTATGCTTTAAACAAAGGCACCCATTAAAGCCATATAATTTCAATCTTACCCCCCTCCTTTATGGTTTTTTAATAAAAATCTACAGGGTGATCTTAACCATCCGATTTAAGAGGAATTATAGAAACATCTATATATTGGAGGGCTAGGATCAGCCTATGGAAATGATTTTTGGGGCACAACCTATTTATGTTGTGTTCCATCATATGGACGGTTTGGATCAACCTATGACGTGGTCTGTACAGTTCTTTGTCGGCCCGTGCATCGCACGGGTTTTTTACTAGTATATAAGTAAAGCGGAATCCTCTAAGCCGTGGTGGTGCCACGTGTTAGCCCCTCCTCTATCCCGTAATTTGAAAAGGTCGAAATTCTTTGTACGTATAGGCTATAGCCCGTATATATCCAATAATAAAAGAATTCTATAACGTTTTGTTTGTATACATTGAATTGTTTTATAAAAAGCTATTGCAATCTTCCCTACTGATTTGGAGAATTAAATGCTAAAAAAGAGGCCATGCCTTTAGAATGTTTTGTTTGTATGCATTGAATTGTTTTATAAAAAAGCTAAAAAGAAAGAATCAGAATCTTCCCTACTAATTTGGAGTTATCCCACATCTCTTCAACTTCCTATTTCTCAGCTTTCCTGTTTTCCTCGTGATTCCTAGATTTCCAAACGATTCCTTCCCCTCTACACTTTATAATTAGATGACATTTGACCCTTGTTTATTTCCATAAATATTCCACCCTTGATTTATTTCCATAAATATAGGGCAGCCTAAACGTTTTTCCTTCCAAAATGGCAGTACCAAAACTAAGCCGCATATCCTACGTTTGCCCCTTTCTCTACAATGAATATTAATGGATATTTTTTTCCATAAATGAAAACTGCCCAACAATATCCTATATTAATTGATATTAAAGAATTTCTTCTAAATGGAAACCTTCCATTTCGCATTCCAATCCATTATACCCATGAAATATGACTCTCAAACCGGTTCATGCACCTCGACAAATCACATGTGCAAATCTAAAAATCCATTGGACTCTGCAAAAATATACGAGAATAACTCTTTTCTCTTTCAACAAGCAATATCATCTTAGAGGAAGAGATAAGGATTCGATGAAAGTGGGTTAGTTATTCGTATTTTTTCCCGTTCTCCTCTCTGCTATCCCCAACAACATTATTTTTACTTTATTCCTCCAACTGAGATCTATCAAGTTCCTTTTAATTTTGTCCAAATTTTAGTTCATTTGGTGTTCTGATTTTATTTTTATTTTATATTGCAGGTTACTCGAGGTTTTTCTGTACAGGAGGTTTTCGTATATAGGAGGTAAAGATAGGGTACTTTTAATTTTCCGTTTACGGTTACTTGAATGTTGTGTTGATATTTCAAACTTAGTCTGATGGTTTTGCTTGTAGTGATTGCTTTTTTCACTGTCTTCTGAATGTTTTAGCTACATTGAATCGCTGTTATGATATTTCAAATTTATAATGATTCATACAGTCATGTATTTGGTAAATAATTTTTCAGGTTGTTCAATCAGCCATACAAGAAAGTTCTTCCTGCA
The DNA here is from genome assembly GCF_043159265.1 of Tasmannia lanceolata. NCBI lineage: Eukaryota > Viridiplantae > Streptophyta > Magnoliopsida > Canellales > Winteraceae > Tasmannia > Tasmannia lanceolata. The sequence goes on along the minus strand of NW_027518697.1, from coordinate 1,948,887 downwards.
TCATATCCTAAGTTGCATGCTAGGTTGGTAAAACATATTATATTATTATTTCAGGCACATCTAATTGGTTGGCTTCCTTTAGTATATTTATTTATTGTTTCTCCTCAATAACTTAACTTGATTTTCCATTGTGATATTAGGGAACCTTCTTGGTGTTTCAAGTTTATGAAGAGACCAAATTTCCTAATATTTTACCCCTTTCTTTATTCCTCCATGGTTATTTGATACATCAGTAAGATTTCTCAGTATTTCTCTCTACATTTGTTATTTTTTTCCTTTTCCTTTTTAGCTTAGCCAATCCCAACCTCCCAAAATTGCCTATAAGTAGACATCTTCTCCACCAATCTGCTCTCCCTCTTCTCCTCATTCAACAAACCAACAACAATTCTCCTTGCCTTTCTCCTCTTTCTGTCAACCCAAATCCTTTCTATTTTGCTTATTCCAACCTCTTCCTTCTCTAATTCTCATGGGTTTCCCTTCTGTTTCTTATGGCACTCTATTGCCAAAAGCTGTTGTTGATCTGTTTACCTTCTTGGCCCAAATCAGGTTCATGGTTAGGTTGGCCTTCTTTTATTTGGGTCTATTTGATCCGTCCGATCAGACGCCTTCTTGGGAAGATCAAGGGGATCAGTTTTCAATAGAGGATCATCAGTATTCTTCTTTGTCGTCAATCGCATTAGATTTGATCAAAGAGAGACTTCCGATTGTACAATTCGCAGATTTCTTCGAGAGATTGGGTACCCGCGAAGGCGGAAAAGAACCCATTTGTGCCATTTGCTTGAATTGTTTGGATTGGAAGCATGAGGTCAGAGAGCTGTCCAATTGTTCACATGCTTTTCATGTAGGATGCCTAGATAAGTGGGTGGATCAAGACCAGATGACATGTCCCTTGTGTAGATCTAAGCTACTGCCTGAAGCGGAACAGAGAAATGGTGGTAGAGATTCTTGGATGGTGGAGAGAATTTCTTTTCTGTTTGGTGAGGATCTGGTGAGGGATGAAAATTTTGTATGAATCTCCCTGCACGCATTTTAATTTGAATGCGAGTTGGGTGAATAAGAAGTGAGTAAAATCATTGTAAAGATTTTGAATTCTTTTACAGACGCGGCAGCAAAATGCTTGCAATGGCAAGTCTATCTAAGATTTGTCAATTTTGTTTTCCTTTGAATTTGCCATGTATTTCCCACCTGAGATGAGGACATTCCTCACTACATCTGCTCATCTTAATCCTCCTCCTAAGACCTGCAAAAAAATTCACCAATATAATGTTAGTTCTTGCAACACACTATGTTCATCCAAATGGTAGGGTGTTTGATATATCCCTTCAAGATATGTTCATACAAAGCAAAATTTCAATAAATGCTGAACACACGCAGCTGTAAAATGCTCTTTATTGGTCTTGAATCCTATAAGTTATCCGTTAAGAAACAAAATCCGCTTCTTTTAATCTTCTAGTGTAACTAGGATGGTTGAAGCAGGAATCGTTTATGATTAGAAAATGTTAGAATAGAAAGTAACATTTTTAGAAGAGATTTTGACTATTTTTTTTTTCCTGAAATCCTTTGGGAAGCTCCTATTGTTGATCTCAAGAGAAGTGGAGTGCTTTCAGAGGGTGTCAAGGCTCACCCTTTGAAATATATTAGCCCGTAAATATATTAATGACTCAAACCCGTGACCACCAGGTCACAATGGAGCAACCTTTTAATATCACAAAGCTGTCAACACCCGAAGAAGCACAGTACATATCACTATTGTCATATCGCCAAACATTTTGAATCTCCTTGGCATGACCCACAATCACGTCAAAAATATCCTCGATAACATCTATGAATCTCTTAAGGACAGCAAACCACATCTCTCACCCACCAGACTACATTAAGAGAGTTACCATCAATTATAAGGTGATCCAACTGAGTCTGATGTAAGAGGATTCTATAAAGAAGCGTTTAGACCTCGGCGTTGTTGGAATTCTTCTCACCAATAGTTCAAAAAACAGCTCATTTAACCCAGGGGAGTCTTTCTCTGCCAAGACCCAAACTGTCAAAATTCAACTTCAAAAACCCAAGAGGAGAGTCTCACTAGGGACGAAGATGCTCCTCACAATAACTGCTCATCTGAATCCCTCAGTAGAATCTGTGAAAAGAAGTCGCAGAGATACCCTTGAAAATAGGAAGGTTCATTCCCACTAGAACTCTAAAAAGAAGATTTGTCTATGAATGAGATGCACACACCGCTAGACAACCAAAGTAGGTTAGTCCTTGGAACAATATATTTCACCCATTTGGTTTCAAACCTCCACTTAGCATTTCATCAAACATCTCCAATGCTTCCTCAACAGACTGCTTCTCGCAGTAACCTCTAATCAGAGTTGTATATGTAATAACATTCGGATTCAATTCGGAGCTCTTTGACCTCATTCCATTCAAGAGATTGTGTGCAATTCGAACCTTCCCGGCCCGACAGAGCCCATCCACAAGCGTGTTATATGTAACAATATCCGGATCACATCCGGATCTTGACATTTCCTTGAAAAACGTGAAACCCTCGTCCACCATTGAATTTAGACAGAAACCCCGGATCAGGGTATTGAACGTGTAGACATCGGGCAAGATCCGGTCCACCGATACCTGTTGAAGTATAAATGATTAAATAACACCATCTCTAACAACTTAAGCTTGTGGAGTAATGGCTTGTTACTTTTTACACATGGTATCAGAGCCATCGATTCAAAACCCAATAACTCCTTAATATTAAAAGAGTTAAATAACACCATCTCTAACAACTTAACCTTAAGCTTTTGGAGTATTTGGGTCTTACTTCTTATACAATGGTATCAGATCCATTGATTCAAAACATAAGTTGTCCTTAATATTAAAAAAAAATGCACCCTCCTCCCAAAACGAGTTAAATAACATTATCTCTAACAACTTAAGCTTAAGCTTTTGTAGTAATGGGGTGTTACTTCTAACACATTGTATCAGAGCCATTGATTCAAAACCCAATAACTCCTTAATATAATGATAGATGCAAGGGCCCTCTTTATGCAAGGGCCGGAGAAAGGCCCTTGAATAGATCCACATCATCAAGAGTAACCGAATTCAATTTCTCAACCGACTTTAAAAATGACATGGATCTATTCAAGGGCCCTTCTCCCGCCCTTGCATAAAGAGGGCCCTTGCATCTATCATTCCTCTAAAAAAAAAAAATGCACCCTCACCCTCCTCCCAAAAATAGTTAAATAACACCATCCCTAACAACTTAAGCTTAAGCTCTTCTAGTAATGGGATGTTACTTCTTACACATGGTATCAGAGCCATTGATTCAAAACCCAATAACTCCTTAACATTAAAAGAAATGCACCCTCCTCCCAAAAAGAGTTAAATAACACCATCTCTAAAAACTTAAGCTTAAGCTTTGTAGTAACGGGGTTTTACTTCTTACACATGGTATCAGAGCCAATGAAAAAAAAATGCAATGTATGAAGTGTTAATTAAATAGCATGCTTAAGCTTTTGGAGTAATTGGTTATTTCACAATACCATCTCGTCATACAGTTTCTTGGCCATAACAGTCCGGCCACGGCGGAGTAGAACAGACAAGAGACTGTTGAAGGAGAAAACAGACCGAGGAACTCCAATCTCTTTCATCTTATTGAAAACCCTAACGGACTCGCGAAGAAGTCTGGCTTTGCCATAGCTCCGGATCAGGGTATTAAAGAAACGATCTGAACCGTTGGATGAGATCTTGCCGATTATACTGAAGAGGAAATTACGAGCGGCATTGAGATTGTGAGTACGGGCGAGGATTTGAAGCATGGAAAGATAGGTTTGGTCATCATGGGGGAAGGATTTGTGGAGAAAATTGAAGAAATTGAGGGCTTTGGAAGGGGATTTGATGAGAGGGAGGGTTTTAAGAAGATGGGTTTTGGAGAGATTGGAGTAGAGAGGAGAGAGCGTGGATTCTAAGTGTGGAGACCAATTTGGGTTTTTGTTTATTAGTTGAGAAATGATTGAGTGAGAGGGTTTTGGTTTTGGTTTTGGTTTTGGTTGTTTTTGGGGTGATGCTAACGTGAGCGGGGGAGGGGAGAGGTGATGGGAAAGATGGGTGTAGCGGCGTCGGAGGAGGAGCATGACCGGAAACTGGTTTTTGTGTTAGTTGGATATTCGCCCCCTTTCCTTCTAGGAGAAAGGGTTTAGTATTTTCAATGGAAAAATATTCCATGTACAATAAAATTCTAAGGGCACGTTTGGCTACGATGATTTTCTTTTTCTTTTTATGTTAAAGTAGTGTGTGTAAAGGCGTGGATTTGTTTTCATGATAAATCAGTGTCTCCAAGGAGATGAGGATGAAATTGCTAAAAATCAGGAAACTAGTGTCTTTTAAGTGATAGAAGTGGTAAAATATCGGGAAACAAAAAACTCTACTCAAAATAGGATTGACTTTTTCCTGATTTTTAACCTCGATCATGCCCTTTCAAATCTCTCTCCTTCTGCCACTGCCCTACAACTCTCTCACCACTTGGAGATGGCGATTAATCATGGGTAAAAAAAAAAAAATCTTGGATGAAAGACATGGCCCAAGTGATGAGAGAAGGGTAGCGCGGGTGGGAGGACCGAGAGAGTTTTGAGAGGGTAAGACTAAGATGAGAGTGAGTAGGGCCTAGAAACTAGGAAACAAAAATCTCTACTCACCCTTATCGAAAGCGTCCCCTCTTAAAAATTCCAAGTTTTATCTTAATTTATAATCTCTCATATCCTATGGTTTGTCTAAGAACCAACATAGTTCCAATGTTTGTAATTTATAAATTTTTATTTCTAATACTTAATAGAAATATATATATATATATATATGAGGAAACTGTTGGTGAGCTTAAGCTCACCAAACTTATGGTGAGCTAGCTTGCCCAATCACATAGGTCCCACATTTTGGGGAGTGATCCAAACCATTCATTTGCAAGGCCTTATCATAGATAGGGGGTGTACCAAAAATCAGCTCCATAGGATCATCCTAACCCCTCCATTTGTGGAGGACAAAAATGGGGCAGATTTGTGTTTGTCCATTTTTGTCCTGCACAAATGGAGGGGTTAGGATGATCCTATGGAGCTGATTTTTGGTACACCCCCCATCTATGTAAGGGACTTTTAAATGAATGCTTTGGATCATCCTAACAATGTGGGCCCCCATGTGATTGGGCAAGCTAGCTCACCAACAGTTTTCTCATATATATATATATATATATATATATATATGAGGAAAGTGTTTCTACTCGGCCGAGTAGAAAAGCTTATCTACTCCTCCCTTTAAAAAGTACAGTGGGCCCACACATTGTGGATGATCCAAAGCATTCATTTGATAGGTCTTATCATAGATAGGGTGTGCCCAAAAAATCAGCACCAAAGGGTCATCCTAGCCCTTCGTTTTGTTGGGCCTTGTAGAAACAAAATGGACGCACTGTGTAAGATGCGTAAGATGCGTCCATTTTGTTTCTACAAGGCCCAACAAAACGAAGGGCTAGGATGACCCTTTGGTGCTGATTTTTTGGGCACACCCTATCTATGATAAGACCTATCAAATGAATGCTTTGGATCATCCACAATGTGTGGGCCCACTGTACTTTTTAAAGGGAGGAGTAGATAAGCTTTTCTACTCGGCCGAGTAGAAACACTTTCCTCTATATATATATATATATATATATATATATATATATATATATATATATATATGAGGAAACTATTGGTGAGCTTAAGCTCACCAAACTTATGGTGAGCTAGCTTGCCCAATCACATGGGGGTATATATATGAGGAAAGTGTCTCTAGTCTCTCCCCTAGATAAGCTTATCTACTCCTCCCTTTAAAAAAACACAGTGGGCCCACGCTGTTTGGATGATCCAAAGCATTCATTTGATAGGTCCTAACATAGATAGGGTGTGCCCAAAAAATCAGCACCAAAGGGTCATCCTAGAACTTCATTTTGTTGGGCACACCGTGTCCAAAATGGACGCATATAAACGTGGACGTTTATATGTGTCCATTCTGGGTACCACAAGGCACTACAAAACGAAGTTCTAGGATGACCCTTTGGTGCTGATTTTTTGGGCACACCCTATCTATGTTAGGACCTATCAAATGAATGCTTTGGATCATCCAAATAGCGTGGGCCCACTGTGTTTTTTTAAAGGGAGGAGTAGATAAGCTTATCTAGGGGAGAGACTAGAGACACTTTCCTCTATATATATATATAGAGAGAGAGAGAGAGAGAGGAAACTGTTGGTGAGCTTAAGCTCACCAAACTTATGGTGAGCTAGCTTGCCCAATCACATGGGGGCCCACTTTGTTAGGATGTCCTCCACAAATGGAGGGGTTGGGATGATCCTATAGAGCTGATTTTTGGTACACCCACTATCTATGATAAGGCCTTGCAAATGAATGGTTTGGATCACTCCCCAAAATGTGGGACCCATGTGATTGGGCAAGCTAGCTCACCATAAGTTTGGTGAGCTTAAGCTCACCAACAGTTTCCTCATATATATATATATATATATATATATATATATAAATTTAGTGATATAACATATAAGAGAGTATTCTCTTAGAAAATGTTGTTCTAACTTCTAAGTCCATATACTTTACAATACAATATTATACTTGTGTACAACATAGGAGAAGGTCAAATTTCAGTCCTTAAGATTGGTATTGGAACTGTACGATCATCATTATTGTCACACCCCAAACCATAATCACAGCCCGACACATGACGACGCTGCGTACCTGCAAAGCAACCTCTACTAGCATGCAAGGCTAGGCAGAATATATTCAGAACCATCAATGGCATTGTTCAACGCATAAAAGTTATAAATAAATTAAATCATAAACTCAAACTCTCTCACTCTCTACCCAAACATCAACAATAAATGTATCTCTCATAGGTATCCTAGGCTTCTGCTTCCTCGTTATCTCCGTGAGGATCAAAATTTGAAAATGTAAAATCCACAAGTAAGCTAACGCACAGTACGTAATAATGCATTACTTCAGTTAAGTCTAAGCATACCACGATAACCGAGGTCAAAGCTGGGAATCAATAGTTTAGCAAAATGAGAAACTAGAAGTACAATTTCACAATTCGCATGTCAACGATCAAAACTTCACATGCATAGTCAGAGTCTTGATATACAAGATTCGAAATGAGTCACTAAACAAAAAGATATCCAAAGTTCACACTTCAAAGTTCAAAGGGTGTCAAGAAGTCAAAATGGATCTTCCAAGGAATATCAATAACACTTCAGGGCCATCGTTCTAGTCACATAATATCACATATCACTGTGGTTCACAGGACCCGATCTTCTTAAAGGTGAGGATCAAACCAATACAACAAGGTGGCTTGTGCCTCACAACTAGCCGACGGAGATGGCTCTGCATCTCCAACACTTGCCTTCGGATATGGCTACATGTATAATGTGAAAGAAAGAAAAAAAGATGCCTTTGAAAGGCTACAATGGATGTCGAAACTACCAAAACTACCGTCCCATGCCATGTCGCAAATGGGGATTTGTTGGGTTACACTCTTGGTTCTACTCCCTGTAGTGTCACTCTATAGGTTTTTTTTGATAAATCCCTCTCAACGAACCCCCTCTCTTAAGGGAATGCCACCTAAATTAAACTCTCTCTCTCTCTCTCTCTCAAAAAAAAAAAAAAAAAAAAGGAAAAAAAAACACTACGGCCCACTTCATTGGATGATCCAAACTGTTCATTTATTGGGCCACAACCTAGATAGGTTGCACCACGTAAATCATTTCCATAGGATGATCCTAACCCTCCAATCTATAATCAGTTTACCCTATAGATTGGAGTGTCAAGATCATCCTATGGAGATGATTTACGTGGTGCAGAACATGAGGTGTAAATAGTGAGCCCACTGCATAGAAATATGAGGTGTAAATTGTGGGCTTCACCTTATGCATGGGTTAGGGGAGATGGTGGGCCCCACCTATCAATACATGAAGTGAAAAATGGAGGGAACCAACATTTGCCCCCCTTTAAGTTGATTCCGGGCTCTGCCCTCAGTCAGAAAGAGAGTTCACATATATAGCCTATGAACCTTCTCTCCCTTTCCAATGTGAGATCTTACAATCCACCCCATTTAGGGCCTGACATCCTCACTGGCACACTGGGAGGTACGGCTCTAATACCATTTTATCACCCGCGACGCCACTGTGTAAATATTATCCGATTCTTGATCTTCTACACTTCCGGTTTTGTTTTCCAGCAGTACTAACCATGTCCGACCCACTCCGCGGGACCCGCCCCTTGAGATGCTGAAAACGTGTCTGCACAGAAAGAAGGAGAGATCACATATATAGCTAAGCCGAAGCCAAGAAACTTTCTCTCCCTTTTCGATATGGGATCTTACAATTTGTATCACATGGGCGGTGGATACAATATTCGGGCGTTGTGGGACCGTGTCTGGAGGTTATCCCTTCACACCCCCGAGCATGCATCGGCGTTTGCTCTTTTCTGGCGTGTTTGATGTCAGTGATTGATTTTCCACACTTTTCCACGAATTTGGGGTAAGAAACCCGAACTTCACAAAAAAAAGAGAGGAAATGACAAGAGTCGCCACCTGGGTTAGGGCCCAAGACTCATAAGTGACTTTGCAAGACTAAGCCTGCGATTCCATGAAGGGTCCATTGTCTGATTACAAGAATGGAAGGTGTTAGGCACCGTTCTCGCCCGATAAGTACTAGTTTTTAATTTTTGAGGGCTTTATTTAGTTAAAATTCATCAAAAGGGTTGTTTATCCATTCTCATTTTATGCCTTAGGTTGAACATGCAAGAGTTCTACATGATCAGAGAATAGGCAAAGCATGAATTCATGAATCTAACATAAATGACATCTATATGAAGTAGACATGAACGGAACATGTGTGAAACTTGTTAACTTACCGTGTGAAATATGATAAATGCATGTGCTCTCAAACAGATATTGAATCAAACAGATATTGCATGCACAATAACATACGTGGCCTTGTAATTTCTTTGCACTAAAAAAAATCCAAAGTGGCTGGACGTTTATGCATAAGATGATCCAACCGTGCATTTTATGTGTCCACAAAAGTTACATCCCAAACTATCATTTCCATTGATAGGGCTCACAATTCGGCTTTCATGGGCTGATCTAAACCGTTCAAAAAGTGGGCCACAATGTGGATAGTTACACCCCCCCCTAGGTTATTCCACGTGTTGATCCACACCATCCAATCGATGGGCCACAATATAAATGTTAATTTGCACCCCTAATTCATCTTAATAGAACAATCCCGACCACCCATTTGTGGGTACACAAAGGTTGCATCCCATAATATCGTTTCCACTAATGGGTCCTTCAATATAAACTGTCTGCCCCTCTAATTTACCTCCATAAGCTGATCCAAGCTGCTCAAATGATGGTCCACCATGTGAGTTGATTACACCCCTCAAATCATTTCTCAAGGCCGATCCGAACCGTTCACTTCATTGGGCCACAAGATAAATGAATCACACCATGCAATTCTAGTGGATGATCCAAGCCGCCCATATTTTGACTACCATTTCCCGACCTTCTAATCCACAACCACAACCCACAACATTTCAACTCACAAACAAGACCATATGGCCTAGAACATTCAAATGTAATTTCCCTGTGAATCATATTTCGGCCAAATACTTGTGTACCATGCTTGCATTCAGCTCAAATTTTCCTTTGAAATTTTATCTTTTCACTCAATTTTTCGGAAAAATCCAAAAATGGCCCTGCAAATCAAAAACAAGAAAAACACATCAAATAGCACTGCTCTAAATATCAAATATGCATGATTTACTACCCTAAGATTCACACATAAATGTGATCATCAACAGCCAAATGAACTTGACCCAGACAACTCTAATGATGGTGCTAACATGTACTCTACAAATACAAATGCAACATGATAAGATTATATGTTTTGACAAAACACAAATGGTCCTAAATGCATTTATTCTAAATGGATGTACCATAAGGTTGATAATGGGAGAACCACTGATTGATTCACATGGATTTACTTATGGATTTTATACCTTCCTTTGATTTGATCAAAGATAGAACATGAAATAGTTTCTCCTTGATTTAATCATGACGGCTTATTACCAATGTCCTAACTCGGGTCTTACATGCCTAAAATGGGACTTAAGTGCCTAATGTAGGACTTAAGTGCCTAATGTGGGTTCCAACACGGATCTTGCATATGTGATGAACATGTTTTTTATGGGAATGATGCATAGGTTTTACTTAACCTAAATGGACAAAATTGAAGATAAGATTTGGGTTTAACTAGGATATTTAATTCCTAATTCAAGACTCTGGGTGATTTCTGGGGATTCTGGTTAAGAAACTGGGTCACTCTGATGCATTCCCGTGGCACTCTAGTGCACTCTGGATCATTCCAGGAGTCATTCCAGTTCATTTCCGAGGCACTCTGGTACACTCTGGATCATTCCAGAGGGACTCTAGAACATTTGAGGGGAATTCGGGGGTATTCTAGTTTATCCTAGTTCTAAACTAAATTATGTGGGCCTAGAGGAATGATTTGCAGCCTAAAACTAATGCAAGAAAAATGGATTTTAATGCAATATCGAGTTTACAGACAAATTTAATGAATCAACTATTAAATTCAAATATTGATGAGAAACATGTATCTAAATATTTTAACATGGATTCTAACAAAATTAATATATATGGAAATAAATTAACATGGATTCTAACAATTTTAACAAAGTTAATCATGGATTCTACCAAAAATTAATATGAAACATGGACTGTAACGGTTTTTACAACTTTAATCATGGATTCTACCAAAATCAAGATAAAAATATTTTTCCTAAAAAGGCGGAAATTACCTACCTTTCCTAACGATTTGTGAAGATCCGCCTATCCCAACGCTTTCCACGCTTTGCAGCACACCTTTGACGGTGAAATTGATGATATTGACTCAAATCTATGGGATAAGAGAATTTAATTACCCATGGAATAAAGGAATTGAAGTTAACCTAAGGAATAGGGAATCGAAGGTGACCTAGTGGGGAGTGGGAATAGGGAATGGGATTTAATGGGGACATACCCAAAAACTCTGGCTCATTGATTCACATCTCCAATCTATATGGGACCAATAGAATGGCTGAATTTTGCTACGGGAATGGGGGAATTGGATTTGCCGAATTTTGCTAATGGAATGGGGGAATTGGGATTGGCCGAATTAGGGGAATGGGAAATTGGGTAGGCCGCATTGGGTGGGGGGAATGGGAATGGGAATGGGAAATTGGGTTGGATTTTCTAGAGGAGAGAGAGGGTATGGACTATGGACGAATGTTTTTCTTAATGGCTAGGAGAGGGGGACATTTTTGCTTGATCGTAAAATAAGGGAGAGGGGTGGGTATTTATAGAACGTTGGAGGAAATTTCCATTTCTTTTCGACTCTTTGGAGGCATAAGGGATACGAAATTAAGGTGGGAAATGGGGATTGGTTAGATGGAATGGATATGCGGATTTTAGAATCCGGAATTTCTTCAAAATTGTAGATGAGAGACAAGAGAAGAAGCGGATCAACCGTCGTTTTCTGATTTCTCGCCCTTCTTTCTGTCAGCAAGAGAGGAGCAGATCATATGTTTCCAGGTTTTAGAAATCTCAGGATGAGGGAGAGATTTCTATGAGATTTCTAAAACCTTGATTTCTTCTTTAAAATTCAAGAGACGCTGTCAGGATAGCATACAACAGCTTGATCATCAACCCTATTTTACACTGTTTTCAAAATAAAATCTGGATTCTAAAATCCGCGTATCCAAACGGCCCCTTAGTGACGCCTTTTATTGATGATGAAGATTTTTCAGGATAATTTCTTATAGGTGACTGATTTTTTATTTAGGTGATGGATTTTACACTTAATCTTTTAATAAGTGTAAAGATAAAATATGAGCTTTGCTATAAACATGTTCCTTAGGTCTCTCTAAAGAAAGTATTCACTTTGGCACAAAACACACAATACAACCAGAGAAGATACTAAACACACGTACAACATTAGTAACCCTTTTACATATTATTATCCACCAATTTAGACAGCATAGTAAACACAAAGTACTATTAATGCTATTACATATTACATTCAATAGTAAGATAATCAATCCTTTATTGTGGCACATTTAAACCGGCCATAAAACTAAGTGAACCGCATCTATTCTTAAAGGGCAATCGGTTCAACAAACAATGTGATGATCCGCTCTTTGGTCTTGCCTTCGGCAAATGTGTATCCATCATCATTTTTGTACAATACTTCCATAACACGTGCGAGATTGACAATTGGCATAAGGAGAGCAAGTGAGACAGGAGGGTCAAGGCAGGCTTGACTTAGGCCTTTCCATGCAATCTTAATCAATTCTTGCAACTTATCACACGCCTCCTGCTCTGAGCACCCATGCTCCTTGACATAGCATTCGAGAGATGATACAACATGCCCTCGTTCTTGTTCAAACTTCAAATGTCAATGATACATAAAAATAATATTAAAATCAATACAAAAAATAATTACACATTTTATCTTCTTGTCTCATGTTACTTAAATTAGTTGATGCATGTATTATGATTTTTTTTTTGGGTTAAAAAGACTTACTCAACCCATAACTCAATGGCTGGACATAAAACACCTTCTGATTTAGATATAGGCACATCCCTAAGTTTTGTTTAGTTGGATTAGCTTTTAACTCTAGTACAGTTAGCAATCTCTTAAGAAATTAGAGGTAATTAGTTTGTGGGGGATAAGAATGTTATTGTAATGAGAAGGTAGTTTGTCATTAAAATAGTCATGAGACATGACAAGAATATGAAGGTTGTTTTAAGTAGGGCTGCAACTTGAGCCGGGTTTTACCCGACCTGCATCGACCCGACCCGAAAATAGCCTGGGTTGGGTTCAGGTTTCTCGGGTTTCGGGTCGAGCCGGGTTGAGCATCCAAAAGCCCCCATGAATCTCGGGTCGAGCCGGGTTTGAAGGGGCCCGACCCGACCCGAGTTACATAATTTATAGTATGTATTTTTTTTTCTATTGTTAGTTAAAAGTTAAAAGTGAAAACCCACGCACGCACTGTTATAGTATGTGAGTGTAATTTCTGCTTCTATGAGTTGAGTTGATTCAAGTGTTTGATTCAGCATTGTTTGATTGTAATTACAGCATTGTTTGATTACAGCATTGTTTGATTCAAGTGTAATGTGAGTGTAATTACATCATTGTTTGATTCAAGTGTAATGTGAGTGTAATTTCTGCTTCTATGAGTTGAGTTGCCTTGCCAAACAAGAGTTTCCCTTAAAAAATTTCGTCAACGTGAAAAAACCCGACCCGACCCAAGATTTATCATGGGTAGGGCCGGGTTTGAGAATCGTGGGTTTTCCGAAAAAAAACTCGACCCGACCCGACCCGAGATATTTCTCGGGTAGGGTTGGGTTCTCCAAAACCCGTCCCGCCCGACCCGAGTTGCAGCCCTAGTTTTAAGGATGGGAAGTGATATATCCGCCCCTTTTGATTACTTGGGACACCCAGCAGCAGTGTATCAGCCCGTCTGCTATCCTTTATACACTACTGCTGGGTTTCACAAGTAATCCAAAGGGGCGAATATATCACTTCCCTTCAAGGATTCATAATTTTATTAAGTCCACTGAGCTTTTTTTTTTCTCACAATATTACTGTAAATGTTTCATGTAAATCAGCATCCTACCTTGCTTCCCACGATGTCATCTCGGAGTCGGTTAACTATTGATGCATCCATAACAATCTTGGGCCTTGTGCTTGCCCAATCAAATGCCTCCTTTGTTGCAATTTCATCCATCCCAACAAAAGTGAGGATAGTAATACTTGGGTAACCACAACTGATCAATGAGAGGGTTAAATGCTCATTGAATAGAGGTACATATCCCTTGTTATACCATACAGCTTCATTAAAGTATGCTCCTGTTAACCATTTCATCTGCGATAAGAGCAAGTTGTTCAACCATAATATTAGAACATAAAAATTAGGGAAAAATATATTTACACCCCCTCTAGCTTCTGACACATACACTTCTAACCCTGACTTTCAAAACGTGACAACTACACCCCCTGAAGTTACAATGGGTTTTTTTTAACGTGACGGAATAGACGGTAAGGCGGAAATGACCAAAATGCCCTCGTCTTCCCCAACTGAAAATGAGATGGATATGGTGGCTGCAAAGGTGGGTATTGAATCTTAGATCTATTGAGCCTTAATACGTGAACTGAAATCAAAATACAGTAACTTGGATCTAAATCCATCGTAACTTGAATCACCAAAAAACTTCAACGAATTGTTCAAAATCCCTATCTCAAAAACATGAAACCCATCTCATCTTCAACCTGGATACCTAAAAATATGCTCCAAATGTGCAGGCCCAAAATCCACTTTGAACCAGCTCCAAGCCCACTTCACTCATCTTCAAAACCATTCAAATCCAGATTCAATACCATATCCATCTCATTTCTATACCCATTCCAACCTAGATTCAATACCAAACCCATCTCATTTCCAAATCTATTCATGCCCAAATTCAGTGCCAAACCCATTCAAACCCAGGTTCAATATCCCATCCCTCTTGAAATACATCTCTCGGAGCCCAATTCGCCCATCCAGAAATCCAGATCGATAGCCGCTAGAACCCACCTTCGCAGCCACGCAACTTCGAAACCCATTTTCATTCCTTCACACTATCACAGATCTTATTTCGGGGTATGTAAAAAATGCCCATTCATTTGCCTTTATCCCTGTTTCTTATTTCCTGGTTTTTTTAAGGTTCATGACCTAGAGCATATCTCAGAACTAGATCAGGCTGGGATTAACCATGCCACAATGTAAATCGGTTGTGCCGGAGATTGCGACGGCCATCGTGATGAAGGAAATGGCAAAACCCTAATCCCTCTGCAAATGGCTTAAAACCAGTGAGGGTATTTCTATCCTCAAAATCTTAACCCGGGTTAGTTTGGGCCATTCCGTCGGGTTAAACTAACGGACAGTTGACGGAAGGGGTATACTTATAACAAAATGCAACCTCAGGGGGTGTAGTTGTCACGTTTTGAAAGTCAGAGTTAGAAGTGTATGTGTCAGAAACTAGAGGGGGTGTAAATGTATGTTTCCCGAAAAATTATCATCGAAAAGGAAACACAAGGTTATCTTCCCAAAACAACTCAAGGATGTTGATGTTGGCACTCCCATGTTTAATAATTGTATAAAATTCAAGTTATCTTTTCTTTTTGCTTTTGATTGATTTTTGGGAACTGCAATAACGTTTGCCAGCCGTTTAAATAATAAAAGACTAGATGAGTGAGTGCAATTATCAAAACATGGTATTGGCAATATCTGTAGCCTAATTTAAATGTTCTTAATATGGCTCAAATTTTATGTATGTTAAGATGTCATACTGCTTCTATTAAGTATGGTACACGATAAGACTTTCCATCAGCTGCAAGTTCCTCTTCTATTTCCTTGACAGTACTCAACAACGCAAGATAGCACACTTTCATGTATTTTGGAAGCTGATGTGCTGACTCAACATCCCACCTGAAATTAATTAGCCATTCACAATATCAGTTCCTGGCCTATTAATGATTGCCAAATGAAACTAAGAAGTCATTTTCTTACATGATATGGTGGTAGGCATGTGGACTAACTTATAAAACTCATCAATTTCCTCAGTTAAAAATCATATGGATATATATGGACTATCGTGGGTAATATTTTTCCATCACCTTTCTAGCACAATATCAGCATTATATATACGTACCTTGGGTGATACTCTGTTGTTGTTTGGCAAATGGCCTGTTAGTTTGCATCTTCAGAAGAAAAGAGAATGGAAGAGAGAGAGAGAGAGAGAGAGAGAGAGAGAGAGAGAGAGAGAGAGAGAGAGAGAGAGAGTATATGAGATGAAAATTCAAAGGATGTCTAAGGGCATGTTGGGAAACAATGAAAAATATTTCATGGAATATTTCTCTACCTAGCATGAGTGGAAGAGTGATACGGAAGTGGGAGAGAAAGATTTGAGGAGGTGGTGAGTGAGGAGAAAATGGTGGAAAAAATTCCTAATTTAAACAGGAATCTATTTTCCTGTCTTTTTAATGCATCATCTCACCAATCTCCTCATTCGCGGCATTATCATGTCTCCCTCTCAGGGCCCACTTTACTTCTCTTTTGGTTTGGGGAAACAAATAATCCCTGAATTTTAGTCTCATGGTCTGCAAAGATGTATATGTAAGGGTGGTGGCAACATTTAGTGTTGTATTGTATTTTGTGATGAGGGTCTTGTATAAGTTGCGATGTAACACGTTATAGTCCTTTGGCATATTAACCAAAATGCTATAAAATAGTAGTCTCTATTCAAAGCAATAGAAATAAAAGATACATGTAAGTCGAGTACCTATTGAGTGCATCCGTGAATAGTTGTAGTTCCTCAAATTCACCGTACACATCGTAAATGTCATCAATCACTGATATCATGGCCAACATTTTGGTAGCCATTATTCTAGCTCGAGAGTGTTGCGGTTCAAAATGCACCCCAATCGCCCAAAAAAAGTACAATTCCGTTATTCGGTCTCTAGCATAAGGTATGCTTCCTATAAGATCCATGTCCTTCCACCACCTGTAAGGTATATCAATATAGTCTATTTTAACCTGGGTGAATCTAATGTGGCATGTTTCATTTCATCTAATACCTAATACAATAAAAACATCAGTGTTCCCATTATATCTAGAATAGATAATATGATGATGAAGAACTCATTTTTTAGAGATTTATATGGTGGCCGACCATGAAGTCCTGTGCGAGAGGTACCGCCCTTGATATTTGACTCATTTAAAATTGGGCTGCTGTTGGATTAAATATCAATGGTGGTACTTCATCGTAGTATCATACATGGGACTTGGCTGTCGGGCACCATAAAATTTCTCCATTTTTTATATATGGAGTGCCACCAGCTTTGATGGTTTCTCTATAGCTCGGTAACATATATAGTTAATATAAACTCACCTCGTAAGATCCTTTAACTCTCTCTGGTGTAACGATTGTAAGAGATTGAAATCCAACTTTGCAAGCTCTAGCACAACATCATTTCGTCCCTTCTCTTCTTCGTATACAGATATGTAATGCCTATGCTCTAGCCTTTGGACACTCTTCCACAAGGGCATCTCTAAGTCGTGTTCTATCTGTGTTGCAAGTTTAGAATCGAGATTGCTTATACCAGACTTAAGGTGTTTCTGCGTAAATATAAGGGCCTCGTCTAATAGATCCTCTCCTTCTGTGCTGAGATGTGCGGCTTCATGCAAGCTTAACAGTCCCCTCACATCTTTAATTAAGGCCTCATTGAACTTTCCCTCCTCGTCATGGAACTTGTAAAATACATCTATTTCATCAACACTCAACAAAGTCATGTTTTAAATTATCAATGAGAAAACTTGTGTGAGACGTAGCACAAGTTCTCGGAAAGAAGAAAACAAACTAATGAAAAAATATTTACCTGAAGACACATTAAACCCATGTTGTCTTAGTAGTCGAAATCGGAGAGCAACCACAAACAAATCATCATCAACATCATCTGTTTGATATTCAAATATTTGATGTAGTGCTTCATCGATCTCCTTTTCAAAGTGATATGCCACTCCAAGACGTTGAAGCACGTCAATCAACTCAATTTCTTGTTGTGACCCCTTAGCTCTGGATAGCATTCTATTCACTTCTTCCTTCAATTCTTCAACCCTCTTACTCCATGCATCCAACTTCTACATGGTACCATTTAAAGAACAAATACATTAGCAATGGTAATTATGAAAGGCTATAATTCAACTTAATTGATCTCGCTAACTCTTACTTCCCGACTGTAAACATAAACCTTAAATTTTATATTTTGCTAAATTTTACGATGATCCTTTTTCCTTCTTTTCTGACCGTAACTTGATAAATTGGTATAATAGAAGGAAAAAGAGGTGAGTATACAAAAAAAAAATAAACCATTGAATTGAGCATTAACTATCATCATGCGTTCTAGGGAATTGCTAGCGTCCATTGCAAATGGCATTTCGCAGCTGGTCTGTCGCTTGTGAGACAAGCGACAGACCAGCCGTGAAATGCCATTTGCGATGGACCCTAGCAAATCCCTGTGTTCTATCAAGACACATTAGCTACACAACTTTCGATATCTGTCATAATGATAGGTGATAAGTGAATTTTTTTAGAACCCTCTCTCCCTCCTTACATTTTGATCATGAGAGTAGGCGAGGAAGTGATCTCCCCAAACGCTTGGGTGAAAAACTTCTAATTTGCGGTTGATTTGTGGCTTCCCATCTTCTAGTGAATTGATGATGGAACCAAAAGAAGGGGTTGCAGTTACAAGATCCATAGTAATGCCAAGGTTGGGAAATCAAACAAAGGAATATAAGGGCAGTAATGTATTTTGGAATAGAGGTGTCACAAGAATCGGTATTTATAAGCAGCAAATAGAGAAACTGGTATAATTAAAAATCAGCAAATAGAGAAACTGGTATAAGAGAGTTAAGAAATCAAAAACGTGATTTATGTGAAAGATAAATACAACCACATGATACATAACACCAGTACGAATCATATAAAAGGAAAGAACGTGTCTGTGTATTAATATAATAATTGATCAATGATGTTTTCTTTTTTGGGAGATTTTATATGGCGTAAGCGGAAGCGTCCACAAAATCAGGCCACATGTACTCTTCACTTCACTCACCGTACAGCTGTCCTCAGAGCTTTAATTTTTGGGTTTTGCTAAGGGCACTCGTTAAGGAGCATTAAAAGCTCTCTTTTTTACTCATTTTTAGATGGCAGCCCCTCTTTTCCCACGTTTCATTAAATGCCCGCTACTTTTGTCGACATCAAGAAAAGATTGAAGCTTTAGAGGGGTATCTATATCAAAAACAGCTTTCTATTATTAGCATAGTTAAATAGTAAGAATAGTTGCTTTGATATCGACACTCCTCAAAAGCCTCTCTTTTCTCACCCCTACCTATAATAGAGTTAGTATAGGAAAAGACAAACAAAAGGGTGGAAATTCAGTGAAAGGGGTAGAAGAGAAATCACGTGATGGGTGCCCATACACACCCGTATTTTTCAAAATGTACGGTTTGGGCCACTCCATAGGATGTTCCACACCATCCATTTGTTGGGCCACAATGTAAATAGGTTGTGCCCCAAAAATCATGTCCCTAGGCTGATCATAACCCTCTGATCCATAGGATGATCCTGAACCTTCAATCTATTGAAGTTTGCTATGGATCGGAGGGATATGATCATCCTACAGAAATGATTTTTGGGGCGCAACCTATTTATGTTGTGGCCCAATAAATAGACGGTTTGGATCATCCTATGGAGTGGGCCGCATCGTACATTTTGAAAATTACGCATTTGTACTGCCACCCATCAGCCCATCACAACTAGAAAAAATGGAAAATAATGACGATAGATTTTTGGTCCATTTTTTTACTTTTTACAGCCCCGTCCAGTGCATTTATGACTTATCTTTTACACTAAAGTTAGACCCGGCAAAATGCATGGGACCCGTACCTGCGGGTACACCCGGCCCGCAGGGGTACGGGTACCAATTTCAATGCCGGCAAAAAAAAAATACCCGCACCCAACCCGTACCCGTGACCCGCGGGTGGGTCTGGGTCGGGCGTTGGTGCCCGCGGGTGCCCTTGGGTTACCCGCCATTCGGTTTTTAACTTATATTCTTAAGGCCTAAACACTAAACACTAAAAAATAGACTATGTGGGTGGGCCAACAAAACAAGTCAAAGCAATCAGACCATGTAATTGGTATCTTTGGTTGTACCAAAACAAACTTTTGTTAAAGTAGATGAAAATTTGTATGATGAATGGGTGTATAAACATATACTCATCATCCCATCCTTGATATTTGATCCAACAGCAGCTGACTTGTTAAGAAGCTGCTGTTGGATTAAATATCAAGGCTTGTACATCCATCGTACCACATTTATGTGTTCATACACCCATTCATCATATAATTTCTTTTCGTAAATATATATATATATATATATATATATATATATATATATATATATAAAATTTCTTCTTTAAATTTGCCGGGTTACCCGCGGGTATACCCGTACCCCCCCGGGTGGGTTCCGGGTTCATGAAAGGCTACCCATACCCGCGCCGGTATTTCTTACCCGTACACGCCGGTACCCGTACCCGCCCGGGTTACCCGTTTGCCGGGTCTACTAAAGTGGGCTGTCCCAAGTAATAAAAGGGTTGAATATGTCTTCCCCTATATTTGAAACCGGAAACTTCTCGTTTAGGCACAAAAACCGTATCCTCTTATTTTGTAGAACGAATGGGACATTGGGACCTAGACCTGGCAAACGCGACCTGTGCCCACGGGTAAACCCAACCCACCCGCAAATTTGCGGGCACGGGTTGGGGTTTTAGTTACCCGCCAAAACCGATCCGCGGGTGACCCAACCCGCAAAAACACGGGTCGGGTCGGGTCAACCCGCAGGCACCCGCGATTTTTTGGATTTTTTTAACATTTCTTATTTTAAAATAGAAAATGAGATCAAGGGCTAAGAGCATCTCACTTTTTGAGCTGGAATAGTGCACTTGTGTTTGGAAATCAGCCCTTCTAACAGCATCTCACTTTTTGAGGACCCCCAACTTCCAGCAGCTCATGAGCATTACTAATTTACTATGCATGAATACACTCCCTATTTTTCAAAATGGATGATTGGAAGGTACAGCCCACATCATAGGATGATCCAAACCGTGCATTTGATGGGCTATAATGTAAATAGGTTGTGCTCAAAAAATCATTAGGATAGGATGATTCTAACCCTCCGATCTAAAGAGGGACTGAAAATATGGAAACTTCTATAGATCGAACGGTTGAGATTGTCCTATGGCAATATTTTTGGGGCACGATCTATTTACGTTGTGGCCCATCAATGGATGGTTTGGATCATCCTATGGTGTAGGCTGCACCGTCCATTTTGAAAATTAGGGGGTGAATTCATACATAGAAGGGGGTGAATTTATCACCGCCCAATAAAAACTCTGTTTTGGAAAAACATGCGGGTAACCCGCGGGTCGACCTGACCCACCCGCACTAGGTATGGGTCACCTGGTTGCTAACCCGTAGGAATGCGGGTCATTTTGACCCGCAACCTGCGTGACCCGCACCTGCATGACCCGCGGGTCGACCCGACCCGACCCACCTGTTTGCCAGGTCTATTGGGACCAAAAGCCCTCCCACTAAGCCGCTAACTTTTCATTCAGGAAAAAGGGAACAAAAATCCGGCTTCCTAAATTGGACCTATCCAAACCCTAAATGCAGCAAAAATCGAGGGGGGGGGGGGTCAAGTGCCCCCCCTCGACCCCCTGGCTCCGTCCCTGGACTCACCTTTCACTCCGGTAGAAAATTCCCGTAGAATATGATCCAGCTATATATATGGGAGACCCACTTTTGTTTTGATATGGGCACTCCTCTCTTTAATAGGCAGGGGTAAGAAAAGAGAGGCTTTTGAGGAGTGTCGATATCAAAGCAACTATTCTTACTATTTAACTATGCTAATAATAGAAAGCTGTTTTTGATATAGACACCCCTCTAAAGCTTCAATCTTTTCTTGATGTTGACAAAAGTAGCGGGCATTTAATGAAACGTGGGAAAAGAGGGGCTGCCATCTAAAAACGAGTAAAAATAGAGCTTTTAATGCTCCTTAACGAGTGCCCTAAGCAAAACCCTTAATTTTTTCCTTCCCTGCTTTGACTCTGCCTCTTTTATGTGAACAACCGTACACTTGCAATACCTATTTCCGCTATGGCCATCACATCGACAGCTTGGATCACAGTACAAAAACTGTTTCACAAAAATAAGGATAAATGCATACCAAATTTACATAATCATGGTAGAACAAAACTTCCCCCTCAACGTTGTGTAGGAAACTTCTCCACAATTCTACGTGGGCGAGTAAGATTCTTCCACGTTGAGGACTCTTTCATGATCCTAATGGTTAAAGTGTGTTGTTATTGTCATTGTAAATTTTTACATTCTCTGGTTCTAATTCTTGTTGGCTTGAAGTTGCATTTGTTAAGATCTTCATTGTACTCATCTGGTCATGAATGAGGTCCCAACACCTTAATATTGGTCTATGATTTATTTTGATTGGGTCTCAGATTGCTCATGGGGATAAGGTTTTGATGTGTATTTTGATTTCACTTCGATTTTGGAGTCTTTGGGGTGTATATGCAAGCTGTAGATATGGGTTTAACTACTAGCCTTAGTGTTGCTCCAATTTAGTCATCTTTAATGTGTGGGCGGAATGATGTGTGTACTACAATGGTAGGGTTTGGTCCTTGGCCTTAGTCTTGTCCCAATTTCGTGGCTCTTCACGTGTTCAGTCAAACTATATGGACCTAGGATGTGTGTACCCTTGGTTTTGGTTGTTTAGTCTCATTTTTTTTCCTTTGCTTCTAGCCTCGGGTGTGTATCCTAGTAGCGTAGAGTTAGGGTTTGGCGTTCGAATTTGACTTTATTGTGATTTGGTTTTCGATTTTTAATTTTTGAGAGGTTGAGAATTTTAAGGCGGTAATGAGGCTACTTGGAGCCCCATTTTCTTTTCCCCTCCTCTCATTTGTCGGGATTTTAGTCATTTCTTTGAGACTTACGTTAGATTGTCGGGATACATTTCTGCTTGTTTTCGGGAATTCAGTTGATTCTAGGAATTTCATCGGGAATATTACTCCTGGGCGATGAAGGAGTCATCCCAAGCCCATCCTTAGGGGAATTGCTCAGTCCAAGTAGCACTCCCCTCTTTATTTAATAAACTAGCTCACTCTTTTAGACATGTTCAGGCATTAAACCCCTTTCTCATTGCGAAAGGGCGATGAAGGAGTCATCCCAAGCCCATCCTTTAGGGGGACTTGCTCAGTCCAAGTAGCTCTTCCCCTCTTATTTAGTAGACTAACTCAGTCTGTTAGGTACCTTTAGAAATTAGACCCATTTTTCATTGCAAGGGTAATGAAGGAGTCATCTAGAGCCCCCACTAGGAGACACACTCTGTCTCATTAAGGCGATCCTCCCTTGGACACAAGCCTTATTGTCTAGAATTTACCTTTAGGGAGTCTTACCTTGCCTCATTTATAAAACCCCCTCTAATTCGCACCCCTAGAAGACTATCTAAGTTTCACAACTTGTACCCCCTATTAGTTGGAGACCAACTTGGTCTGTTAGTTTCCTTAACCTTATTTATCATTACTACGGCAATGATAGGGATACTTGGAGCCCATCTCTGTGTCTAGCGGACTTGCCTTGTCTCGCTAGGACCCTTTTCTGTCTCTTCTTCTAGGAGACCTTCTTTAGTCTAGTTAGCACTCTCTTTAGAGCTTATAGGTTAGGAGTCAACCCATAGGCTAGGAGTCAGTCCCATAGATAGGAATTTGTCCTTTAGTTTTAGAAGTCAGTCTTTCAAGAGTCTGTCCTACTGTCATAGAGTCATAGGAGTCTGTCCTATCGACATAGGGGACTAGGATTCTACCCAACCTTTCATCAAGTCATGGGATTCTGTCAAACCCTTGCAAAGTATAGGATTCTGTCCAACCTTTGCAAATCTTAGGAGTCTGTCCTGCCCTTATAGATGTTTAGGAGCCTGTCCTTTCTTTTTATGAGTCTGTCATATATATAGGAGTATACCCTTTAGCTCAAGGGATTCTGTCCTTAGCGTTGATACTTCGCCATGCTGTGGATCACCGGGTGCAATCATATAGGCTCCCTTTAGCTAAAAGGGTGAAAATATTTGGAAATTAAAAATTACCAAAAATCAAAAACATCTGAAAACTTCAGAAACTGAAAAAGTTAAGAGTCATTAAGAGTAGCTAGGAAAGTCTATTTCCAACTACGTTGACTTGATCCCCTTCCACGGGGTACGTAGGCAGCTTGAGGTCGTCACCTCAGGTCCAGTCACAATTTTGTAAATATTTCTCACCATTTAGTAAATAAATAAACCAAAAATTCTTAAAAATCATTAATAAATTCAAAACCCTAAAAAAAGTGAAAAACTCTTTAAAAAATTAAATGTTTTCGAAAATCTCTTCCCCTTAGATTTTTGGATGGTGTGAGAGGGGCTTTAGATTATCTAGAGTCTTGTTTGGTCTTGTTTGCTATGTCTTGTCGTATGAGTGTCCCTAGAGTTAGGAGGCCTCGAGTCGTGGTTGGTTAGACACTTAGTCGAGCCGATGGCTAGATTAGGATGCACTTAGCCCACTTTCTAGGGTCTCAGTCTAAGTGCACATAGGATGTAGGACCCACCTACATTAAACTAGGCTAACTTGCATTAGTTTAGGACCATATAGGCATGTCTAAAATACTTAAACATGAGTCGAGTCATGTCGTGTCGAGTCTAGTGTGGTCTAGGCACATTTAGGCATCATAGCTTAGGATAGGCCACCGGACTACGTTGACTCTGATTCCTCTCGAGGCCGGGATACATAGAGCAGTCGGAATGGCCATCCTAGTCTGAGTCAAACTTCACATTAGAGTCTAGGGTTTGTCGTGTAGTATCGTGTGTGGTGTCGAGTCGTGTTCTGTGTTTTGTTGTGTTTTCTTACTTTACTGTACAAACCTTATACCTTTAGCTGTAGCATGCATGTGTTTCCTCATTAGAACTTAGACACCAATTAGGCATGACACACATGACCTAGCTACGCTTAGGTGACACTTCTTTCATTTATTTTGTGTGTGCTTATTATTCCCATCCCTGGGTCATGCTTGCTTAGGTACACGTCTTTCTCAGGGATATTTTGTTCCCATTTCACATGATTTTACCCAAAATTCTTCAAAGTTAATAATAAATGGCATAAGAGACCGAGTGCGCTTGGGCGAGTTGGATGCCTAACACCTTCCCAACTCGTAATCAGGCACGGACCAAAATTATATCTGGATTTATCCATTGCACAGAGCATTTATTTTTGGTTCCATGGCCTATCCATGGATGTCCAATCTTTCATTTACGTACGTCTTGGTTCCGGGCTCGTCCTCGAATTAAGAGGTATCTCCTACATCGCCACTTATGCTGTGAGGGGCACCATTCTGAGGGTCCAGCCTCGGGATCGCGGGTCCACACCTGTAGGCGTTAAAGAGGCCCCCGGTTCATGTCAAATCACGTTATAAGGGGTGCACATGCTTACGCGGGGGTGGGGGTTTGAAAAATATGGATTCAATTACGTATACCTTATGACTCTAGTAAAAGGCCGAGAGAGAGAGAGAGAGAGAGAGAGAGAGAGAGAGAGAGAGAGAGAGAGAGAGAGAGAGAGGACGGGTTCTCATGAACTGTCTTTGTCTTTCTTTTTTGACAAAAAACTCAGCTATATGTTATATATTTTTCTATTTCCATATATTTAAATCTCATTATGATATAGTATATAATCCCATACTTCCATTGCAAAAGGCATTTCGCAGCTGGTATGTCGCATGTGTCATGCGACATACCAGCTGCGAAATGCCTTTTGCAATGGACCCTAGCAAATCCCATACTATAAAGGTTCCTTCAATATGATTATGTTCGTAAAGGTGTTTAAAACATGTAAGGAGATTTACATTTGTAGAGTAATTAATACTGGGGAATTGCTAACGTCATCGCAAAAGGCTTTTCGCGATTGGTCTGTCGCAATTCAGACCAGCTGGTTACATCGTGAACGGAGACGACAGACCAGCCGCGAAAAGCCTTTTGTGATGGAGCTTAGCAAATCCCTTAATAGTGATATATAAAATTACCTCTTTGGTTGAATTATACAAATCATTGATGATGAAGACGGTTTTGAATTCATACGACTTCACCAATTTAAGGTGATCATTCCCTCAATTCTATCCCGGCCGGGTGTCAACAGATCCACTTCGGATCGGATCCATCTATGTCTTGATCATGATCAGTTCAAATCTTCAATCGGTTGGATCTAATTTGGGGTTCGAAACTTACTTCCCCTATATTGGTAATGATCCATTTTGAATTGGACCGCTCTTCAAAGTGTCCTAGTAGGTGCTATGTATATTATACACAATTAAATTTTCAGAAGAGGGAAAGGGCACAGTGGGTTAGGGACAAGGTTCTTCAGAGATAGAAGAAGAGTGGTACTCGAGATATGAGAGGGATAAATGACAAAATACTAAAAAATCATGGGAAGGCCGCTGGCTTCTTAGGAATTGCAAAACTAATGTCGTCATAAATCCACACTAGTTAATATACACAAGTTAGTAGGTTATTGGAGAAAATAAATAAAATATAAATCTATACACAAGTTAGTAGGCAATTGGAGAAAATAAATAAAAATAAATCTTAAAAGTAAATAAAGACATTCTGTTGGAAAAAAATACAATAATTAGAATACTTCGATTATTAAGATTGTTGGAAAATGAATGATGAAGGGACTGATCTTGGCTAAATCATTCTTAATGATTCCTAAGGATTCAATTTAAATTATCCAAAGAGTGAAGCATGTTGGAATCCGTAGTGTCTGTTGAGGTAACTAACAATACAGTGAAATAAAGCAACAGATTAGATGTTTCACATTATGTACTACCAATTCTTCATCCTCTTGGTTCTAACCATTGTGGAAACATAAAAATCTCAACACTTTTGATGTTTTTTGTACTATTATTATACGTAGTCCCCAACTCCGATACAACATGGTCCCTGTCTATGCTGATCCTTTCCTCTCTAATGGATAAATTTAAAATAAGGCTAACATCAAAGGTATCAAATGCAAAAAACTCCCTCTCTTGTATGAATCTTCTCCTCATGTTTTCCCAACATGGGGATGTAACTCTAACAAGGCTTTCTCTACATTTATCGGGCCCATCTCAAAAAAAAATGTGCAAACTATGTCTCTAGTCTCCCTGAGCTTTTGATAATGCTCGTCTTGTACATTTGGTCGCTTTAGGTATACCATGAGCTTAGTAGGAGAGCATCGGGAGTCCATGTCAGTGTAGACACCCCATTTTGCTCTACCTTAATCGATAAAGAAATTAGGGTTTGTTTTCTGTCGGTTTTCCAATGTCTTTCTTTCCCGCATCCGTTTGTTACATTTCTAAATATTTTTGGTCGTTTCCGTCGTGTTTCGTATTTTCCCGCTAAATATTGAGAAGGATTATTCAGAAAAATCTAAACCAGAGAGAATTGGGACCCGTTTGGTGGGCCCGCATTGGGTGCTTCGATTAAATTTGGATCGAAAAAGTTGGACCCATTTGGTGGGGCCGCATGATGCATTTTGATTAAATTTGGACTCGCATTGAACATTTGTTTAAAATCGAATCAACCGAGGGCCCACATTGTGGGGCCCGCGTTGTGGGGCCTCAGTGGGGCCTCTTGTGAGGCCTCTTATGAAGAGCAATGATGGTAGCTCTCCACTAAGACAACATGATGGGCCCTCCACTAAGAGCAATAATGATGGACTCTCCACTAAGAAACATGATGGGCCCTCCACTAAGAGCAATAATGATGGACTCTCCACTAAGAAACATGATGGGCCCTCCACTAAGAGCAATAATGATGGATTCTCCACTAAGAAACATGATGGGCCCTCCACTAAGAACAATAATGATGGATTCTCCACTAAGAGGGACAACATGATGAGCTCTCCACCAACATATCTCTCTCTCTCTCTTTCTCTCCCTATATATATCTCCCTTCCCATCCATAAGGGAGGAAAAAAAAAAGAAATTTATCTTCCATTATCTCTTTCTCTTCCATTATCTCTTCTAATCACTCCCTCCAATCCCTTTCCTCAATATATTCTTCCATCCCTCTCCCTAATATTCTTCTTCCATTATCTCTTCACTCCCTCAATCACTCCCTCTAAACACTCCAGAGAAAGCGAAAGACGGCGGAGCGGATCGGCGGCGGCAGGATTTTTTATATTTTTTTGGATTGGGCGGAGATCTTCACCACAGGTAGGTGCATTGTTCTCAAAATATTTCTGTATTTTTCCGAATTTTTCTGATTTTTTCCGCAAATTGTGTTTTAAAAATGGAAAACTCTTCAAAAAACATCTTTTGACGAAGAAAAATTAAATTATATACCAAACAGATTCTAAAATTAATGAAATTTCGTGGGAAAATAATATGTTACTGATTCATTTTACCATGAATTTGTAAAGATTTTTGGAGTTTATTTGGTATATTATTTAATATTTTCTTTGAAACTTATCAGATTTTAGGAGAATTTTTACTAACATCAGATCATCATTAAAATTCATAAATTTTTTACAGTAGTCTTATCTTCCATATTAATTGTTACTGTAAAATTGTCGTGTGATTTGGATCTGTTTTAATATGGGATGTAGTGTTAATTTATAATCTGGTCTGGAAATTGTAAAATCCGAAATTGGTAGTAAATAATTTCTAAAATTCATGAAAATCTCACTGCATGCTATTTTGATTCATATAGTATTTCTGTAGAAATTTCATAGAATTTAGAGTTATATTTCTACTAGTTTATGTGTTAATTGTGCAATCTGGACATTTAATGGTTTAATCAAGATTAAATGTGAATTTAATGTAAAAATATGCAAAACTCATCCTGTACGCTACATACATTTTCATCTTGCTGCTGTAGAAATTTCAAATCATTTCGAATTTATTTGCAACAATGTCACTTGTAAAACCGCTCATATGCTTAAAATTGATAAAATCCATGGAAAATTCGAAATTAATTGAAAATCATATAAAAATTCCTAAAGAACTTTAAAATTCTGTCACATTGTAGACACCCCATTTTGACCGGACCCAAGTTCGCTATGCTTGGACGTGTAGACACCCCATTTTGCTCTGCCTTAAGAAATTAGGGTTTTTCCATCGGTTTTCCAATGTCTTTCCTTTCCGCGTCCGTTTGTTACATTTCTAAATATTTTTGGTCGTTTCCGCCATGTTTCGTATTTTTCTGTTGAATATTGAGAAGGGTTATTCATGAGAATCCGAGCAAAAGAGAATGTGGGACCCACTGGTGTGGGACCCGTTTGTGTGGGACCCGCTAGTGTGGGACCCGTTTGTGTGGGACCCGCTGATATGGGACCCGCTGGTGTGGGACCCGTTTGTGTGGGACCCGCTTGTGTGGGACCCGCTGATGTGGGACCCGCTTGTGCGGAACCCACAAAGTGGGACTCACCACTAGCATGACTTAACTTTCTCTACCATTTCCACCAACTTCATTTTTCCCTTTAAAATAACACCATTATCTCCATTACCATTATATATTCCATTATTCCCACCACCATTCCCACCATTACCATTATATATTCCATTATTCCCACCACCATTCCCACCATTACCATTATATATTCCATTATCCCCACCACCATTCCCACCATTACCATTATACATTCCATTATCCCCACCACCATTCCCACCATTACCATTATATATTCCATTATCCCCACCACCATTCTCACCATTACCATTATATATTCCATTATTCCCACCACCATTCCCACCATTACCATTATATATTCCATTATCCCCACCACCATTCCCACCATTACCATTATATATTCCATTATTCCCACCACCATTCCCACCATTACCATTATATATTCCATTATTCTCCACCACACCCACCATTCTCATTATTTATTTCCACCTCTCCACTAAGTTTTTCACTATATAAAGAGAGGTGATGAGAGAAAAAAAAGGAGGAGAGAAGGAAGAGGGGAAAAAAAAAGAAGAAAAAAAGAAGAAGAGGAGAACAAAAAAAAAAAAAAAAGAAGAGAGGGAGAGAAAATAAGAGAGAAAGAGAGAGAGGAAAATATAAAAACAAAGAAGGAAGCGGAGCGGATCGCACGTCGGCCGGATTTTTGGATTTCTTTGGCTCTTGGATTCGGCGAGGAACTCATCACAGGTAGGTACACTGTTTTCGGAATTTTTTAGAATTATTTGGTATATTTTCGGATTTTTGCATGATTTTTAACAAAGAAAACTAAAAGATATACTAAACAGATTCCACAAATAATGAAATTTCGTGGGAAAATAATATGATAATGATACATTCTACCATGAATTTGTGAGAATTTTTGGATTTTGTTTGGTATATTATTTTATGCATTCTTTGAAAATTATCAGATTTTGGGAGAATTGTTACTGATGTCAAATCACAGATACAATTCTCCAAATTTATACGGTAGTCTTAAATTCTATACTTCTTGCTTCTGTAAAATTTTCAAGTGATTTTGATCTTGTTTCATATGAGCTGTAGTGTTAATTCATAATCTGGTTTGAAATTTAAAAAATCCGAAACTGATAGTAAATAGTTTTCTAAATTCATGGAAATCTTACAGCATGCTATTTTCACTTATATCTTACTAATGTAGAAATTTCATGGAATTTAGATTTCTATTTCTAGTAGTTTCTGTGTTATTTTTGCAATCTGGTCTTATTGTTGTTAAATCAAAATTAAATATGAGCTTAATGTACAAATCCACAAAATTCATCCCGTAAGCTGCATGGATACCCATCTTACTGCTGTAGAAATTTTGATTCATTTCGAATTCGTTTGCTACAGTTTCACTTGTAAAAACACTCATATGTTTAAAATTGATAAAATCCATTGAAAATCCGAAATTAATTGAAAATCATCTGAAAATTTCTAAAGAACCTTAAATCTCTGTCACATGTTAACTCATTAATCCATTGAAACAGAAATCTTAGGGTCTTTAGATTTCCCTCGAAAAATGGCCAGTGCATCCATAATCGTATCCCAATTGCAACCAATCTTTGACAATTTAGATATTTAAGCTATAACATATTATTGGCTCCGAGGTTACTGTCCACGGAAATCCTGAGATCTGCCAGGCAATAAGATGCTATAACCTAAGTATTAAATTGCGCAAGGAAAGAGCGCACGATTCCCTCCCTTGGATGCTATTCTGGGCCGAAATTGGTGTACCCATAGGAGGCATGCTTTGCCTCATATAAGAGTCTTTGACTCATTTGTTTGTGTGATGTTGTTGTCAGTGAGTCTTTGACTTGTGTTTCCATCTCTTTTAGGGAGTCTTTGACTCGTCTATCCTTTAGTTGTTATCAGTGGAGTCTTTGACTCGTTTTTCCACCGCTATTAGAGAGTCATTGACTCATTTGCTCATTTGTACCCTTCTTTAATATTTTTAGTTAGGAGTTTCTCCTTTAGAGTTGGTGATTACTTCGTTTTAATTAGAGGCTAACTCAGTCTTATTAGAGCTTTGCTTGCTTGGGATCTTGGATCGTTTTCTCTCTTCTTGGGACGCTATCTTTCTTGTTATGGTTCGTCTCTTTGAGACGTTAGTTGTTTGTTCGGGGTTTCCCCTTTTGGATTTAGGGCTTTGCCCTAGTTTGTGGTTGTTCTTGCGTGTTCCCTTTAAGATTGAAAACATCTAAAGGTCCTGAGCATTGAAAAAGCTTTAAAATCCAAAAACATTAGAAATTTAAAACTCAAAAACATTTGAAAACTTTAAAAATATCAAAAACATTTGAAAATATAAAAAAACCTTAAAAAATCTGAAGTGTGAGTGTTTCTTTTAGAAGCGTAGTTTGAGAGTTCGTTTTCGAACTACGTTGGCTTGATCCTCTTCCGAGGTACGTAGTGCAGCTTGGGATTTACATCCCAAGTCCAGCCAAACTTTTTTTGTAAATAAACGTTTTAAACCTTCTTCAAAAACCTTTAAAATATTGTTTTCAAAAGACCTTCCTCTAGAGTTAGGAGTTTCTCCTCGATAGAGAATTTTAGAGTTAGGGTTTTTCTTTTGATAGGTTGTTTGATTGATTGTTTGCTGTGTGCTTGTTTTAGAGTTAGAGGTCTGTCCTAGAGTTATAGGAGCGCCTCCGTCCGGTCAGTTGGCGATCCACATCGCCGAGTGATGACTAGAGTAGGATACGCTAGTCCACCCTTGGTTTTCCTTAGGAAATACAGCCTAGTCACACATAGGTTGTAAGAACCACCTGCATCAGCGTAGGGCTAATCTGCATTTAGTTAGGGCATATAGGGTATCCTAAAATTCACAATTCACTGGAATTTAAATAATCGTACAATAAACTTTAATAATTGGTCCGGTCTTTTAGATCGAGTTTAGGATAGAGGGCTAGGTGTCTTAGGCATCATAACTTAGAATAGGCGCGAAGAACTACGTTGCCTTGATTCTCGTGGAGGCGGGGATACGTAGGCTTCTTTGGATGAATACCAGACCATCTGAGGACTCGGGCTAATCACTTTTAAAACTGTTGAAACAATCAAATCACTTAGGATTTTCCATGAAATTAGAATTTTAGGAGAACTTTCACTTAGATTGAATCCAAACCAATTAAGAAATCAAGATACACATTTAGGATTCACATTGAAATTAGATCATAGGATGCATGTCACATAGATAGCACATTAACAAGAGAGTTGAATGAGCCATTAAAAATGAATTTAAAAGAGTTAACTTTTGGAATTGAAGACCGATTATCGGGCAGGAATGGTGCATGTGGTGGATAAATCCCCATACCTTCCATTCTTGTAACCAGGTAGTGAGTCTAGATTTCTGGTTAATTATGGGTCCTAGATCCCACATCTAGGTGGCGACTCTGTCAGTCTCTTTTGTGTGGAATTCGGATTGCCTTAGTGATCCCAAGTTCACATAAAAGATGAATTAAAATTAATAATAAAAGGCACACGCCAATCGCGTGGGTACGAGAGACCAAGAGATAGTGCGTGGCGGCTCTCGCGCCACCACCCCTCTCGCGGGATCGGGTCCCACAGACTGGCGACTCTGCTGGGGATGCTCTTTTATCCTTTATGGATGGATTCTCAGGGTACAATCAGATTAAAATGGCACCTGAAGACATGTTGAAGACAGCGTTCATCACTCAGTGGGGTACATATTGCTACAGAGTGATGCCGTTTGGCTTGAAAAATGCTGGTGCTACATATCAGAGAGCCGCCACGACTCTTCTTCATGATATGATTCACAAAGAGGTTGAAGTTTACGTTGATGACATGATCGTAAAGGGGAAGACTCGGCCTGAGCACACTGTTGCCCTGAGAAAGTTTTTTGAGCGGATCAGGAAGTATCAGCTTCGTCTGAACCCGAGTAAATGTGTATTTGGCGTTACGTCAGGGAAACTCTTGGGGTTTATGGTCAGCGAAAGAGGGATCGAAGTGGACCCGCAGAAGATCAAGGCGATTCAAGAAATGCAGCCGCCGAAGACAGAAAGGCAGATCAGAGGTTTCCTTGGCAAAGTTCAGTATCTGAGACGGTTCATAGCACATCTGACGATGACATGTGAACCCATTTTCAAGCTTCTGAAGAAGAATTCCTCGAAGAAGTGGAATGAAGAGTGTCAGGAGGCTTTTGAAAAGGTTAAGCAATGCCTATCCTTGCCCCCTGTTCTTTCACCAGTTATTCCAGGCCAGCCGTTGCTGTTGTACTTATCTATCACGGATACAGCGATGGGTTGCATGCTTGCTCAGCAGGATCTTGAGTCTAAGAAAGAAAGACCCATTTACTACATCAGCAAGAAGATGCTAGAGTATGAATTAAAATACACTGTTTTGGAGAAGACTTGTCTCGCATTAGTTTGGGCAACCCAGAGGCTTAGACATTATTTGCTTTCAAACAAGGTTCTTCTGCTTTCACGAATGGACCCTCTAAAGTACTTGTTTGAGAAACCTGCCCTTACAGGAAGGACTGCAAGGTGGTTATTGTTATTGTCTGAGTTCGACATCAGTTATGTCACTCAGAAATCAGTTAAGGGGCGGGTTATAGCTGAACAATTGGCCGATGCTCCAGTTGAGGAGAATGCTGTTCTAAGAGCCGAATTCCCTGATGAAGAAATTATGGATATCGAAGAAGAAGAGGTTCTCAGTACCAAGTGGTTAAT
Source organism: Tasmannia lanceolata (assembly GCF_043159265.1). NCBI lineage: Eukaryota > Viridiplantae > Streptophyta > Magnoliopsida > Canellales > Winteraceae > Tasmannia > Tasmannia lanceolata. Next base: position 1,914,929 of record NW_027518697.1, on the reverse strand, counting down.
GTACTTTGATGGAGCCGTAAACAGTCGTGGGCAAGGAGTAGGTGCAGTCTTGGTCTCTCCGAAGAAAGAATACATTCCTATCTCCATCAAGTTGCAGTTCGAGTGCACCAACAACATGGCAGAGTACGAAGCCTGTATTGCCGGACTTGAAGCAGCCTTAGCATTGCAGATTCAAGATATTGATGTGTTCGGGGATTCCATCCTGATCATTTACCAGATTAATGGGCAATGGAAAACTCGAGAAGATAGATTGATCCCTTATAATATGTATTTGGAATCTCTAGTCCAAAAATTCAAGAGCGTCACATTTACTCACTTATCAAGGACCAGAAATCATTTTGCTGATGCTTTGGCCACTTTGGCCTCGATGTTAGATATCTCCGCTACAATGGAAGTTCAACCGTTAGCCATCAGACTGCAATGGGCCCCTGCGCACGTAAATGCTATAGAGATTTCAGCTAGATGTCCAGATGGGAAGCCTTGGTACACAGATATCAGAAACCTCATTTCAGGCAAGGGTCATCCTCCGGAAGCTTCAAGCAAGGAAAGGAAAACTCTCCAGAAGTTATCTGCGAATTTCATCATTTGCGGTGAAGAGCTATATAGGTCATTTGATGGCATACAACTCCTTTGTGTTGATGAAGATAAAGCTGCAGAACTTATTGAGCAGACTCATGAGGGTGTTTGTGGACCTCATATGAACGGGAAGTTGCTATCTAGAAAGATCCTTAGACTTGGATTCTATTGGCCTACAATGGAAACAGACTGCTTCGCATTTGTAAGAAAATGCCATAAGTGTCAAGTCTATGCGAATCTTATTCATGTTCCTCCTTCGGAGTTGCACTCCCTGACTTCGCCGTGGCCGTTTTCGGTATGGGGAATAGACATCATTGGGAAGATTTATCCGAGATCCTCGAGCGGACATGAGTACATTCTGGTGGCTATTGATTATTTCACAAAGTGGATAGAGGCTGCATCTTATGCTTCCATCACTTCGAACACAGTTGCGAAGTTCATCCGTACCAATATAATTTGCAGATACGGAGTACCTCACGAGTTGATTTCAGATAATGGATCACATTTCAAGAAAGAAGTGTTACACCTGTGTGAAGAGTTCAGGATAAGGCATCACAAGTCGTCTCCTTACAGGCCGCAGACGAATGGGGCCGTTGAAGCAGCAAATAAGAACATCAAAGTCATTATCAGTAAGATGACTGAGACATATAAGGACTGGTCGAACAAACTTCCTTATGCCTTATGGGCTTATAGAACATCGATCAGGTCTTCAACAGGCGTGACTCCGTATTCTTTGGTGTACGGAATGGAGGCTGTTCTCCCTGTTGAGTTAAGAATCCCCTCTTTGAGAGTGATGGTGGAGGCCGATCTGCCAGAGTCAGAATGGGCGAAGGCCAGACACAATGAGCTACAGATGATAGATGAGAAGAGGCTGAGAGCCTTATATCATATCCAAGGATATCAGAGACGGATTGAGAGAGCTTTCAATAAGAAGGTTCGTGTCCGAGATTTGAAGCCTGGAGATCTTGTATTGAAGTCCTACAGGGCACCGGTATTTGACCCAAGAGGAAAGTTCAGGCCAAACTGGTCTGGTCCTTACATTGTTGATGAAGTCCTGCCTGGAAAAGCCGTAAGACTGCTCAATGAAAATGGAGAAAAATTAAATGAACCTACAAACCTGGATCAATTAAAAAAATATTATGCTTAAGTACACCAGGAGGCCATCCTTGGACGATTTGAGCTTCAAGCCAATACCCAAATGTTTTAAACTATTTGCAAACCCGTTGGGCCTAGAAAAAAATGAATAATGAAACCCCTTTCCGCTAAAAGAACCTGTGAGCCAAAAGCAAAATCAAAATTTCTTTGTTAAACTTAAACCAGGGGCATCTTTTATGACTTTCGTCATAAAAGATTTTAAACCCGAACTACGCGTGACCTGATTCCCAATTTCTTTAAGGATACGTAGGCAGTCTGGAGGATCCAGATTCGGTCCAGATACATGCAAACATACCAAAGTCTAACCGGTTTGAACCTAAGCCCACCCGAAAGTCCTTCTGGTGTACTCAGGCCCAGGTTTGTAGAGAAACAGAAAGAAAGAAAAATGATGGAGTCTTAGACCCGCTAGACTGAAAACCCGCAAGGGCTGTCTAGGCAAAAGTTAGGGTCATTCACCCGCTAAGCTGAAAACCCGAAAGGGCGGCTTAGGCAAAAATCAGGGTGCTGAGCCTGCTGGATGGAAAATCTGCAAGGGCAGACAGTCCAGGCAAAAATTAAGGCATATGGTCCGCCGAATCGAAAACCTGAAAAGGCGATTTGGTCATGGCAGTGACTTCATGGAGAGAGGACAAGGCTTTAAAAAGCCAGCTAAACTTTCGATTTTCTCTGGCACCTTCTCAAAGTCTAAGTAAGCACCATCAAGACTTCTTTTGGTACTCTTTGAGCCAGAGAAGTTGAAATCGAGCAATCTGAAGGGAGGATAACCATGGCAGAAATCCTGAAAAGAGGGTTGAAACACCTTTAAACACGGTATTCAAAAGACTCTAAGAGAGTGGCTTTTACCATTTTTTTTGTTTAAAAAAAAAAAAAAAAAAAAAACCCTATCAGACTAAGAAGCAGATTTCAGTCTATCTTGGTATTTGAGTCAGGTGTCCGTCAATGTCCTCGTTCGTTGTTTGTCAAAGTCTTTCCTTTGTCAAGTCGAGTTCAATTCTTCAGAGTCCTGTTCCTCCCCAAGCCGGGGTGGCAAAAAAAAAAAAAAAAAAAAAAGAGAGAGGAGGGAAAGCAGAACTCTCAGAGAAGCAGAGAATTTATGGCCCCTGTGAACAAGTGCAAAGCAGAGCAATTCAGAGGTTGATAGGCTTTCAGCCCAATTCCAGCATTAGCAGATGGTAGTGATGAAGCAGGATTTTGAGCAGAACCATGTTCTTGTATTTTTAAGAGCCTTATAAGCCCAAGTGTTCATCAGAAAAGTTTGTAACCCCAAGTGTACATTAATGAAAGCCTTTGGCCCATTTTTCTTGTGTTGCTCTCCAAATGAATTTTGTTATGGAAGTAATCATACTAGGGACATCTTTTATGACTCACGTCATAAAAGATGTCAAATACACATTGATATTTGAAATGGACATTCTCCTCAAATAAGACTAGAGAGTTTGAACACGCTCTTTTTGTTCAAGCTCTCCTGTCGAGTATTTGGCTCGTGTTGCTTTGGTAAAGCTTCAATCTCTAAAAATAAAAAATAAAATAAAAATAATAAAAAAAATAATAATAAGAATGACTCTTTGAGTGTGGCATTTGGGACTTTTTAAGTGTCCGCAGCGTGTCCCTACCTAACAAGTTGGGAGTCAGGCATACCTGCGAGGGGGTTTGTATGGATCCGTGTTGCATGACGGGCATACAAATCTGGATTTATATGGAACCGTGTTACACCACGGGCATATAAATCTGGGGTCTTATGAGATAATTTAGCAATTCCTTTGTTGATGTGAGACTCTTTGAGTAGTTGAGACCCTTCGAGTGTTACAGACTCTTCGGGTAGTTGAGACTCTTTGAGTATAAATGTTTTGGTGTATTTAAGACTCTTTGAGTAGTTGAGACCCTTTGAGTGTTACAGACTCTTCGGGTAGTTGAGACTCTTTGAGTATAAATGTTTTTGTGTTGGTTTGAGACTCTTTGAGTAGTTGAGACCCTTTGAGTGTTACAGACTCTTCGGGTAGTTGAGACTCTTTGAGTATAAATATTTTCGTGTCGGTTTGAGACTCTTTGAGTAGTTAAGACCCTTTGAGTGTTACAGACTCTTCGGGTAGTTGAGACTTTTTGAGTATAAAGGTTTTTTGTGTGTATTTGAGACTCTTTGAGTAGTTGAGACCCTTTGAGTGTTACAGACTCTTCGGGTAGTTGAGACTCTTTGAGTATAAATGTTTTTGTGTTGATTTGAGACTCTTTGAGTAGTTGAGACCCTTTGAGTGTTATAGACTCTTCGGGTAGTTGAGACTCCTTGAGTATAAATGTTTTGTGTTGGTTTGAGACTCTTTGAGTAGTTGAGACCCTTTGAGTGTTACAGACTCTTCGGGTAGTTGAGACTCTTTGAGTATAAATAGTTTCTTTGATGTGTTTGAGACTCTTTGAGTAGTTGAGACCCTTTGAGTGTTACAGACTCTTCGGGTAGTTGAGGCTCTTTGAGTATAAAGGTTTCTCTATGTAGTTGAGACTCTTTCGAGTATAAAGGTTTTTGCATGTGTTTGAGACTCTTTGAGTAGTTGAGACCCTTTGAGTGTTACAGACTCTTCGGGTGGTTGAGGCTCTTTGAGTATAAAGATTTCTATGTGTTTGAAGCTCTCTGAGTGTTTGATTTGAGACTCTATGAGTGTTACATACTCTTTGAGTAATTTGATTTGATATTCTTTGAAGGGTTGATTTACGTCTGCATCGATAGTGGTCTGCTTTCTTTGAGGTAATTTTATTGGGTTCGTTTTCTTAAAAGCTTTGTTTTAACAGAGTATGTTTGTGTTTGCTTTAATAGAGTCTTTGCGTATTGATTTAAACAGTTGAGTCATGAGTATTAGGGAGAGACTATCTCTTTGAGTTGTCGTTGCCGAGTTAAGAGTCGGTGAGAGGCTATCTCCCTATTGTTGGTAGAGTTTTATCTCTGTGAATATCGTTTTAAAACTAAAAACCCAAAAATTTGCTTTGCTTTCGGGTCAGTCAAAATGTGTCGTCTGTTCAGCTTTGCCATTCGCGTGTTACACACGCTTTGCCAAAGAGGGGCATCTGTAGACACCCCATTTTGACCGGACCCAAGTTCGCTATGCTTGGACGTGTAGACACCCCATTTTGCTCTGCCTTAAGAAATTAGGGTTTTTCCATCGGTTTTCCAATGTCTTTCCTTTCCGCGTCCGTTTGTTACATTTCTAAATATTTTTGGTCGTTTCCGCCATGTTTCGTATTTTTCTGTTGAATATTGAGAAGGGTTATTCATGAGAATCCGAGCAAAAGAGAATGTGGGACCCACTGGTGTGGGACCCGTTTGTGTGGGACCCGCTAGTGTGGGACCCGTTTGTGTGGGACCCGCTGATATGGGACCCGCTGGTGTGGGACCCGTTTGTGTGGGACCCGCTTGTGTGGGACCCGCTGATGTGGGACCCGCTTGTGCGGAACCCACAAAGTGGGACTCACCATTAGCATGACTTAACTTTCTCTACCATTTCCACCAACTTCATTTTTCCCTTTAAAATAACACCATTATCTCCATTACCATTATATATTCCATTATTCCCACCACCATTCCCACCATTACCATTATATATTCCATTATTCCCACCACCATTCCCACCATTACCATTATATATTCCATTATCCCCACCACCATTCCCACCATTACCATTATACATTCCATTATCCCCACCACCATTCCCACCATTACCATTATATATTCCATTATCCCCACCACCATTCTCACCATTACCATTATATATTCCATTATTCCCACCACCATTCCCACCATTACCATTATATATTCCATTATCCCCACCACCATTCCCACCATTACCATTATATATTCCATTATTCCCACCACCATTCCCACCATTACCATTATATATTCCATTATTCTCCACCACACCCACCATTCTCATTATTTATTTCCACCTCTCCACTAAGTTTTTCACTATATAAAGAGAGGTGATGAGAGAAAAAAAAGGAGGAGAGAAGGAAGAGGGGAAAAAAAAAGAAGAAAAAAAAAAAAAGAGGAGAACAAAAAAAAAAAAAAAAGAAGAGAGGGAGAGAAAATAAGAGAGAAAGAGAGAGAGGAAAATATAAAAACAAAGAAGGAAGCGGAGCGGATCGCACGTCGGCCGGATTTTTGGATTTCTTTGGCTCTTGGATTCGGCGAGGAACTCATCACAGGTAGGTACACTGTTTTCGGAATTTTTTAGAATTATTTGGTATATTTTCGGATTTTTGCATGATTTTTAACAAAGAAAACTAAAAGATATACTAAACAGATTCCACAAATAATGAAATTTCGTGGGAAAATAATATGATAATGATACATTCTACCATGAATTTGTGAGAATTTTTGGATTTTGTTTGGTATATTATTTTATGCATTCTTTGAAAATTATCAGATTTTGGGAGAATTGTTACTGATGTCAAATCACAGATACAATTCTCCAAATTTATACAGTAGTCTTAAATTCTATACTTCTTGCTTCTGTAAAATTTTCAAGTGATTTTGATCTTGTTTCATATGAGCTGTAGTGTTAATTCATAATCTGGTTTGAAATTTAAAAAATCCGAAACTGATAGTAAATAGTTTTCTAAATTCATGGAAATCTTACAGCATGCTATTTTCACTTATATCTTACTAATGTAGAAATTTCATGGAATTTAGATTTCTATTTCTAGTAGTTTCTGTGTTATTTTTGCAATCTGGTCTTATTGTTGTTAAATCAAAATTAAATATGAGCTTAATGTACAAATCCACAAAATTCATCCCGTAAGCTGCATGGATACCCATCTTACTGCTGTAGAAATTTTGATTCATTTCGAATTCGTTTGCTACAGTTTCACTTGTAAAAACACTCATATGTTTAAAATTGATAAAATCCATTGAAAATCCGAAATTAATTGAAAATCATCTGAAAATTTCTAAAGAACCTTAAATCTCTGTCACATGTTAACTCATTAATCCATTGAAACAGAAATCTTAGGGTCTTTAGATTTCCCTCGAAAAATGGCCAGTGCATCCATAATCGTATCCCAATTGCAACCAATCTTTGACAATTTAGATATTTAAGCTATAACATGTTATTGGCTCCGAGGTTACTGTCCACGGAAATCCTGAGATCTGCCAGGCAATAAGATGCTATAACCTAAGTATTAAATTGCGCAAGGAAAGAGCGCACGATTCCCTCCCTTGGATGCCATTCTGGGCCGAAATTGGTGTACCCATAGGAGGCATGCTTTGCCTCATATAAGAGTCTTTGACTCATTTGTTTGTGTGATGTTGTTGTCAGTGAGTCTTTGACTTGTGTTTCCATCTCTTTTAGGGAGTCTTTGACTCGTCTATCCTTTAGTTGTTATCAGTGGAGTCTTTGACTCGTTTTTCCACCGCTATTAGAGAGTCATTGACTCATTTGCTCATTTGTACCCTTCTTTAATATTTTTAGTTAGGAGTTTCTCCTTTAGAGTTGTTGATTACTTCGTTTTAATTAGAGGCTAACTCAGTCTTATTAGAGCTTTGCTTGCTTGGGATCTTGGATCGTTTTCTCTCTTCTTGGGACGCTATCTTTCTTGTTATGGTTCGTCTCTTTGAGACGTTAGTTGTTTGTTCGGGGTTTCCCCTTTTGGATTTAGGGCTTTGCCCTAGTTTGTGGTTGTTCTTGCGTGTTCCCTTTAAGATTGAAAACATCTAAAGGTCCTGAGCATTGAAAAAGCTTTAAAATCCAAAAACATTAGAAATTTAAAACTCAAAAACATTTGAAAACTTTAAAAATATCAAAAACATTTGAAAATATAAAAAAACCTTAAAAAATCTGAAGTGTGAGTGTTTCTTTTAGAAGCGTAGTTTGAGAGTTCGTTTTCGAACTACGTTGGCTTGATCCTCTTCCGAGGTACGTAGTGCAGCTTGGGATTTACATCCCAAGTCCAACCAAACTTTTTTTGTAAATAAACGTTTTAAACCTTCTTCAAAAACCTTTAAAATATTGTTTTCAAAAGACCTTCCTCTAGAGTTAGGAGTTTCTCCTCGATAGAGAATTTTAGAGTTAGGGTTTTTCTTTTGATAGGTTGTTTGATTGATTGTTTGCTGTGTGCTTGTTTTAGAGTTAGAGGTCTGTCCTAGAGTTATAGGAGCGCCTCCGTCCGGTCAGTTGGCGATCCACATCGCCGAGTGATGACTAGAGTAGGATACGCTAGTCCACCCTTGGTTTTCCTTAGGAAATACAGCCTAGTCACACATAGGTTGTAAGAACCACCTGCATCAGCGTAGGGCTAATCTGCATTTAGTTAGGGCATATAGGGTGTCCTAAAATTCACAATTCACTGGAATTTAAATAATCGTACAATAAACTTTAATAATTGGTCCGGTCTTTTAGATCGAGTTTAGGATAGAGGGCTAGGTGTCTTAGGCATCATAACTTAGAATAGGCGCGAAGAACTACGTTGCCTTGATTCTCGTGGAGGCGGGGATACGTAGGCTTCTTTGGATGAATACCAGACCATCTGAGGACTCGGGCTAATCACTTTTAAAACTGTTGAAACAATCAAATCACTTAGGATTTTCCATGAAATTAGAATTTTAGGAGAACTTTCACTTAGATTGAATCCAAACCAATTAAGAAATCAAGATACACATTTAGGATTCACATTGAAATTAGATCATAGGATGCATGTCACATAGATAGCACATTAACAAGAGAGTTGAATGAGCCATTAAAAATGAATTTAAAAGAGTTAACTTTTGGAATTGAAGACCGATTATCGGGCAGGAATGGTGCATGTGGTGGATAAATCCCCATACCTTCCATTCTTGTAACCAGGTAGTGAGTCTAGATTTCTGGTTAATTATGGGTCCTAGATCCCACATCTAGGTGGCGACTCTGTCAGTCTCTTTTGTGTGGAATTCGGATTGCCTTAGTGATCCCAAGTTCACATAAAAGATGAATTAAAATTAATAATAAAAGGCACACGCCAATCGCGTGGGTACGAGAGACCAAGAGATAGTGCGTGGCGGCTCTCGCGCCACCACCCCTCTCGCGGGATCGGGTCCCACACACATGTTCACTCCTTAATCCATTGAAACAGAAATTTTAGGATCTTTAGATTTTCCTGGAAAAATGGCCCGTGCATCCATAATCGTATCCCAATTGCAACTTGATCTTTGACAATTTGAATATTTAAGTTATAGCATGTTGTTGGCTCCGAGGTTAGTGTCCACGGAAATCCTGAGATTCTGCCAGGCAATAAGATGCTATAACCTAAGTATTAAATTGCACAAGGAAAGAGCGCACGATTCCCTCCTTTGGATGCCATTCAAGGCCGAAATTGGTGAACCCTAGAACCATTGGTAATCCTTAAATGTCTAGAAACTGAAAATCTTCGAAATCTGAAACTCATTAACCTCGAGAACTTAAATCGATTTATCTTGTGTCTTTCGGAACCATTGGATTATGGTTTCCAATCTAAGAACCATTAGAGCCCAATTTAGGAACACTGGTGTCGTGCCGTGTCCTAGGTTTTAGGGAGTCCTAGAGTTAGGAATCCAGCCTCATCACGGACGCTTGCTATGAATAGCAACCGTACCATAGGTCTAGTTACACTAGTCACCCGATCTTTTCCTAGGACAAGCCTAGTAAACTAGGATGTAGGCAAAACCTGCATTAGTCTAAGGGACAACTTGCATTCAGATAAGAATCATATAGCATCTTAGATGAAATCCTAAGATAATAAAATCCTCAACTTGAATTAAATAATTCCTCTTAAAACTGTTGAAACAGTCAAATCCGTCTAAGTCGGTGTCCTAGTTGAGTTAGGCATATGTAGCTTAGCTTAGGTGCACCGAACTACGTCGACTCTGATCCCAGTGAGGCTTGGGTACGTAGGCAGCTTGGATGTCTGACGGCATACCACCCGCGAGTCGGCACCACAACAAATTGTGGTGTTTTGTATATTAATTTTCTTGTAAATACTTAATCAAATCAGTTAGGGTTTTCCATGAAATTAGAATTCTAGGAGAACTTTCACTTAGAATGAATCCAGACAAATTAATAAATCAAGATACACATCTAGGATTCACATTGAAATTAGATTCTAGGATGCATGTCACTTAGTTCGCACATTAACATAGAGTTGAATGAGCCATTTAAAATAAATTTAAAAGAGTTAACTTTTGGAATCGAAGACCGATTATCGGGCAGGAATGGTGCATGTGGTGGATAACTCCCCATACCTTCCATTCTCGTAACCAGGTAGCGAGTCTAGATTTCTGGTTAATTACGGGTCCTAGATCCTACATCTAGGTGGCGACTCTGTCAATCTCTTTCGTGTGGAATTCGGATTGCCTTAGTGATCCCAAGTTCACAGGAAAGACGAATTCAAATCAACAAATAAAATGCACACGCCAATCGCGTGGGAACGAGAGACCAAGAGAGAGGCGCGGCGGCTCGCGCCCCACGCCCCTCTCGCGGGATCATGTCCCACAGTCAGATGTTGGTAGCTTATGTGTACAAAAAAAAGTATTTAGTGAAATAAATATCATCACATGTCAAACCAACTAATCAAGTAAAGATGAAGGAATCAAAAGATTAACATTTACCCCGGATATATATGGATGAGATCATAAGTTCTTCAAATGGTGATTGGCTTATCCGAGAACCATCATTTCAAAATTTACAGATGAACAAAATAGGAATTGAAATATCAATGAATTTATCCATGTGCATGAATATAACATAAACGTACTCAAATGGTGATTGTCGTATCTTGTTAGAAATTAATCTTGACCACTAGATCTTGATCATCTATCAACTTGACTTTCTTGGGACTTAAGTTACTTACTTTCTTGGAAGCTTGGAAGATAAGTCTTTACCACTTTGGAATTATGTAATGCTTTTATTTTTCTTGTGATAGTGTGTTAGTTGTGCTTAGGAAAGCTAGTAGTAATTAAGAAAAGTTAATCCCAGATTTGGAATGTAGGCCATATTTTAGACCATGTATCTGCTTCATATGAAAGGTTTTTTTAGTGAAATTTGAAGTTTTTCGAGTAGTACAACGACTAGGGTTACTTTCTTTGTGTGTTTGGTATCAAGAGAACCATCTTCTTCTCTTGAAACTCATCTTCTCGCTCCAACCTCGTTGGTTTCATTCCAACAAAGTGGTATCAGAGCATAGGTTGAAGGTTGATCATGGCTTCCAATATGTTGCAACCTCAACTTCTTCGATTCAATGGAAAGAACTACAACCAATGGAGCATTCAAATGAAGGTTTTGTATGGATCTCAATATCTATGGGATATTATTGAGAATGACATTGAAGAACCGGAGGATCAAGCGGCTCTCACTCTACAACAACTCAATGAGTTGAAGGACAATAGAAAGAAAGACACGAAGGCTTTGTTTTTTATCTATCAAGCGGTGGATAAAGTAATCTTTGAACGAATTTCATCGATGACTTCAGCAAAAGAAGCATGTGATACACTCTATACATCATACAAAGGAGAAGACAAAGTAAAGTTGGTAAGATTACAAACCCTTAGATGTGAGTTTGATGCATTAAGGATGAAGGATTCAGAATTGGTTGAAGATTTTTACAATCGTGTTATTTCTCTTGTGAATCAATTGAGAGTAAATGGTGAAGATATTTAAGATCGAAGGATTGTGGAGAAAATATTTAGAAGTTTGACTCGAAAATTTGAGTATATTGTTGTTGCAATTGAAGAATCAAAGGATTTAGCTACTATATCCTTAGAAAGTTTGTTGGGATCGCTCCAATCCCATGAACTACAAATGAAGCAATTTGATTCTTCTCCTCTAGAATAAGCTTTTCAAACTCAAGTCTTTTTTAAGGGTGACTCTATAGGAAGAGGAAAGAATTCTTTTCGAGGAAGAGGGAGAAATGGTGGAGGAAGAAGTCAAGAAAATGAAAAGGATGAAAGTGGTCATTCTACAAGAGGAAGAGGGAGAGGAAGACCACTATCCCAAATTCAATGTTATCATTGCAAGAAATATGACCATACCATGAAGTATTGTAAAAAAAAGTTGGCGGAAGAATATAGTTTTATGCATTAGAAGGATGAAAGTAAAGAAGATGAAACATATTTTCTTGCTTGTAATGTGCAAGAAGAGGCCTTTGATGAGACGTGGTATCTTGTTAGTGATTGTAGTAACCACATGACCGGCAACAAGGGCGTGTTTGTAAAGTTGGATGAATCTCTCCAAAGTGAAGTTCGAACGGGTGATGACATGAGGCTTTTCGAAAGAGGAAGTGATGATATTCTTGTTCAAACAAAGAAAGGCGTCGAGCGCATCTCCAATGTTTTCTATGTTCCCGGTCTAAAGCACAATCTCTTGAGTGTTGGGCAACTTCTAATGAAAGGGCACGATGTTCATTTCAAGGAAGATGTATGTGAAATCAAAGTCAAGAATCATATTCTCATAGCCAAGGTGAGAATGACTCAAAACAAGATGTTTCCTCTAAAGTTTCAAATTGAAGGTCTTTAATTCCTTGTTTCAACATCATTGTCAAAGATATGTCATGACTATGGCATCTTCGCTATGGTCACTTGAGCTTTAGCACTTTATCTCTCATGAACCGCATACCGAACATCGACCGCCAAGATCAAGTGTGTGAAGGATGTGCACTTAGAAAGCATCAAAGAGACTCGTTTTCCGTTGGAAAGGCTTGGAGGGCATCAAATCCTCTTGAGCTAGTGCATTCGGATTTATGCGGGCCTATGCAAACAACATCAATTGGAGATAATCGATATTTTCTCACCTTCATTAATGACTATAGTAGAAAGACATGGGTTTATTTTCTTAAAGAAAAATCGGAAGTCTTTTGATGCTTTAAAATTATCAAGAGTTTGGTTGAAAAGCAAAGTAGTTTCATGTTAAAAACTTTGCGTTCCGATAGAGGTGGTGAATATGTTTCTCATGAGTTATTCAATAACGTTGCCGTTCTATGCCAAAAGAGAAGCGAGAAAAGATAATGATTGACTTTGGGTTGTCAGCGTTCCGAAAAGTTTTCCAACACGTGTCAAGCATCCATCCGTCTCTAGTTATTTCCGACGGCCAAGATAGACATGAATCCAAGGTTATGTCGGTTCAAATACGCGTCAAACGAACCAAAAGAAGCCTCGTGAAGCGCACCAATTTAATAGGCAGTAATGAAAAAGGAGAACTGTTGACACCCCATTTTGACCGTGCCCTTAACCTTCCAATTTTATGCAAAAACCCACCAAATCAATCAGCTAGGGTCCCAAAATTCACCCTAAGCTAGGGTAGGATCCCACCAAGGTCCCTGCAAAATTTCGTCGAAATCCGAGCACGTTTGCCTAGCGAACGAGCCGAGTGGAGCCGTAGTGTAAACCAGAAAAGGGGTGTGAATTTATCCTGAAGGAGGGGTGAATTTATCCTGTGAAGGACGAGCATGGGCCAAAAAAGACACGGATTGCGCGCGCGCATTTATCAATTTCCGCGCGCCTAATCCACTTTTTGTGCCATTATCAACCCCCTTTTTACCTATAAATATCAGATTAAGCCTTCATTTAGAAGGAGGAGATTTTTCTTAAATCTAGAGAGAGAGAGAGAGAGAAAGGAGAGAGAAAGTAGATCTCGCGAAAAACCCAAACCCTTTTTGTCCGGTCGGAATTCCATCTTCTCCGACGAGTAGTGCCGGAATCCATCCCCAAATCGCATCATCATTGCTCCTAAGGCCCCTCTGCCCTTGCTTCCATTACATCCACCGCAAGCCGCAACCACTATCTCCATTTTCATCTCATTTAAAACCTATTTCTACCCTAAAAACTCTAGATCCGAGTAGTGAAACCTTAGATCCGGTCATTGTGATCCTAAATCCGGCGAATCTCCATGGATTCCGGTTATCATCATCATCTTCGCCTTTTCTCTCTTTGATTTTCTCGGCCCATACATCACACAGAGATCTTCATTAGCATCAGGTTATAAGAAAGGAGTTTTCTTCTTCTTTGTGGTTTGAAAGTTACAGAGATTTCAAAAAGCAAAAGTTGCGAAGGAGAAGAAGCTTTGCCATCAGATTCTGTATTTTGCCATCGGTATCATCTTTGCTAAGATCCATCATTCAAATCCTGTCATCATGAGCCATCAAATTGTAACTGGAGCAAGAAGAGATTAAGAGATCATTAAACAGGTATTATTCGTTGCCCCTTTGATTTCTGTGTACTCTTAATTTCCTAATTCTAGTTCTTCGGATGAAAAATGGTCCTTCATTTGTTATTTTCATCATTCGGTCAAATTTTTTCCATCTTTTCTTTTGATTTCCAAAATTGATATATCTACCCTTTTGTTAATGAATTTCACTTCTTGTTTGGTTATCATCTGTCATTTAAAAAAAAAAAAAAAGTAAGCATGAAAAACCTGCAAATTGAAGCTTTGGGGTTCTTTTGGTGGTTAATCCTCAACGTTGGATTTTGGTCTCTATTGAGCAAGATAAGAATCTTTTCTTTTTTTTTCTTGGATTAAATTTTGGATTTAGTAAATTGAGATATGTGATAATCTATAGAGGTTTAGATAAAAACTGAATCACAAATTGAATCATGTGTGTTTTGTGTGATAGAGGTGCTTAGATATTGGTAATCTCTCCTTATACTTAATTCTTTTCAGATTTAATGGTGTCACAATTCTATCCAATATGGAGCATTTTTTTTATGTCCAGAGTAGCAATTCAGGTCCTCTTTATGGTGTGTAATGCCTAAATCAACCTCGGCCATTACTTATAATTAACCGTTTCCTATTACTTTAGATGGGCTTCTTGTGTTGTGTTAATCATAAAGGTGCAATGCTGATGTAGAATGTATTTTCTTATTCTAAATTCTTAGTTTTTGATATATATACTCAAAGGAAAATAAGAGAAGGTTCGAACTTGGGGATTTCGCCAATTAGAGTGTGTAGAAGGTCCGAATGTCACCATTTGTTCCGCTCCACTAGGGTCTGATTCTCTTTCCCTTTGTAAACTAGACCCCATGACCTTCATCTTTATTTGGCCCTTTGTTATCTTTTCAGCCACAACATCACTCTCCTATAACACAGCCCTTTTATAGCCTTGTTTTTTTTTACAGTCATCTCATTGATAATGACAGCCCTTTCATGGTGTTGTTTTGTACAGCCCCATTCCATTTGATATTTACAGCCCTCATACCTCATTTTAATATTAGCAGCCCCTTCATCCTTGATAATGGCAGCCCTCACCTTGCTTTGGCATGTGCAGCCTTCATCTTGTTTTAACATGTGCAGCCTTCACTTGGCTTTGGCTTGTGCAGCCTTCACCTTATTTTGACATGTGCAGCCTTCATTTGGCCTTGATATATGTAAACCCTCTTTATGGCAGCCATTGATTTGAAAGATTCTAGATCCAATCCCTATTCTGCTTGTCTCTTCACCATTACTTTTGAAAATTTTGTAGAAATAGATAGCTGAGTAATGAGAAAAATATATTCGAGACTGAAAAGAGCAAAAAGAAAGAATAGAAAGATGCTCCCATGCTTGCTAGAATTGTTGTATAGGTTTATTATAATTAATTAGCTTGATCATTTTTTATTTATTTAGTAATTTTCTTGCTCAGCTTATGCTCTACAATTTATCTAAACTGAACTTTTTAATGCTTTGTCAATGTCATTTTAAAGAAATTAGGGGGGTCAGCTATGACTAATAGTTGATTTAGAAATAATTCTTTCTTTCATTTGAGTGGTTTCAGCACCTATGGATTAGGTTCTTCTCTTGTTTACTTGATCTCATGTCTGTTGAGTTAATTAGTAGGTTGGATCAATCAGCTCTGTACATTTTAGTTGTGTTTTGGAGTCATTTATTCCTCCGGGTCCTAAATAATAAAAAAAGTATGTATGTGCATTGTTTTGTTAAGATGGTAATTTCGACCCCAAAGTGGATTTGAGCACAAACTATTTTATGAGAAATATTACAGTAAAATAAAGTTGCAGGTCATATGGATCATGTTCGGTTGTTCACATTTTAGCCTAGAAGATTTTTTTTTTCTTTTTTATTATGCCTTGTTATTCTTGATTTAATTCGGTGGCGCTTATTTTATATCTCAGACTCTTTCCTAAGGGAAGATAATAGCATCCTCATGCTCTGATAGTTACATATAACTGATTATCTGCCTCCTAAGTGATAATGAGCTTCTCAAAAATTATTTCTCTTGGAATTATCATATTTTTTTCTAAGCCATGTCGATAGTACTTCACAAGATGAGCTACTGTTGGAATGAAATAACCGATGATTATTATAGATAAAGAGTTGATCCCCTGTTTTAGCAATTCTTTAGTGTTTGTGGTTTACATTTTAGCCTCCCCTCTTGATTCTTATAGCTCTTTCATATGGGTAAAATCTTCAAAGTTTAGGACTGCCTTTAGAATTTGTCCTTGTTCATTGCAAGGGCGATGAAGGAGTTATCCCAAGCCCATCTTTTAGGGAGACCTACTTGGTCCATGTAGTATCCCTCTTTCTTTTGTCTTTTATAAAGATAGCCTCAAGTCATTAGATCCTTCCATTCATCGCCAGGGCGATGAAGGCGCTAGCCCAAGCCCATCCATCATTAGGGCACTTGATCAGTCCAAATAGTACTCCCCTCTTCTTTTCAAAAGACTTAACCAGTCTTTTATATGTGTATCCCCAGACATTAGAAACCCATTCATTGCAAGGGCAATGAAAGAGATATCTAGAATCCACCCTTATAGGAGACAAGCTATGTATCATATGGAAAGTCATACCCTTTTGGAGACAGGCTTTGTCTCATTGGTCATAGTTGTCCTCCCTTTCTTTTAGGAGACTAACCTAGTCTCATTAGCACTCCCCTCTTAGGGTTGTGCACTAGGAGTCAGTCTTTTTCTATTAGCATAAGAGTCTGTCCTTAGCTAGAGAGTCAATCTTTCTTTCAGGAGTCAGTCCTATCATCATAGAGGTTAGGATTCTATCCAACCTCTCATCAAATCATGTGTTTTTCTATCCGCTCCTGCGAGGTATAGGATGATGTCCAACCCTTGCAGAGTTGTTATTCTGTTCATTCCCTCGCAAAGCATAGGATGCTGTCCAACCTTTGCGGATATTCAGGAGTTTGTCCTACCCTTATGATGATAGGATTTTGTCCTCTTGTGTCAAAACACCAAAAACATTTAAAAAACATCTGAAAAACCAAAAATCTCAAAAATCTTGAGTCCTTAGGAGAGTAGTTAGGAATTCAATTCCGAACTACGTTGGCTTGATCCCTTTCAATAGGGTACGTAGTGCAGCTTGGGATCCACATCCCAGGTCCAGCCAAACCTTTCAAAATAAACATTTTAAACCTTCCCAAAAATATAAAACTTCATCAAAACCTTTTCGAAAAGATCTTCCCCTAGAGTTAGGAATCTGTCCTAGCTGTTTAGGGTGTTTAGAGTTAGGAAGCTGTCCTGATTTGTATTGATATGGTGTGTCCTGTCTTGTGAGTGTTCCTAGAGTTAGGAGGCCTCGAGTCGGTTGGTTAGACATTTAGTCGAACCGATGGCTAGACTAGGAAGCATATAGTCAGCCCACGGTTTTCTTTAGGATGCACAGCCTAGTTACACATAGGATGTAGGGCCCACCTGCATTAGCTTAAGGCTAATCAACTTGCATTAGTTAGGGCATATAGAGAGTCCTAAAAATTACAATTCACTTGAATTTAAGCAATCGTTTAAAAAGCTTTAAAAAAATCAGTCGAGTCTAGTGGATCGAGTCTAGGATAGCGGTTCTAGATGGTTAGGCATAGTAGTTTAGACTAGGTCATCGAACTACGTTGACTCCGATTCTTCCCGAGGCCGGGATACGTAGAGCAGCTGGGATGGACGGCCATCTTGGTCCAAGTCAAGTCCTGCATTAGAGTTTTAGGATTCGTCTTGTCCAGTCATATATAGAGTTGATTTGTGTTGTATGTTTTGCTGTGTTTTCTTACTTTCATGTACAGATCCTATACCTTTAGCTGTAGCATGCTTGTGTTTGCACACCAGAATTTAGACATCAATTAGGTATGACATTCATAACCTAGCTATTTTCAGGTGACACTTATTTCATTTCTTTTATGTGTGCTTATTAATCATCTCCGAGACATGCATGATTAGATAGACGTCTTCTCGGAGATATGTGTTCTCATTTTACATGACTTTCGCCCAAAACTCTTCAAAATCAATAAATAAATGGCATAAGAGACCAGGTGCTTGCACTTGGGCGGACGAGGTGCTCTTCGGACCTTCCAAATTCGTAACCAGGTACGAACCTTCTTTTTATATCTCTGGTTATCCGTTGCAACAGAGCATAGTATGGGATCATGGGCACACTTCCTTGGATGCCGACTCTTCTTTGTTTAAGGTACACCTCGAATCTGGGCTAGTCCCCGAATCGAGAGGTATCTCACCTTTGTATCGCCACTCATGCTGTGAGAGGCACATTCTTTAGAGAGTTCCTTGGTAGAGCTCTCCATTCACGTGGATGATCCATAGAGACTTCGTGTGGGGCCCGTCCCTCGCCTCTCTCGGATCGGGGTCCACAAGGACTCTGTCAATGTCAGAAGGGTATCAGGTCTTTTTACCACTTGGTTTTGAAGAATCACCCATGTTTCATTCTTGTTTTAAAAGGTACCCGAGATCAGTAATTCTTCAAAAATATGTGCCCGCATTCCGTACTTTTCTCTTAAGAAAATTTTGCAGAAAAAACCAAATAAATACCATATCTGACAAGTATGCAACTCTATGAATGTGGTCAATTGATTCACCTGCCACCACACATAATGGGTAGTCATTAATGTTCCACATATTTCTATCGTGGAGGGGGCTCCATTGTGAGGATTTCATCTGGAGATGCCGACCAAGAAAACGTACAAACACTAGGAGGATCTGGGATATTCCACACCCTATAGCCGCTAGTGATGATAGAAAAATGTATGCAATCGGGTTGTAGAAAGCTAAAAACTACCTAAGGAGTACTGGATCATTCCAAACGCTTTGTTGATCTCTCCTAATTTATTAATGTAGCCTAATGCTAGCAGTAGATTATCGATTAATGTGGTCCATTTGGCCACACAGACACAATCCTTACATTCACGTGGGGCCAGTTGATTCAAAGATCGAAACCGTTCATTTGTTGGGCCCCAGTGTAAGTAGGCCTTGCCCATAAAATCAACTCCATAGGATGAACAAAACCCTTCGATCAGCCTCTACATAAGTTTGAGTTAGAATCATCATATGGAAATGATTTTCAAGGGAAAAATACAGATACACCCCCTCAACTATGGCCAAATTCCACTTCTAACCCCTTCGTATCGAAGGTACCAAAGATACCCCGTCAACTTTATGACATTTTTAAGTAGACCCTTGACTTTACACCCTATAGTTCAAAATTCATCAAAAACATCCCCTGACAATTTCTTCGTTCCCGTCCACCCCGTCATGTAAAAAGCATTATTGAAAGATGAGGGGGTTGTCTTTGGTGAAGTCCATACCACGGGGTCGGAAGTGGAATTTGGCCATAGTTGAGGGGGTGTAAATGTAATTATCCCTTCAGGCAAAGTCCTATTTACGTTGGGCCCCATCAAATGAAGAGTTTGGATATTGGAACAAGGGTCTTAATGAATTTTCTAATAAATATGCATTGTATGGGGTATACACGGAGGTGCACACAATTATTATTATTTTTTTGAAAATAAAGTGGGCTCCACCTTGTACAAAGATCTAAACCATTTAGTTGGTAGGCCCCAAATTAAATGCATCGTACCATGAAAATCATCTCCTTTGGATGATCCAAGCTCTTCGATGTATAGATTTTTCTATATGGTGTTGTTTATGTAAATATTAAAAGGGTTAGGATCATGATCGAGCTGATTTTTGAGGTACATTCTAGAAACATTAAGGCACTAAAACAATGTTTTTGATCTTCGAACAAGGTAGGCTTCATTGTATTTTTTGAAATATATGCTCACCTACAAACAGACGCAGTATACACTGGGCCCACCTCGCTATTTTTTTAGAAAATTCATTGAGGCACTTTGTTCGAAGTTCCAAACCATTCATTTGTTGTGCTTCAATGTAAATAGCATGTGCCCCAAAACTCATCTCGATGATCATTGCCCTCCAATCTAATACGACGACACCATACGTATGTATGTATCTCCTTGGATTGAAGTTTTAGGATCATCCTAGGGAGATGTTTTTTGGGATATGGCCTATTGACATTGGGTTGGAACAAATGAATGGTTTGGATCTTCGAACAAAGTAAGCCCAAGTGATTTTTTTAGTAGAAATACATGTTTATGGCGTCAAACTTCTTCAAAGATCTAAACCATTCATTGTTGGGCCCCACTAAGGTTTCGTGTTCAGAGAGAGAGAGAGAGAGAGAGAGAGAGAGAGAGAGAGTAATTAGCAAAAAGATGATTTGGCCAAAAAAAAAAGGATGGTAAAGGTTTGATTTTAATGTGGTATTGGTTCAAAGAAAAAAAAAAAGTGGTAAACAAAATGGAAACACAACAAAATACATTTTCAACGTGTTTATAGTGTTTTCCTAAAAAACCAGACAGTAAAAGTTTTAAAGGGAGTAAGAAATGGTAAACCATTAAAACATGTTTTTATTAAAAAATGCAGTTTAAAACATCATTTTGCTAGCTATGTTTGTGACAATCGAGTTTTTATATTCTGTTAGCCCGTATAGTCATGTGTTTTCAAAATGGGCTGTACGTCCCACACCATAGGATGATCCAAAACGTCCATTTGATGGGCCACAATGTAAATTGGTTGTGCCCCAAGAATCATTTCAAGAGGATGATCACAATTCACCGATCTATAGTGGTTTCCATATTTTGCAGTTTCTCTATAGATCAAGGGCTTGTATCATGCTAGGGAAATGATTTTTTTGGGGCACAACCTATTTACATTGCAGCCCATCAAATGGACGGTTTGGATCATCCCATGGTGTGGGTGGTACACAGTCCATCAAAGGGCCTACCTTGCCCAAAGATTTAAACAAATCAATTGTTGGCCCCGCCAAGTGTTCAAGTTGGAGAGAGTAGGTTGTACAATCGTGGACCGGTTGTGGCTTCACAGCCAGCAGTAAAGATCGAAGGGAGGGGGTGAATTTATACTAGAAGGGGGTTAATTTATCAGCATTTATACATATGTAAGCACACGTCTTTGGCTTAGAGGGTTAGATAATCATATGATCCACATTTTTTCACCTACTGCCTATGTATACTGTGGACCACAAAAATGAATGGTATAGCATTTTTTCACCTACTGCCTATGTATACTGTGGACCACAAAAATGAATGGTACAGATGACAAACACGTTTTTCTTCCATGCACTTGACAAACACGTTTTTCAATATTTATATTTGATTTGTACTTACTCGAGCGGTTGTATGTCTAAGCAGTTGTACGGGGAAAATGTGGGTGGAATACTTTAAAAAAATAAATCTAAGGCACTAAAACATGTAGAAAACATTTATATGCCGGTCACGTTACTCTTTCTCACCCTCTCACTTTCTTCCCTTATTTGTTAGTTCATGTGTATATTGAATGTCATTATCTTATTTCTCTACCATTTTTATGTTTAAATATAGCAGGCCTCCTTTTGATGCCTATAAATAACGATTCAAGTGACTCCTCCATCACAAAATACAATACCACCCTTGTCTTCCTTTCCCACCCTTTCCATTCCTATGGATCTCGTACCTGCAACCTCTTATTTGGTTCTTACTTCAATCCACAGGAAGATGAGAAGCCACAACTCAATCCTAAATCAGAAGTGTATCACCCAAGCGTTTGGGGTAATCACTTCCTCACCTACACGCATGATCAAATGGTAGACAGAAATTCAATTATCACCTTTCATTACGATGGTTATTGTGTATCTCATGCTCTTTTGATTGAACACATGATGTCACGCTCCAGCCCCACTGTGTAAATATTGTCAGGTCTAGGTCTTCCACCCTCCCCGGTTTTGTTTTCCAACAGTACTAACCGTGACCAACCCACTTCGCAGGGCACCCATCCCTTGGAGATGCTGAAAATGCGTCTACAGGGGAGATCCACATATATAGCCCTACAACTTTTCCTCCATTTCCGATGTGGGATCTCACAATCCACCCCATTGAAGCCCAATGTCTTCGCTGGCACACCATACTGGCTTGGAAGTCCCGATCTGATAACATTATGTCACGCCCCAACCTGACTGTGTAAATATTGTCCGGTTCTGGGTCTTCCACCCTCCCTGATTTTGTTTTCCAGCATTACTAACCGTGCCCAACTCACTCCGCGGGGCCTGCCCCTTGGAGATGCTAAAAACGCGTCTACAGTGGGAGAGGGGAGATCCACATATATAGCCCAACAACTTTTCCTCTCTTTCCGATGTGGGATCTCACTCATGATGTTAGGGGATGCTCTCTTCAACAGTTTATTTTTAGGTCATCTGAAGCATCTAAAACTTCCCCGCGTCATCGAGGACTCCCCTGGGTCAACTCTCTTTCCCCTTGGCCACGTTCCGCATTTTGCCCTATAGAGTTAATAAAAACTCCTTTCACTCTCTTGAGTTATGACCTCGTCAACTGCGTTTTTGGCCACGTTTGCGCGGAGTCAACAAGGATTTTTCTTGGCTGCATGTTGACCCACATCTAGGTTTTTAAACATTGATATTATAGCGTTTATTTATTTGATGAAAACAAAATTGTGGATTTATGTAGTTAGGATAAAAAATTGTGGATTAAAAATAGAGAAAAAGGACGATTGTATAAAATTTAGGATTGTCAATAATCCTAACTACATATATATCTATTTATGTAGTTAGGATTAAAAACAGAGAAAAAAGACGATTGTATAAAATTTAGAAGAAAACAAAATTGTGGATTTATGTATTCAATAGAGAACTACAGGAGAGAGAGAGAGAGAGAGAGAGAGAGAGAGAGAGAGAGAGAGAGAGAGAGAGAGAGAGAGAGAGAGAGAGAGATAGAGAGAGAGCGAGAGCTCATTTATTTTGAATTATAGCGTTTATTTATTTTGAATTACAGCGTTTCGTTGTAATAGTAGCTAATGTACATTTGTTTATGAATGGTACCATGCAGAAATTAGATGGATGGACTAAGCGGATTGAAGAGTTGAAGGAAGAAGTGAAGAGAATGCTAAGAAGTGCCAAGGGGTCACAACAAGAAATAGATTTGATCGATGTGCTTCAACGTCTTGGAGTGGCATATCATTTTGAAATGGAGATTAACGAGGCACTACATCAACTATACGAATCCCATACATATGCTGCTGACAATGATCTATATGTTGTTGCTCTCCGATTTCAACTACTAAGACAGCATGGGTTTAATGTTTCTTCTGGTAAATCCTTTTTTTGTTTCTATTTTTCATTGCCACAACTTGTGCTACTTTCACTAGTTTTGTCATTCACATTCTTTATAACATGACATTGCTGGATTTTAATTCACCGATGACAACATAGCTCAACTGTATGTACACCTAGAACCACGCATTTCCATTTAAAAAATTGGGTTTCACTAACGTGGGCACCCGTACGTGTAAAATGATAGAGATTTTCCTATCAGAACCCTAAAAAATTTGATCATATTGAGATGGATTGAAAATTGGTTTTCAGTCAAAACTGATTATTGGACTCGAGATTTTGAGAATTGATTTTACATTTATTGGACCAAAATTTATTGGACTCTAATTGAGCCATGTTATCATTAATATATATATATCTATCTAATACAATAAGCTGGGATGAAAAGAGGAGAGTTTTTTCCATTTTTTTGAAAATCACATGAGAATTACACGTCACATTTTTTGACTTTTTTGAACAAATGCACCCATTCAACTCATATAATTTCAATCCTACCCCCCCTTTATGCTTTTAACAAAGGCACCCATTAAATCATATAATTTCAATCGTACTCCCTCCTTTATTCTTTTAACAAAGGCACCCATTAAAGCCGTATAATTTCGATCTTACCCCCCTCCTTTATGGTTTTTTAATTAAAAAACTATAGGGTGATCTTGACCATCCGATTTAAGATAAGAGGAATTATGGAAACATCTATAGATTGGAGGGCTAGGATCGGCCTATGGAAATGATTTTTGGGGCACAACCTATTTATGTTGTGTTCCATCACATTGACGGTTTGGATCAACCTATGACGTGGTCCGTACAGTTCTTTGTCGGCCCGTGCATCGCACGGGTTTTTTACTAGTATACTATATAGCAGAAGAGAAATTAGAGAATTTTTTGAATTTTTCCAAAATGCTGTGAGATTTACACGTCCATGTTTAATTTATTTACCATATGGCCCTTTAATATTATAGTTCATCTCATCTATATATCTCTACAGTCAAGGGTAAAATGGTCTATTACAGATGCTACAGATATTTATCTTCCTTTTTCCCACCTACTACAGGTATTCCCACCTACTACAGATATCAGCAGAAGAGATATACACGTATGAGATATATTGCTATGAGATATACACGTCCCACCTACAGATATCTTCGTCTTCCTCACGATTCTGTAGAAAGAGAGAAAAAGGGTTTGTATGCTTCTTGCTTTCTAATTTTGATTAGCGGTTGTTTTTTTCTTTTCTTTCTCATTTTTGGCTTGTTATCTTAGCCAAGAGTCTAAGATACCTCAATTAAAATGGACAAAAAGTTAAGAAATTATGATTTGGAAAATATTGAAAAGAATGAGAGAAAGAGAAATATATAGATGAAAGCTACAACTCCAGATTTAGGATGATGACGGCAATGATCAGCGATGGTGCAAAACCTCTACATATTTAGACAACCCAGGACATTTTTTAAAGGGGTGTGCGTATAAAATTACGGAAGGATTGTTTTTTACGTAAAACTAGATATTTTAAAATAAATGGAGAAAATTAGAAAGAGTGAAATAGAAGGGGCAGATATCAATCTAGGTGGGTGTGTTGCTTTGCTTAAAAGAGGGGTGAAATGATAAAAATGTAGGGTTGCAATTTTTCACCCATTTCTTTAGAATTGCCGTTCCACTTTATCTCCACGGTATACACTCATGTAGTGTCCCCATCATTATCAACCTACCACTTGAAAAAACGACATTTAAATATGACTTCCATACGTTCGAACTGTTAGAGAATTTTCAATATGGTGTTGGAAAATTCAAGTGTTTTTACAAATTATATTTTAATTAGAAAAACAATTATCCGACAGGGCCGGTCGACCGGGGTATCCCGGGCGTCCGCAGATTGGGTACTGAAAAGTTAATCATTTTCCAGAAAGGTATGGCCGGTCGACCGCGGTAGCCCGGGCGACCGCAGATTGGTTACTGAAAAGTTAATCGATTTCCATAAAGGTATGGCCGGTCGACTGCGGTAGCCCAGGCGACCGCAGATTGGTTACTGGAAAGTTAATCGATTTCCAGAAAGGTATGGCCGGTCGACCGCGGTACCCCAATCAACCGCGGTTCTTTGGATCGTAAAAAATAAAAAGTCCAGAAGCATAGCGGCGGGCGACAGCGGGTAGCCCGGTCGACCGCAGCCGCGCGAAAATCTATCCGTTGGGGCAAAAGTGGACACAACTTTTCACTTCCAAATTTTAATCTTTTATTGTCCTTTTGCTTCCCAACAGTCATGGAGGATTTTAAACTCAAGAGACACTTTATGGATGATCCAGATTAGTTATATAGCGAAGATGTGCGATCTAAAGGCCATTATACAACCAATCTAAAGGTACTTTGAAGGGATGCTAAAGGTACATTAAAGAGGTACATTGAAGAGGTACATTGAAAATACATCTGTGGCTCTATAAAAAGGACAGAAAATCTGTCTTTTAAGAGTCAGTTAATTTACTGGACTTTTATCATGAAATTCCCCTACGTTCTTGTTTACTCTCTTGTCTTTAAAGATTGAGTTTTATATAAAACAGTGCATTAAATACTGTTTTATTGCAGAAACAGTTTTAGTGAATTTCTCTCAGGCTTGTAATTCTTAAAGGGCGTTTTGGGTTTGATTCCGCTTGTGCTAAGCGTCGTCAAACATTTGGAGGATATCTCTACAAGGCTTCATTGTATCTTGGAGGCAATTCGGGGATCCCTGATGCATACTACTGGTGGGGGCGAAATTTGTCTTAAGGAAAGCCGTTACGCGCCTTGAAGCATCACTTCTTTGATCTTAAATCTCCGTCATCACCAAATCCCACCAATAATCTTAAAACAAATTTTCATGGAGATGTTCAAGGCATGCTTTCAAGAAGACAAATTGGATACAATGGTATGAATCACTTTCATTGAGGTTGATTACATAAGGTACGCCTTTCGGTTTATAAATTATATTTGATTTGATCAAGTTAAGCATAAGGAATTATGTTTAATTCTATATGCTTTGTGATATCTTCATATTTCCCTTAAAAGAATGATCCACCATATTAGAATGACTATCACAATAGTCTGTGTTCAAGGAGGTTTAATTCTCTTTGAAAATTGACTTTATGTCAATATTTAGAGAAAAGTAGAGTTTAAAAACTCTTACCTCTAAGATGGTTGAATCTCTTAAGAAAATTGACTTGAAAGTCAATAATTAGAGAAAGTAGAGTATAAACTCTTACCATCTTCTACACGGTTAATTGGTGAATAAGTAAGAAAGAGCATAAATAACATTTTCTTATTTATTTAGAATAAAGATTCTTCTAAAAGGGAATTTATGTGAAGATATATCTATGACATGTGAGAATATTCACTTTCAATTTGAAATGTCATTAGGACATAATAATTGATAAAAGTGAATAATATTCATGATATAGTTAATTTTATAATCTTTTATTCCTTGGTTGGAAATCAGGAAAGAGACAAACATGAAAATGTTCTTGATAAGAACATGTATAGTTTGGTTTTCCTTGTGGCTAAAGTTGGCCTAGGTTAGTGCATACTTCTTTGAAGAAGTTAGATGCACAAGATGCCAAAGGAACTTAGAAGCCGTAACATTTGAGGTTATATCCTTGAAGATAAAAATGTTTATTGTATTGACTTGGGTGTGACAAGTAGTGTCTATAAAAAGACAATGGCCTACTTTGACTTAGTGGCCAAATTGTGAATGTAAGCATTTTGTGTAATGGGCAATCATCACTAGTAAAGTCAAAAGATAAGGAATATTGGGAATAAATTATTCTAAGAAAATTCCTTACTATTTCTGATAAAGTTGCTTGATAGAAACTAAAGATATTTTAATCTTTACTAGCACTTGTGATAAGTGGGGAATAAACTTGTTTTTTTTTTTAAATAAAACAAGTGAGAATAAACTTGTTTTAAATAAAACAAGTGATATCTTTCAAAGATAGTTTGAAAATAATTGGTTATATAATATTGATGTCATATAAGTAGTTAAATTACTCACATAATTGTTAGTATGAAAATGTTAATTTCATAATTAAGAATGATATGTTACATGTTTAATCTTGATATCGTTTGAAAATTTCAAGTAATATCATAGAATGAAACAAGGTTATCATTAGAAAATGCATGCTTTTATACTATCTAAAGTATAAATTATTTTCAAAATGAATATTTAATCTATACATGGTGATATGCATATGATGGTCTTTAATAAAACATATGGAAAGTCATGATAAGTTACCTAAGTTTTGGTATGTGTATATTTTCTGTATTATAAAGATAAGTTTTTGAGAAAGGTAAAACTTTTGACATAAGATTTTAGAAAATCAAGATGAAACTAAGATTGAGTATCTCAGGTATAATATAAGGAATAAGGAAATTACCTCTTTCTTGATTTTGTTGAAATATGTGAAATAAGTTTTGACTTGTGTGAAGTAATAAAGCAAAACTAATGAATAGGATATTAACAGGAATCCTAGTTATTGGGTAAATTTTACCAATCTCTAAACTCATCTTGTGTATCCTTATAAGATCTAGAAGAAAGTAAAAAGAAACTTTCTTAGGTGATCTCAAAGGAAGAAATTATAAGAAGGTAAATTTCAAATTTCCAAATACAAGAAGAAATTAGGAAGGAAGGGTATTAAGTGCATATTCCTAGATATGCAAGTTTACATCCTTAAGAAGTATAACTTGATGTTCTATGTGAGGTCAAAAGTTATTGATCCTTGGGTTATAATTTTTTGAGATTAAATTCTCCTATGTCCAAAAGTTGTAAGATTTAATCCATACTAGAATCATTACAACAGTCTAAAGAGGTGATACCCAATGAATAAGAATAAGAAAAAGATAAATAAAAGATAATATGATCTTGTTTCATAGTTTATTTAGTAGGAAAAACTAAATAATCTTAAACTTCCATCATGATAAATCTAAGAGTATAGTCTAATCCTCAAGGTTATAAAGATGAATTTATATATTTAGATTCTATTGTAGAATGGAGATAATAATGAAGTAGACTCAGTTGTGGAAGTTCTTTTGCTATAAGTGGATCTTTAAAAGGATAAGACCAAAGATCAAGAGATAGTGGTTAATAAAATAATCTTAAGCAAGATGGTTGCAAAAGATTTATAAAGAAAGCTAGGATAAATTGTTTTGAAAATTAGGCTTTGTATGCTAAGATTAAAAACCATATTCTTAATCTCTAAGATTCATGAGTATTAAATGGATGATAGAGATTGTATCTTGGTAGTAATCTTGCTGGCAAAATATATATATAAATATATATTACATGACTTCAAGTTTTTAGTTATTTCTAGTATGGAAATAAGATATGAAAGTCATTTTATGTCTTGCTTAAGTATCCAAATAGAATAAGAAATATTTGATAAGGTTGTAATATCAAATGATTTCAGGATACATAATGCAATAAGTATGCATATGGCAAATCTGAAAATGCTAAATTTGTTATCGTATTTGGATAACATGTGATTTTGATGATTGACATTAGTATTATAGATGTCATAAGTAATTTGTGATCAAAATCTAACATAGACTTAGGTATTCAAATACCAAAGAGTTTTGTCATTTATTAAATGATTGGTGTTTAAATGTTTTGTTGGGTATTTAAATTATGAGAAAGAATAACAGTCATGTTATGTCTCAATATAAAAAATACCCAAAGGTTCAATCATTTGAATGTACACAAAGGTATGTAATTTTGGTTCAAACCCAAAATTGGAAAGCAAAAGAATTATTTTCAGTCTAGTAAAACTATGTTATTGATAGTTTTTGTATGCTTTGATAGTTGTTAGACCTGGTAAAACAAAAGCAGTATGTAAACTTGTATGTTTACTAGAAGTTCGGGTCAAGTACATTAACATGTATGAATTTTCAAATAACTAAAAATAAGTTTGAACTATAGAAATGTCTATAGTTGGTATCCTGTAATGATAGAAGGATATAAATGCTAGTTAGATGACTGAGAACACGTAAATGAGTGAATGATATGCACTCATGGTGGGGGTATATCTACCGAGCCTCTAAAAGCAAGGATGCATAATTGATTCTATGGCGCCAGAATTCATTTTAGTTTGAAATAAGCTAATGTTGTTTAAAATTTCAGTAGTGGGTTCTTGCACTATTGAAGGCCTATAACCAAGTGGTAAGTCAGGATATATGACTTAGGGTGGTTATGCAAGGCAGTTACTCACAGGTGGTGTGTGATAACAATTTATTATGAAAGTTTAGACCAAAATCTGATTGAAAGATCTCGCGAGATGGATGATGTTTAAACGCCATAAAGGGATGAGGTTAACGCCATTAACCTATAATCACCAATGATGGAACCTCAACTCGACACTTGAATAAACATCAAGTCTTGAGTTCAATGAGTCAAAGTACATCATATGGAGTGGTTGCAAGCATTATAATATATTTTATTGTCATCCCAAGGTAAAGTGCTTGGTACCTGTAATGTTTAAAGGGTAAGGCTGAGCAATTGGGCTCTTAATAGACTTATAACATGATGTTGGAGTGTTTTAGTTACAGGGGCACTCTTAATAAGTCTAGCCATGTGAGTGTAGAAGTGGTGCCCCTTCCTATGAGACTTGGCTAGTCTTTAGAGCGCTCATGAAACCAAGATATAGACACAAGGCTAATACATGTGTCGGCTCTTAGAAACTGCCTAATGAGATGAAAACTTATGTGTGAGATATGTCCGGTTAGCCGAATAGAATAGCTAGTTCAAAGATACGTCTACTATGCAATTCTGGCTAACTTTGATGTATTCTCACTAAGTGAAAGTTTAAATCGAGAGATTCCTTCATTTATGCATAAGGTTTTCAAGCCTGATGAGAAAACTTTCTTTGATTTTGAAAATGGTGGGGGATTGTTAGAGAATTTTCAAAATGGTGTTGGAAAATTAAAGTGCTTTTACAAATTATATTTTAATTAGAAAAATAATTATCAAACAGGGCCGGTCGACTGGGGTATCCCGGGCGACCGCAGATTGGTTACTGGAAAGTCAATCGATTTCCAGAAAGGTATGGCTGGTCGATCGCGGTAGCCCGGTAGACCGCAGTCGCGCAAAAATCTATCTGTTGGGGCAAAAGTGGACACAACTTTTCACTTCCAAATTTGAATCTTTTAGTGTCCTTTTGCTTCCCAACAGTCATGGAGGATTTTAAACTAAAAGGACACTTTATGGATGATCCATATTAGTTATATCGCGAAGAGGTGCGATCTAAAGGCCATTATACAACCAATCTAAAGGTACTTTGAAGAGGTACTTTGAAGAGATGTTTTTCACATTGAAAAGACGTATGTGGTTTTATAAAAAGAGCCGAAATCTGTCTTTAAGAATTAGTTAATTTACTGGACTTTTATCATGAAATTCCCCTAAGTTCTTGTTTACTCTCTTGTCTTTAAAGATTGAGTTTTATATAAAACGGTGCACTAAATACTGTTTTACTGCAGAAACAGTTTTAGTGAATTTCTCTAAGGTTTGTAATTCTTAAAGGGCGTTTTGGGTTTGATTCCACTTGTGCGAAACATTGTCAAACATTTGTAGGATATCCCTACAAGGCTTCATTGTATTTTGGAGGCAGTTCGCGGATCCCTGTTGCACACTACTGGTGGGGGTGAAATTTGCCTTAAGGAAAGCCATTACGCGCCCTGAAGCATCACTTCTTTGATCTTAAATCTCCGTCATCACCAAATCCGACCAACATGAACAAGGTGCTCTATGTTGATTCTACGTAGCAACCCACGAGGGGATTGCCAAGCGAGGTCAAGTTGTGTGCCAATGTGGGGGACCAAAACTAGCTAACGAATGTGTTCGAGAGGAGTACTAGGGAATGCAGTACTAGAATTTTTGTCACTTTCAATAAGATAGGAACAAATTGGTCGTTTTCTGTTGTGTTTCATCACATGGACGGGCTTTGGCTTCACTCTGGGTTAAGATATTTCTTGGTGGCTGCAGGTTTAATGGAGATAAGCGAAGCAGGTTGAGCGAGATACTCTATTTTTATTGCTCTTCTCTAGATAAGTGCTCTTCTCTAGACCCTTTTATCTTTTATGATTTCTATTTATCTTTGTGGGATTGAATTTTTCCTTTTTCCTTTCTGATATGTTTCAGGTATTGACATTTCATTTTAACCTCCAAAGATTTTACCTGCAATTGATTAGGCTTAAAAAGGCTTCTTATTAATTGATGCTTTGTTTATGTTTTTTTTAATGTGATACTACTATTAATTGTTTAGTTTAGTTTTTAAATTTGTTCTGCTCATGTGTCATCATAAAGATAGCTGGGATGGTTAAGCTTTTGATAACTGGGTGTTATTTTGATTACATTTTCTGGAAGCATGGATTGGTAATTTCTACTCACTCCATTAATGGTGTTTACCTTGATTGGTGGTAAGTCCTTTCCATGATTTTTAAACTATTTCTTCATTCAGATGTCTTGAAGCATGACGAACAATTAAGAAAATGCCATCTATTTTTATTTCATTTGTTTTTTTTATGTTGGGTTGGTAATTTCTGTTTGGATACTTTGGTGGTGATCTATTGTTGGTTATCTTCTACAGTTTAGGCCTCTGGGTTGATCCCTCCTTTTCAAGGGGTTCATTTGCCCTCTTTATTGCATTTGTTTGCCATTTTGACTCTATTAACAAACTGTAAACATGACTTTAAAAATTACACTGTCAATTCCTAATCTTTTGTTCTTCAGTTTTTCTTAATTATACATTGGATCCCAAGGTTTACATAAATAAATATGATGTTTTATGGTGGGTAGACGTGCATGCCAATGCCTAATTTGTTGGCTTAAAAAAATGCAACGGGGGAATTAGTTGGCTTAAAATGGCTGCTTATTAATTGATGCTTCTTGCATGCCATAACCACATCTAAAAAAAATTAAGATATATCACTGCCTCGGTTTGAATTTTTCCATTTTTTTTATAAATGTAGGTACCAGGTTCATAAGAACTGAATTAGTATCTTACTGTCATTTACAATTCCTACTCTTTCTTCAGTAAAATTTTATAACTACTGTTTTTCCTTAAGATCAGGAGTTGTTACATTCGGCATATTTTATACGTTGTGCTCTAGTATTGGATTGTTCATGATAATATGGTTTATAACTCTCTCCCTCTCTCCTCAATTTCTGTAATTTTGTTTCATTCTTCACCTTATGATTTGGCTAAAGTGTTTTTGTAGGTATCTTTCTGAGAATGGAAGAACTACCTCGATCTTTCAACCCCTCTTGCTAATGATTGTGATAGAGCAAAGTTGTTCAATACACAAGGTAATTTTAATTTCTGCTCTACATTTGGGTACTGTTATCATTTCCCATTTCATATTGCCATGTAATTTAAGAAAGGTGTGCAAATAGATCTCGATTCCTCTATTTTTTCTTACAACCTGCTTGACACTATCTGTTTTAGTTTTAATGGTACTTCTCTAGGATGGGCTAATAATTTGTTATTCTATGCCTACAGAGTTTTCTCTAGGTATTGTAGTCTATGTATTGACCATTGTGGTTATATTGTAAATGAGAATTGCTCTAATGCTGACTCTTCAACTATCCACAAATATTGCTTTACTTTTACGTTTATAATGTATTATGTAATACGTAGTTAGCAAGCTTGGTTTATTATCACACTTGCAGACCACACATATCTTTATTTCTCTATTTTATAATGTCTAAAAATCAATATGCAATTTTATTACTTATTAATTTTTCTATTATCAAACTTCTTTTAATTCAGTATTAATTTTTTCTTCATTTGTGATCAGTATTAAATTTTTCTATTTTTTTTACTAGAGCTCTCTGTCTCTCCCCTCTCATATAGCAGAAGAGAAAAGGAGCACTCTGTTTCATGTTCCGATTAATTCTTTTGACCTTAGATTTTTATATATTGCTATGGAGGTTTTCATGTCATGATTTAAAAACCATGTCATGAAACCGGATATGGCCGATAAGCAAGCTTATATATTTTTAGTGTTTTCTCTCTGTTTCTGCTATATTTTAATGCCTTCACTGATATATTTTAGCCCTTAAGCAAGCTTATATATTTTTATTGTCTTCACTCCGTTTCATGTGATCTTAGATAGTGGGTTCTTGAGTTCATTGGTGGAATAGCTGTTCTTTTTTTAAACTTTTTTTCCTGTGTGTTTCAAGTAACCTTATGATTTGTTATGTGGTATTGCAGATTTTCATTTTCAAACCATTTATCTGGGGAAGGAGAGGATCCGGGTGATCGTGTCTAATATTGGAGAAGACAGATCATAGCTCTGAATGGCATTGGCCCCAAATAATTTAGGTAATCCTTCTTTTGATATCTTACCCAGGATTTTATTTCATAGTTGATAGTTGTGTCCTTCAGATCTTTCTAGATTCTAATGTTAAAAAAGGGAGTTGGGATCTTTGCAGAGAGAAACTGGTGTGAGTGGGGTCTTGGGTTTATATGATCCAGGTCTCTTTCATTTAGTGGGAGTGGGGTATTGAGTTCATTTGTGGAAGAACCGCTGCTTTTTTTAAGCTTCTTCTTTACGTGTTCCAAGTTACCTTTTAAACTACATCTTTGTCCAAGATAAAGCCTCTCTGAGTGACCTTTGCTGTACTGCTTTCTTCTGATGTACGCATACATATATATTCTCCTTTCAAGTTGAGTGAATTGGCTTCATGGATGACAACATTTAGACAACAGATGTTTTCCTTACCATTTTGAATCTGCAATACGAACAACATCTCCTACATTGC
Source organism: Tasmannia lanceolata (assembly GCF_043159265.1). Lineage (NCBI taxonomy): Eukaryota > Viridiplantae > Streptophyta > Magnoliopsida > Canellales > Winteraceae > Tasmannia > Tasmannia lanceolata. Next base: position 1,881,035 of record NW_027518697.1, on the reverse strand, counting down.
AACTAAGGACTGGTGATTGTTTGAGGTATTACATAATGTCTATTAGTGCATGCTTGATTTGACGTTGTTATAAACATTCTTGAATGGCATTGTAGCCTGCTTGCATTCCTGTTATGTAGTCCAAGATTTATTTAGAGACACCTTCAATTTATAATGATAATTTTTTTTGTGAATGGCATTGTAGCCTGCTTGCATTCCTGTTATGGAGCAGATGAGAGATGGTTCTCATTGCTCACGCAAAGCGTCGAATTGTCTTAGGAACTCACATAGGTATCTCTGTGTTAATTTTTTTTTTCGGAATCTTCTCTCCGATCTTCTCTTTTTCTCTTAGGGTTGGGGTTTACCTCATTTTCTTTTTGGGTTTTCTCCCCTTTCCATTTTCTTCTTTTTACCATATATCCCATCTATTTCCAATTACTGAATGAGGTTATCTTGCTAATGAAAGAGATTTTAGGGATGGGCTTTTTGTTGTTTGTTTGTTTTTCTCCATGAAAGCTCCATATTGGGGTTAGGGTTTCCATTTCCACCATTTATTTTTACCAAAGATCCCATCTATTTCAGATTACTGCTTCAAGTTTTCTAACTATTAAAGGATCCCAAGTTAAAAATGTTTTCCCTACAGTGGTTCTTTATTCAATCTTATCTTACATTTGGTTTTGTATTAATGTGTTTTTCCTTTTCATTGAAGAGAATTTTTTGATTTTTTTGAAAATTCTATGAGAATTACACATCACTTTTTTTGACTTTTTTTAACAAATGCACCCATTCAACTCACATATTTTCAATCCTACCCCCTCCTTTATGCTTTAAACAAAGGCACCCATTAAAGCCATATAATTTCAATCTTACCCCCCTCCTTTATGGTTTTTTAATAAAAAATCTACAGGGTGATCTTAACCATCCGATTTAAGAGGAATTATGGAAACATCTATATATTGGAGGGCTAGGATCAGCTTATGGAAATGATTTTTAGGGCACAACCTATTTATGTTGTGTTCCATCACATGGACGGTTTGGATCAACCTATGACGTGGTCTGTACAGTTCTTTGTCGGCCTGTGCATCGCACGGGTTTTTTACTAGTATATAAGTAAAGCGGAATCCTCTAAGCCGTGGTGGTGCCATGTGTTAGGCCCTCCTCTATCCCGTAATTTGAAAAGGTCGAAATTCTTTGTACGTATAGGCTATAGCCCGTATATATCCAATAATAAAAGAATTCTATAACGTTTTGTTTGTATACATTGAATTGTTTTATAAAAAGCTATTGCAATCTTCCCTACTGATTTGGAGAATTAAATGCTAAAAAAGAGGCCATGCCTTTAGAATGTTTTGTTTGTATGCATTGAATTGTTTTATAAAAAAGCTAAAAAGAAAGAATCAGAATCTTCCCTACTAATTTGGAGTTATCCAACATCTCTTCAACTTCCTATTTCTCAGCTTTCCTGTTTTCCTCGTGATTCCTAGATTTCCAAACGATTCCTTCCCCTCTACACTTTATAATTAGATGACATTTGACCCTTGTTTATTTCCATAAATATTCCACCCTTGATTTATTTCCATAAATATAGGGCAGCCTAAACGTTTTTCCTTCCAAAATGGCAGTACCAAAACTAAGCCGCATATCCTACGTTTGCCCCTTTCTCTACAATGAATATTTTTTTTTTGAAGAAAACTCTACAATGAATATTAATGGATATTTTTTTCCATAAATGAAAACTGCCCAACAATATCCTATATTAATTGATATTAAAGAATTTCTTTCTAAATGGAAACCTTCCATTTCGCATTCCAATCCATTATACCCATGAAATATGACTCTCAAACCGGTTCATGCACCTCGACAAATCACATGTGCAAATCTAAAAATCCATTGGACTCTGCAAAAATATACGAGAATAACTCTTTTCTCTTTCAACAAGCAATATCATCTTAGAGGAAGAGATAAGGATTCGATGAAAGTGGGTTAGTTATTCGTATTTTTTCCCGTTCTCCTCTCTGCTATCCCCAACAACATTATTTTTACTTTATTCCTCCAACTGAGATCTATCAAGTTCCTTTTAATTTTGTCCAAATTTTAGTTCATTTGGTGTTCTGATTTTATTTTTATTTTATATTGCAGGTTACTCGAGGTTTTTCTGTACAGGAGGTTTTCGTATATAGGAGGTAAAGATAGGGTACTTTTAATTTTCCGTTTCCGGTTACTTGAATGTTGTGTTGATATTTCAAACTTGGTCTGATGGTTTTGCTTGTAGTGATTGCTGTTTTCACTGTCTTCTGAATGTTTTAGCTACATTGAATCGCTGTTATGATATTTCAAATTTATAATGATTCATACAGTCATGTATTTGGTAAATAATTTTTCAGGTTGTTCAATCAGCCATACAAGAAAGTTCTTCCTGCATCATATCCTAAGTTGCATGCTAGGTTGGTAAAACATATTATATTATTATTTCAGGCACATCTAATTGGTTGGCTTCCTTTAGTATATTTATTTATTGTTTCTCCTCAATAACTTAACTTGATTTTCCATTGTGATATTAGGGAACCTTCTTGGTGTTTCAAGTTTATGAAGAGACCAAATTTCCTAATATTTTACCCCTTTCTTTATTCCTCCATGGTTATTTGATACATCAGTAAGATTTCTCAGTATTTCTCTCTACATTTGTTATTTTTTTCCTTTTCCTTTTTAGCTTAGCCAATCCCAACCTCCCAAAATTGCCTATAAGTAGACATCTTCTCCACCAATCTGCTCTCCCTCTTCTCCTCATTCAACAAACCAACAACAATTCTCCTTGCCTTTCTCCTCTTTCTGTCAACCCAAATCCTTTCTATTTTGCTTATTCCAACCTCTTCCTTCTCTAATTCTCATGGGTTTCCCTTCTGTTTCTTATGGCACTCTATTGCCAAAAGCTGTTGTTGATCTGTTTACCTTCTTGGCCCAAATCAGGTTCATGGTTAGGTTGGCCTTCTTTTATTTGGGTCTATTTGATCCGTCCGATCAGACGCCTTCTTGGGAAGATCAAGGGGATCAGTTTTCAATAGAGGATCATCAGTATTCTTCTTTGTCGTCAATCGCATTAGATTTGATCAAAGAGAGACTTCCGATTCTACAATTCGCAGATTTCTTCGAGAGATTGGGTACCCGCGAAGGCGGAAAAGAACCCATTTGTGCCATTTGCTTGAATTGTTTGGATTGGAAGCATGAGGTCAGAGAGCTGTCCAATTGTTCACATGCTTTTCATGTAGGATGCCTAGATAAGTGGGTGGATCAAGACCAGATGACATGTCCCTTGTGTAGATCTAAGCTACTGCCTGAAGCGGAACAGAGAAATGGTGGTAGAGATTCTTGGATGGTGGAGAGAATTTCTTTTCTGTTTGGTGAGGATCTTGTGAGGGATGAAAATTTTGTATGAATCTCCCTGCACGCATTTTAATTTGAATGCGAGTTGGGTGAATAAGATGTGAGTAAAATCATTGTAAAGATTTTGAATTCTTTTACAGACGCGGCAGCAAAATGCTTGCAATGGCAAGTCTATCTAAGATTTGTCAATTTTGTTTTCCTTTGAATTTGCCATGTATTTCCCACCTGAGATGAGGACATTCCTCACTACATCTGCTCATCTTAATCCTCCTCCTAAGACCTGCAAAAAAAGTCACCAATATAATGTTAGTTCTTGCAACACACTATGTTCATCCAAATGGTAGGGTGTTTGATATATCCCTTCAAGATATGTTCATACAAAGCAAAATTTCAATAAATGCTGAACACACGCAGCTGTAAAATGCTCTTTATTGGTCTTGAATCCTATAAGTTATCCGTTAAGAAACAAAATCCGCTTCTTTTAATCTTCTAGTGTAACTAGGATGGTTGAAGCAGGAATGGTTTATGATTAGAAAATGTTAGAATAGAAAGTAACATTTTTAGAAGAGATTTTGACTATTTTTTTTTCCTGAAATCCTTTGGGAAGCTCCTATTGTTGATCTCAAGAGAAGTGGAGTGCTTTCAGTGGGTGTCAAGGCTCACCCTTTGAAATATATTAGCCCGTAAATATATTAATGACTCAAACCCGTGACCACCAGGTCACAATGGAGCAACCTTTTAATATCACAAAGCTGTCAACACCCGAAGAAGCACAGTACATATCACTATTGTCATATCGCCAAACATTTTGAATCTCCTTGGCATGACCCACAATCACGTCAAAAATATCCTCGATAACATCTATGAATCTCTTAAGGACAGCAAACCACATCTCTCACCCACCAGAATACATTAAGAGAGTTACCATCAATTATAAGGTGATCCAACTGAGTCTGATGTAAGAGGATTCTATAAAGAAGCGTTTAGACCTCGGCATTGTTGGAATTCTTCTCACCAATAGTTCAAAAAACAGCTCATTTAACCCAGGGGAGTCTTTCTCTGCCAAGACCCAAACTGTCAAAATTCAACTTCAAAAACCCAAGAGGAGAGTCTCACTAGGGACGAAGATGCTCCTCACAATAACTGCTCATCTGAATCCCTCAGTAGAATCTGTGAAAAGAAGTCGCAGAGATACCCTTGAAAATAGGAAGGTTCATTCCCACTAGAACTCTAAAAAGAAGATTTGTCTATAAATGAGATGCACACACCGCTAGACAACCAAAGTAGGTTAGTCTTGGAACAATATATTTCACCCATTTGGTTTCAAACCTCTACTTAGCATTTCATCAAACATCTCCAATGCTTCCTCAACAGACTGCTTCTCGCAGTAACCTCTAATCAGAGTTGTATATGTAATAACATTCGGATTCAATTCGGAGCTCTTTGACCTCATTCCATTCAAGAGATTGTGTGCAATTCGAACCTTCCCGGCCCGACAGAGCCCATCCACAAGCGTGTTATATGTAACAATATCCGGATCACATCCGGATCTTGACATTTCCTTGAAAAACATGAAACCCTCGTCCACCATTGAATTTAGACAGAAACCCCGGATCAGGGTATTGAACGTGTAGACATCGGGCAAGATCCGGTCCACCGATACCTGTTGAAGTATAAATGATTAAATAACACCATCTCTAACAACTTAAGCTTGTGGAGTAATGGCTTGTTACTTTTTACACATGGTATCAGAGCCATCGATTCAAAACCCAATAACTCCTTAATATTAAAAGAGTTAAATAACATCATCTCTAACAACTTAACCTTAAGCTTTTGGAGTATTTGGGTCTTACTTCTTATACAATGGTATCAGATCCATTGATTCAAAACATAAGTTGTCCTTAATATTAAAAAAAAATGCACCCTCCTCCCAAAACGAGTTAAATAACATTATCTCTAACAACTTAAGCTTAAGCTTTTGTACTAATGGGGTGTTACTTCTTACACATTGTATCAGAGCCGTTGATTCAAAACCCAATAACTCCTTAATATAATGATAGAAGCAAGGGCCCTCTTTATGCAAGGGCCGGAGAAGGGCCCTTGAATAGATCCACGTCATCAAGAGTAACCGAATTCAATTTCTCAACCGACTTTAAAAATGACATGGATCTATTCAAGGGCCCTTCTCCCGCCCTTGCATAAAGAGGGCCCTTGCATCTATCATTCCTCTAAAAAAAAAATGCACCCTCACCCTCCTCCCAAAAATAGTTAAATAACACCATCCCTAACAACTTAAGCTTAAGCTCTTCTAGCAATGGGATGTTACTTCTTACACATGGTATCAGAACCATTGATTCAAAACCCAATAACCCCTTAACATTAAAAGAAATGCACCCTCCTCCCAAAAAGAGTTAAATAACACCATCTCTAAAAACTTAAGCTTAAGCTTTGTAGTAACGGGGTTTTACTTCTTACACATGGTATCAGAGCCAATGATTCAAAACCCAACAACTCCTTGATATTAAAAAAAAAGAAAAAAAAAATGCAATGTATGAAATGTTAATTAAATAGCATGCTTAAGCTTTTGGAGTAATTGGTTATTTCACAATACCATCTCGTCATACAGTTTCTTGGCCATAACAGTCCGGCCACGGCGGAGTAGAACAGACAAGAGACTGTTGAAGGAAAAAACAGACCGAGGAACTCCAATCTCTTTCATCTTATTGAAAACCCTAACGGACTCGCGAAGAAGTCCGGCTTTGCCATAGCTCCGGATCAGGGTATTAAAGAAACGATCTGAAACGTTGGATGAGATCTTGCCGATTATACTGAAGAGGAAATTACGAGCGGCATTGAGATTGTGAGTACGGGCGAGGATTTGAAGCATGGAAAGATAGGTTTGGTCATCATGGTGGAAGGATTTGTGGAGAAAATTGAAGAAATTGAGGGCTTTGGAAGGGGATTTGATGAGAGGGAGGGTTTTAAGAAGATGGGTTTTGGAGAGATTGGAGCAGAGAAGAGAGAGCGTGGATTCTAAGTGTGGAGACCAATTTGGGTTTTTGTTTATTAGTTGAGAAATGATTGAGTGAGAGGGTTTTGGTTTTGGTTTTGGTTTTTGTTGTTTTTGGGGTGATGCTAACGTGAGCGGGGGAGGGGAGAGGTGATGGGAAAGATGGGTGTAGCGGCGTCGGAGGAGGAGCATGACCGGAAACTGGTTTTTGTGTTAGTCGGATATTCGCCCCCTTTCCTTCTAGGAGAAAAGGTTTAGTATTTTCAATGGAAAAATATTCCATGTACAATAAAATTCTAAGGGCACGTTTGGCTACGATGATTTTCTTTTTCTTTTTATGTTAAAGTAGTGTGTGTAAAGGCGTGTTTGGCGACCATGAATTTGTTTTCATGATAAATCAGTGTCTCCAAGGAGATGAGGATGAAATTGCTAAAAATCAAGAAACTAGTGTCTTTTAAGTGATAGAAGTGGTAAAATATCGGGAAACAAAAAACTCTACTCAAAATAGGATTGACTTTTTCCTGATTTTTAACCTCGATCATGCCCTCTCAAATCTCTCTCCTTCTGCCACTGCCCTACAACTCTCTCACCACTTGGAGATGGCAATTAATCATGGGTTAAAAAAAAAAAAAAATCTTGGATGAAAGACATGGCCCAAGTGATGAGAGAAGGGTAGGGCGGGTGGGAGGACCGAGAGAGTTTTGAGAGGGTAAGACTAAGATGAGACTGAGTAGGGCCTAGAAACCAGGAAACAAAAAACTCTACTCACCCTTATTGAAAGCGTCCCCTCTTAAAAATTCCAAGTTTTATCTTAATTTATAATCTCTCATATCCTATGCTTTGTCCAAGAACCAACATAGTTCCAACGTTTGTAATTTATAAATTTTTATTTCTAATACTTAATAGAATATATATATATATATATATATATATATATATATATATATATATATATATATATATATAGTGATATAACATATAAGAGAGTATTCTCTTAGAAAATGTTGTTCTAACTTCTAAGTCCATATACTTTACAATACAATATTATACTTGTGTACAACATAGGAGAAGGTCAAATTTCAGTCCTTAAGATTGGTATTGGAACTGTACGATCATCATTATTGTCACACCCCAAACCATAATCACAGCCCGACACATGACAACGCCGCGTACCTGCAAAGCAACCTCTACTAGCATGCAAGGCTAAGCAGAATATATTCAGAACCATCAATGGCATTGTTCAACGCATAAAAGTTAAAAATAAATTAAATCATAAACTCAAACTCTCTCACTCTCTACCCAAACATCAACAATAAATGTATCTCTCATAGGTATCCTAGGTGATGGGGTGTAAAAACACCAGCCTCTAGCAGGCCGCCACCTGTCCTGGGAGTAGGTGAACTCCAGCCTCTAGCAGGCCGCCACCTGTCCCGGGAGTAGGTGAACTCCAGCCTCTAGCAGGCCGCCACCTGTCCCGCCACCTGTCCTGGGAGTAGGTGAGCTCCAACCTCTAGTAGGCAACCACCTGTCCTGGACACGTCATCGAGTTTCCCTCTATAAAAGGGGGTTCAAAGCTCAAACCAATGGGTAATGAAAAACCTTCTCTCCACTCAAAACTCTTAAGACTAGCTCTGCATTCCTGCTCATACTGACTTGAGTGTCGAAGGGCCTGTCCGGAGTAACACCCGGGTTGGTCTTCTGACCTCGCTTGCCTTTGTGCAGGACTCAGCTCTCTCACCAGGACTCAGTCCCTTCACTCCGCTTCACTCCGGTCCCTCAGGACTCAGTTCCTCTGGTCATCCAGCTCAGCTCTTACGTCACTGTCGTACCTGTTACCGATTTTCGGTCTAACAGATTGGCGCCATCCGTGGGATCTCAGAACTAAAAGCTGTTCAGATCTCTCACAAAAATGGCAGGGTGCAAGAGTGCGCGGATACCAACCGCACGGACCACCCAAACCGTGTTACCTCGTAGAACCCGGAGTGAGCGAATCGCCTCACTGGTGGTGGCAGCCTCTGCCACAGCTGAACAGAGTCCGGCTCGTTCGCAACATCTTAATCATATGCCTACTCCGGATCAAATTCAAGCTCTTTTCCAGCAAATGACGGCCCTCGTCGGTCAGTACCAGCAATTACTTCAAGCACCTCCCCAACCTCCTCCAGAAGCTCCACGACCTGTCCAGGAAAGGTCGGATATACACAGGGGAGAGTCATCGCGCCACGGTGAGGACCAAACTCACCATCACTCGAGGCAAGTCCCTCCCCCTAGAGCCAGACATGCTCATACAGAGCCACACCACCGCCAGAGGCTGCGGTCCCGCTCTGCACAAAGGCACCGAGCTCACGAAGAGCGTATACCACAAGAAAAGTCCCGGCCTCGTCGAAGGAGTCCGGAAAGTCAATCCGGCTCTGCGGCAAGCCCATTAGTGGAGAGAAACAGATCGCCGGGCCAACCGGACCGCAGAGGTGATCCAATGCTTCAGAGGATGGAAGAACTGGACCACCGTATAAAAGAGCTGGCAAGAGATCAGAGCCGGCCTACTGTGCGGGCGTTCTCAAGTAGAACGCCGTTTACTGACGACGTCATGGGTGCCCCAGCACCCAGAGGATTCAAAATGCCAACCGTCCCGCAGTACGACGGGACCACTGACCCTGTAGACCACTTGGAGACGTTCAGAACAATTATGCTCCTCCATGGTGCGTCAGACGGCTTCCTCTGCAGAGCCTTCCCGACCACACTGACTGGTGCAGCAAGGGACTGGTATTCAAGAATCAAACCAAACTCCATCAGCAACTTTGATGACTTCGGGGATGATCTGGTCCGCCACTTCATGAGCAGCCGTAGGCCGAGAAAAACAACAGCCTCCTTGATGGCCTTACGCCAGGAGGACAATGAGCCTTTGAAAGTGTTCGTCCGCCGCTTCAACAGGGAGGCACTCAAAGTGCCAAACCTAGATCCCTCAGCTGCCATGAATGCGCTCCTTACGGGTGCTAGATCCAGCGACTTTCGCCGGTCAGTAGCTCGCCAAAATCCGCACTCACTGGCAGATCTGATGGCCGGGGCAGAGGAATATATATTAGTGGAAGAGACATTGGCAGCCCTGGACTCGACTCGGAGGAGAACCTCTGAGGATAAGAACCCTACCAGGCAGCGTAGGGATGACAAGACCTCCGCCCCCAGAAGAGAGAAATCTCCTCAGAGAAGAGAAGAAAACTTCACGCCTCTCAACACCTCCCGGAAACATATACTGGCCGCCATCAGCGGAGAAGAGTTCGTAAGATGGCCGGCCAGAATGATCTCCAAAGGAAATAGGAGGGACCCTTCAAAGTACTGTTGATTCCACCGGGACCACGGCCACGACACGGACGAAAGCTGGCAGCTCAAGGAGGAAATCGAACAGTTGATTGGCCGGGGCTATTTGAAAAAATACGTCCGAATTGACGGCCGCAAAACGGAGCGCAGAGAAAAGAGTCCTCAGGGCCGCAGCCCTCGACGATCCCAGCCGCCACCTACCCGGAATAAGTCCCCACTGCCATCCAGTTCACAACCAGAGGCACCGTGATCCCAGCCAAGGGGGGTCATATGCACAATTATGGGCGGACCGGCCGCGGGGGGCACATCAACTGCTGCTCGTAAAGCATATGCCCGCCGGGTAAACGCCGTGCACACAAGCAGTAAGAAGACCAAGACGGAGAATGAAATCTCCTTTTCAGATGCAGACTTGGACAACCTGATACTACCTCACGACGATGCACTGGTCTTAACCATGCTCGTCGCCAACTGGGAAGTGAAGAAAATCCTTATAGACAACGGGAGTTCGACGGACATCTTGTACTATCACGCTTTTTAGAAAATGATGATAGGCGACGACCGCTTGAAGCCGGCGAACTCAGATCTGTTTGGTTTCTCAGGAGACGTTGTGAAAGTGGAGGGGCAGATTGAACTCCCAGTCCTTGTCGGAGAACCGCCCTGTCAAGCGTTCACCATGGTCAATTTCCTGGTAGTGAGGGCCACTTCGGTCTATAACGCTATTTTAGGACGGCCTGGCCAGAACCTGATTCGTGTGGTGGCTTCAGCTTATCACTAGAAGATGAAATTTATAACGCCAAACGGTGTGGGTGAAGTTAGGGGAGACCAACCCCAGTCCAGGGAGTGCTATGCAATGGCACTGAAAGGTAAAAATGCAGTGGAATCGCTGCCAATTGAGTTACTCGATTTAAGGGACGAACTCCGGGGGACTCAGCCCGCCGAAGACCTCATTTCCATCCCGCTGTGCTCAGAAGATAATGGTAAGGTCGCTCTGATCGGCTCCTCTCTAAGCAGCAGCATCCAGCGCCATCTCACCGAGTTTCTTCAAAACAATGCAGATGTCTTTGCGTGGGCTCCCATTGATATGCCTGGCATTGACCCGGAGGTCAGCATGCACAGACTCGGTGTTGACACAACCTGCAAACCGGTGAAACAGAAAAGAATGCATTTTGCTTTCGAAAGACGGCAGGCGATAAAAGAAGAAGTGGAGAGGCTTTTGAAAGCTGACTTCATTCGGTAGATTCAATACCCGGACTGGTTGGCAAACGTAGTCCTTGTCAAGAAGCAAACGGGAAATGGAGAACCTGCGTTGACTTCACTGATCTGAATAAGGCCTGTCCCAAGGACAGCTATCCGCTCCTAAAAATTGATCAGCTCATTGACGCCACTACAGGCCATGAGTTACTGAGCTTCATGGATGCTTTCTCCGGGTATAACCAGATCAGGATGTATGAATCAGACATACCAAAGACTTCGTTTGTGACAGATCAAGGGACCTACTGCTACCATGTCATGCCCTTCAGCCTCAAAAATGCCGGAGCCACTTATCAGAGGCTCGTGAACAGACTTTTTCAGAATCAGATCGGCCGTAACATGGAAGTCTATGTCGACGATATGCTGGTCAAAAGCCGAAGTGCACAGGATCACGTGTCTGATCTGAGAGAAACATTTCAGGTCCTGAAAAAGCACAGCATGAAGCTAAACCCCACCAAATGCACCTTCGGCGTCAGCTTAGGAATGTTCTTGGGGTTTATGGTAAGTCAGCGAGGGATAGAGGCCAATCCAGAGAAGATCAATGCCGTGGTGGAGCTCACTCCACCAAAAACTATCAGAGAAGTACAGCGGCTCACAGGAATGATAGCCGCGCTGGGGCGCTTCATCTCGAAATCTGCAGAGAGGTGCCTACCGTTCTTCAACGCAGTCAAAGGACTCAAAACAGCGCCCTGGACAGTGGAATGCCAGACCGCGTTCGAAGAATTGAAGCAATATTTGTCCTCCCCGCCACTATTGACAAAGCCGGAATCAGGTGAGGAGCTACTCCTGTATCTCTCCGTTAGCCCCACGGCTCTGACAGCTGTCCTGGTTCATGAAGAGCACCGCCAGCAAAAACCTATCTACTATGTTAGCAAAGTTCTCCATGATGCCGAAATCAGATACCAGCGGGTCGAGAAATTGGCTTACGCGCTGGTAATGGCAGCCAGGAAGTTGAGGCCGTATTTCCAAGCTCACACTATAAAAGTCCTGACCGATCAGTCGCTCAGGCAAGTTCTCCATCGACCAGACATCTCGGGACGACTCGTAAAATGGGCCGTGGAGCTGAGCGAGTTCGACATCCAGTACGTACCAAGGCCGGCGATAAAGGCTCAAGTGCTGGCGGACTTCGTAGCTGAGTGCACCATCCCCCAACAGACCGCCGAATCTGAAGTTGTTCAAACCCCAGTAGTTGCGGAGAAGTCAATCACAACTGAAGAATGCACAGCAAGGGAGACTGAAGCAGAAGTCATCCCCTCACCAGCAGAGCAGGATTTATCAACCGCCGAACCACTCTGGGAAGTATACGTTGACGGGTCTTCAAACAAGGGTGGCTGTGGTGCCGGTTTAATTCTCACCGGACCCGACAGCTTCACCGCAGATTATGCCCTAAGGTTCGGATTCCGTGCATCCAATAATGAGGCAGAATATGAAGCCCTCCTTGCCGGGATGAATCTTGCCGTTCAAGTCAAGGCCCAAAGGCTGAGAGCATACTGCGACTCCCAGTTGGTCGCAAACCAGATCCAAGGGGTCTATGAGGCCAACACATGGTTAAGTATCTCTCCAAGGTCCGCCGACTGGCCAGCAAGTTCCAAAGTTTTGAGGTCATCAGAATTCCCCGAACAGAGAATGCAAAGGCAGATGTTTTGTCTAAACTAGCCGCATCCGGATACACCGCTCTCGGAAGTATCTGCATGGAGTTCCTCCAGAAATCCAGTATAGAAAGAGAAGCCACTGAAGCAATGCAGGTGGAGCACGAATCCTGCTGGATGGACGAAATTATCGGATATCTGCGCAGCGGGAAGCTTCCCGAAACAAAGAAGGACGCCCGCAAGGTAGTGCAGAGAGCAGCCCGGTTTTCCCTAGACGGTGAGAACCTGTTCAAAAGGTCTTACACCCTCCCGTACTTAAAGTGCCTCCGGCCACGCAACGCCACTTACGCCCTGCAGGAGACGCACGAAGGAATTTGCGGGGAGCACCTGGGGGGCAAGGCCTTGGCAATCAAGGTGCTATTAAGAGGGCTGTACTGGCCAACCTTGAGGCGAGACGCAATGACCCTGGTGAAAAAGTGCGAGAGATGTCAGAAATTCTCGCCCACCATCCACCAGCCCGCCGTATCAATGGCCCCGATCATCAGCCCACTCCCCTTCGCAGTATGGGGGATGGACATCCTGGGCCCATTCCCACCGGCCTCCGGAAGGCGCGCTTTTGTAGTCGTGGCTATTGACTATTTCACCAAGTGGGTGGAGGCTGAACCTCTAGCCCAGATCACAGAGCAAAACGTGCAGAACTTCTTCTGGAAATCAGTAGTTTGCAGATTCGGGATCCCACGCGTTCTCATTACAGACAACGGAAGACAGTTCGACTGCAAAAATTTTCGGAAATTCTGCTCTGACCTGAAGATTGAGCAGAGATTTACTTCAGTAGCGCACCCCCAGACAAATGGGCAGACAGAAGTGACGAACAGAATCCTGCTCCAAGGAATTAAAAAGAGGCTGGATGACAAGGCTGGCCGATGGGCAGATGAGCTTTATCACGTTCTATGGGCGTATCGCACCACTCCGCGCACATCGACTGGAGAGTCACCATTCAACTTGTCCTTCGGAACGGAGGCGGTGATACCCATCGATGTGGGCGCCCCGTCTCCCAGAGTCACCAACTTTAGTGAACAGCTCAATGGTGACGGGCTCCGTGCAAATCTCGACTTATTGGAAGAGGCTAGGGAAGAATCTCGAGTCAGAGTCGCCGCCTACAAACAAAAAATATCCAACTACCACGATTCGAAGATACGCCCCAGAAACTTCCGGACAGGAGATCTAGTTCTGAGGAACTCTCCCCGACTTGGGAGGGGCCGTACCGAGTAAAAGAAGTCATTCGCCCGGGAAGTTATAAGCTGAAACACTGGGGGAGCATCTGCTACCCCACGCTTGTAACTCAAAGAACCTCCGCCGATATTACCAATAGAGCGCCCAATGTAAGTAACTTGTAAATATGTACATACTGAACATAAATGATAATTACTCTTTTTGTAGCTCTTCTGTAAATCTCCGCCCACGATACAAAGACCCAGTTCACTAAAACTAGGTACTCGTTGTTGAGAAACCCAGTTCATTAAAACTAGGGTACTTGCCACTTGGTTCACTGTGGCTCGTTTCCACGCAAAAACCGGGAGCCCACTCCTGGTTAGAAACAAGCCGGATAGTAGAAACCAAAGCCGCTCGGAAACCCAGTTCACCAAAACTTGGGTACTTATATCTGGAAACCCAGTTCACCAAAACTTGGCTACTTATATCTGGAAACCCAGTTCACAAAAACTTGGGTACTTATATCTGGAAACCCAGTTCACCAAAACTTGGGTACTTATATCTGGAAACCCGGTTCGCAAAAATTGGGTAATTATTGTCTATTCGGAACCTAGCTTTCTAAACCTGGATATCTGACTCTTGGAGACTCGCAAGTTACTCTATTCCAAATGTCTGCCCACCCCAAGAGATCAAACAATGTTACTATTCAGAAACAGACGGATGAAGAACAAGTAAAACATCAAAGTATGATTTCTACTCATAAAAGATGAGAGCCTCAAAAAGCTGCTACAGAAGTTGGGTCTCTAAGGACCATTACAAAAAGAATCAGATAACATGACTCAAGGGGCCTCGGGGCTGTCACCTCATTGTAACCCCTCCTCCGGAACTGCTACGCCAGCAGTGGTGGCCGTCTCCTCGTCCACAAGCGTCGGGGCTTCAGGAACAGTCAGGCCGGTCAAGATCGCAGTAGGGTTGGACGCTTTGACTTGATCAAGACAATCAAAGTATCCAATCTTGTATGCCTCACTGGAGAAGCTGAAAAGTTCGTCCTCCTGCCTTTTTACGGCCTCTGCGACGGCCGCTGCCTGCCTCTCCTTGGCTCTCTCTCTCTGTGTGTTAAGGGCTTTAGCTGCTTTTTGCTTCTGAAGGGTCAGCTCCTCCTTAAGCAGCTTCTTCTCCGCCTTCACCCGTCCGATGCTTGTTTGAAGCTCCTTAGCCTCCATCGCCAGCTTTCCATTCTCCGTCTCCGACTTCGTGTTTGCGTCGGAGAATTTCTTACTCTTCTCCTGAAGATCATTGAACTATACTCCAATCTACAAACACAAACAGGCAAGTGTTAGTACAAGAAATCAAAGCGATGAACAGAAAATAAACATACTTGTTGCCCATCTTACCTGATAAAGCGAGGAGAATACGGCTTCTTCAGCCGTAGCTGGCGGCTCGCGGAGAACCTGCTGCTTATCTTGCTCAGAATGCATTTGCTCTGAATCTCAACAGCTACTCGGCTCTCACCAAGGCCGGTATCATTTTTTTGAACGGCCCAGTTGGGCCGAAAAACATTATCTCCCACCTTCGCCGAGGGAGGACGGGCTGCAGCTCCAACGGACGAACCACCAGCCTTTGAAGGGCCGGTTGCTTGGCCAAAAGTACCAACCAGTTTAACCTTGGTTTTACCTTTCGAAGGCGGTGGAAGCACAGCATCTTGAGTATGCGCCGGACTCGTCATCTCGGCGGCTTTCCTTTTTTGGCTCTGCTGTGCTACCTGCTGAGCCCCCAGCTGAGCCCTTGGAAGAGCCCCTTGCCTTATTCTCTCAACTGTTGATTGTTGCTTCATCTCTGCAAGTGAACATAAACAGAGCAGTCAGAAGCAAAAAGAAAAAACAAACAGAATTCAGAACAAGGCTAGCCACATAAGTGCAGGGGTCGCAGTACCGAGTTCGACCAGAACTTCCTCCCCTGAAAAGTCCACACAGTGAATAAGGTCCCCTCGTTCCACCTCCTCTCGCATCAGGGCAAACGTCCTCAAATCTTCACCCTCGAGAAACGGTTTGCGACTCAGCGCAGTTGTGTCCGGGACATTCCATATTAGAGGAACCGGCCAGGGCTCGTTGGATTCCCCATCTTCGACATAGAAGAACCTATTCTTCCACGTGTGTATTGAAGAGGGAATGCCAGTTATTATTTTTAACTAAGAGCGCTGGCTAATATAAATCCAGTTCCCCTCCTTGTTCCTCTACAGGTGAGCACAAGCACGGAATAGCGGCACAGACACGCTTCTTTCCAGTCGACCATGAACAAGGTACACAAACCCAGTCAGTAATCTCCATGAGTTCGGGGCAACCTGGGCTGGGGCCAGTCCGTAATATCGAAGCACCGCGGTGAAGAACGGGTGCAACGGGAACCTGAGTCCGGCCCTCAATGACTCATCATAGATACAGAAATCCGAACTCTCATTACAAGCTCTATCTCCCTCTATCGCCGCCCTCAGCCTAAACCTGGGGGGCACACAGTACTTGTCTCTAATATCCTTCATCATGGATTCATCAAGGTAGTTCTCCTCGACAAGAGCTCGCATATTGTATTTAGGATTGGCTTCCATCCGGGCCCTAGCTACGACCTCAACGGCCCGGCCAGGAAGAAATGTTGTGGACGCCTCAGCGACGTCGCTACCACTTGTTCATTTTATTTTAGGGCCTCTATGAATTCAATAAAAAATTAGCCTAAAGAAAATTATTTTAAATTTTATTTCAATATTGTGTCGCAAGCATGGTTTTAAATTTCGACCGAAATCCGAAATTTTGGTATCGTTCCGAAACCGAAATTGGCGACATGTACCAAATGTTGGATTCGGCCAAAATTTCGGAAATTTCGTCAATTTCAGCGAAATTTGAATAAAAATTGTTAACTTACCAACTTCTCCAAAAGCTTAAGCTGTAGGAGAATGGCGTTGTTTATCATTTATTCTTTAACAAAAATATTAATTTTTTATTCCTTACCCAAATTTCAGCCGAAATTACTGAAATTTTGGCCAAAAAAATCGACATTTCGTCCGTCTTTTCTAAAATTTCGGGATTTCGGCTAAGACCGAAATTTTTGCCGAAACCGAAATTTGAAACCATGGTCCCATGCTAGTGAATGGGAAAATACAAATATTTGGGCCGTATCAATATCCTCTCCTATTTGTTGTGGGGTCCATCCTGTGGGACCCGATCCCGCGAGAGGGGCGGGGCGCGAGCCGCCGCGCTCTCTCTCTTGGTCTCTCGTACCCACGCGATTGGCGTGTGCATTTTAATTATTGATTTGAATTCGTCTTTCCTGTAAACTTTGGATCACTAAGGCAATCCGAATTCCACACGAAAGAGACTGACAGAGTCGCCACCTAGATGTGGGATCTAGGACCCATAATCAACCAGAAATCTAGACTCGCTACATGGTTATAAGAATGGAAGGTATGGGGATTTATCCACCACATGCACCATTCCTGCCCGAT
Organism: Tasmannia lanceolata; assembly: GCF_043159265.1. Lineage (NCBI taxonomy): Eukaryota > Viridiplantae > Streptophyta > Magnoliopsida > Canellales > Winteraceae > Tasmannia > Tasmannia lanceolata. Next base: position 1,863,811 of record NW_027518697.1, on the reverse strand, counting down.
AATCGGTCTTCGATTCCAAAAGCTAACTCTTTTAAATTTATTTTAAATGGCTCATTCAACTCTATGTTAATGTGCGGACTAAGTGACATGCATCCTATGATCTAATTTCAATGTGAATCCTAAATGTGTATCTTGATTTATTAATTTGTCTGGATTCAATCTAAGTGAAAGTTCTCCTAGAATTCTAATTTCATGGAAAGCCCTAAGTGATTTGATTAAGCATTTACAAGAAAATTAATATACAAAACACCACAATTTGTTGTGGTGCCGACTCGCGGGTGGTATGCCATCAGACATCCAAGCTACCTACGTACCCAAGCCTCATTGGGATCAGAGTCGACGTAGTTCGGTGCACTTAAGCTAAGCTACTTATGCCTAACTCGACTAAGACACCGATCTAGACGGGATTGACTGTTTCAACAGTTTTAGGAGAAGTTATTTAATTCAAGTTGAGGATTTTATTATCTTAGGATTTCATCAAAGATGCTATATGATTCTTATCTAAATGCAAGTTGTCCCTTAGACTAATGCAGGTTTGCCTACATCCTAGTTTACTAGGCATGTCCTAAGGAAAGATTGGGTGACTAGTGTAACTAGACCTATGGCACGGTTGCTATTCATAGCAAGCGTCCGTGATGAGGCTGGACTCCTAACTCTAGGACTCCCTAAAACCTAGGACACGGCACGATACCAGTGTTCCTAAATTGGGCTCTAATGGTTCTTAGATTGGAAACCATAATCCAATGGTTCCGGAAGACTCGAGACAAATCGATTCAAATTCTTGAAGTTAATTAATTTCAGATTTCATGGATTTTCGGTTTCTGGACATTTAAGGAATACCAATGGTTCTAGGGTTCACCAATTTCGGCCCAGAATGACATCCAAGGGAGGGAATCGTACGCTCTTTCCTTGTGCAATTTAATACTTAGGTTATAGCATCTTATTGCCTGGCAGATCTCAGGATTTCCGTGGACAGTAACCTCGGAGCCAACAGCATGCTATAGCTTAAATATTCAAATTGTCAAAGATCGGTTGCAATTGGGATACGATTATGGATGCACTGGCCATTTTTCCAGGAAAATCTAAAGATCCTAAAATTTCTGTTTCAATGGATTAAGGAGTGAACATGTGACAGAATTTAAGGTTATTTGGAAATTTTCACAATGACTTTTAATTAATTTCGAATTTTCAATGGATTTTGTCAATTTTAAGCATATGAGTGATTTTACAAGTGAAATTATTGCAAACGAATTCGAAATGAGTTGAAATTTCTACAACAGCAAGATGGGAATGTATGTAGCTTACTGGATGAGTTTTGTAGATTTTTATGTTAAATTCATATTTAATTTTGATTTAACAATTAATTGACCAGATTGCAAAATAACACAGAAACTACTAGCAATAGAAATCTAAATTCATGGAAATTTCTACAGAAATAAGAGATGAATAAAAATAGCATGCTGTGAGAATTTCATGAATTTTGGAAACCATTTACTATCAATTTCGGATTTTTCAATTTTCAGACCAGATTATGAATTAACACTACATCCCATATTCAAACAGATCCAAATCACTTGAAAATTTTACAGTAACAAGGAATATGGAATGTAAGACTACTGTAAAAAGTTTAAGAATTTTAATGGTGATCTGGTGTCAGTAATAATTCTCACAAAATCTGATAAGTTTCAAATAAAAATAAAATAATATACCAAACAAAATCCAACAATTCTCAAAAATTCATGGTAGAATGTGTCAGTATCATATTATTTTTCCACGAAATTTCATTAATTTTGGAATCTGTTTAGTATATAATTGATTTTTCTTCGTCAAAAGAGGTTTTTTTTTGAAGAGTTTTCACGATTTTCGGAAATTTCGAAAAAAATTCGGAAAAATTCGAGAACAGTGTACCTACCTGTGGTGAAGATCTCCGCCCAATCCAAGAGTCAAAAAAAATCTGAAAAATCCTGCCGCCGCCGATCCGCTCTGCCGTCTTTCGCTTTCTCTTTCTTTTTTTTTCTTTTTTTTTTGTTTCTCTCACTGTTGATAGAGGGAGTGATTAGAAGAGATAATGGAAGAAGAATATGTCTTAGTGGGAGTGATTGAGGGAGTGATTTGAAGAGATAATGGAAGAAGAATATATTTTTTCCTCTCTCCTCCTCTTGATATGGATGGGAAGGAAGATATATATAGGGAGAGAAAGAGAGAGAGAGAGAGAGATATATTAGTGGAGAGCCCATCATGTTGTCCTTCTTAGTGGGGAACCCATCATTGCTCTTAGTGGAGAGCTACCATCATTGCTCTTAGTGGAGAGCCCATCATTGCTCTTAGTGGAGAGCTACCATCATTGCTCTTAGTGGAGAGCTCATCATGTTGTCTTTCTTAGTGGAGAGCTACCATCATTGCTCTTAGTGGAGGGCCCATCATTGCTCTTAGTGGAGAGCTACCATCATTGCTCTTAGTGGAGAGCTCATCATGTTGTCTTTCTTAGTGGAGAGCTACCATCATTGCTCTTAGTGGAGGGCCCATCATGTTGTCTTTCTTAGTGGAGAGCTACCATCATTGCTCTTAGTGGGGGGCCCATCATGTTGATCCAAATTTAAGCAAATGCTCAATGCGGGCCCACCGACGGGTCCAAATTCTCTCTGGCTCGGATTCTCGTGAATAATCACTCTCAACAATTATCAGGACGACGCAAAACATGACAGAAATAACCGAAAAGATTGAGAAAACAAGCGGACACGGGAATGGAAAACACTGACGGAGAGCCCATCATGTTGTCCTTCTTAGTGGGGAACCCATCATTGCTCTTAGTGGAGAGCTACCATCATTGCTCTTAGTGGAGAGCCCATCATTGCTCTTAGTGGAGAGCTACCATCATTGCTCTTAGTGGAGAGCTCATCATGTTGTCTTTCTTAGTGGAGAGCTACCATCATTGCTCTTAGTGGAGGGCCCATCATTGCTCTTAGTAGAGAGCTACCATCATTGCTCTTAGTGGAGAGCTCATCATGTTGTCTTTCTTAGTGGAGAGCTACCATCATTGCTCTTAGTGGAGGGCCCATCATGTTGTCTTTCTTAGTGGAGAGCTACCATCATTGCTCTTAGTGGGGGGCCCATCATGTTGATCCAAATTTAAGCAAATGCTCAATGCGGGCCCACCGACGGGTCCAAATTCTCTCTGGCTCGGATTCTCGTGAATAATCACTCTCAACAATTATCAGGACGACGCAAAACATGACATAAATAACCGAAAAGATTGAGAAAACAAGCGGACACGGGAATGGAAAACACTGACGGACTGACAGCGAAACCCTAATATATTTATCGATTAAGGCAGAGCAAAATGGGGTGTCTACAGATGCCCCTCTTTGGTAGAGATGACGTAGTCATTGAATACCAAAGTTAAAAATGACAGAACCATTTTGCGTAGCTTTAATCGACAAAAAACTCTCTAAACACAATGCAACCTAATATAATGCAAGACCCTAGATGAAATCCTAGAATTGAAATGCAATAAAAAATCCCACTGCGGTGTTGCTCACAAACGGGCAACGAGAGAATGAAATACCGTATTTGTACGGATTCCAAGGGAATGAGACATCATAGTTGTATGATGTTCAAAAGGGATAAGAGACCATGAAATACCGTATTTGTACGGATTTCAAGGGAATGAGACATCATAGTTGTATGATGTTCAAAGGGGATAAGAGACCATGAAATACCGTATTTGTACGGATTTCAAGGGAATGAGACATCATAGTTGTATGATGTTCAAAGGGGATAAGAGACCATAATTGTATGGACTCGAAGAGAATGAAATATCGTATTTGTACGGATTCCAAGGGAATGAGACATCATAGTTGTATGATGTTCAAAGGGGATAAGAGACCATAGTTGTATGGACTCGAAGAGAATGAAATACCGTATTTGTACGGATTCCAAGGAAATGAGACATCATAGTTGTATGATGTTCAAAGAGGATAAGAGACCATAGTTGTATGGACTCGAAGAGAATGAAATACCGTATTTGTACGGATTCCAAGGGAATGAGACATCATAGTTGTATGATGTTCAAAGGGGATAAGAGACCATAGTTGTATGGACTCGAAGAAAATGAAATACCGTATTTGTATAGATTCCAGGGGAATGAGACATCATAGTTGTATGATGTTCAAAGAGGATAAGAGACCATAGTCGTATGGACTCGGAGAGAATGAAATACCGTATTTGTACGGATTCCAAGGGAATGAGACATCATAGTTGTATGATGTTCAAAGGGGATAAGAGACCATAGTTGTATGGACTCGAAGAGAATGGAATACCGTATTTGTACGGATTCCAAGGGAATGAGACATCATAGTTGTATGATGTTCAAAGGGGATAAGAGACTATAGTCGTATGGACTCGGAGAGAATGAAATTCCGTATTTGTACGGATTCCAAGGGAATGAGACATCATAGTTGTATGATGTTCAAAGGGGATAAGAGACCATAGTTGTATGGACTCGAAGAGAATGAAATACCGTATTTGTACGGATTCCAAGGGAATGAGACATCATAGTTGTATGATGTTCAAAGGGGATAAGAGACCATAGTCGTATGGACTCGGAGAGAATGAAATACCGTATTTGTACGGATTCCAAGGGAATGAGACATCATAGTTGTATGATGTTCAAAGGGGATAAGAGACCATAGTCGTATGGACTCGGAGAGAAAGAAATACCATATTTGTACGGATTCCAAGGGAATGAGACATCATAGTTGTATGATGTTCAAAGGTGATAGGAGACCATAGTCGTATGGACTCGGAGAAAAGAGGCACCGTTCTCAAACGGGCTTAGAGATTTTTCATGAGCTTTAATTTGACGTATGATTGGATTTTTTTTTTGAATTGGGGATTGGATTTGATGAATTTTTTTTTTATTATTTTTTTTTAATTTTATTTTTGGAAAATGAGACACCATAGTTGTATGATGTTCAAAGGGGATAAGAGACCATAGTCGTATGGACTCGGAGAGAATGAAATACCGTATTTGTACGGATTCCAAAGGAAATGAGACATCATAGTTGTATGATGTTCAAAGGGGATAAGAGACCATAGTTGTATGGACTTGAAGAAAAGAGGCACCGTTCTCAAACGGGCTCGAAGAATTTAGAGATTTTTCATGAGCTTGAATTTGACGTAGGATTGGATTTTATTTATTTTTTATTTTTTATTTTTTATTTTTGAATCGGGGATTGGATTTGATGAATTTTTTTTTTTTTTTTTTTGGGAAATGAGACATCATAGTTGTATGATGTTCAAAGGGGATAAGAGACCATAGTTGTATGGACTCGAAGAGAATGAAATACCGTATTTGTACGGATTCCAAGGAAATGAGACATCATAGTTGTATGATGTTCAAAGAGGATAAGAAACCATAGTTGTATGGACTCGAAGAGAATGAAATACCGTATTTGTACGGATTCCAAGGAAATGAGACATCATAGTTGTATGATGTTCAAAGAGGATAAGAGACCATAGTTGTATGGACTCGAAGAGAATGAAATATCGTATTTATATGGATTCCAAGGAAATGAGACATCATAGTTGTATGATGTTCAAAGAGGATAAGAGACCATAGTTGTATGGACTCGAAGAGAATGAAATACCGTATTTGTACGGATTCCAAGGGAATGAGACATCATAGTTGTATGATGTTCAAAGGGGATAAGAGACCATAGTTGTATGGACTCGGAGAAAAGAGGCACCGTTTTCAAACGGGCTTGAAGAATTTAGAGATTTTTCATGAGCTTGAATTTGACGTAGAATTGGATTAGATGAATTTTGGATTTTATTTTTTTTGAACTCAATGAAATCGAGGATATTATAGATCGTGCCCAGTAAAGATATTGGAAACCAAGACTTTGGTAAATGATGAGACGACCAACCTTATGAACGAAGAAGCATTAGTAACAAGAATGGATTATGAACACTTTTATGAAACTTCAACAAGATTTTTCTCAAAGAGACTGCTTGTCTTGTCTTCTGGGGATTTTGATAAATGAAACCTTGAACAAGACATTTGAGATTGGTAGTTTAGAACAACGGCTCTCTTGGATATTAACATGGCTTGACAGGTGTTTAGATAAAAATTTCTTGACCAGGATAGTATTTAACTAACTGGAAGGAGATTCTGAATTTTAATGGTTCATCTTTATGAGAAACTGGCTCAACCACCATTGCATCTAAGGCTCTTCCAAGCTTAAGGTGCTTTTCTAGGGTATGATCTTCTTATGGGAACTAGTTTTTCGAATTTTTTTTTGCTTCTGGATTTTTCTGGAACTGACTTTGCTTAGACTGGATTTTTTTTCTTAACTCCTGAAATCCTTGCCTGCGGATTAACTTAGCTTTGGAACAATTGTAGGGGGTTAGCTACACCAGGCATCTTTTACCGAGACAGTTGCATCATTTGGACACAAGGACGACAATTGACTCTTTCTAAAGAGAAAACTTAGATAAAAGGCACTACTCAAAGGATTGAGGAACTCTGAGGGAGTGAACATAGAATGACAAAGATTTACTAACTATACTGACAGACACAGTGATGCTTCTGACTTAGTTAACATTTTGTTTGGTAAGTCTATCCTTTCGAGGAATAGTTTTTCAATTGATAAACACTGGACTTTTTCCTTAAAACAGTAATGCCTCAAGAATTTAATTACGACCCCTAAGATTGCTTAGCTTCAATGCCCCCAGTTTTGAGGATATCACTTGAATTTGCTTGAACTTCAGTTGATCTTCAGTCTTGATACCGGCTGTAGCCTTCTTATACTGATTCTCTTACCATGACCAAGTCACATCTTCAGGGTTTTTAACTTGGCGGACCGTGCTAGCCTTAACTTTTGCCCGAACCACCTTTCTAGGTTTTCGATCCAGCAGGCTATCCCCTTAGCTTTTGCCTAAGCCGCCCTTTCGGATTTTCAACTTAGCAGGGGAATGATCTTAAATTTTGCCTAGACAGCCCTTTCAGGTTTTCAGTCTAGCAGATCTTCAAACTCCGTTCTTTTTTTTTCATTTTTTTTTTACTTTTTGTGTTTCGGGACCTAGCTCATTAGTTCTGAACACCGGAAGGACTTTATAGGTAGGATAGGGCTTTTCAAAGAATGGCTTAAGGTTCAACAAAGATTTCGACCGAACCTGTGAACAGGTTGCCTACATATCCCAGGGTAGGAATCAGGTCGTGCGTAGTTCAGGGCGAATGCCCCTAGTTTGAAGATAAATTGTTTGAAGGTTAATTGATTTTTTCCTTTTTTTCTTTCTTTCTGGAATGATTGACCTCTCTTCTTTTGGAACTGGTCCCTCTTTTTTTTGGAACGATTAAATTTCTTTTCCTTTTTTTTTTTTTTGAATCGACCGAACTCGGTTTAACCGAGCTGCCTACGTACCCCAGTGTAGGGATCAGGTCTCGCGTAGTTCGGGGCGAATGCCCCGAGTTTGATGGGTTTTCAAGAAAATTTGATTTAGGCTCGAAGGGTTTGCAAACCGGTATTCTTTTGACATTGGGTTCTGATTTTGAGATTTATTCGGCCAAAGGAGGCCTTCCGATGTTCAGATTGAGAATCGATCTAGGTTACTAGAGTCCCTCTGGTACTGATTATTTTTTTTTTTCTCTTTTGTTTTTTTAACGGAGCTTGACGGCATTTCCAGGTAAGATAATGGATCTTCTTCTTTCAAGATTCTAATGCGTGCTGTAGACTTTCATAGAGCGAAACTTGTTCTTTGACATCCTCCATCTATGGATTCGTACTCTTGATATCTGATGATCACTTTTCAATGCTTGCTCGTGAACTTCTTATCTTGAATTTGTTGGCTTTATGTTATGAATTTGAGAACCAAGGTCATTGATTGGAAATATGAAAGTTGTTTCCACTCTATGCCCCTTGTATAGCATATATCTTCTCACTTTCTTCATTTTCTTTGAGCTTTCCATCTATGTCTTGCCCCTGGTATCGGTTGTAGCTTTTCTAGACAATCTTCTTATTCTTGAAGTAATTTTATCAATTCTTCACACTCCTCAGAGGGTAATGTATTTTCAATCGGCATTCACTGAATCAAAGTTTTAGTGCCAGTGTTTACCACTTCAATTTCATCTTTGAAAAGCTGGGATTGGCGCTCCTCCTCTTGTTCAAGTAATTGCTGTGACTCAAGTGGAGTTTCGTCAATTTTGTCCTCATTTGAGGAGGGAGTCTTACTTTAAGATCAGAAGCAAACTTAAGAAACAGACACAAGTGAATTATTGGACACGACCTATCCTGAACATGCTCAGGATTCACAACTCTAAATAAAAAAGAGAGATGACTTGCCTGGACTAGGCATTGACCTTGAAATGTAAGACCGGACTCAACAATTGTACTGACCATGATGACTGATTCGCATAGGGGAATGCCCCTAGTTCAAGGATTATGATAGTGAACTCTGAAGGACTTAGCAAAATATTCTTGAAAAAGGCTGCCCTTAGAGGAGGAAGAGACCAAGGATACAAGCAAGATTGGATCATCTGGACTAGGCATGATCAGATCATGAGATTGCATAATTGAAAGATTGTGAGATTCCACTCCTGCCAGTTAGGGGATGGCATGAAGATACGATCAAATCGTATGACAGAAGAATGAAAGACGCACGATCAAGAGATTAGATGAGATAGCATAAGATTGCTTTCAACGGATAGATCATGAATGACTAATCCTATGAGATCTTTGGAAATGATGGGATTTATATCCTAACCCCAAAGGGAAAGTTTTTAATCTTCACACATTTTTTCAGTGTTACCTGAAGGCATCAACCCTAATCCTAATCTAGCGGAGTGGAGAGAGGATCTCGACTCATGACTTTGTTCGTGTATCTAAGGACCGATCGTAGCCATTGGAAGATGGACTACGGCCTAATCTAGACACAAATAGGTAGGATATCCTAAACTAGGCTCACACACGTGATGCACATGTGTTCGTATACTACATGCATGTGTGGGTTAATCTAGGGGTAAGGCCAAGAGTTCCCTTAGCGCGAATCCATGTTCGATATACTGTACCAGTGTCCGGCGTATCAGTACTTGAACAAGGGATCCGTTTACGTACCATAAAGGTACTAGGCTAAGGGTGGAATGCTTCTCTAACACAGAGGCACCAGGTGATGAAATTCCAGTCAACCATGCTAGATAACACTCCGGGTTCCTAAGATAGGATGTGTGTGCACGTGAGATGCAAGGGTTTAGATGCAAGTGATGTAAGTGTGTGCAATACGTTTGTGCAATCTATGATGCCATCAGGTTTTGTTAGATTAAGTTTGAGAAAAGTGTGATGAGAAAATAAAACAAGACAAACTAATCTAACAAATATAGAGTTTTTATGAGCCAATTAAAATAGATTCAAATGAGTTATCTTTTGGAATTTAAATGAAGTTAGGTGGTCCCCAGCAGAGTCGCCAGACTGTGGGACCCGATCCCGCGAGAGGGGCGGGGCGCGAGCCGCCGCGCTCTCTCTCTTGGTCTCTCGTACCCACGCGATTGGCGTGTGCATTTTAATTATTGATTTGAATTCGTCTTTCCTGTAAACTTTGGATCACTAAGGCAATCCGAATTCCACACGAAAGAGACTGACAGAGTCGCCACCTAGATGTGGGATCTAGGACCCATAATCAACCAGAAATCTAGACTCGCTACATGGTTATAAGAATGGAAGGTATGGGGATTTATCCACCACATGCACCATTCCTGCCCGATAATCGGTCTTCGATTCCAAAAGCTAACTCTTTTAAATTTATTTTAAATGGCTCATTCAACTCTATGTTAATGTGCGGACTAAGTGACATGCATCCTATGATCTAATTTCAATGTGAATCCTAAATGTGTATCTTGATTTATTAATTTGTCTGGATTCAATCTAAGTGAAAGTTCTCCTAGAATTCTAATTTCATGGAAAGCCCTAAGTGATTTGATTAAGCATTTACAAGAAAATTAATATACAAAACATCACAATTTGTTGTGGTGCCGACTCGCGGGTGGTATGCCATCAGACATCCAAGCTACCTACGTACCCAAGCCTCATTGGGATCAGAGTCGACGTAGTTCGGTGCACTTAAGCTAAGCTACTTATGCCTAACTCGACTAAGACACCGATCTAGACGGGATTGACTGTTTCAACAGTTTTAGGAGAAGTTATTTAATTCAAGTTGAGGATTTTATTATCTTAGGATTTCATCAAAGATGCTATATGATTCTTATCTAAATGCAAGTTGTCCCTTAGACTAATGCAGGTTTGCCTACATCCTAGTTTACTAGGCATGTCCTAAGGAAAGATTGGGTGACTAGTGTAACTAGACCTATGGCACGGTTGCTATTCATAGCAAGCGTCCGTGATGAGGCTGGACTCCTAACTCTAGGACTCCCTAAAACCTAGGACACGGCACGATACCAGTGTTCCTAAATTGGGCTCTAATGGTTCTTAGATTGGAAACCATAATCCAATGGTTCCGGAAGACTCGAGACAAATCGATTCAAATTCTTGAAGTTAATTAATTTCAGATTTCATGGATTTTCGGTTTCTGGACATTTAAGGAATACCAATGGTTCTAGGGTTCACCAATTTCGGCCCAGAATGACATCCAAGGGAGGGAATCGTGCGCTCTTTCCTTGTGCAATTTAATACTTAGGTTATAGCATCTTATTGCCTGGCAGATCTCAGGATTTCCGTGGACAGTAACCTCGGAGCCAACAGCATGCTATAGCTTAAATATTCAAATTGTCAAAGATCGGTTGCAATTGGGATACGATTATGGATGCACTGGCCATTTTTCCAGGAAAATCTAAAGATCCTAAAATTTCTGTTTCAATGGATTAAGGAGTGAACATGTGACAGAATTTAAGGTTATTTGGAAATTTTCACAATGACTTTTAATTAATTTCGAATTTTCAATGGATTTTGTCAATTTTAAGCATATGAGTGATTTTACAAGTGAAATTATTGCAAACGAATTCGAAATGAGTTGAAATTTCTACAACAGCAAGATGGGAATGTATGTAGCTTACTGGATGAGTTTTGTAGATTTTTATGTTAAATTCATATTTAATTTTGATTTAACAATTAATTGACCAGATTGCAAAATAACACAGAAACTACTAGAAATAGAAATCTAAATTCATGGAAATTTCTACAGAAATAAGATATGAATAAAAATAGCATGCTGTGAGAATTTCATGAATTTTGGAAACCATTTACTATCAATTTCGGATTTTTCAATTTTCAGACCAGATTATGAATTAACACTACATCCCATATTCAAACAGATCCAAATCACTTGAAAATTTTACAGTAACAAGGAATATGGAATGTAAGACTACTGTAAAAAGTTTAAGAATTTTAATGGTGATCTGGTGTCAGTAATAATTCTCACAAAATCTGATAATTTTCAAATAAAAATAAAATAATATACCAAACAAAATCCAACAATTCTCAAAAATTCATGGTAGAATGTGTCAGTATCATATTATTTTTCCACGAAAGTTCATTAATTTTGGAATCTGTTTAGTATATAATTGATTTTTCTTCGTCAAAAGAGGTTTTTTTTTGAAGAGTTTTCACGATTTTCGGAAATTTCGAAAAAAATTCGGAAAAATTCGAGAACAGTGTACCTACCTGTGGTGAAGATCTCCGCCCAATCCAAGAGTCAAAAAAAATCTGAAAAATCCTGCCGCCGCCGATCCGTTCTGCCGTCTTTCGCTTTCTCTTTCTTTTTTTTTCTTTTTTTTTTTTGTTTCTCTCACTGTTGATAGAGGGAGTGATTAGAAGAGATAATGGAAGAAGAATATGTCTTAGTGGGAGTGATTGAGGGAGTGATTTGAAGAGATAATGGAAGAAGAATATATTTTTTCCTCTCTCCTCCTCTTGATATGGATGGGAAGGAAGATATATATAGGGAGAGAAAGAGAGAGAGAGAGATATATTAGTGGAGAGCCCATCATGTTGTCCTTCTTAGTGGGGAACCCATCATTGCTCTTAGTGGAGAGCTACCATCATTGCTCTTAGTGGAGAGCCCATCATTGCTCTTAGTGGAGAGCTAGCATCATTGCTCTTAGTGGAGAGCTCATCATGTTGTCTTTCTTAGTGGAGAGCTACCATCATTGCTCTTAGTGGAGGGCCCATCATTGCTCTTAGTGGAGAGCTACCATCATTGCTCTTAGTGGAGAGCTCATCATGTTGTCTTTCTTAGTGGAGAGCTACCATCATTGCTCTTAGTGGAGGGCCCATCATGTTGTCTTTCTTAGTGGAGAGCTACCATCATTGCTCTTAGTGGGGGGCCCATCATGTTGATCCAAATTTAAGCAAATGCTCAATGCGGGCCCACCGACGGGTCCAAATTCTCTCTGGCTCGGATTCTCATGAATAATCACTCTCAACAATTATCAGGACGACGCAAAACATGATAGAAATAACCGAAAAGATTGAGAAAACAAGCGGACACGGGAATGGAAAACACTGACGGACTGACAGCGAAACCCTAATATATTTATCGATTAAGGCAGAGCAAAATGGGGTGTCTACACATCCCCATGTTGTCGGCCCCACACCCCCTCATCTCTTAATTAAAAAACAGAAAGAGTCGGTGGTGTAGTTCGATTGAAAGAAGGAAAAAAAAGAGGGAAAACAAGATGGAGAGAGGAGAGAATAAAATAGTGAAAAAGAGCTTTTCTCATGTGGTCTTTTAGGGTTTTGCTTGGACAAAAGAAATGAAGAGGGTTTGGAACCCTAATCCATAAAAGATTGAAGTCTTTGCTAAGGGTAAGAAAGAAGAAGGCAGAAGAATCCAAAACCTATGTCTTTTAAGGGGTTCTTGGAGAAAAACCAAGTCCTAAGAGAGATGGTGTTCTGTTTTTACCTTTGATGATGTTGGCAATGACAAAACTATCAAATTCAATCCAAATTATATTAATCCCTAAAGTATCATAGTAGTAGAGACCATCTCTCATACCATTAGCTTCAACCAGCATATTAGCATTCACATCAGAGGAATGAGAGAAAGCAAATCTTACTCTATTGTTACTATCTCAAATAATACCCCCTCTTCTAGCAATACCAGGATTTTTCGCTAGCTGCACCATCGACATTCAGCTTTAGGAAGTTGTCACTAGTTTTTTTCCAGTAATATAGTTCACAAAAGAGTTCCTCTTTTATGTACAGTTGTTCACAAAAGAGTGCCTCGTTTTGGCTGTCTCTACAGTTATGCATGTAGGAAGAGATATAAACTCTATTTTCGTTATTGTTTGAAGGATGCTTGTGTTCAACACAAACTCACATTGTCTTATTCTATAATCAATGAGCTGTTGAGGCTTCTTGGAAATTGTAATAGCTTTTGACAGCTGTTTAAATAATAAAAGACAAGGTGAGTCTGTCTCATTATTAAAGAATGGTAGTGTGAATATCATAGCGAAAGTACCAACAATTATTAGTTAAACAATTAATATCTAAAAAATTAATATTTTAAATCTAGGAAAATGATATTAGCACAGCCCTAGTTTTATATTTTCACTAAATCATCTAGTCTTTTTGAATTTAAAAAATTAGTGGGCTCCCACATGGTAAGATGATCTTTACCATTCATTTGGTATGCCCTACTTGGTTTCCATTTTTGTATTTTATTCATTTAAAAATTACAACTCATCTGACTTGACCGCGTCAACCGCGTTATTGGCCGCGTCCGTGCTGAGTCGACAACGATTTTATTCGGCAGCGTTCCGCATCACATCCGCATTTTTAAACACAGGTTGGGTTTGATTTTTTCTTTTCCTATTTCCCTTCTTTATTTTCAGGATTTTTTTTCTACCAGCTATGGATCTGTAGCTACTAGTTTTTTTTTTCGTTTTTCACATAGTAACTTTTATCTTTCTTATGCCATATGTTTCTTGGGAAAAAAGCAGCAGATTAACAGTTTTTTTTTTTTTTCTATTCGGGTTGGGGTCGGGTCGGGTTATAGGGTTAGGCTCGGGTTCGGTTCGGGTTGGCCTCAACCCGACCTGAGTTGCACCCTACTAACTTCTCGATCAACTTTCACTTTCTATGGGTTTCTTTCCAATCTATTAACTTCTAACCCGTGCATCGCACGGTTGGCCAACTAGTCTCTCTCTCTCTCTCTCTCTCTCTCTCTATATATATATATATATATATATATATATATATATATATATATATATATATATGAGGAAACTGTTGGTGCGCTTAAGCTCACCAAACTTATGGTGCGCTTAAGCGCCCAATCACATGGGGGCCCACTTTGTTAGGATGATCCAAAGCATTCATTTGGAAGGCCTTATCATAGATAGGTGTGTCCCAAAAATCGGCTCCATAGGATCATCCTAACCCCTCCATTTGTGGAGGACAAAATGGACAGACAGTGTTTGTCCACAAATCTGCCCATTTTTGTCCTCCACAAATGGAGGGGTTAGGATGATCCTATGCAGCTGATTTTTGGTACACACCCTATCTATGATTAGGCCTTGCAAATGAATGGTTTGGATCACCTATGGAACCGTGGGACCCATGTGATTGGGGAGCTTAAGCGCACCATAAGTTTGGTGCGCTTAAGCTCACCAACAGTTTCCTCTATATATATATTATTTATATATACTATCATGTTTTGCCTAAAATTTATATTAAATAATAAGAAATAAGGGGAGGCTTTGCCAATAGTTTATATTAAATAATAAAAAATAAGGGGAGGTTGTGTGAAATATTTAATTTTATTTTCGAAAATAAAATAATAACACTTCAAGGGACTGATGCACAATAATTAATGCGACTTTTTGCAAGGTAAGAGCCCACCAACTAGATGGTCTATAAAATCGTGCCATCTCAAAGCACTGGCCCACAACAATCTAATTATCCAATCACTGTGAATTTTCAAGGTAGGGGGGCCACCGATCGGAAGATTTATAATGTATAATGTGGGGCCATCAATACAGTACAAAATTTACCTCGACATTACTTGGAAAATGATTTTTTCACAAGCAAGGAAATCCATTTTCAGAAAATGAAGAAGATTCACGTGGATAATTTGGCTTGACATTTAGTACATAATAATACATTATTTTTAGTGGGTGTAACCAAAGAGTAGGTTTTTCTTCTTCTATAAAAGGCAATCTTTTGGACACAAAATACATCAGTTGTGACACGGCCTCAACCATGGGTAGCACCTCTCTTCTCCCTACCATTGCTAGAAGGTAATCTTCCCCTCTTTGCCAAAACTTTTGAAAGTTATACTTAGGGAAATGATATCAGCACAACCATATTTTGATATTTTCACAAACAATCTTGTTTTTTAGTATTTAAAGAGCTGTCAAAAGTTTATTACATTTCCCAAAAAAGCTGTCAAAAGCTTATTAAAGAACAGACAGCTGGGTTTGTGCAAATATCAAAATATGGTTGTGCTGGTAACATTTCCCTATACTTATTCCCTGTTTGAGAGCAGCTGGGAACGCTCAAATCGGGTGTATCGGAATCCAATCTCGAATATTCTGACCATCCAAATGCATTGTTTTGTTTTGATATTTTGGAATAGTAAGTAGAAAGTAGAAATTTTATACGGTGTAAGCCCTTGTAGTCCCGTATTTTTCAAAATGTACTGTATGGACCACACTATAGGGTGATCCAGACCGTCCATGTGATGGGCCAGAACATAAATAGGTTGGGTCCCAAAATTATTTTCCATAGGATGATCATAGCCCTCCGATCAATATTTGTTTCCATAATATGCCGTTCCTCTATAGATCGGAGGGATAGGATCATCCTATGGAAATGATTTTTTGAGCACAACCTATTTATGTTTTGGTCCATCCTAGGGACGGTTTGGATCATCCTATAGTGTGGTCCATACAGTACATTTTGAAAAGTAAGGGACCATAGGGCTTACACGTACCATTTGAAATCTAGTAGATAATAAGGGCTGGTAACTAGATAATAAGGGCTGGTTTTGCCAGCCCTTTATGTTAGGCACTTCTACGTACTCAAGCTAGTTTGTCTCATCCACCTACTATCTCAGTTGAATGATTCTATGAAAAATATGAGATGCGTGAACATTACTTTTAGACAGGGTAAGAAAAATCAAGATAGTTTCAAGGATTTTTCTCATTTAGATATCCTGTTTAAGATATAAATGAATCAGTATTATAGAATCAAAAAACAACTTGTTAGTCTTTTTCTTGATTTTTGCGATGCGTGTTGTTGCCTTGATCAACAAAATTTCCTTATTAGGACCACCCAACACATCAACTCTTTCCTTTTTAAAGCTTTCTAGGCTATCAACTTCTCCATCTCATCAACTCTTTCCTTTAAGATTTTGCAAGAATTTCATTTTTTATACTAGTAGATGTAGGTTTGATTGAGGAAACCTTGGTCTCTGTTAACACAAAGTGTTTGTTGGGTTTCAAAACGGTACCCTGGCAGATTGCTTCCATTCCATTTAAAATAAGTGAACCCACGTTCAATACAAGAAAATAGGAGAAAGATCTACTACCACTCACCCACATCACCTACATGATAACTACATCCTATAACATGATAACTACAGACTTATCCTACCTTATTCCACTAACCCACGTCACATACACATCATTTGCCGTTAGCTATCTACACATAATAAAAGAAAAAAAGAAAAAAAAGAAGAGTTTCTATTTTGCACGTAACATCTCCTCCCCCTTAGAAATCGGCCTTTTCCTCAAGGCCATCTTCTTCTTCTTCTTCTTCTTCGTAGCATGCCTCTATTAGGAACAACTTCTTACATCGATGTCCGGGACAAACTTCTCGTTACAGTTATAGCATGGTCCTTGATTCTGTCTCTGTTGCAGCTCAGTGGGTTACATCCGTCGGATTAGAAGCGTAGGACCACTGTTGGTTGTGATCGGGTACGCCGTGTCTGACGTTGGAATGGCACGCTGTGTTAAATCACGGGCCTCGT
Organism: Tasmannia lanceolata; assembly: GCF_043159265.1. Classification (NCBI taxonomy): domain Eukaryota; kingdom Viridiplantae; phylum Streptophyta; class Magnoliopsida; order Canellales; family Winteraceae; genus Tasmannia; species Tasmannia lanceolata. Next base: position 1,846,831 of record NW_027518697.1, on the reverse strand, counting down.
ACTGGCGGACCAGTCCGATAGCACCAGATAAGGTCGTGGGTCTATTGGCATGAACGTCAATTCTACGAGAATCTCGTAACCCACTAACAAAACAACTGACCTGATGATCTTGGGGAAGATGTCTGACCTTCACAAGTAACTTCTCGAACTGGGTTTGGTAAGCTCGCACAGATTCAGTTTGCCCCAATTTGGTGAGTTCTCCAAAGAAATATAAGAATTGGCTTGGACCATATCAAGAATGGAGCCCATCCTTGAACTCTTCCCAAGTAAGTACCTTCATTTATTGCTTCAGCAATTGGTTCCATAGTTGGGAGTCACCCTCAAGGTGAAAGGAAGCCAACGATACTTTTTCTGTCACTGGGGTCTCATGAAATTGGAAAAACTGTTCTGCCCTACATAACCAACTCGTTGGATCTTCACCACCGTTGAAACGGGGAAAGTCCAACCTCACAAATTTGGGTGTGTATGAGTTGGTGGAACCAGCATGATGAGAGCCACCATTGCCATTAGCCTGATCTTCAATGATTCGAAAGCGTGGGAAGTCTCCCCCGTCTCCCTGGCAGATTGATTAGAGATTTGATCCACACGTGTGTTCAATTTTTTGAATATCTCCGCCATTCAATTCATCATGTCTTGCTAGCCTTTTGAAAGCGACTCCATAGCTTCCTCTAATCACTCCACACGTTGGTCCATGCCTGAGCTCTGATATCACAATGGTACGTACTGGGGAGAGTTTCTCTTGTTCTTAGTTGTACCTATGGTGTTAGAAAACAACTACAAAGAATAACAGTAGATGTAGGTTTGATTGAGGAAACCTTGGCCTCTGTTAACACAAAGTGTTTGTTGGGTTTCAAAACGATAACCTGCCAGATTGCTTCCATTCAATTTAAAATAAGTGAACCCACGTTCAAAACAAGAAAATAGGAGAAAGATCTACTCCCACTCACCCACATCACCTACATGATAACTACATCCTATAACAGGATAACTGCAGACTTATCCTACCTTATTCCACTAACCCACGTCACATACACATCATGTGCCGTTAGCTATCTACACATAATAAAAGAAAAAAAAGAGAAAAAAGAAGAGTTTCTATTTTGCACGTTACAGGCACCGTACAGGAAAAAGGACCCTTTTGCCATCAAGTCTATGTGTACGAGAATAATGGCATTTTTATTCTTCATCTTCTCCAAATAAGGGTTTGTGAAACTACCAATTACTCCAAAAGCTTAAGCATTTGGAGAAGTTAATGAAAATCAGATCGTATACCTGATATTCTCTAACAGGGTTCCTTCTTCATCTTCTTCCTCTTCTTCTCTTATTTGCTATGTTTTTTCATCGATCATTGCTGCAACTCAGAACAGAAGGAAGAGAAAGAGGGAGAGGAAGAAGAAGAAGTGGAAGAAAAAGAAAAGGAAGGTAAAGAGGATGAAAAAGAGGAAGAACAATATGAAGAGGAAGAAAATATGAGGAAGAATATGGAAAAAGAAGAATCGATGCCGAAAAAAATAGATGATGCCGGAAAAGGGACGACACAAGAAAAATGAAAGAAAAAGAGAGGAGAAAAAAAAGGAAATGTTGGTGTCAAATAGGAAAAGTTATGGTCGTGTCAGGAAAACTTCGGGTCGTGTAGAGAAATGTTGGGGTTAAGTCGAAAAGTTCGGGTCATATCGAGAAACATTTGTGTCGTGTCGGCAAAAGTTCATGTCGACTTAGTAAAGTTGGGGTCAAGTAAATGTTGGAAAACTTCAAGTCATGTCGGGAAAACATTGGTTCACGTTGGGAAACTTCATATCGTGACAGGAAAAGTTGGGGATCAGTTGGGAAAAGTTTTTGCCTTGACCTCAACTTTTCTCAACTCGACCCCAACTTCCCCTTCGTCCTCCTCTTTCTTTTTACTTTTTTACGACATCTTCCATTTTCTCGGTGTCAATTCTTCCTCTTCTTCATTTTCTTTTTCTTCTTCATCCTCCTCTTCCTCTTTTCCCTCTTCATCCTCTTTCGAGTTGCAGAAATGGTCATTGGCAATGGTAAAGAAGATGAAGAAAGAACCCCTGTTCGGAGAAGATGAAAAAATGACTCTATTCTAAGGGGAAACTTGTCTTTCTATGTACTGCACCATCCGTTAGTAAGAAGAATTGAAAGTACAAGCCACTCATATTTTCAGAAATAAAGCGGAATTTCTGGATCATTTTCCCAAAGAAAAATCAAACATTGGTAAAACCCCATTGCCAAACATCTTTAAATTCACCTTTGTAGAATACATTCTCGATAGGTCTAACAGTAGATGCTATGTAAATAATTTTTTTCCTATAGACAAATTATGTTTGAAAATTTCTATTTTATCATCTTTTCGAAAACCTAATGTCCTCGTTTCCCCGTAGAATTTGTAATGTATCTCATATTTTCTTTTATTTTACATATTTTATTCGGGAAAGATAATATTCTTCTATCAAGCCACCACCAATGCGCCCTTCACAACATCAATGGATTGGAGAAATGATATTTGCATTGCTCTTTCTTAATCCTGCCTAGAAAAACTCACAAAAGTTGCCCTGTTTGATGAATTCCAGAACCTCCTATAGGCTATAGATGCTCTAGTAAAATGAGACATGAGTAAAACACTTCAGATGATAATTTTATTTTAGCAGAATCACTTACTGTCTTTTTACAAAGTGTTAATCCCATGTATTCTCTTCTTTAATGCTTACATATTTTCCTACTAGGGTTGTTACTAGCTCCTTTAAACTGATTATTTTAAAAAAAAAACAAAAAAAAACCTATTGACTTTGATCTATAGACTAGAAGGTAAGGTGGCACTGATCACCGGCGGAGCAAGCGGGATCGGCAAATCCACGGCCAAATTGTTCCACCGGCACGGTGCCAAAGTGTTCATAGCCGATGTCCAAGACGAATTGGGCCAATTAGTTAGCAAAGACCTCGCCTCCCCCGATTCCTTCATCCACTGTGATGTCTCAGACGAAGAACAGGTCCGAAATGCTATCGACAGTGTTGTAACCAGGTATGGGAAGCTCGACATAATGTTCAACAATGCGGGCACCTTAGACGCGTACAAGCAAAGCATTATTAACAATGAGAAGGCGGATTTTGAAAGAGTACTTAGCCTGAATCTAACAGGGGCCTTCTTGGGCATCAAGCATGCTGCACGGGTCATGATCCCGGCTCACCGCGGGAGCATAATTAGTACAGCTAGTATTGCTTCTGTCTTAGGTGGGCTCAGCACTTATGCCTACACAAGTTCAAAGCACGCGCTGGTGGGGCTCACGAAGAACGCGGCCGTTGAGCTCGGGCAGTTTGGTGTTAGAGTAAATTGTGTTTCTCCTTATGGTCTTGTAACCCCTTTGGCTGAGAAATTTTTTACCGCAAAGGGTGAAGAGCTTGAGAAGGCAATGGAGGGTCCTGCTAATCTTAAGGGGGTCTATCTTAAAGCAGAAGACATTGCTAATGCTGCTCTCTATTTGGGAAGTGATGAATCCAAGTATGTGAGTGGTCACAACCTTGTAGTTGATGGTGGTTACACCATTGTCAATCCAATGTTTGCTATGCATTTTTCAGCTTCTTGATGTTGTCATGAGCTTTCACCGATTGCCAATCTATCTAATGATATTGTTCCTATCCTCCACTTGTTCATTTTATTTTAGGGCCTCTATGAATCCAATTAAAAATTGGCCTTGTTAGTAAAGAAAATTATTTTAAATTTTATTTCAATATTGTGTCGCAAGCATGGTTTTAAATTTCGACCGAAATCCGAAATTTCGGAAACGTTCCGAAACCGAAATTGGCGACATGTACCAAATGTTGGGTTCGGCCAAAATTTCGGAAATTTCGTGAATTTTAGCGAAATTTGAATAAATTTTTTTGACTTACCAACTTCTCCAAAAGCTTAAGCTGTTGGAGAATGGTGTTATTTATCTTCTATACTTTAAGAAAAATATTAATTTTTTATTCCTTTCCCAAATTTCAGCCGAAATTACTGAAATTTTGGCCAAAAAAATCGACATTTCGTCCGTCTTTACTAAAATTTCGGGATTTTGGCTAAGACCGAAATTTTTGCCGAAACCGAAATTTGAAACCATGGTCCCAAGCTAGTGAAGGGGAAAATACAAATATTTGGGCCGTATCAATATCCTCTCCTCTTTGTTGTGGGGTCCATCCCCATGTTGTCGGCCCCACACCCCCTCATCTCTTAATTGAAAAACAGAAAGAGTCGGTGGTGTAGTTCGATTGAAAGAAGGAAAAAAAGAGGGAAAACAAGATGGAGAGAGGAGAGAATAAAATAGTGAAAAAGAGCTTTTCTCATGTGGTCTCTTAGGGTTTTGCTTGGGCAAAAGAAATGAAGAGGGTTTGGAACCCTAATGCATTAAAGATTGAAGTCTTTGCTAAGCGTAAGAAAGAAGAAGGAAGAAGAATCCAAAAATCCATGTTTTTTAAACGATTCTTGGAGAAAAACCTAGTCCTATGAGAGATGGTGTTCTGTTTTTACCTTTGATGATGTTGACAATGACAAGACTATCAAATTCAATCCAAATTCTATTAATCCCTAAAGCATCAAAGTAGTAGAGACCATCTCTCATAGCATTAGCTTGAACCAGCATATTAGAATTCACATCATAGGAATGAAAGAAAGCAATTCTTACTCTATTGTCATTATCTCAAATAATACCCCCTCTTCTAGCAATACCAGGTTTTTTCGGTAGCTGCCATCGACGTTCAGCTTTAGGAAGTTGTCACTAGTTTTTTTCCAGTAATATAGTTCACAAAAGAGTACCTCTTTTATGTACAGTTGTTCACAAAAGAGTGCCTCGTTTTGGCTGTCTCTACAGTTATGCATGTAGACAGAGTTATAACCTCTATTTTCGTTATTTTTTGAAGGATGCTTGTGTTCAACACAAACTCACATTGTCTTATTCTATAATCTCACATTGTCTTATTCTATAATCAATGGGCTGTTGAGGCTTCTTAGAAATTGTAATAGCTTTTGACAGCTGTTTAAATAATAAAAGACAAGGTGAGTCTGTCTCATTATTAAAGAATGGTAGTGTGAATATCATAGCCAAAGTACGAACGATTAATAGTTAAACAATTAATATCTAAAAAATTAATATTTTAAAGCTAGGAAAATGATATTAGCACAGCCCTAGTTTTATATTTTCACTAACTCATCTTGTCTTTTTGAATTTAAAAAATTAGTGGGCTCCCACATGGTAAGATGATCTTTACCATTCATTTGGTGTGCCCTACTTGGTTTTCTTTTTTGTATTTTATTCATTTAAAAATTACAACTCATCTGACTTGACCGCGTCAACCGCGTTATTGGCCGCGTCCGTGCTGAGTCGACAAGGATTTTCTTCGGCAGCGTTCCACATCACATCCGTGTTTTTAAACACAGGTTGGGTTTGATTTTTTTCTTTTCCTGTTTTTCTTCGTCCTATTTCCCTTCTTTATTTTCAGGATTTTTTTTCTACAACCTATGGATCTGTAGCTACTAGTTTTTTTTCCTGTTTTTTACATAGTAACTTTTATCTTTCTTATGCCATAAGTTTCTTGGGAAAAAAGCTGTAGATTCACAGTTTTTTTTTCTATTCGGGTTGGGCTCGGGTCGGGTCGGGTTAGGCTCGGGTTCGGTTCAGGTTGACCACAACCCGACCTGAGTTGCACCCTACTAACTTCTCTCTCTTTCTCTACTCTTTTTTTTTTCTAGAAATGCAAAAGAGATAAGGCACAGCCTTATTTTATCATTTCACTAAAATAATTCAAAAAGGGAAATTTGTCAAGGTCCCTGCACTCCATAATAAGATATGTACTTTTTGGAAGTAATAATTAACACACACAAGCATATATATATATATATATATATATATATATATATATATATATATATATATATATATATATAAGCCCAAGGGTTCCCCATGGGTTCATTCAATCATCTTGTTTTGATGATTAACAAACGCAAATTGATTAGTCGTTTATGGACTGATCATTTGCCTTGAGTGTTGTGCTTTAGACAGGCCTACACAAGTCTAATCATACTAGCACGCACATTGTTGGCCTATGCTTGAAGATGAACCAAACACAATGGCAAAGGAGCTTGGAACATACTTGGACCAATCACACCTTGGAGGTACCAAGGAGAAGCTCATCATCAACCATCTCAAAGCATTGAACAAACAAAGGAAGATCAATGAAGGCCAAAGCTTGTGGATCAACAACTTGGAAAGGAGCTGGAACCAAATAGTGGCATCATCCTTGGAAGGTGTCAAGCAAAGTACCTCAACCTTGAAGATTCCAAAGCAAGCCATGCACTCAAAAAGAAGATCAAGCAATGGCTACCTCAAGAGTTCATTCAAGAGAGTGGTAAAATAATAAAAGACAAGGTGAGTCTGTCTCATTATTAAAGAATGGTAGTGTGAATATCATAGCCAAAGTATCAACGAATAATAGCTAAACAATTAATATCTAAAAAACTAATATTTTAAATCGAGGAAAATGATATCAGCACAGCTCTAGTTTTATATTTTCACTAACTCATCTTGTCTTTTAGAATTTAAAAAATTAGTGGGCTCCCACCCACATGGTCAGATGATCTTTACCCTTCATTTGGTGTACCCTACTTGGTTTGGATTTTTATATTTTATTCATTTAAAAAATACGACTCATTTGACTTAACCGCGTTATTGGCCGCGTCCGCGCCGAGTCGACAAGGATTTTCTTCAGCTGTGTTCCGCGTCACATTCACGTTTTTAAACACTGGTTAGGTTTATTTTTTTTCTTTTTCGTTTTCTTTTTCTGTTTTTCTTGGTCCTATTTTCTTTCTTTATTTTCAGGATTTTTTTTCTACAAGCTATTGATCTGTAGTTACTAGTGTTTTTTTTTTCCCGTTTTTTACACAGTAACTTTTATCTTTCTTATGCCATTTGTTTCTTGAGAAAAAAGCAACAGATTCACGTTTTTTTTTTCTCTATTAAGGTTGGGTTCGGGTCGGGTTATGTGGTTAGGCTCAGGTTCGGTTCGGGTTGGCCTCAACCCGACCTGAGTTGAACCCTAGCTCGTGTTGGGCTCGGGTCGGGTCGGTCAGGTTATAGGGTTAGGCTCGGGTTCAGTTCGGGTTGGCCTCAACCCGACCGAGAAGGTTAGGCCCTTCCAAGGCTAGTTATTATGCTCACATGGGTGGTCCTCCTCAATCATTAGATAGAGAAAATTGCCAAGATTTCGTGATCCGCTGAGTTGCACCCCTCTGTCTCTCTGTCTCTCTCTTCTCTACTCTTTTGTTTTTTTCCCTGAAATGCAAACGACATAAGTCAAAACCTTCTCTTTTATCCCATCGACACCGACACAGACACAACCCACGCCTTGACGGGTGTGGGGCCCGGTGTTGCCGGGTATTAAAGAGTGTGACAAAAGAGTAGGTTTTTCTTCTTCTATAAAATGCAATCTTTTGGACACAAAGTAAATCAGTTGTGACTTGTGACACGGCCTCAACCATGGGAAGCACCTCTCTTCTCCCTATGGTTGCTAGAAGGTAATCTTCCCCTCTTTGCAATTTTTTTTTGAAAGTTATGCTTAGAGAAATGATATCAGCACAACCATACATTGATATTTTCACAAACCATCTTTTCTTTTAGTATTTAATTAAAGAGCTGTCAAAAGGAAGAAAAGGCTGGTGGGTTTGTGCAAATATCAAAATATGGTTGTGCTGATAACATTTCCCTATACTTATTCTTGTTTGAGAGCCGCTAGGAAGACACTCCTGTATCAGGGATGTTAGGGACAGGGACAGCCCTCCATATTCTGCCATGTTTTCAAGCAGGCATAAATTACTTATTAATTCTTATAGTTTTTACAGATATATTCCTCTTTGGAGAAATTATATGGTGGCCGCCCTTTATATGTAAAGGGCGGGGAGAGAAAATATCCACCATGTTGATTTTTGATCAACCTACAAATCAAAAAAGAAGGTTTGACTTGGATCAAATATCTAGGGGGAGAGTTTTTTCTCTCTCTGCCCTTTACGTTGGACGGTCGGCCACCATGTAAAAACTCCTTTGGAGAAATTATATGTTGGCCGCCCTTTATATGTAAAGGGCGGAGAGAGAAAATATCAACCATGTTGATTTTTTATCAACCTAAAAGTCGAAAAAGGAGGTTTTGACCTGGATCAAAAATCAAGGGGGAGAGTTTTTTCTCCTCTTTGAATACACTTGCAATTACTAGCTTGTCCTTGTATCACTTCACTTTGCCTGCGGTTGGAATGCCCAGGAATAGGAATCAACTTCTTATACCGATTCGGATGCAGTAGCATATCCAAGTGGCACCGTAGGATAATGCCATTTGTCATCCATGTGGCACATCTATGTGGTTTGACTTGGTTTTGGGTTTTGCATGGGAATTTAGATAAGCAATTACTATGTCTAGTTTTTAGTATGTGTTAGTTAAGTATTTCTTTAATGATTTATAGGGACTTTATTAAGACTTATTGGGTTTGTACTTTGACTACTTAGGAAATGGTATTGTCATGAAAATTGTCCTAGAAGTTATTATTGGGCATTGAGAATAGGTATAGAAGTTATTGGTAAGTCATTTTCCATGTATCTCATTTACTTCTTCTATCTCCAAATATATCAATGAGAATGAGCAAAGAGGGGATGATAGTTTTTGGCTAAAAAAAGAAAGCGGATGATAGTTTTTGGCTAAAAAAAGAAAGCTTTTCTAAGCATTTAGCAAGAGTTCTACTTCTTGTCTTTTTTTCCACAACCCTAAGGATTGCGATCGTCGATCCGAACAGTATCAGATTCCTATTCTGATTCTCCCTCTAACGAAATGAGAAAATAAATTAAAATAAAAGTTTTAATTAAAAAATTCTAATAAAATTCCAATCTAATTGTGGCTGGCTTAGGATACCACCTCTTGGGGCGGGAAACAGATCGTGGCATTTTTCCTGCCTCTAATTCAGCCCCGGTGTCAATTTTTTTAAAAGAGGAAGAAAATGAGGAGGAAATGAAAAAAGAAGAATCGATGCCGGAAAAATTGGATGACGTTGGAAAAATGGACGTCGCAAGAAAAAATGAAAGAAAAAAGAGGAAAAAAAAAGTGGAAATGTTGTCGAGTAGGAAAAGTTCAGGTCGTGTCGGGAAAACTTCGTGTCATGTTGAGAAAAGTTTGGGTCTTAGCGGGAAAAATTCGTGTCGTGTAGGCAAAATTTCATGTTGACTAAGTAAAGTTGGGGTCAAGTAGAAAATGTTGGGTTAAGTAGGAAAACTTCAAGCTATCTCAGGAAAACATAGGTTCACGTTGCGGCGGCAAAAGTTGGGGACGAGTTAGGAAAAGTTCTCGACTTGATCTCAACTTTTCTCGACTCGATCCCAACTTCCTCCTCTTCTTCTTCTTCCTCTTTCTTTTTATTTTTTCCGGCGTCTTACTTTTTTTTCGGCGTCGATTCTTCCTTCTCTTTTCTGTTTCTTCATCCTCCTCTTCCTTTTTTCCCTCTTCCTCTTTCAAGTTGCAACAATGGTCCCCGACAGTGGTAAAGAAAAAACAAAACAAATAAAAAGAAGAAAAAGAAGATGAAGAAAGAACCCTTGTTCAGAGAAGATGCAAACAGGTCTTTTATGTATGGCACCATCCGGTAGTAAGAAGAATTGAAAGTACAAGGCACTCATAATTTCGAAAATAAAATGCAATTTCCGGATCAATTTCCCAAAGAAAAATCAAACATTGGTAAAAACCAGTGTGATTTAAAACTCGTTGGCTCGGCTCGGGACTCGGCCGAGTCGACGCGGAACGGTGGTAGCCGCGTTATAGAGTCACAGACTCGGCCGAGTCCAAGTCATGTTGCACAAAAAAAAATAAAAATGAATGACTCGGTAAAAATAAAAAACAAGATTTGTTTTTTCAATATAGTAGACCACTGAAGACTATTGGGCTGAATGTCTTGTTACTTGTAACTTGTCACCTGCCAACCACAGTAAAAATAAAAACTTTTTCCAATCAAAAGATTCGTTTTCAGTAAAAATAGAAAAACAAGATGGCTGAATGTGTTGTCACTTGTCACCTGCCAACCAATACAGCCGTTCTATCATGCCTTTTCAACCCCTAAATATTTGGGAAGTGCCATTAGTGTCCCTTTGTTTATTTGTGGCAACCCCTTCGAGGGTATTTATAACTACTTTTTTGTAGTACAGGGGCTGTCCCAGGTAAATAGGAAGGAGAATATAACATTTTTTTAAGGGATCTACTAGGCAATCTTGCAAAAAGCCATCTAGTGGCATATTTTGTCTTATTCATTACGGGCCCTTAATGAATCTGAGGTGGTTCTCTGCTGTAAAAGTGGGCTGTGAGCCGTTGAATGGCTTTTTACAAAATTGCCTAGCAAATTCCATTTTAAAAACGGAAATGTTATCAGCACTACTGTATTTTGATGAGGGCACTCCTCACTTTATTAAAAGTAAGGTATGGCACGCATCATAAGATGATCCAAACCGTCCATTAGATGGGCCACAGCCTAAATAGGTTGTGCCCCAAAAATTATTTCCATAGGTTGATCCTAACCCTCCGATCTATAGAGGGTTAGGATCAACCCTCTACAATTCAGATCGGAGGGTTAGGATCAACCTATGGAAATGATTTTTGAGGCACAAGCTATTTATGCTGTGGCCCATCTTTTGAACGGTTTGGATCATCCTATGGTGCGGGCCATACCGTACTTTTAATAAAGTGAGGAGTGCCCTCATCAAAATACAGTAGTGCTGCAAACATTTCCCTTTAAAAATGCCTCTATATTATTTCTATACTTTTTCTATTATTTATTTATTTTTTAAAATGAAGACTCATCTGATTTGACAGCATCAACCGCGCCAACCGCGCCAACCGCGTTTTTGGCTGCGTCCGAGCCGAGTTGACAAGGATTTTCTTCGGCCGCGTTCCGCGTCGGGTCCGCGTTCCGCGTCGGGTCCGCGTTTTTAAACACTGGTAAAAACCCCATTGTCGATATTCTTTAAATTCACCTTTATAGAATACATTCTTGATAGGTCTAACACTAGACGCTGCGTAAATAATTCTTTTTGCTATAAACAAATAATATTTAAAATTTCTATTTTATTATCCTTTCCAAAACCTAATTTCATACTATCCCATACAATTTGTAATTTATTCCATATTTTATCCTGGAAAGATAATATTCTTCCATCAAACCTCCAATGATGTTAGAGTTGCTCCTTTCTTGATCCAGCCTAGCAAAACTCACAAAAGTTGCCATGTTTAATGAATTCCAGAACCTCTTGGAGATGCTCTACTAAAGTGAGACAGGGGTAGAACACTTCATATCATAATTTTGTTTCAGCAGAATCACTTATTGTCTTTTGCCAAAATGTTAATCCCATGTATTCACTTCTTTAATGCTAACATAATTTTCCTACTAGGGTTGTTACTAGCTCCTCTGAACTGATTTTTTTTTTTCAAAACCTATTGACTTTTATCTATAGACTAGAAGGTAAGGTGGCACTGATCACTGGCGGAGCAAGCGGGATTGGCGAATCCACGGCCAAATTGTTCCACCGGCACGGTGCCAAAGTGTTCATAGCCGACGTCCAAGACGAATTGGGCCAATTAGTTAGCAAAGACCTCGCCTCCCCCGATTGTTTCATCCACTGTGATGTCTCAAACGAAGAACATGTCCGAAATGCTATCGACAGTGTTGTTACCAAGTATGGGAAGCTCGACATAATGTTCAACAATGCTGGCATCATAGACCCATTCAAGCAAAGCATTATTAACAATGAGAAGGCAGATTTTGAAAGAGTACATAGTGTGAATCTAACAGGCGTCTTCTTGGGCATCAAGCACGCCGCTCAGGTCATGATCCCAGCTCGTCGTGGCAGCATAATTAGTACAGCTAGTATTGCTTCAATCTTAGGTGGGATCAGTACTCATGCCTACACATGTTCAAAGAACGCAGTGGTGGGGCTCACGAAGAACGCGGCCGTTGAGCTCGGGCAGTTTGGTGTTAGAGTAAATTGTATTTCTCCTTATGGTGTGGTAACCCCTTTGGCTGAGAGATTCTTTCCGGCAAAGGGTGAAGAGCTTGAGAAGTCAATGGAGGTTCCTGCTAATCTTAAGGGGGTCTATCTTAAAGCAGAAGACATTGCTAATGCTGCTCTCTAGTTGGGAAGTGATGAATCCAAGTATTTGAGTGGTCACAACCTTGTGGTAGATGGTGGTTACACCATTGTCAATCCAATGTATGCGATGCAATTTTCAAAGTAGGACAAGATGGGATGAAATGCCAATTCCTGCAATCCAAACATGCCTTATTACTTTTGTGACTGGGTATCATTGTCAGTGTTGAAGCGTAAATGATTAAATAACACCAACTCTGACACTTAAGCTTTTGTTGTAACTTGTTGTTTCACATTTAATTTACCCCTTGAGTGTTGAAGTGTGAACTGTTGCCTCACAGCAAGTCATGGGTTTAAAACCCAACAACTCATTGATATTAAAAATCCAAATGTATGGCGAACCCAAAAGAGGGGCCACATGTGCCACTTGTACGAGCTACCCAAAAAAAGAGACCACCCCCAAAAATGAGGGGCCACACGTGAGGGAGAGTAATGAAGCAAGAATGATTAAATAACACCAACTCTAACAGCTTAAGCTTTTGAAGTAATTGGTTCTTTGATCACCATACACTGTTCATAGTGAGGACCGTATATGTGACTTCTTAACAAACTGCTAGTCAAATTGATTCCTCATCGAGAAAGAGGAGCAGAAGATGCCAATTATAAGTGCAAAAGGTGTTGGTGTTTTATTCAGTGTGGCCTACATTTGGACCCACATATAGTGGAAAAATGCATAAAGCTCTTCTAGATGTCTTATCCACTAGATTTGTATTTGCAATGGAGTTTAAAGATAAATCCCAAGTGTTTTTAATTTATGAAAAACTTGTTTGAGTTGTGGTGGGATGTAAAAAAGTGCAGTGCTGGGACATAGTTTTTGTGCTTGGGTTGTTGTCCTGGTTGGTGATCTTATTCACTTTGTCTTTCGTTGGAGTTTTCCTGACACAAATCCCAATTTTGCTTGTTTTCCTTTTGGGCCAGTTTGGATACCTCATGCATTTGTATTTTGATTTGGATTTGAGTTTTGGATACAAAACACATCAATCATCTTCATGATCATGTTTCAAGAGAGAGAAAGAGAGAGGGAGGGATGACTCGCTGCTGCCGGAGCAACTTCGAGGAGCAACGATGGTGACAGAAGTTGCCACAAATATTGATTTCCAAATAATGTCTCGCAGAAAAGATTTGAAAATCAGAATTTTTTGCAATGTTGTAGCTGATTTGGAAATCTAAGGATCTGATCCAGTTCAAAATATCAACTAAATCCAAATCTAAATCTTGCCGGTATCCAAACGTGGCCTTTCGGTATATATATGAGATCCCACAAAGTTTCTTAGCATTTTTTCTGAAAATAATTTGGCAAATGAAAGACAGTCCTATCAAATGCTCTAGCTTTTCGTATCCCAAGAGAAAACAAAAGAATAGATAAAGCCTTTCGTCAAGGAAGAATACACAAATACTTTATTTTTTTATTTTTTAAGAGCTTCACCAAGAGACCGGATTTAGTTTACGGTGGTAGTAACTCTAGTAAAAAAATCTTGAATTGATTTAGAGTTATTCATCAACAAGGTCTCAAATCCTTACAATTTTAAAGTATTTTTTAGAAATTTTTATTAAAGTTCAGAACGAAGTGTAGAAAATTCGAGCTTTGTTAAAGAAATTTCAATTAATTGTAGAATGTTGTAACTACTTTTTGCAACCATGCTTTGTAGACTTGAAGGAAAGTGGCGTTAATTACCTGCGGTGTCAGTGAGATCGGTGAATACACTGCCAATTTTTTTGATGCCAATGTCGTCATGACATCCAAGACGAACATGGTCACTAAGTTTGCTAAGCATTAGGCTATACAAATGCCTACTTCATCTACTGCATTGTAACGAATGAAACCCACATCCAAAACACTGTCGATTGTACTGTCTCCAACCACAGAAAGCTAGATGTCTTGTTCAACAATGCCGGCCTCATAGAGTAGGGGTGCAACTCAGATCGGGATGAGTCCAACCCGATCCCGACCTGAGGAACCATTTACTCAACCGAAACTGGACCTGACCTGATTTCCAACCTGATGAGGTTCAACCCGACCCGACCTGACACGACCCCGAGTTCAACCTGACTTTTTAAGTATACTGAAAACAAAAATGATAAAAAAAAATCTTGGGTTTCACTCGGGTCGGGTTGCGGAAGCCCTCAACCTCAACTGGACCCGAACTCAACCCGGGTTGGGATTTTCCCAACCCGAAACCGAACCCAAACTCAACCCAACCTGACTTGACTTTTTCTGGGTTGAACCTGCCCTGTTTTTACCCCTATCATAGACACATTCAAGCCATCCGTTCTCCACAACGAGAAATTGGACTTCGAAAGGGTGCGAATTACCAATGTAACGGGGCGTCTTTCTGGGCACAAAACACCCACCCGCGTAATGATACCGACACGCAGGGGAGCTCGGTGATAGCCAGAGCTGGCTCCCATGCTTAGACTTGCACAAAGCACGTGGTGGCGGGCTCACGAAGAACATGGCCGCCGAACCCGGGCAGCTTGGAATTCGAGTAAATAGCATGTCTCCTTTCTCCGTTGCAACACCTTTGGCTATGGGCTTTGTTAAGGGAGTGGTTGAAGAGTTTGAGAAGGTTGCAAATGATTCTGCTAACCTTAAGGTTTTTTTTTTTTTTTTTTGAAAGTAGAGAATGTTTCCTTTATTGTTGGAAAGAAACCAACGAGGTTGGAGGGAGAAGATGAGTTTCAAGAGAAGAAGATTGTTCTCTTGATGTCAAACACACAAAGAAAGTAACCCAAGTTGTTGTATTACTCAAAACCCTTCAAATTTCACTAAAAGAACTTACAAATGAAGAAGATACAATGTCTAAATCTTAGCCTCATTACAAATCCGAAATTAACTTTTCTTAATTACTATTAGCTTTCCTAAGCACCACTAACACACTATTACATGAAAAGTAAATGACTAGCACAATTCCAAAACACAAATCATAGTCCCTAGGCCATTAAATGCCACAAAGGAGATTTCCAATGTGGTCAAGTCTTGTCTTCCAAGCCAAGAAAGTCAAGTGGATAGATGATCAAGATCAAGTGGTCAAGATTAAATTTCCAACAGCCCCCTTAAGCTGGACCACTACAATACCGAGTTTTGCCTTCATCATGATGAATGTATTGGTCTTCAAAGCCTTTGTAAAAATATCCGCAACTTGATCTTGAGTCTTGCAAAAACGAACATTGACAACTCTATCATTGACCAAGTCTTGAATGAAATGATACTTGATCCTTATGTGCTTGCTTTTGCCATGAAAAACTGGATTCTTTGTGAGTGAAATCGCCGAACTATTATCACAAAATAAACCCGTACCACTTTGTTGCGGATGTTTGAGTTCTTCTAATATTTATCATAGCTAAAGAGCTTGATAACCCGCCGAAGATAATGAAATGTACTCCGCTTACGCCGTAGAAAGAGCAACAACCAATTGCTTCTTTGATGCTCATGAAATTGCACCCGAACCAATGTTAAAAACATAGCCAGAAGTACTCTTGCTATTATCAACACTTCCGCCCCTATCACCATCACAATAACCAATCAAACTTGAATCTTTAACTCTTCCATAACATATCCCATGATCAACCGTTCCACTTACATACCTTAGGATTCTTTTACCGGCTTCCCAATGACCTTTTTTTTGTGATTCCATAAATCTACTAATCATACTCACCGTAAACATAAGATCCGGTCTTGTAGCCGTCAAGTATATGAGACTACCGACAAGACTTCTATAAAGAGTTGCATCAACTCCTTTCTCATCCTCATTCTTGCATAGTTTCAAACCAACTTCCATAGGTGTGCTAATATGTGTAACACCTTCCATTCTAAACCTCTTCAGCAAATCCTTTGCATACTTCTTTTGAGAAATAAAAATTCCATCATCTCTTTGGTTGACCTCAATACCAACAAAGAAATGGAGAAGACCCATGTCGGTCATCTCAAATTCTTGCATCATATTTCTTTTGAATTCTTCACACATACTTGAACTATTGTCGGTAAAAATTAAATCATCAACATATAAGCAAACAATTAAAAGCTCACCTTTAGTGTTCTCTTTGATGTAGAGGGTGTGTTCAAAAAGATACCTTTTAAAACCATTATTCATGAAATATCCGTCAATGCGACTATACCATGCCCTTGGTGCTTGTTTCAAGCCATATAAAGCCTTCTTCAATCGGCACGGTTTGCTTTCTTCACCTTTCTTCACATAACCGGAAGGTTGATCAACATACACCTCCTCTTCAAGAAACCCATTTAAGAATGCCGATTTGACATCCATTTGATAAACCTTCCAACTATTTTGTGCCGCCAAAGCTAGAACCATACGAATTGTCTCAAGACGAGCAACGGGAGCAAACACTTCTTTGTAATCAGTGCCATACCTTTGCTTGTAGCCTTTTACTACTAAGCGAGCTTTATACTTTTCAACTTCACCACTTGCATTCAACTTTGTCTTGTAAACCCACTTCACACCGATAGTCTTTTGCCCATTTGGAAGCTCCATTAGCTCCCAAGTATTGTTCCTTTGGATTGAACACATTTCTTGATTCATTGCTTGCTTCCACTTTTCTTCTTGACATGCTTCCTCAAAACTAATCGGATCAGCATCGGCAAACAAAGCAAAATTTGGCAACTCTTCATCGGTAATTCTTCTAGACTTCTCATAAATTTTTCTTATGCTTTTCGTCTGCCTTGGAGGAGAGTCGGGGCTTGTTGAAGACGATGAAGATGATGGAGCCGAAGAAGATGGAGAAGAATATGAAGTGATAGGAGGAGCCATATCCTCTTCAGTTTCTTCAGTTCCACCACCATGAGTATCTTTGCTTTCATCCATATCTACCAAAACTTCTTTCTTCTTCTCACTTTGATTCCAATTTCAACATTCTTCTTCATTGAACTTCACATCCCTACTTATGACAATTTTCTTAGTCATGGGATTGAACAGTTTGTACGCTTTTGAACTTTCACTATATCCAACAAGGATACATATTTCAGATTTATAATCCAACTTTCTTCTCATCCGGCAAATGAGAGTAGGCAATACTACAAAAAATTCTCAAGTGAGAAACACAAGGCTTATGACCACTGCAAGCTTCTTGAGAAGTCATACCTTGAACACTTTTTTATGATGCCCGATTCAAGAGATAAATGGCACATGCAACAGCTTCCGCCCAAAACATATTAGGCATCCCTTTAGCTTTCAACATACTTCTAGCCAATTCCATAATCATCCGATTCTTCCTTTCGGCAACCCCGTTTTGTTGAGGTGTGTACTGAGTGGTAAGTTGATGCCGAATCCCATTATCTTTCAAGAAATTCTCAAACTCATGAGAAACATATTCATCACCTCTATCGGAACGCAAAGTTTTCAACATGAAACCACTTTGCTTTTCAACCAAGCTCTTGAAAATTTTAAAGCATCCAAAGATTTTCGATTTTTCTTTAAAAAAATAAACCCATGTCTTTCTACTATAATCATCAATGAAGGTGAGAAAATATCGATTACCGCCAATTGATGTTGTTTGCATAGGCCCGCATAAATCCGAATGCACTAGCTCAAGAGGATTTGATGCCCTCCATGCCTTTCCAATGGGAAAAGAGTCTCTTTGATGCTTTCCAAGTGCACATCCTTCACACACTTGATCTTGGCAGTCGATGTTTGGCATGCCTCTCACCATATGCTTCTTGTTCATAAGAGATAAAGTGCTAAAGCTCAAGTGACCATAGCGAAGATGCCATAGCTATGACATATCTTTGACAATAGTGTTGAAGCAAGGAAAAGCTTCACTTTGAAACTTTAGAGGAAACATCTTGTTTTGAGTCATTCTCACCTTGGCTATGAGAACATGATTCTTGTCTTTGATTTCACATACATCTTTCTTGAAATGAACACCGTGCCCTTTCATTAGAAGTTGCCCAACACTCAAGAGATTTTGCTTTAGACCGGGAACATAGAAAACATTGGAGATGCGCTTGACGCCTTTCTTTGTTTGAACAAGAATATCACCACTTCCCCTTACGGAAAGCCTCTTGTCATCACCCGTCAGAACTTCACTTTGGAGAGATTCATCCAACTTTATAAATACGCCTTTGTTGCCCGTCATGTGGTTACTACAACCACTATCAAGATACCACGTCTCTTCAAGAGCCACTTCTTGCACATTACAAGCAAGAAAAAGTGTGTCTTCTTCTTTACTTTCTTCTTTCTCATGCATGAAGGTGGAGTCTTTCTTGCTTTCTTCTGCAATCTTCTTTCTACAATACTTCATGGTATGACCAAACTTTTGACAATGATAGCATTGAATTTGGGATAGAGGTCTTCCTCTCCCTCTTTCTCTTGTAGAAGAACCACTTTCATCTTTTGCATATTCTTGATTTCTTTCTCTACCATTTCTCCCTCTTCCACGAAAAGAGTTTCTTCCTCTTCCTCTTCATCTAGAATCACCCCTAAAGAGCCTTGAGTTTGAAAAGCTTGTTCTAGAGGAGAAGAATCAAATTGCTTCATTCGTAGTTCATGGGATTGGAGCGATCCCAATAAACTTTCTAAGGATAAAGTAACTAAATCCTTGGATTCTTCAATCGCAACAACAATATACTCAAATTTTTGAGTCAAACTTCTAAGTATTTTCTCCACAATCCTTCGATCTTGAATAAATTCACCATTTATTCTCAATTGATTCACAAGAGAAATAACACGATTGTAAAAATCTTCAACCGATTCCGAATCTTTCATCCTTAATGCATCAAACTCACATCTAAGGGTTTGTCATCTTACCAACTTTACTTTGTCTTCTCCTTTGTATGATGTATAGAGTGTATCCCATGCTTCTCTTGCCGTAGTCACCGATGAAATTCGTTCAAAGATGACTTCATCCACCGCTTGATAGATAAAGAACAAAGCCTTCTTGTCTTTCTTCCGATTGTCTTTCAACTCATTGAGTTGTTGCGGAGTGAGAGCCGCTTGATCCTCCGGTTCTTCAACGCCGGTCTCAACAATATCCCATAGATCTTGAGATCCATACAACACCTTCATTTGAATGCTCCATTGGTTGTAGTTCTTGCCAATGAATCGAGGAAGTTG
This sequence comes from Tasmannia lanceolata, assembly GCF_043159265.1. Lineage (NCBI taxonomy): Eukaryota > Viridiplantae > Streptophyta > Magnoliopsida > Canellales > Winteraceae > Tasmannia > Tasmannia lanceolata. The sequence continues at coordinate 1,827,567 of NW_027518697.1, read as the reverse complement.
AGGTTGCAACATATTGGAAGCCATGATCAACTTTGAACCTACGCTCTGAGACCACTTTGTTGGAATGAAACCAACGAGGTTGGAGGGAGAATATGAGCTTCAAGAGAAGAAGATTGTTCTCTTGATGTCAAACACACAAAGAAAGTAACCCAAGTTGATGTACTACTCAAAACCCTTCAAATTTCACTAAAAGAACTTACAAATGAAGAAGATACAAGGTCTAAATCTTAACCCTCATTACAAATCCGAAATTAACTTTTCTTAATTACTATTAGCTTTCCTAAGTACCACTAACACACTATTACATGAAAAGTAAATGACTAGCACAATTCCAAAACACAAATCATAGTCCCTAGGCCATTAAATGCCACAAAGGAGATTTCCAATGTGGTCAAGTCTTGTCTTCTAAGCCAAGAAAGTCAAGTGGATAGATGATCAAGATCAAGTGGTCAAGATTAAATTTCCAACATTTATTTGGGGAGTCTTGATTCGAGGTGTGTGAGTGGGTATAATCTTGTAGTCGAATATGTATGCATGTCTTTTGTTGGGAAAGTTGCCCTATTTCCCAACACTCGGTGGGAAGGGGAAGGCAAGAATGAAAGTTGCCTTGTTTCCTACAGAGTACGTTTCCTTTCGTGATTGGAAACCAAAACGGAAAGTGTCCTCTTATTAGGGTTTGGGCAATACCTTGATATAAGTCATCTCTCATACGACCAAGGGTGTGTGAGAGGCGTGAGGTTTGTTGTCTACCTTGCGGAGAGAGAGAGAGAGAAGGTTGTTCTCTTTGGGTTTTCTTCCCTATTCTCTTGTACGGTCTTGGGTTGAGAGAAACAAGGAAAGGGTTGCGGGTTTGGGTTTTAATCCATTGTAATCATCGTATATTGTTTTCTCATAGTGGAAGATCGTGTTTCTCGCCTGTGGAAGTAGGGTCGGTCATTTGCAAAAATATCTTAGGAAACTTCCAAAAGGGCATTGCCTCTCTTCAAGAAAAAATGAGAAATTTAAGTGGGCAAAGGACAAATGTGAAATTCAAATATACGGTAAAATCGATCCCAAAATTTTCAGGGGGGAGTGGGGCTGCCTCTGTCCCTACGTATAGTATACACAGTTAAAATTCTCATGTCAATGGTTAAGAAAGGAAAAGAAGGGGTGACCGGAGACTTGAGAAAGATGAATGACAAAATAGTGAAAATGGGGGAATCATTTGGAAAAAAATGCATATAGTTTATTTTTATTAAAATAACCCTTGATCAAAGTTTTAAAAAATTGAAGGGTATTTTTGAAAAATAGTAAAACAAATCGGACATAGGACTACCCTACGGGCTATTGTTGTTTGTCCGGTTCCAATCAATATAATTTTGGATCCTATGAAAAGGATCTGAAATGTGTCCATGGATCCTGGTAATGTGTCTAGATCTTGTCTGTGTACACCCATTTTGAAATTCTCCAACAGATATTTGGCGGCAATTATTTTCATACATGAATGCCTTTTCAAATGCGCCCTTCACAACATCAATGGATTGGAGAAATGATACTAGCATTGCTCTTTCTTAATCCTGCCTAGAAAAACTCACAAAAGTTGCCCTGTTTGATGAATTCCAGAACCTCCTATAGGCTATAGATGCTCTAGTAAAATGAGACATGAGTAAAACACTTCAGATGATAATTTTATTTTAGCAGAATCACTTATTGTCTTTTTACAAAGTGTTAATCCCATGTATTCTCTTCTTTAATGCTTACATATTTTCCTACTAGGGTTGTTACTAGCTCCTTTAAATTGATTATTTAAAAAAAAAAAACAAAAAAAAACCTATTGACTTTGATCTAAAGACTAGAAGGTAAGGTGGCACTGATCACCGGCGGCAAGCGGGATCGGCAAATCCATGGCCAAATTGTTCCACCGGCACGGTGCCAAAGTGTTCATAGCCGATGTCCAATACGAATTGGGCCAATTAGTTAGCAAAGACCTCGGCTCCCCTGATTCCTTCATCCACTGTGATGTCTCAGACGAAGAACAGGTCCGAAATGCTCAACAATGCGGGCACCTTAGACGCGTACAAGCAAAGCATTATTAACAATGAGAAGGCGGATTTTGAAAGAGTACTTAGCCTGAATCTAACAGGGGCCTTCTTGGGCATCAAGGATGCTGCACGGGTCATGATCCCGGCTCACCGCGGCAACAAAATTAGTACAGCTAGTATTGCTTCTTCTTAGGTGGGCTCAGTACTTATGCCTACACAAGTTCAAAGCACGCGTTGGTGGGGTCACGAAGAACGCGGCCGTTGAGCTCGGGCAGTTTGGTGTTAGAGTAAATTGTGTTTCTCCTTATGGTCTTGTAACCCCTTTGGCTGAGAAATTTTTTACCGCAAAGGGTGAAGAGCTTGAGAAGGCAATGGAGGGTCCTGCTAATCTTAAGGGGGTCTATCTTAAAGCAGAAGACATTGCTAATGCTGCTCTCTATTTGGGAAGTGATGAATCCAAGTATGTGAGTGGTCACAACCTTGTAGTTGATGGTGCTTACACCATTGTCAATCCAATGCTTGCTATGCATTTTTCAGCTTCTTGATGTTGTCATGAGCTCTCACCGATTGCCAATCTATCTAATGATATTGTTCCTATCCTCCACTTGTTCATTTTATTTTAGGGCCTCTATGAATTCAATTAAAAATTGGCCTTGTTAGTAAAGAAAATTATTTTAAATTTTATTTCAATATTGTGTCGCAAGCATGGTTTTAAATTTCGACCGAAATCCGAAATTTCGGAAACGTTCCGAAACCGAAATTGGTGACACGTACCAAATGTTGGGTTCGGCCAAAATTTCGGAAATTTCGTCAATTTCAGCGAAATTTGAATAAAAATTGTTGACTTACCAACTTCTCCAAAAGCTTAAGTTGTTGGGGAATGGCGTTATTTATCTTCTATACTTTAACAAAAATATTAATTTTTTATTCCTTTCCCAAATTTCAGCGGAAATTACCGAAATTTTGGCCAAAAAAATCGACATTTCGTCCGTCTTTACTAAAATTTTGGGATTTTGGCTAAGACCGAAATTTTTGCCGAAACCGAAATTTGAAACCATGGTCCCAAGCTAGTGAAGGGGAAAATACAAATATTTGGGCCGTATCAATATCCTCTCCTCTTTGTTGTGGGGTCCATCCCCATGTTGTCGGCCCCACACCCCCTCATCTCTTAATTAAAAAACAGAAAGAGTCGGTGGTGTAGTTCGATTGAAGGAAGGAAAAAAAGAGGGAAAACAAGATGGAGAGAGGAGAGAATAAAATAGTGAAAAAGAGCTTTTCTCATGTGGTCTCTTAGGGTTTTGCTTGGGCAAAAGAAATGAAGAGGGTTTGGAACCCTAATGCATTAAAGATTGAAGTCTTTGCTAAGCGTAAGAAAGAAGAAGGAAGAAGAATCCAAAATCCATGTTTTTTAAACGGTTCTTGGAGAAAAACCTAGTCCTATGAGAGATGGTGTTCTGTTTTTACCTTTGATGATGTTGACAATGACAAGACTATCAAATTCAATCCAAATTCTATTAATCCCTAAAGCATCAAAGTAGTAGAGACCATCTCTCATAGCATTAGCTTCAACCAACATATTAGAATTCACATGATAGGAATGAGAGAAAGCAATTCTTACTCTATTGTCATTATCTCAAATAATACCCCCTCTTCTAGCAATACCAGGTTTTTTCGGTAGCTGCCATCGACGTTCAGCTTTAGGAAGTTGTCACTAGTTTTTTTCCAGTAATATAGTTCACAAAAGAGTACCTCTTTTATGTACAGTTGTTCACAAAAGAGTGCCTCGTTTTGGCTGTCTCTACAGTTATGCATGTAGACAGTTATAACCTCTATTTTCGTTATTTTTTGAAGGATGCTTGTGTTCAACACAAACTCACATTGTCTTATTCTATAATCTCACATTGTCTTATTCTATAATCAATGGGCTGTTGAGGCTTCTTAGAAATTGTAATAGCTTTTGACAGCTGTTTAAATAATAAAAGACAAGGTGAGTCTGTCTCATTATTAAAGAATGGTAGTGTGAATATCATAGCCAAAGTACGAACGATTAATAGTTAAACAATTAATATCTAAAAAATTAATATTTTAAAGCTAGGAAAATGATATTAGCACAGCCCTAGTTTTATATTTTGACTAGCTCATCTTGTCCTTTTGAATTTAAAAAATTAGTGGGCTCCCACATGGTAAGATGATCTTTACCATTCATTTGGTGTGCCCTACTTGGTTTTCTTTTTTGTATTTTATTCATTTAAAAATTACAACTCATCTGACTTGACCGCGTCAACCGCGTTATTGGCCGCGTCCGTGCCGAGTCGACAAGGATTTTCTTCGGCAGCGTTCCACATCACATCCGCGTTTTTAAACACAGGTTGGGTTTGATTATTTTCTTTTCCTCTTTTTCGTCGTCCTATTTCCCTTCTTTATTTTCATGATTTTTTTTCTACAACCTATGGATCTGTAGCTAGTAGTTTTTTTTCCCGTTTTTTACATAGTAACTTTTATCTTTCTTATGCCATAAGTTTCTTGGGAAAAAAGCTGTAGATTCACAGTTTTTTTTTCTATTCGGGTTGGGCTCGGGTCGGGTCGGGTTAGGGTCGGGTTCGGTTCAGGTTGACCACAACCCGACCTGAGTTGCACCCTACTAACTTCTCTCTCTCTTTCTCTACTTTTTTTTTTTTTCTAGAAATGCAAAAGAGATAAGGCACAGCCTTATTTTATCATTTCACTAAAATAATTCAAAAAGGGAAATTTGTCAAGGTCCCTGCACTCCATAATAAGATATGTACTTTTTGGAAGTAATAATTAACACACACAAGCATATATATATATATATATATATATATATATATATATATATATATATATATATAAGCCCAAGGGTTCCCCATGGGTTCATTCAATCATCTTGTTTTGATGATTAACAAACGCAAATTGATTAGTCGTTTATGGACTGATCATTTGCCTTGAGTGTTGTGCTTTAGACAGGTCCTACACAAGTCAAATCATACTAGCACGCACATTGTTGGCCTATGCTTGAAGATGAACCAAACACAATGGCAAAGGAGCTTGGAACATACTTGGACCAATCACACCTTGGAGGTACCAAGGAGAAGCTCATCATCAACCATCTCAAAGCATTGAACAAACAAAGGAAGATCAATGAAGGCCAAAGCTTGTGGATCAACAACTTGCAAAGGAGCTGGAACCAAATAGTAGCATCATCCTTGGAAGGTGTCAAGCAAAGTAGCTCAACCTTGAAGATCCCAAAGCAAGCCATGCACTCAAAAAGAAGATCAAGCAATGGCTACCTCAAGAGTTCATTCAAGAAAGTGGTAAAAAGGGTAGATTGTATCACCTATCTCTCTTGTGTTTTCTCTTATCAAGGCACATCTTAAAACCCCTAAAAATATATTTTTTAAAGAGACTAACACACCCTTTAAAGACTTAAATGGATAAGTGAATGGCCATGGTGGTGTACCAACATGTTGGGACCCATATGGCATTCAACACAAGAATGAACAAAACAGAGTTCCGAAGCAACAACCTGGACCAGCAACTAAATCCTATCAAAACTTATTTAAAACATTTTCAAATATTTTTTAAAATATTTTTAACAGATAGCTCTCATTTTTCTCATATCCGTAGAGTATAAAAACATCGAAATTCAATGAGAAACGAAGGAGATATGAATTTTTCAAATGGGACACTGTTTGCTGGAAATCCAGTCTCGGAACTCCGAGAATTATTCTTGGAGCTCCGAGCTCGGAACTCCGAGAAAATTCTCGGCGCTCCGAGAAATGCTCCAGGTTCTAAAATTAAAAGCTCTGTTTGAATTCTTGGAACTCCGAGAATTTGCTCGGAACTCCGAGAAATGTCTCGGAACTCCGAGAAATGTCTCGGAACTCCGAGAATTGTTTTTGTTCAAAACATTATAGCCGTTGGGGTCCAACGGCTAGTAGTTTTTTGACCCGAAAATGACCGAAATACCCCCAAAACGGTCATATTGAGTTGGAACTCTATATATACACATTGTATGGACCTAAAACATAGAGATGAACATGTTCCAACCTTAACAAACCCTAGAAACTTATTTGCAACCCTTTTTGGGTTAATCTTTCTCACCAATCCCTTGTGCCTTGATTTGAGAAAATCATTTGAGATTGGTTTAGGCTTAAACTTGTTTATTCTTGAGAACATCCTTGGAGCTTCAACTTGCATTGTAGCCTACATAGAGGCAAAGCTTTTATCTTCTTCTTTATTCGATCTGTGGCAAGGGCATCCGTTGTTTTTAATTCCCTTGGATGAAGCGCTTAGAACTCGGCGGAGAAGGAGAGTCATTGTAAAGGTGGAAGTGTAAGAACCGGTAAAATATATATGTATAAATAAATAAAAATGGCCTCATAGGTGGGTAATCATCGGCCATTACTCATTTTCCCCAAGTAATCGGGCATGAGGACATCTGGCATAATGGGGCATACGCGATTCGAACCCAACTCAAAGCTAGGATTGAACGACTTCCTACCACTAAGCCACCGCCCCAGATGTCAACAAAAACGGAATAGATATATACATATATTAAAATTTTCCAATAGTCACTATTCATAATTACTATGCACAATAGTCACTATGCAAGATTTACTATGCAGAAATACTATGTAAGATTACTATGCAGAAATACTATGCAAGTTCACTATTGAGATAAACTATTCAAAAGTACTATTCACAGTAGGACCCACCGAGTACTATTCACAAGCGGGTCCCACACAAGCGGGTCCCACATCAGCGGGTCCCACACAAGCGGGTCCCATATAAGCGGGTCCCACATCAGCGGGTCCTACACAAGCGGGTCCCACCAACAGCGGGACCCATCACTAGTCAGCACAACTATTACAGTCACGCACACCGTCTACTATTACACCTAACATTTACTGTTCAAACAACGAAAATAATAATTTAATAATATAATTATCGACGAAAAATAATTAAATAATATTAATCACTGTTACTTCGTTGACGAATATAATAATTAAATATCTAAATAGTATTTACTATTCAAAAGTACTGTTCACAAAAAAAATCTATAAATAGCGGATCTCAGAAGAAGAAAAAAAAAACTCACGAGAGAAACAGAGAAGAGAAAATAGTAGGGGAAAGAGGGAAAGAGGAAGAGAGGGAGAGAAGAAGAGGAAAAGGAAATCCGCTTCAAGGTAAGTCTTTTAAAATATTTATGATTGGTTAATCTTAGTAATTTAGGATAAAACGTGCATATGAGGCGATAACTCGCTATAGATTATGCAAGTTTTATCATCTTATTTGAACGGTGAAATGCTGGCATAGTAACCGTAAAGTAAATGGTTGGTTCTACCACCTATGTATAAAGCATGCATATGAGGCGATAACTCGCTACAGATTATGCACGTTTTATAATCTTATCTGAACGGTGAAATGCTCGCATAGTAACCGTAAAAGTAAATTTTATCAAAGAAAGGCAAAACGGCCAGAGGATGGTAAACTGTTGAACATAGTCACACGTGGGGCCCACATGAATAGTAACATACGGGGCCCACATGAATAGTAACATGCGGGGTCCATATGAATAGTGCATACTGGGCCCCATGATCTTAAAATTTGATAGAACGAACACTGAACACAGGGAACATTATTTTAGGACATAGACGGACATTACCTGGACAGAAAAGACACTGCTTTAAAATTAATTAGAATATATTTACAGGTTATCCATTCAAAGGTGTAAGCTCAAACACACCTGTGACCGGAAAACTGATGTAAGGGTCCTCTATCTTTGATTCTCTTTTGATGTAAGGATTTTCTGTCTTTTGATTCTCTTTTGCTATGTAAGGGTTCCCTATCTTTGATGAGTTTTCTTCCATTGATTGTCTTTTGATATACTGGATGTACTGATTTCATATTCTTTGATTTTCTTTATACACAATTGCTATAAGAATTTCTATCCTTCTAATATCCACCACTAATGAGAATCCAAGGGGGATCTTTTCTTTCAGGCCCCATTCCTTTCAGATAAATGATTTGTTTCCGTGAGATATGTTTATGTTTAGGGTTTATCTTGTGATACCCTAATTCTGAATATGGACTAAGTTATGTTTCCGTGAGTTATGTTTATGTTTAGGGTTTATCTTGTGATACCCTAATTCTCAATATGGACTGAATTATGGCTATGATGACGGGTGGACGCGTTATAGTCCTCCATGTGCACGTGGGTAAAGACGACTCTAGAGAGTGTAAATCTAGAGGATTATGGGCCGAGGTATGGCTATGATGACGGGTGGACGCGTTATAGTCCTCCATGTGCTCGTGTGCGCGTGGGTAAAGACGACTCTAGAGAGTGTAACTCTAGAGGATTATGAGCCGAGATATGACAGCATCTATGCTTAATGAAGTCTATATTTTCTCTATACGTTTGGAAAGTATGTTGTGTTTATTCTTTCCTTCCATGTTTACGTTTGGAAAGTATGTTGTGTTTATTCCTTCCTTCCATGTTTATAATGTGAAATGCCCTATCTGCAAAATATCATGTTCTTATGAGCTTGACAATTCTACATCACTTGTTGCTTATACCCTACTGGGCTATTTGAGCTCACCCCTTTCTTTGCCTGTTTTATTGTTCCAACCCCAGGTGAAGTATAGACGGGAGACGAAGAATGCTAGAGTCGAATGCAGAACTGTTATAAAGGACCAATATGTTTTCAATATGTTTTGAATTATGTCTTGAATTATGATGTAATAAGTTAGACCTAATTTCTGTAAACCCTCTAAATATAGTTATTGAGATCTTGGGAATAATGAAAGTTTTTGAGAAAGATGCTCAAAAGATGATGTAATATTCTTCAACGCACCGAGTTGGCTTCCAAAAATCCGGGGCGTTACATTTGGTATCAGAGCGAAATTTAGTCGGTTTTGGAAATTAGGATTCACAAGAGATAGGATTAGAAATTACCCTATCTTAAGTTAGAATATGTTAACAATACCGCTAGTCGTTGGTTAATATAGAACTTACGTGCTATTTATGACTTCTGTGATACTTCTATAAATGCTTTGAAATATGAGTTATCATTTAGATTACTAATGTGATATTATGATATGAAGATGGCGGAGAATCAGGAACAAACTTCTGCAATCGAGGCTGAGGCAAGGAGGGGACGTGGCAGACCACGCAGAGAAAGGCAAGCAAGAAACGAACAACCTACAGTCAACGCTAGAAACAACAACGCACGAAATGATGCCATTGCCACTGCATTAGCACAACTAGCACAAGCAATGACAGCAAACATGAACCAACAACGAGCCCCAGCTGCTCCACTTCAAAATGAAGGAGCTATACTGGAACAATTTATAAGGCAACATCCTGCTGCCTTCTCGGGAACTATAGATCCCTTAGAAGCTGAAAGATGGATTCACTCCATCGAAAAGATCTTTTCTGTGATTGCCTGCACCAGCCAACAACGTGTAAGATTGGCGACGTATAGATTGGACGGTGACGCGGATCAGTGGTGGAATTTATTCCGAAATACAAAAACCGAAGAAGAAATGAACGCAATGTGTTGGAATGAATTCAAAAGCATCTTTCTCGAAAAGTACTTCCCACAACCACTGAAAGCTCAGCTAGTAAGAGAATTTATCTCCTTAAAGCAAGAAGATGGAGAGACAGTCTCTCAATATGAAGCAAAATTCACAAGACTGGCTCGATATGCAACCCACCTAGTGACGGACGTTCAAAGTAAGGTGGACAAATTCCAGTACGGATTAAAGCCTAGCGTCAGGCGAGCATTAGCAGCTTTAGATTTTCAAAGCTACGAAGCCGTGGTGAGATGTGCTTTGAAAGTGGAAATTGAACATTTGGACTTTCAGCAGTCCAAAAACAAGTTGACAGGCGTAAAGAGAACGAATGAAAGCCAACCAGGAGGATCTGGAACAAAGAGACCGAATGTCAAGGAAGCAGGAAACCAGCAACATTGCTCCAAATGTGGAAAGAGACATAGAGGTGTTTGTTACGCGGGGACACAAAAATGCTTCCAATGCGGAATGGAAGGACATGTGGCAAAGGACTGCAAGATGGTCCCAAAACGGGAACAAAATCCAACTTTGACTCGGAACAGTCAGCCAACCCTCAAGCAGACTCTGAATGCTCACCCAGACATCAAGTGTTTCAATTGTAACGAAATGGGACACTATTCAAATCAATGCACCAAGCCCAGAGCAGTAGAAGGAGGTCGACATCAACAGCCAAGGGGACAGGCCCGTACTTTTGCTATCACAACTGCTGAAGTGGAGGCAACGAATGATGTGGTAACAGGCAAGACGATTATTAAAACAGGGTTGTGAAGGATATCTCGCTCAAGTTCAAGTTGTGGACACGAGTGAAAAGAAGATGAAATTGGAAGACGTGCCTATTATACAAAAGTACGTGGATGTATTCCCTGACGATCTACCAGGAACCCCACCGAATCGAGAACTGGAGTTCTCTATCGAGCTAGTACCGGGAGCAAATCCAATATCCAAAAGACCGTATCGAATGGCGCCGATAGAACTGGAGGAACTAAAGAAGCAACTGCAAGAACTATTAGACAAAGGATTCATCCGGCCTAGTGTATCACCCTGGGGAGCTCCCGTCCTGTTCGTAAAGAAGAAGGATGGATCAATGAGGTTGTGCATTGATTATCGAGAATTGAACAATGTCACAATAAAGAACAAGTACCCGTTGCCCAGAATCGACGACTTGTTCGACCAACTTCAAGGTGCCATGTACTTCTCCAAGATCGATCTCAGATCTGGTTATCACCAACTGAAAGTAAGGAAAGAAGACGTTCCAAAGACGGCGTTCCGCACACGCTACGGACATTATGAGTTCATTGTCATGCCATTCGGACTCACGAATGCCCCAGCCGTATTCATGGATCTAATGAACAGAGTATTTCACGAGTATCTTGATAAGTTTGTCGTGGTATTTATCGACGACATTCTTGTCTATTCTAAGAGTCGCGAAGAACATGCAGAACATCTGAAGATTGTTTTACAAACACTTCGACAGAAGAAGCTGTATGCCAAATTCAGTAAATGTGACTTCTGGTTGCAGCAAGTGGCATTCTTGGGTCACATAGTCACCCGAGAAGGAATTTCTGTGGATCCAGCGAAGACTAAAGCCGTTGAAGAATGGCAAAGACCCACGACAGCAACAGAAATTCGGAGTTTCTTGGGACTTGCCGGCTATTATCGAAGGTTCGTGGAAAACTTCGCTCGATTAGCAAATCCCTTAACGAAATTAACTCGGAAAGGCGCGAAGATTATCTGGACCAAAGAATGTGAGGAAAGCTTCGAAACGTTAAAGAAGAGACTCGTCAGCGCACCTGTGCTAGCATTACCAACACCAACCGGAGGATTTGTGATCTACAATGACGCATCAAAGGAAGGGCTCGGCTGCGTATTAATGCAAAATGATAAAGTTATAGCTTATGCATCACGCCAACTAAAATACCACGAGCAAAACTACCCCACGCATGATATGGAATTGGCGGCAGTAATCTTTGCACTGAAGATCTGGCGACATTATCTCTACGGGGAAAAGTGTGAAATTTATACTGATCACAAGAGTCTTAAATACATATTTTCCCAGAAGGAGCTGAATATGAGACAAAGAAGGTGGCTAGAGTTACTCAAGGATTATGACTGCACCATTCATTATCATCCTGGAAAGGCGAATGTAGTGGCAGATGCATTAAGTAGAAAAACTTCCGGAACCTTGGCAAGAATGCTAACCACTCAAAAGCATTTACTCCAAGATCTGAGAAAACTTGATATGGAAATGGTAGAACAAGGAACTAAGGGCTACATAGCACAGATGGTTGCTCAACCATCACTATTGGAGAAAATCAAGGCCACTCAAGTCAACGATCCTGAATTACAAGGAAAGATCGAAGCAGTTCGGAAAGGCAAACTTTCCGAATTCAATGTTGATAAAGATGACATCTTAAGATTCAATAAAAGACTATGTGTGCCCTCCGATCCAGAATTAAGAAGGAAGTTGCTAACTGAGGCACATAGTTCGGCATTCTCCATACACCCAGGGAGTACGAAGATGTATAGAGATCTTCGAACCCATTATTGGTGGAATAATATGAAGAGAGAGATTGCTGAGTTCGTGTCTACATGCTTGGTTTGCCAACAAGTTAAAGCAGAACGACAGCTACCAAAGGGAGCCTTACAACCAATTGAGGTGCCTATATGGAAGTGGGATATGATAGCAATGGATTTCGTTACAGGACTACCGAGGACTACGAAAGGAAATGATGCAATATGGGTCATCATTGATCGATTAACGAAGGTCGCTCATTTTATCCCAATACGAGAAACTTTTTCCTTAGATCAATTGGCGAAGCTCTACATCAAAGAAGTAGTCAGATTACACGGCATACCAGCATCCATTGTGTCCGATCGTGACCCGCGCTTCACATCTAATTTTTGGAAGAGTATACAAAAGCATTGGGGGACAAAGTTGAACTTCAGCACTGCCTTTCATCCTCAAACAGATGGTCAATCCGAACGGACAATTCAGACACTGGAGGATATGCTTAGAGCTTGCATAATAGACTTCCAAGGTAATTGGGACCAACACTTACCATTGGTTGAATTTTCTTATAATAACAGTTATCACTCTAGTATAGAGAGTGCACCCTATGAAGCTCTCTATGGTAAAAGGTGTAGAACACCGACATGTTGGGATGAGGTCGGAGAACGAAAACTTCTAGGCCCAGAGTTAGTACAAGAAACTACTGACAAAGTACGTATGATCCAACAACATATGAGAACGGCTCAAAGCAGACAGAAGAGCTACGCCGATCATCGACGACGAGACCTGGAGTTTGCAGTGGGTGACCGTGTATTCTTAAAAGTATCACCTTGGAAGGGTGTGATAAGGTTCGGAAAGAAAGGGAAGCTCAGTCCCAGATATATTGGACCATACGAAATACTTGAACGAATTGGACCAGTGGCATACCGTGTAGCTTTGCCACCAGCCTTGTCACATGTTCACGATGTGTTTCACGTCTCACTTTTAAGGAAATACTTGGCGGACCCATCACATGTACTGCAAACAGAACCAATGCAGTTGGAACAAGATTTGTCTTATGAAGAGCAACCAGTACAAATCCTTGATCGAAAGGAACAAATTCTTCGGACAAAAAGAATATCACTAGTGAAGATTCTATGGAGGAGCCAAGCCACCGAGGAAGCAACATGGGAACCGGAGGAGGAGATGAAACAAAAGTATCCTCATCTATTTACTTCTTAAGGTATGTCAAATTTCGAGGACGAAATTTTTTTTTAAGGGGGGTAGGATGTAAGAACCGGTAAAATATATATGTATAAATAAATAAAAATGGCCTCATAGGTGGGTAATCATCGGCCATTACTCATTTTCCCCAAGTAATCGGGCATGAGGACATCTGGCATAATGGGGCATACGCGATTCGAACCCAACTCAAAGCTAGGATTGAACGACTTCCTACCACTAAGCCACCGCCCCAGATGTCAACAAAAACGGAATAGATATATACATATATTAAAATTTTCCAATAGTCACTATTCATAATTACTATGCACAATAGTCACTATGCAAGATTTACTATGCAGAAATACTATGTAAGATTACTATGCAGAAATACTATGCAAGTTCACTATTGAGATAAACTATTCAAAAGTACTATTCACAGTAGGACCCACCGAGTACTATTCACAAGCGGGTCCCACACAAGCGGGTCCCACATCAGCGGGTCCCACACAAGCGGGTCCCATATAAGCGGGTCCCACATCAGCGGGTCCTACACAAGCGGGTCCCACCAACAGCGGGACCCATCACTAGTCAGCACAACTATTACAGTCACGCACACCGTCTACTATTACACCTAACATTTACTGTTCAAACAACGAAAATAATAATTTAATAATATAATTATCGACGAAAAATAATTAAATAATATTAATCACTGTTACTTCGTTGACGAATATAATAATTAAATATCTAAATAGTATTTACTATTCAAAAGTACTGTTCACAAAAAAAATCTATAAATAGCGGATCTCAGAAGAAGAAAAAAAAACTCACGAGAGAAACAGAGAAGAGAAAATAGTAGGGGAAAGAGGGAAAGAGGAAGAGAGGGAGAGAAGAAGAGGAAAAGGAAATCCGCTTCAAGGTAAGTCTTTTAAAATATTTATGATTGGTTAATCTTAGTAATTTAGGATAAAACGTGCATATGAGGCGATAACTCGCTATAGATTATGCAAGTTTTATCATCTTATTTGAACGGTGAAATGCTGGCATAGTAACCGTAAAGTAAATGGTTGGTTCTACCACCTATGTATAAAGCATGCATATGAGGCGATAACTCGCTACAGATTATGCACGTTTTATAATCTTATCTGAACGGTGAAATGCTCGCATAGTAACCGTAAAAGTAAATTTTATCAAAGAAAGGCAAAACGGCCAGAGGATGGTAAACTGTTGAACATAGTCACACGTGGGGCCCACATGAATAGTAACATACGGGGCCCACATGAATAGTAACATGCGGGGTCCATATGAATAGTGCATACTGGGCCCCATGATCTTAAAATTTGATAGAACGAACACTGAACACAGGGAACATTATTTTAGGACATAGACGGACATTACCTGGACAGAAAAGACACTGCTTTAAAATTAATTAGAATATATTTACAGGTTATCCATTCAAAGGTGTAAGCTCAAACACACCTGTGACCGGAAAACTGATGTAAGGGTCCTCTATCTTTGATTCTCTTTTGATGTAAGGATTTTCTGTCTTTTGATTCTCTTTTGCTATGTAAGGGTTCCCTATCTTTGATGAGTTTTCTTCCATTGATTGTCTTTTGATATACTGGATGTACTGATTTCATATTCTTTGATTTTCTTTATACACAATTGCTATAAGAATTTCTATCCTTCTAATATCCACCACTAATGAGAATCCAAGGGGGATCTTTTCTTTCAGGCCCCATTCCTTTCAGATAAATGATTTGTTTCCGTGAGATATGTTTATGTTTAGGGTTTATCTTGTGATACCCTAATTCTGAATATGGACTAAGTTATGTTTCCGTGAGTTATGTTTATGTTTAGGGTTTATCTTGTGATACCCTAATTCTCAATATGGACTGAATTATGGCTATGATGACGGGTGGACGCGTTATAGTCCTCCATGTGCACGTGGGTAAAGACGACTCTAGAGAGTGTAAATCTAGAGGATTATGGGCCGAGGTATGGCTATGATGACGGGTGGACGCGTTATAGTCCTCCATGTGCTCGTGTGCGCGTGGGTAAAGACGACTCTAGAGAGTGTAACTCTAGAGGATTATGAGCCGAGATATGACAGCATCTATGCTTAATGAAGTCTATATTTTCTCTATACGTTTGGAAAGTATGTTGTGTTTATTCTTTCCTTCCATGTTTACGTTTGGAAAGTATGTTGTGTTTATTCCTTCCTTCCATGTTTATAATGTGAAATGCCCTATCTGCAAAATATCATGTTCTTATGAGCTTGACAATTCTACATCACTTGTTGCTTATACCCTACTGGGCTATTTGAGCTCACCCCTTTCTTTGCCTGTTTTATTGTTCCAACCCCAGGTGAAGTATAGACGGGAGACGAAGAATGCTAGAGTCGAATGCAGAACTGTTATAAAGGACCAATATGTTTTCAATATGTTTTGAATTATGTCTTGAATTATGATGTAATAAGTTAGACCTAATTTCTGTAAACCCTCTAAATATAGTTATTGAGATCTTGGGAATAATGAAAGTTTTTGAGAAAGATGCTCAAAAGATGATGTAATATTCTTCAACGCACCGAGTTGGCTTCCAAAAATCCGGGGCGTTACAGGAAGGGCATCCTTATTTAATTCCCTTAGATTCTAAAAGCCCTGGAGCCGGGCGTCGTGGAGGTCTCAATAGTGGAAATCCTCAAGTGCGACCTTGAGAAGAGTGGAGTAGGCCGTTTGCCGAACTACTATAAATCTCTGTGTCACTTGTGTGATTGGTATTTCTCTCACTCCATCTCACTCTCTTATTTGATTATTTGTGCATAGAATTGAGTGAGTAGTTAGCATTGATAATCAACCTAAATATCTTAACCTTGCTAACTAGGCTATTAAAATTACCTAATTAAGTTTGCTAATCAACAAGTGTTTTGAACTTACATTAATTTGTAATATTGTTTAAGTTCAACTATTTCAAACTTAATTAAACAAGGGATAAGTCTTGGGTGAAATCTTAGGAAAAGCTTCTAAAAGGTAAAAGTTTTATAAACATCCTATTCACCCCCCCTTTAGGTTGCCAAACCAAGTCACTACTTGGATTTCAATATATATATATATATATATATATATATATATATATATATATATATATATATTATTTATGTATACAATCATGTTTAGCCTAAAATTTATATTAAGTAATGAAAAATAATGGGGCAGAACTCAACCTACACAATGCAAAACAAATAAAAATGGATCAATGAACAAGAGGCCGAAACAGATTATTGGAATGGATCAATGAATAAGAGGCCCTGTTAGTTTTGGATTTTGAGTACCCATAGTGAGTCCGAAACAGATTATTGGAATCAAAATTTTTGTTTTTATTGAAGTCACTATCATCTCTCTTCTACCCATTTTAACCAGAATCGCATATAGTTTTGAGTCCAATAAACTGTTTTGGGTTCACAATCAGTTCTAAAAAACCAAGACAAACAGGGCCTAAATAAAAATCTAGTTGTGCAAATAAACATCCAGTTGCAAATAAACATCTAGTTTCGTGTCATAGTCTCTTACTGTTTCTGTGAATTTGATGTTGCTGATTTGATGTTGCTGTTTGTGCTGAATCTTGTATTCATTTTTATCTTGGTTCTACTTATAGTGACATTTTGTTTTGTGATGCAGACTGATATTTTCTTCCGGATCCGTGAAATACTTGCAAGAGGTTGCAGACACCACTCTCTTACCAAATATGCCGCCCAACTTTGTTTATGTTTGTCAATTTTTGTAGGCTTTCACTACCAAATGAAGAAAGCACAGGAACATTAATGATTTTTTTGTGTTTTTATTAGAGCTGTAATGAGATGTGAAGAAAAAACAAATGGATGTTTTTTATTTCAGTTGTATTGAGATGTGAAGAAAGCACAGGATTCAGCTGATATTTCACTTGAACATTAATGAGATGTTTTTTTACTACAATGTTACTTTGTATCAAAAAGGTTGAAGGATTTGGAGGTTAGAGTTGAAGGTTTGGAAGTTGGATTAGAGTACATTTTTAGGTTTGTAAGCTGGATTAGCTTGCATTTTACTACAATGTTACTTTACAGTGCTGTGTAAGCTGAAATTTACTAAGAAAAAGGGGAAAAAATGGTGCCTTTAGTTTCAAGTGGCATATGGATCCATGTCTCCTCCACACACCACCACACTGTCTCCACCCTCTCTTTATAAACAACTCAAAAAAGGCCTTGTATGTACTAAATAGATTTCAAATTGTTTAAAAATGCAATTGCCAACACCAAAACTGTGGCCTTCAAGGCTTGTCTCCACCTAAGGAACCATGAACCATTGACCCCCAAATAAACAAATTCAAAAGATGATAGGGCCTGAAAAATTATATGAACCTGATTTTCCATGCCTGGCTCTAATCTATTGGGAGTAAAGAAAGAGATAGCAATAAAGTTTGTTGGCAGAGGGGTCACACCTCACATATCACAAGATCACCTTATAAAAAGGAAGACCAACATTGACAACACATGCTTGATCACAGAGACTACCATGCTAGCTCACACCACCTCAGATGCAAGCAGCCACACTGAACAAATTCAAGACTGAGGAAATCTTCCATTCTTCCTATCAGAGCAAACAATGGGACTAATAACAAAACAGGGGAAGTCTGCCATATCATGTTAGGAAGGTCCCAACTCCCAACACTCACCCAATAAGATGGACAAAGGCTAAACTTTGCCCATAATACCAAAACAGCAGAAACTAATCTTTAGAAACTCATACATGAGCAAAATTGGTCAATATATGAGAGTAAGTGATGGGGCAGAAATTCCAGTACGTATCTATACCGATGGACCACCAAAGTTTTCCCATTATATATAGATTTGAGTGAATTGTGATTAGGAAATATCTAGAGATGTGATAATTGTGCAAAAGCAAATGTCTCCAATTTCACAAAATTTCGACTTGAACTAGTTCAATATAATGGGGCAGAACTCAACCTACACAATGCAAATATATATATATATATATGGATCAATGAACAAGAGGCTATTAATAATATGATCCGAAAGTGATTAAGGATCTTGGTGGATTCGAACCACCATACTCTCGAGAAACATAGGTTAGGCAATGTTTCCCAAGTGCTCTTCCATTTGAGCTAAAGATCCAGAAGAAGATTGTTGCAAGCAAAAGCCTCTCAAAGTGAATCAATGAACAAGAGCTCGGTGCAACCATAAATAACATGTGCTTAGAGAAAAAAATCTCTTCAATGGACAACACTCAGCAAACGCTACAAGGCAATACTTTAGAGAACCAAACCTCATTAACGCCAAATCACTGAGCCATTTCATCAAACACTACAAGGCATTTAATCAAACACTGAGGCATTTCATCAAACAGTAGAAGGGATTGAGGCATTTCATCAAACACTACAAGGTCATGAGCATCTAAAAATTTCAAAACATTGAGCATCTCTACTTTCCAAATCCATTGCAATATGACCACTACAAAACTCACCACTTTCAGTCCCCTCAAAAATTTTCAACATTTATAAAAATAAAAAAAACCAATGAAATGTGCTAGTGGTTTCACTCTTACTATGTTGAGTTGCTGAAGCACACTCCCTATTTGGAGTAATGTTAGTTAATAAATAGAGGAACCTCACCAAACAAGGCCTTAGGGTTTCACAGGATCTTCCACAATGATTTCGTAGTGGGATTTTCAAAGGATCTTCCACTTCCACCAACATCCACAGTTAGAGATTTGTATTAAAAAAAAACCCCAAATGTCAAAAAAAGAAAAGAAAAAAAAGAAAACCTAAACCCCATCAGAAAATAGGGAGTCATAACAGAGGTCCCTAAAAACCTAAACCCCATAAGCAAATAGGGAGTCTTAAGTAGGAAAACTTCAAGCCATCTCAGGAAAACATAGGTTCACGTTGCGGCGGCAAATGTTGGGGACGAGTTAGGAAAAGTTCTCGACTTGATCTCAACTTTTCTCGACTCGATCCCAACTTCCTCCTCTTCTTCTTCTTCCTCTTTCTTTTTATTTTTTCTGGCGTCTTCCTTTTTTTTCGGCGTCAATTCTTCCTTCTCTTTTCTGTTTCTTCATCCTCCTCTTCCTTTTTTCCCTCTTCCTCTTTCAAGTTGCAACAATGGTCCCCAACAGTGTCCCCGACAGTGGTAAAGAAAAAACAAAACAAATAAAAAGAAGAAAAAGAAGATGAAGAAAGAACCCTTGTTCAGAGAAGATGCAAACAGGTCTTTTATGTATGGCACCATCCGGTAGTAAGAAGAATTGAAAGTACAAGGCACTCATAATTTCCAAAATAAAATGCAATTTCCGGATCAATTTCCCAAAGAAAAATCAAACATTGGTAAAAACCAGTGTGATTTAAAACTCGTTGGCTCGGCTCAAGACTCGGCCGAGTCGACGTGGAATGGTGGTAGCCGCGTTATAGAGTCACAGACTCGGCCGAGTCCGAGTCATGTTGCACAAAAAAAGAAAAAAATGAATAACTCGGTAAAAATAAAAAACAAGATTTGTTTTTTCAATATAGTAGACCACTGAAAACTATTGGGCTGAATGTCTTGTTACTTGTAACTTGTCACCTGCCAACCATAGTAAAAATAAAAACTTTTTCCAATCACAAGATTTTTCAGTAAAAATAGAAAAACAAGATGGCTGAATGTGTTGTTACTTGTCACCTGCCAACCAATACAGCCGTTCTATCATGCCTTTTCAACCCCTAAATATTTGGGAAGTGCCATTAGTGTCCCTTTGTTTATTTGTGGCAACCCCTTCGAGTGTATTTATAACTACTTTTTTGGACTACAGGGGCTGTCCCAGGTAAATAGGAAGGAGAATATAACATTTTTTTAAGGGATCTACTAGGCAATCTTGCAAAAAGCCATCTAGTGGCATATTTTGTCTTATTCATTATGGGCCCTTAATGAATCTGAGGTGGTTCTCTGCTGTAAAAGTGGGTTGTGAGCCGTTGAATGGCTTTTTACAAAATTGCCTAGCAAATTCCATTTTAAAAATGGAAATGTTATCAGCACTACTGTATTTTGATGAGGGCACTCCTCACTTTATTAAAAGTACGGTATGACCCGCATCATAAGATGATCCAAACCGTCCATTAGATGGGCCACAGCCTAAATAGGTTGTGCCCCAAAAATTATTTCCATAGGTTGATCCTAACCCTCCGATCTATAGAGGGTTAGGATCAACCCTCTACAATTCAGATGGGAGGGTTAGGATCAACCTATGGAAATGATTTTTGAGGCACAAGCTATTTATGTTGTGGCCCATCTTTTGAACGGTTTGGATCATCCTATGGTGCGGGCCATACCGTACTTTTAATAAAGTGAGGAGTGCCCTCATCAAAATACAGTAGTGCTGCAAACATTTCCCTTTAAAAATACCTCTATATTATTTCTATATTTTTTCTATTATTTATTTATTTTTTAAAATGAAGACTCATCTGATTTGACCGCATCAACCGCGCCAACCGCGTTTTTGGCTACGTCCGCGCCGAGTTGACAAGGATTTTCTTCGGCCGCATTCCGCGTCAGGTCCGCGTTTTTAAACACTGGTAAAAACCCCATTGCCGATCTTCTTTAAATTCACCTTTATAGAATACATTCTTGATAGGTCTAACACTAGACGCTGCGTAAATAATTCTTTTTGCTATAAACAAATAATATTTGAAAATTTCTATTTTATTATCCTTTCCAAAACCTAATTTCATATTATCCCATACAATTTGTAATTTATTCCATATTTTATCCTGGAAAGATAATATTCTTCCATCAAACCTCCAATGATGTTAGAGTTGCTCCTTTCTTGATCCAGCCTAGCAAAACTCACAAAAGTTGCCATGTTTAATGAATTCCAGAACCTCTTAGAGATGCTCTACTAAAGTGAGACAGGGGTAGAACACTTCAGATCATAATTTCTTTCAGCAGAATCACTAATTGTCTTTTGCCAAAATGTTAATCCCATGTATTCACTTCTTTAATGCTAACATAATTTTCCTACTAGGGTTGTTACTAGCTCCTCTGAACTGATTTTTTTTTTCAAAACCTATTGACTTTTATCTATAGACTAGAAGGTAAGGTGGCACTGATCACTGGCGGAGCAAGCGGGATTGGCGAATCCACGGCCAAATTGTTCCACCGGCACGGTGCCAAAGTGTTCATAGCCGACGTCCAAGACGAATTGGGCCAATTAGTTAGCAAAGACCTCGCCTCCCCCGATTGTTTCATCCACTGTGATGTCTCAAACGAAGAACATGTCTGAAATGCTATCGACAGTGTTGTTACCAAGTATGGGAAGCTCGACATAATTTTCAACAATGCTGGCATCATAGACCCATTCAAGCAAAGCATTATTAACAATGAGAAGGCAGATTTTGAAAGAGTACATAGTGTGAATCTAACAGGCGTCTTCTTGGGCATCAAGCACGCCGCTCAGGTCATGATCCCAGCTCGTCGTGGCAGCATAATTAGTACAGCTAGTATTGCTTCAGTCTTAGGTGGGATCAGTACTCATGCCTACACATGTTCAAAGCACGCAGTGGTGGGGCTCACGAAGAACGCGGCCGTTGAGCTCGGGCAGTTTGGTGTTAGAGTAAATTGTATTTCTCCTTATGGTGTGGTAACCCCTTTGGCTGAGAGATTCTTTCCGGCAAAGGGTGAAGAGCTTGAGAAGTCAATGGAGGTTCCTGCTAATCTTAAGGGGGTCTATCTTAAAGCAGAAGACATTGCTTATGCTGCTCTCTATTTGGGAAGTGATGAATCCAAGTATGTGAGTGGTCACAACCTTGTGGTAGATGGTGGTTACACCATTGTCAATCCAATGTATGCGATGCAATTTTCAAAGTAGGACAAGATGGGATGAAATGCCAATTCCTATTTCCAATTCCTGCAATCCAAACATGCCTTAATACTTTTGTGACTGAGTATCATTGTCAGTGTTGAAGCGTAAATGATTAAATAACACCAACTCTGACACTTAAGCTTTTGTTGTAACTTGTTGTTTCACATTTAATTTATCCCTTGAGTGTTGAAGTGTGAACTGTTGCCTCACCGCAAGTCATGGGTTTAAAACCCAACAACTCATTGATATTAAAAATCCATATGTATGGCGAACCCAAAAGAGGGGCCACATGTGCCACTTGTACGAGCTACCCAAAAAAAGAGACCACCCCCAAAAATGAGGGGCCACACGTGAGGGAGAGTATTGAAGCAAGAATGATTAAATAACACCAACTCTAACAGCTTAACCTTTTGAAGTAATTGGTTCTTTGATCACCATACACTGTTCATAGTGAGGACCGTATATGTGACTTCTTAACAAACTACTAGTCAAATTGATTCCTCATCGAGAAAGAGGAGCAGAAGATGCCAATTATAAGTGCAAAAGGTGTTGGTGTTTTATTGAGTGTGGCCTACATTTGGACCCACATATAGTGGAAAAATGCATAAAGCTCTTCTAGATGTCCTATCCACTAGATTTGTATTTGCAATGGAGTTTAAAGATAAATCCCAAGTGTTTTTAATTTATGAAAAACTTGTTTGAGTTGTGGTGGGATGTAAAAAAGTGCAGTGCTGGGACTTAGTTTTTGTGCTGGGGTTGTTGTCCTGGTTGGTGATCTTATTCACTTTGTCTTTCGTTGGAGTTTTCCTGACACAAATCCCAATTTTGCTTGTTTTCCTTTTGGGCCCTTTTGGATACCTCATGCATTTGTATTTTGATTTGGATTTGAGTTTTGGATACAAAACACATCAATCATCTTCATGATCATGTTTCAAGAGAGAGAAAGAGAGAGGGAGGGATGACTCGCTGCTGCCGGAGCAACTTCGAGGAGCAACGATGGTGACGGAAGTTGCCACAAATATTGATTTCCAAATAATGTCTCGCAGAAAAGATTTGAAAATCGGAATTTTTTGCACTGTTGTAGCTGATTTGGAAATCTAAGGATCTGATCCAGTTCAAAATATCAACTAAATCCAAATCTAAATCTTGCCGGTATCCAAACGTGGCCTTTCGGTATATATATGAGATCCCACAAAGTTTCTTAGCATTTTTTCTAGTAATAATTTTGCAAATGAAAGACAGTCCTATCAAATGCTCTAGCTTGTCGTATCCCAAGAGAAAACAAAAGAATAGATAAAGCCTTTCATAAAGGAAGAATACACAAATACTTTATTTTTTTATTTTTTAAGAGCTTCACCAAGAGACCGGATTTAGTTTACGGTGGTAGTAACTCTGGTAAAAAAATCTTGAATTGATTTAGAGTTATTCATCAACAAGGTCTCAAATCCTTACAATTTTAAAGTATTTTTTAGAAGTTTTTATTAAAGTTCAGAACGAAGTGTAGAAAATTCGAGCCTTGTTAAAGAAATTTCAATTAATTGTAGAATGTTGTAACTACTTTTTGCAACCATGCTTTGTAGACTTGAAGGAAAGTGGCATTAATTACTTGCGGTGTCAGTGAGATCGGTGAATGCACTGCCAATTTTTTTGCTGCCAAAGTCGTCATGACATCCAAGACAAACAGGGTCACTAAGTTTGCTAAGCATTAGGCTATACAAATACCTACTTCATCTACTGCATTGTAACGAATGAAACCCACATCCAAAACACCGTCGATTGTACTGTCTCCAACCACAGAAAGCTAGATGTCTTGTTCAACAATGCCGGCCTCATAGAGTAGGGGTGCAACTCAGATCGGGATGAGTCCAACCCGATCCCGACCTGAGGAACCATTTACTCAACCGAAATTGGACCTGACCTGATTTCCAACCTGATGAGGTTCAACCCAACCCGACCTGACACGACCCCGAGTTCAACCTGACTTTTTAAGTATACTGAAAACAAAAATGATAAAAAAAAATCTTGGGTTTCACTCGGGTCGGGTTGCGGAAGCCCTCAACCTCAACTGGACCCGAACTCAACCCGGGTTGGGATTTTCCCAACCCGAAACCGAACCCAAACTCAACCCAACCTGACTTGACTTTTTCCGGGTTGAACCCACCCTGTTTTTACCCCTATCATAGACACATTCGAGCCATCCATCCTCCACAACGAGAAATTGGACTTCGAAAGGGTGCGAATTACCAATGTAACGGGGCGTCTTTCTGGGCACAAAACACCCACCCGCGTAATGATACCGACACGCAGGGGAGCTCGGTGATAGCCAGAGCTGGCTCCCATTCTTAGACCTGCACAAAGCACGCGGTGGCGGGCTCACGAAGAACATGGCCGCCGAACCCAGGCAGCTTGGAATTCGAGTAAATAGCATGTCTCCTTTCTCCGTTGCAACACCTTTGGCTATGGGCTTTGTTAAGGGAGTGGTTGAAGAGTTTGAGAAGGTTGCAAATGATTCTGGTAACGTTAAGGTTTTTTTTTTTTTTGAAAGTAGAGAATGTTGCCTTTATTGTTGGAAAGAAACCAACGAGGTTGGAGGGAGAAGATGAGTTTCAAGAGAAGAAGATTGTTCTCTTGATGTCAAACACACAAAGAAAGTAACCCAAGTTGTTGTATTACTCAAAACCCTTCAAATTTCACTAAAAGAACTTACAAATGAAGAAGATACAATGTCTAAATCTTAGCCGTCATTACAAATCCGAAATTAACTTTTCTTAATTACTATTAGCTTTCCTAAGCACCACTAACACACTATTACATGAAAAGTAAATGACTAGCACAATTCCAAAACACAAAACATAGTCCCTAGGCCATTAAATGCCACAAAGGAGATTTCCAATGTGGTTGATTGAAATATCAAATAACCGCAAGTGCACGGATCGTGTAAATACGGGTCGAACTCAAGGAAGAGAAATCTAGTTGTCAATCCTATTCTTGTACCGATTAGAATACTAGCTATGATATACTGTTGCCTGGCAAAATCTCAGGATTTCCGTGGACTTAGACCTCGGAGCCAACACTATATATATAAGCGTGTATTCTATTCAATCTAAGAATCAAATTCAACTACGATCTTTTTGATTTAAAATCCTAATTTAGGCAAAGTGTACCAAATTTTAATGATCTCTATTAACTACTTATCCAATTTAATTAGAAAACTAAATTCTAAGGGCTTAAGTAAATTGGAAAATTGCAAAAGTAATTTGGAATAGTGTAAAAACCTTAATTCAATATAAAAGATTACTTAGGGTTAGAATCCACCATGGGTTTGGAATTATATTATTAATCAAACCAATTTCTGTATTGGATAGTGTATTTGATAAATTTAGTCTATGGGGAATAAGATCTATTGATGTCATTGCCCATGAGTGTTTTATCAAATATACTACTCAATTTAAAGATATTATATAAGAAATTATATTTATTTATCGGCAATCACTTATACGACTGGGGAAAGCCAGTGGCATACGTGATTGGGATCCAACAAATACAAATCCTTACATAAGTTGTTATATAAGCCAATGGTTTTAATTACTTCTCATTCTCCTTCCCCATGGCTTCATCTAAACCCTAAGTATAGTGGGTTTAGCTACTCATGGAGAAGGCTAAAGAAACAAAAATAAAGGGGATAGAGAAGGGAAGAAGTGCCATATAAGAACTTTAAAAAGAAAAATAACACAAGTACTCTCTTTAATATTAAACTTCAAAACAAAAGTACATCGAATTATAACTTGGAATTGAACTTGAAAATAAAGAACACAAGTAAAGTAAACTTAGTCTTTTTCTCCTCCGAACAATGGTTGAATCCTTGATCGCCCTCCTTCAAGCCTTGGTATTGCCTTGGACTAGGATCTCGGACGGTTGGATCGTTCCTTGATTGAGAGAAAGAAAAGAAAAAGAGCAAGAAAAAAATAAGAGAGAGTAGAACATGGGAGAGAGTTGTAGAGAGGACCGAGAGAGAGGAGGAGAGCAAGAGGGATGTAGAGAGAATGGAGAGAGATAGCCGAATTCCACTATGGGAGAAAAAAAATGCCAAAGAAAGTCTTACGAGAATAATCCAGACCTTTTTGTCATCCTTTTATTGCAATATATAGAGGAAATCTCCTTCTATTTTCAGCTCCAAAGAGGTTCACAATCTTGGCATGTGGGTAAAGTTTTTTTGGAAACCCCAACTATCCTTGGCAATTTCAGCAACTTCACCATTTGTTGGTAATTTTAACAACTACTTCTTTTCTTCTTTTTGACTTTTCAACGTGGGAATGAGTGAGCTTTTTGAGCAACTTTCTTCTTCACTTTGGTGGTGGGTCCCACTTTTATTGTATAATGTATACAATACAAGCTTTTGAAAAATAATATTTTCTAACCCCAAAGTCGTGGGCTACTGTGAATCAAATAACTTTTCATGAATTTGCACCACCATGTGGGTCCCATGCGCACTATAATAGCCACACTTCAACTTGGAAACTACCGTTTTGAACCAAAAGACGTGGGAGAGCTGCTATGTTTGGAACTTTAAGGTGGGTCCCACAGCTTGCATGCATGCATATAGAAAATACTATTCTTGCTTCATCCCAAAACGTCCAAAACGTGGCTACTAAAAAATTAAATAAAGTAACATGCTGTACCTATTTGGAAAGTTGCCACCATTCACATGCACAATAACACGTGGGTCCCACTTTTAGAATTTAGAAACTGCTATTGTTGGGCCACAACCGTGAGAACCAAAGTGGCAATTTTGGCAAGATGTAAAAATCAGTGAATAGGCAAGAGGTCGGTGGATTGTGGTTTTGGATGTGAGAAATGAATGGGTGAGATCATATGGGCTGCACTTTTGATCACTATAGACACCCAGTGTGAGTGTATCAACGTCAAAAAGGGAATGGAGTGATAGTTACGCACCCTTTTGATCACACTAGAATAGTGGGCCCACACCACTTTCTTAACGTATGAGAGAGAAAGAATCACACAGAATCTTGCATGGCTTTTTGCATGGCTGTAAATCACTACCACGTGCAAGACAATTCCAAATTTGATAGATGCCATTGATAGATGGCCAATTAATCTCACCCTTATGGAAAGTTTTTAGACGGGCAATCCACTTCTTAAGATAATGTCGTGCCTCTTATTCGGGAAAGATAATATTCTTCTATCAAGCCACCACCAATGCGCCCTTCACAACATCAATGGATTGGAGAAATGATATTTGCATTGCTCTTTCTTAATCCTGCCTAGAAAAACTCACAAAAGTTGCCCTGTTTGATGAATTCCAGAACCTCCTATAGGCTATAGATGCTCTAGTAAAATGAGACATGAGTAAAACACTTCAGATGATAATTTTATTTTAGCAGAATCACTTACTGTCTTTTTACAAAGTGTTAATCCCATGTATTCTCTTCTTTAATGCTTACATATTTTCCTACTAGGGTTGTTACTAGCTCCTTTAAACTGATTATTTAAAAAAAAAAACAAAAAAAAACCTATTGACTTTGATCTATAGACTAGAAGGTAAGGTGGCACTGATCACCGGCGGAGCAAGCGGGATCGGCAAATCCACGGCCAAATTGTTCCACCGGCACGGTGCCAAAGTGTTCATAGCCGATGTCCAAGACGAATTTGGCCAATTAGTTAGCAAAGACCTCGCCTCCCCCGATTCCTTCATCCACTGTGATGTCTCAGACGAAGAACAGGTCCGAAATGCTATCGACAGTGTTGTAACCAGGTATGGGAAGCTCGACATAATGTTCAACAATGCGGGCACCTTAGACGCGTACAAGCAAAGCATTATTAACAATGAGAAGGCGGATTTTGAAAGAGTACTTAGCCTGAATCTAACAGGGGCCTTCTTGGGCATCAAGCATGCTGCACGGGTCATCATCCCGGCTCACCGCGGGAGCATAATTAGTACAGCTAGTATTGCTTCTGTCTTAGGTGGGCTCAGTACTTATGCCTACACAAGTTCAAAGCACGCGCTGGTGGGGCTCACGAAGAACGCGGCCGTTGAGCTCGGGCAGTTTGGTGTTAGAGTAAATTGTGTTTCTCCTTATGGTCTTGTAACCCCTTTGGCTGAGAAATTTTTTACCGCAAAGGGTGAAGAGCTTGAGAAGGCAATGGAGGGTCCTGCTAATCTTAAGGGGGTCTATCTTAAAGCAGAAGACATTGCTAATGCTGCTCTCTATTTGGGAAGTGATGAATCCAAGTATGTGAGTGGTCACAACCTTGTAGTTGATGGTGGTTACACCATTGTCAATCCAATGTTTGCTATGCATTTTTCAGCTTCTTGATGTTGTCATGAGCTTTCACCGATTGCCAAACTATCTAATGATATTGTTCCTATCGTCCACTTGTTCGCAAGCATGGTTTTAAATTTTGACCGAAATCCGAAATTTCGGAAACGTTCCGAAACCGAAATTGGCGACACGTACCAAATGTTGGGTTCGGCCAAAATTTCAGAAATTTCGTCAATTTTAGCGAAATTTGAATTAAAATTGTTGACTTACCAACTTCTCCAAAAGCTTAAGCTGTTGGAGAATGGCGTTATTTATCTTCTATACTTTAACAAAAATATTAATTTTTTATTCCTTTCCCAAATTTCAGCCGAAATTACTGAAATTTTGGCCAAAAAAATCGACATTTCGTCCGTCTTTACTAAAATTTCGGGATTTTGGCTAAGACCGAAATTTTTGCCGAAACCGAAATTTGAAACCATGGTCCCAAGCTAGTGAAGGGGAAAATACAAATATTTGGGCCGTATCAATATCCTCTCCTCTTTGTTGTGGGGTCCATCCCCATGTTGTCGGCCCCACACCCCCTCATCTCTTAATTAAAAAACAGAAAGAGTCGGTGGTGTAGTTCGATTGAAAGAAGGAAAAAAAGAGGGAAAAAAAGATGGAGAGAGGAGAGAATAAAATAGTGAAAAAGGGCTTTTCTCATGTGGTCTCTTAGGGTTTTGCTTGGGCAAAAGAAATGAAGAGGGTTTGGAACCCTAATGCATTAAAGATTGAAGTCTTTGCTAAGCGTAAGAAAGAAGAAGGAAAAAGAATCCAAAAATCCATGTTTTTTAAACGATTCTTGGAGAAAAACCTAGTCCTATGAGAGATGGTGTTCTGTTTTTACCTTTGATGATGTTGACAATGACAAGACTATCAAATTCAATCCAAATTCTATTAATCCCTAAAGCATCAAAGTAGTAGAGACCATCTCTCATAGCATTAGCTTCAACCAGCATATTAGAATTCACATCATAGGACTGAGAGAAAGCAATTCTTACTCTATTGTCATTATCTCAAATAATACCCCCTCTTCTAGCAATACCAGGTTTTTTCGGTAGCTGCCATCGACGTTCAGCTTTAGGAAGTTGTCACAAGGTTTTTTCCAGTAATATAGTTCACAAAAGAGTACCTCTTTTATGTACAGTTGTTCACAAAAGAGTGCCTCGTTTTGGCTGTCTCTACAGTTATGCATGTAGACAGAGATATAACCTCTATTTTCGTTATTTTTTGAAGGATGCTTGTGTTCAACACAAACTCACATTGTCTTATTCTATAATCAATGGACTGTTGAGGCTTCTTAGAAATTGTAATAGCTTTTGACAGCTGTTTAAATAATAAAAGACAAGGTGAGTCTGTCTCATTATTAAAGAATGGTAATGTGAATATCATAGCCAAAGTACGAACGATTAATAGTTAAACAATTAATATCTAAAAAATTAATATTTTAAAGCTAGGAAAATGATATTAGCACAGCCCTAGTTTTATATTTTCACTAACTCATCTTGTCTTTTTGAATTTAAAAAATTAGTGGGCTCCCACATGGTAAGATGATCTTTACCATTCATTTGGTGTGCCCTACTTGGTTTTCTTTTTTGTATTTTATTCATTTAAAAATTACAACTCATCTGACTTGACCGCGTCAACCGCGTTATTGGCCGCGTCCGTGCTGAGTCGACAAGGATTTTCTTCGGCAGCGTTCCACATCACATCCGCGTTTTTAAACACAGGTTGGGTTTGATTTTTTTCTTTTCCTGTTTTTCTTCGTCCTATTTCCCTTCTTTATTTTCAGGATTTTTTTTCTACAACCTATGGATCTGCAGCTACTGGTTTTTTTTCCTGTTTTTTACATAGTAACTTTTATCTTTCTTATGCCATAAGTTTCTTGGGAAAAAAGCTGTAGATTCACAGTTTTTTTTTCTATTCGGGTTGGGCTCGGGTCGGGTCGGGTTAGGCTCGGGTTCCGTTCAGGTTGACCACAACCCGACCTGAGTTGCACCCTACTAACTTCTCTCTCTTTCTCTACTCTTTTTTTTTCTAGAAATGCAAAAGAGATAAGGCACAGCCTTATTTTATCATTTCACTAAAATAATTCAAAAAGGGAAATTTGTCAAGGTCCCTGCACTCCATAATAAGATATGTACTTTTTGGAAGTAATAATTAACACACACAAGCATATATATATATATATATATATATATATATATATATATATATATATATATATATATATATATAAGCCCAAGGGTTCCCCATGGGTTCATTCAATCATCTTGTTTTGATGATTAACAAACGCATATTGATTAGTCGTTTATGGACTGATCATTTGCCTTGAGTGTTGTGCTTTAGACAGGCCTACACAAGTCTAATCATACTAGCACGCACATTGTTGGCCTATGCTTGAAGATGAACCAAACACAATAGCAAAGGAGCTTGGAACTTACTTGGACCAATCACACCTTGGAGGTACCAAGGAGAAGCTCATCATCAACCATCTCAAAGCATTGAACAAACAAAGGAAGATCAATGAAGGCCAAAGCTTGTGGATCAACAACTTGCAAAGGAGCTGGAACCAAATAGTGGCATCATCCTTGGAAGGTGTCAAGCAAAGTACCTCAACCTTGAAGATTCCAAAGCAAGTCATGCACTCAAAGAGAAGATCAAGCAATGGCTACCTCAAGAGTTCATTCAAGAGAGTGGTAAAAAGGGTAGATTGTATTACCTATCTCTCTTGTGTTTTCTCTTATCAAGGCACATCTTAAAACTCCTAAAAATATATTTTTTAAAGAGACTAACACACCCTTTAAGGACTTAAATGGATAAGTGAATGGCCATGCTGGTGTTCCAACATGTTGGGACCCATATGGCATTCAACACAAGAATGAACAAAACAGAGTTCCGAAGCAACAACCTGGACCAGCAACTAAATCCTATCAAAACTTATTTAAAACATTTTAAAATATTTTTTAAAATATTTTTAATAGATAGCTCTCATTTTTCTCATATCCGTAGAGTATAAGAATATCGAAATCGGATGAGAAACGAAGGAGATATGAATTTTTCAAATGGGACACTGTTTGCTGGAAATCCAGTCTCGGAACTCCGAGAATTATTCTTGGAGCTCCGAGCTCGGAACTCCGAGAAAATTCTCGGCGCTCCGAGAAATGCTCCAGGTTCTAAAATTAAAATCTCTGTTTGAATTCTCGGAACTCCGAGAATTTGCTCGGAACTCCGAGAAATGTCTCGGAACTCCGAGAAGTGTTTTTGTTCAAAAAATTATAGCCGTTGGGGGTCCAACGGCTAGTAGATTTTTTACCCGAAAATGACCGAAATACCCCCAAAACGGTCATATTGAGTTGGAACTCTATATATACACATTGTATGGACCTAAAACATAGAGATGAACATGTTCCAACCTTAACAAACCCTAGAAACTTATTTGCAACCATTTTTGGGTTAATCTTTCTCACCAATCCCTTGTGCCTTGATTTGAGAAAATCATTTGAGATTGGTTTAGGCTTAAACTTGTTTATTCTTGAGAACATCCTTGGAGCTTCAACTTGCATTGTAGCCTACATAGAGGCAAAGCTTTTATCTTCTTCTTTATTCGATCGGTGGCAAGGGCATCCGTTGTTTTTAATTCCCTTGGATGAAGCGCTTAGAACTCGGCGGAGAAGGAGTTATTGTAAAGGTGGAAGGGCATCCTTATTTAATTCCCTTGGATTGTAAAAGCCTTGGAGCCGGGTGTCGTAGAGGTTTCAATAGTGGAAATCCTCAAGTGCGACCTTGAGAAGAGTGGAGTAGGCCGTTTGCCGAACCACTATAAATCTCTGTGTCACTTGTGTGATTGGTATTTCTCTCACTCCATCTCACTCTCTTATTTGATTATTTGTGCATAAAATTGAGGGAGTAGTTAGCATTGATAATCAACCTAAATATCTTAACCTTGCTAACTAGGCTATTAAAATTACCTAATTAAGTTTGCTAATCAACAAGTGTTTTGAACTTATATTAATTTGTAATATTGTTTAAGTTCAAC